>NC_045147.1:12812853-14012853 GCF_008831285.2 Nymphaea colorata
AGGGCTTCAGGTTACAAACATGGAACACTGAATGCACCTTAAAGCCTGGTGGCAAGTCTAGCTTGTAGGCTAGCTTTTCGATTCTCTTCAGCACTGTGAAGGGTCCCTCATACTTGCAGATCAATGACCTGTGTCGACCACGGAAAATGCCCGTGCAATGAGGATAAAGCTTCACGAGGACTTGATCATCCACTCGGAATTCCATTAGCCTTCGATTCAAATCTGTAAACTTTTTCATCTTTTTGGCGGCCTTGTGTAAGAACGCCTTAGCCATTTCCGTTTGTTCCTGCCAATCGCGAACGAACTGGTAGGCAAAAGTGGGTCTTCCCTTTTCTTGTGCTGCAAGGGTATGCGGCAT
Source organism: Nymphaea colorata (assembly GCF_008831285.2). NCBI lineage: Eukaryota > Viridiplantae > Streptophyta > Magnoliopsida > Nymphaeales > Nymphaeaceae > Nymphaea > Nymphaea colorata. The sequence continues at coordinate 12,813,212 of NC_045147.1, forward strand.
CAACGGTTGTTGTCCAGTGGCTATTTCGAATGGACTATGTCCAGAAGACTCGCTCTTCTGCAAATTGTAGCAAAATTGAGCTACATCCAACAATTTCATCCAATCCTTTTGATTCGCGCTGACATAGTGTCGAAGGTATTGTTCCAACAATCCGTTGATTCGTTCAGTTTGGCCATCCGTTTGAGGGTGGAAACTTGTTGAGAATAATAAATCCGAACCCAACAAACGAAATACTTCGCGCCAAAATTTTTCTGTGAAGCGAGCGTCCCGATCACTGACAATGCTTTTCGGCACGCCCCAATGTTTGACTATATGCTTCACGAACAACTCTACTGTCTTTTTCGCGGGACATTCTTTAGAGGCTGGGATGAAGGTGGCATACTTTGAAAATCTATCCACAACCACAAGGATGGAGCTAAAGCCGTCAACTTTGGGCAAGCTGACGATGAAGTCCATGGAGAGGCATTATCACGGACGTTCTGGAATAGGAAGAGGCTCCAGGAGACCGGCAGGCTTCTGGTTTGTTCCCTTGTCCTGCTGACAGATGAAGCATGTTTTCACATAGGCTTCAACGTCGTCGCGCATCTGTGGCCAGTAGTAGCCACATTCGAGCAGTGCCAGTGTCCGCTCCTGGCCAGGATGGCCAGCCCACAACGAGTCATGACACTCCTTCAGCAACTCTCGTTAGAGATTGCCCCATCTAGGCACGAACACTCGTCCGCCCTTTGCCATCAAAAGTCCATCTTGTAGCTAGAATCGTCGCTTCTTTCCCGCCTCCGTTGTTTCGACCAAGTGCTTGGCCACTGGGCCCTGCTTCATGCCTTCTCGAATCCGCTCGAGAAGAGCACCCTCGAGTTGCGCTTCGGATGATGCTGTTCGGGTAGCTGCCAACTCCGCCTTCCGACTTAGTGCGTCGGCTACGACGTTTGTCTTCCCTGCCTTGTACTTCAAGGCGAAATCGAATTCTGTAAGGAATTCCTGCCATCGAGCCTGCTTCAAGCTCAACTTCTTTTGAGTCTAAAAGTAGCTGGTGGTTACATTATCAGTCTTTATCACAAATTGGGACCCCAATAAGTAATGTCTCCATGTGCCAAGACAATGAATAATGACCATCATTTCCCTTTCGTGCACGGAGTACCGTCGCTCTGCGTCTTTCAGCTTCCGACTCTCATAGGCGACTGAATGACCTTTCTGCATCAAAACTCCGCCAATGGCAAAATCTGATGCATCCGTGTGGACTTCAAATTTTCTTGTGTGGTCAGGCAACCTGAGCACAGGCTCCTACGCCATGGCCCTCTTCAACTTCTCGAAGGCATCTTCTTCAAGCTCTTTCCAAACTCAAGTTCGGTTTTTCTTTAGCAAATCAGTGAGAGGCGCAGTTATCAAAGATTACCGATAAATGAATCGTCGATAGTAATTTGCCAAACCGAGAAAAGAACGTAGTTCTGGTACATTGGTTGGCAATTTCCAGTCTTGGATTGCCCTCACCTTTTCTGTGTCCATTCGCAGTTGACCTTTTCCCACAATGTGACCGAGAAAACTGATTTCAGGTTGGCCGAATAGGCATTTCTCGCGCTTCACATAGAGTTCGTTTTCCTCCAATACCTTGAACACTGTCCGCCCACATGGTCCCTCATGGAGCTGCTGTACACTACAATGTCATCAAGATAAACTACCACGAACTTATCTAAGTACAGATAGAATATATTGTTCATTAGAATCGAAAAAGTGGCTGGGGCATTCGTCAACCCGAACGGCATTACCAAGAATTCAAAGGCACCGTAACGAGTGACGCAAGTGGTCTTTGGCTCGTCGCCATCAACAATCCGAACTTGCCAATATCCTGATCTGAGGTCTAACTTGGAAAACACTTGAGCTTCGCCCAGTTGATCAAACAGATCTGCAATCAAAGGTAAGGGGTATTTGTTCTTCACCATTACCTTGTTCAATGCTCGATAATCCACACATAACCTTTTGGAGCCATCATGCTTCGCTTGGAATAACACTGATGCACCAAAAGGAGCTTTGGAGGGTCTGATTATACTTCTAGCTAGCATCTCGCCCAACTGTCGCCGAAGTTCTCTTAATTCTACAGGGGCCATTCGATATGGTGCCATTGCCGGGGGTTTAACACCAGGAAGGAGTTTGATGGCATGATCCACCTCACGTCGAGGTGGCAGCCGTCTAGGGAGCTCCGCAGGCATTGTTCCTGCGAATTCCGCTAAGATAGGAGCAAGCATTGGCCCGTGATGCGGTTGTGAAGATTGAGAGTTGGTCAGGAAGGGCCAACTTCTCGGTGGTCCCGATGGATGATTTCTCGATGATCCTAAACATGGAGCTCCTCAGTACAGCGAAAATGGTTCCAATGCCGCACCTACGCAGTATCAGTATCATGGACGAGAAGTCCCCTTGTATGGTTCCAGTAACATCGATAAAGAAGGATAAGGGCAAAGCCGCAATGATATCTGCCCTTCTGTTGAAGAAAGGCCTCAAGCACGGCGAAGAGACATACTTGGTGGCAATCAGGGAAGTGACTAATGCCGCACCTAGGGAATCAGGGAGTCATTAGTCACTTCCCTGATTGCCACCAAGTATGTCTCTTCGCCGTGCTTGAGGCCTTTCTTCAACAGAAGGGCAGATATCATTGCGGCTTTGCCCTTATCATTCTTTATCGATGTTACTGGAACCATACAAGGGGACTTCTCGTCCATGATACTGATACTGCGTAGGTGCGGCATTGGAACTATTGTCGCTGTACTGAGGAGCTCCATGTTTAGGATCATCCAGAAATCATCCATCAGGACCACCGAGAAGTTGGCCCTTCCTGACCAACTCTCAATCTTCACAACTGCATCACGGGCCACTCCGTGGATGGGTTTGGCCTCTGAGTTCACCGCCTTCATGCGTAACTCTCCCTTCTCAAGGGTTAGGCCTAGTCTCCTCGCTTTCTCAACTGAGACAAAGTTATGTGTGGCTCCCGTGTCTACCATAGCCAGGGTAGACCTTTCATTTACCAGGATTTCCAAGTACATGAGCTCGTTAGAAGGTGTCGCTGTCACCTTCACTTTTTCCTCCCTTTTTATGGTGTTCAGAAGTTGAAGTGCACCCATCTTTGGTGTTTCCCCTTCTTCACCTTGTGCCGCATTAGCAGATTGCCTTGAAGAGCTTGCTTGATTGTCCCTGTTTACACGCTTTGGACATTGCCTTCCTAAATGATTACCATCGCAAAACCAACATTTCAACACTCTATTATGAGAGTTGTCGTTTCTGCGAAAGAAAGTTCTTCTTTCGACATGGCGCTGAGTTGATGGTTCATCTTTCCGTTCCCTTCGATCCTCTTTCTTTCCTCCATGGTCAAGCTTCTTCGACGGCTTGAAGGTGTTAATGTAGCTCTTGCGCTGAGTATTAGCCAAACGTTCTGCTACCACATAAGCATCCTCCAAGGTCTCTGGATTACTCCTTTCCACTTCAGATTGTGCCCACGACTGAAGTCCCAAAATAAACTAGTTCAATTTATCTTGTTCTTGCATATCTGGCACATCTAACATTAGCCTTTGATAGGCCCTCACGTAATCTCGCAAGGTTCCGGTATGTTTTAGTTCACCAACCATCTGATAGGCATGGCGTGTCGCATTCGGGGGCATGAAGTAAGTTCTTAACTCTCGCTGAAAATCATCGAAAGTGTCTATTGTACAGATCCCCTTCTGAATGTCGAGCCTTTTCCTTCTCCACCATGCCACAGCATCGCCCTCTAGCAACATAGCCACAGTCTTGACTTGAAGGTCATCCCCCATAACACCTTGCAAGTCCAGGTAATACTCTACTTGGAATAAAAAGTTGTTGATCACTCGACTATCCCGAGTTCCATTGTATTTAGCTGATCTCTGAACGTCGACCCTCGCTGGCCGATCGTCACTTCCACCTACAAAGATCTGTCGCTGTAGTGTGCGGTTCTTTACTTGAAGTTCCTTGACTTCAGCCTGTAATGCGGTCACTGTGTCAGTCAGTGCCCGATTCATGGCCACTAGTTCGACCACTTGTTCCCGCAGTACCTTCATCTCGTCCTTCATTTCCTTGAAGGACTCAGCTGCATTACCCAACGCTTCTTCATGAGTAGTTACGTCGGTAGCTAGCTTGTTCACCATCTCGGTCAGGTATTCCTGACCCTGGGATGTACCCATCTCTTCAGAATGGGCTACCCCCTTGCCCTTAGCACTTCGCAAATTGTATTGAGTCGCCGGGGCTTCTTTCTCTTCGATCAACGATCGTCGGAGGTCTCTTTCGATCAACGATCGTCGACGTGTAGTTCTACACCGACTATCCAACCGCTTCCCCAGATTGAGCCAACCTGAGGCTCTGATACCAGTTGTCACGGGCTGACAACTTCGGCCCGTGCGGCGTGGCAATAACCTAATTGCCGCAAGACTTCAAACCGCTGAACGGGGCACAAAGGTAGTTTGAGAAAACAAGTGTATAAAGAATGCTTGTGAATAAAGAAATCTTGCAATGTATTCGCTTGGAAAATTAGTACATCACGAGAAAGATAAGCAAGAAGAATGATCTCGACTTTACTTATATAGGATGGCCGAGGTCATTTACAGGATTCCTATGCCGACCACCCAAAACAAGAAATCCCAATACTTGACACTTAGACCGGTGGGAGGGTACTCCCTTACAAGTGAACATGCATAAGCAAATGACTCAACATAAGCAAAGGAAGCACAATGCAAAACAAAGCAAAGGATTGTACAGACTCCCAGACTCCCAGACACAGGGGAACATTCAAGATCTATTTCTTTAAATGGATCATAAAGGCCATCATGATGGCAACCGTTGAATAGGAGAAAACTTCTTAACTTAAACCTTAAGCTAAACCTTAGTGAAAGAAAACTTACTTTCATATGCACATGCTTGATCTTGAACTTTCATCCTATAATGGAAAACTCTCGATTGGCGGTAATCATCTTGCTATCGAGATTCAGATCGACCCCAACTATCCAATAGATGGCGATTTTTGTCCTCCAAGTAACATAGTGCATTGGCTACTGCCATTGAAAACTTGATCGACCTGGTTCCATGGAAGGCCCCACTGTTTCCATGTATCAGCCTGTTAGCCACCATCTACACTCCAGTTCCCTACCGCTCCTTCACAACAGCTCTGAAATCTTTGCTGTCGCACCACCCAGCACCTGAACCATGTTAGTGTGTTGCACTTGAACCAGAGTTTTACACTCTTCCACGAAGGGCTTCCTCTCATACTTGCTTAGTTTCTCTTTGTTAACCTCCTCCACTGTCACTTCTCTTCCATGCATCACCCAACACTCCGTAATATGTCTCGTACCTCCCACTCTTCCCAACATAATTCTCGATAGCAAATAGTTTAGTTGCAGCCTCGATCATGGTTGGCGTGAATTGGTAAGGAAAGCGCCTTCTGAGGATTGGAAACAGAAAATCTGACCTTTTGAGGAACAACACATCAGATAAGCCAGCACCAAGAATGTGATTGACAAAAATGTGACCAGAAAAAACATAAAACCAGACAAAAAGTGTTAGGAACCAGTGGACAGCCCGGAATGCACAAATTAAGAGTAGATGAAACGCCGAAAGAAGTGTTAACAAAAATGAAGGAATCAGCCCAACAAATCTCTCCATAATAGAAGGCGATACACTTGACAAAATTGGGACAGCAACAATCAAGGAAACAGAGCACGATGACAAGAAGATATTTCCTATTGGAGAACACTATGAAGAGAAAGAAAAATTCAAACATTGAATCTTCTAACGTCCACAATGGATGTATAAAATCATAGCAGGAAACTTGTAACATACAGAGTTGAAAAAAATCAAAAAATAAGAAGACCATTATTCTGTGGATGTAGATCAACAAGATCGAACCCCGTAACTCCCCTTGCAATACTGTCGTGTGTTGATCTCTCTCTCCTTCTTTGAAAATTTTTTATGGTATCAGAGCCACTACATCATTGTTAAGGATCAACATCTGTCATGGCATCCTCTTCAAACAACAACACACATAGAAGTCAGCTGAATAATGGTACGGGAATTCCTTCTTATTTACTGTAACATCCAAATCATTTGCACCTCTCTCTCGCATCAAATTGAACACTGAAAATTATCTGGTATGGGAATCTCAATTCATGCCCATACTCCTGTCATGTGATCTGATGAAGTTCGTTGATGGAACGAAACCGGCACTAGAAAAATACAAGCCTGGAATGACAGGGATAAGCCAAGACTATCTCGATTGGCTGCGACAAGATCAAATCTTACTATGTTGGATCAAGTCATCATTATCTGAAAACAATCAGTGCAAATCATTAGATTGAAAACTTCGGCAGGAGTCTGTAGTGCGCTGAAAACTTCTATGCTGCTCATTCACGGTCTAGGGTTATGCAGTTGAAATCTCAGCTGCAAGATTTGAAAAAGGGAAACATGTCTATGGATGCATATTTTCAAAAAATAAGAGTTAGAGCACATCAATTAGCTATAGCATCTAAACCTATAGACGAAGATGATTTGGTTTTATACATTAAGAGGTCTGCCAGTCGAGTATCTTGCTTTTAAGACAAGCATGGAGACACAAAAAGAGCCCTTTAGTCTGAATGAACTTTATGGCCTCTTACTTTATGCAAGAGGCTAATCAAAAGGGCCATCATGATGAATTTCTGCCCACTGTGAATAATGTTTTCAAGGGGCACAATGAGAGATAACATAATTATCGTGGTCGAGGAAAATATTTATACAACAACAAAAATTTTCAAGGCAAAGAAAAGACAATATGTCAGATGTGTGAGAAGACAGGGCATGTAGCAAAAAATTGTTATACCTACTTGAATCTCATAAAAAACAAGAGCCCAAATCCTCAAGCGTTCCATGCTACCATTGGAAATTCTTCAAATCAGCAAGTTGGGGATGACAATTGGTATCCCGATTCAGGTGCAACCCACCACGTCACCAATGATATAAACAAACCTTCAATACAGTTGGACTACCGAGGGAGAGACACTCTAAAGGTTGGCGATGGAACGGGTTTGTCTATACTCCATATTGGTTCATCCATGCCTTCTAGAAATTTAATTTTAAATGATATATTGCATGTTCCAAATATAACTAGGAACTTGTTATCCGTTTAAAATTTTTGTAAGGATAATGATGTTTATATTGAGTTTCACCCTAACGTGTGTTATGTTAAGGACTAAGCCGGGAAGGTGCTGCATCAAGGAACCAGCCAGAATGGCCTCTGCAAAATTAATTTTGCAACAAAAAATAAAGAGGCCATGTGCAAGAAAAGAGCATCATTGGAGACTTGGCATAAAAGGCTTGGTCATCCTGCCTTTGCCATAGTTAGGCGTGTCTTGAATGACTTTGATTTATGCTATAATAATTTGTTTCCCTCTACTTTGTGTGAAGCATGTCATAAGGCAAAAAGCCATAACTTCCATTTCAAGCTGTATCTTATAAGGCACAAAAACCCCTTGAGATTGTGTACTTTGATATCTGGGACTTGCCCCAGTCATGAAAACAAATGGTTATCATTACTATGTTATTTTTGTTGATGCATATTCTATATATACATGGTTTTATTTGCTTAAATTAAAATCTGATGTTATAACTGCTTTTAAATCTTTTAAAGCAATAACTAAAAATCATACAGGGCACCAGATTAAATATTTGCATTCTGACGGGGGTAGTGAGTATCAAAGCCTACAACCATTCTTATCCGAGAATGGCATAGGACACCGAAAAAGCTGCCCACACATACTCGAACAAAATGGGAATGCTAAAAGACAGCACATGCACATTGTTGAAACTAGCATGTCTTTACTAGCTGAAGCATATATTCCAAAAAATTATTGGACATATGTTTTCAATTCTGCTGTATACCTTATTAATCGCATGCCCACCAAAGTACTCAATTATCTTTCACCACTGGAAAAGTTATTTCAGAAAATCCCAGATTATAATTTTCTTAAGATTTTTGGTTGTGAATGTTACCCCCATTTGAGACCTTATGTGAATCACAAACTTGATTTTAGATATGAAAGATGCATATTTCTTTGATATGCTCCACAAAACAAGGGTTACCACTGCTTGAATTTAAAAAATAAAAAAATGTTTACATCTCGGCATGTTGTTTTCAATGAAACGACTTTTCCTTTAAAAGATGAAAAACTTAATGAGAAGCATGTTTCTAGTGACCAACAGCCACCTCAATATATCCCTGTGTTCTTTTGAAATAATAATCACTCTAGAGACACCAATGATCATAGTAGTGATATTGAGAAGCACCATGATACGTCCAATCTAGAGCAAAGTCAAAGTCGCCCCAACCATGTTGATCAAGTCGATTTGTTACAACCAAGTTCAAATGAGAGACACCAAGATGAAGTCCAACCTAAAAATGTCAAGACCATCACTAAACCTACTAGAACCCATAATATGACAACACGGTTTCAAGCTGGTATAGTGAAGCCCAATACTAAATATACAAATTATGAAACCCATATAGTAACTAAATATCCTTTAGTCCTATCTACAACATCCAATTTGACTACTGAGTCCAAACCCAATACTCTTCAAGCCCTTGCTAGTAGACATTGGAAAGAAGCTATGAATATTTTGCTCTTCTCAAAAACCAAACTTGGAGTTGTGTACCAACCTCTAATGCCAAATATATTGTAGGATGCAAATGGGTTTTCAAAAACAAAAGAAAGGCTGATGGTTCGTTAGAAAGATAGACAGCCAGACTTGTAGACAAGGGATATAGTGGAAATGAAGGGATTGACTACACTGAAACATTCAACCCAGTAGTCAAACCCACAACCATTAGAATGATACTCACCATTGCTTTGAGTCGCAGGTGGAAAACCAATCAACTGGATGGTCAAAATACTTTTCTCCGTGGAACACTAGAAAAAGAAGTTTACATGTCTCAACCGCCCAGATTTGAGGATAAGAATTATCCTACTCATATTTGCAAGTTACGTAAAGCACTCTATGGCTTGAAGCAAGCCCCAAGAGCTTGGTTTTCACGTGTAAGTACTTTTCTTCACAAGATGAGATTTCAAGGAGCCAAAACAGATACATCACTATTCATCTACAAAGATCCAAATGTAGTCATGTACATCCTCATTTCATATTAACAGAAAGTTCAAATTTGCACATTCAAAAACTAATTGCAGCTTTCAAATCAGAATTCATAATCAAAGACCTAGGATATCTACACTTCTTCTTGGGCATCAAAGTAAAAAATACACCTCCAGGTTTGATTTTGTCTCAACAGAAATACATTTTGGAGCTACTCGCGAAAACAAATATGGTAGGAGCCAAACCAATTTCTACACCCATAGCTATTTCACCAACTTTGACAACACATTCATGGTTCTCCTTCCATGATCCAAGCCTATATAGAAGCATAGTTGGAGTTCTACAGTTTGCTATGATGACGAGACCAGACATATCTCTTACAGTGAACAAGGTTTGTCAATATATGCATAACCCAACAAACATCCATTGGGCTGCCATGAAGCGAATATTAAGGTATCAAAAGCAAACTTTTGATTATGGATTATGTCTAAAGCCATGTACGAAAATGGACATTTCAGCATACAATGATGCGGATTGGGCTGGATGCCTTGATGACAGAAAATCCACTAGCAGTTATGCAATCTTCCTCAGATAAAACCTTGTCTCTTGGAGTTCCAAGAAGCAAAATGTGGTCTCTCACTCAAGGACCAAAGAGGAATATAGAGCTGTCGCTAACACAATAGCTGAAATTACTTGCATCCAATTTTTATTGCAAGAACTTGGAGCTAAATCATCACGAGAACCCATTCTTTGGTGTGATAACATTGGGCCCACATATCTAGCATCACATCCAATATATCATTATAGATGCAAGCATGTAGAAACAAATCTTCTCTTTGTTAGTGACAAGCTTGCAAAAGGAAAATTGGCCATTTAAGTATATTTCAACGAAGGATCAGACTATTGAAATCTTGACAAAACCATTGTTAAAGCAGCTGCATGGAGCAATAGTGCCAAAATTAAATGTCATCAAGTTCAATCTCAATCCTAATGAAGACAAGATGAGCTTTACAAGGGGAGTTAACGAAAATGAAGGAATCATCCCAATGAATCTCTCCATAATAGAAGGTGATACACTTGACAAAATTGGGACAACAACAATCAATGAAATAGAGCACGATGATAAGAAGATATTTCCTATTGGAGAAGACTATGAAGAGAAAGAAAAATTCAAACGTTGAACGAAACGTTGAATCTCCTAATGTCTACAATAGATGTATAAAATCATAGCAGGAAACTTGTAACATACAGAGTTGAAAAAAATCAAAAAATAAGAAGACCATTATTCCGTGGATGTAGATCAACAAGATCGAACCACGTAACTCCCTTTGCAATACTGTCGTGTATTGATCTCTCTCTCCTTCTTTGAAATTCTTTTAAGAAGCAGATCGTCGACACGTTGCCAGAGAAATGGTTGTAGGAAAGATCAAGAGTGTGAGGCTGGTGAGAAGCAAGAGACTGTCAATTGGGAGATAGCCCAGCAGATTGTTGTGACTGAGATCAAGGGCACAGATCTATTGGTGTTAAGAAGAGTTTGAATTTTGAAATCCTAGAAATCTGCAAGAGATAAAAACGTATGAGTCTCTATTAATTTGGGATTTGATTCTACGTTTTTTTATCTCCTTGCCTTATTTGTTGTAACGTCATTCTCTTGTAATCTATAGTTACTTTGTATTTTCAACAATAGCAATACACGTGAGATTCTACTTTTGAATCCTCCTCTCTCTCGTTCCCTCTCAATTCTCACGAGCTCTTTCATCGTATCAGAGCCATTGTCTTCTTCCTCTAGAAGCATCATGGCAAACTCAACTTCTTCGTCAACCCAATGGAACGCGATCGCTGTGCTTGCCTTTATCACACTTAACAGAGACAATTATCTGCTATGGAGCAGTCAACTAGAATAGGTCATGGAGTCCCAAGAACTTGTACAGTTCATTGACAGGACATTTCCTCCTCCTCCAGAGACTATTGCGAAGGATGGCAAGAGTGAAGCTAATACAGATTTTGCTGTCTAGAAGAGATCTGATCGTCTAGCTTTAAGCTAGATCAAAGCCACAGTTTTAGAATCTGTCCTGAGACAGATTGTGTCCAGCAAATTAGCACAAGAAGCATAGAAAATGCTGAAAAAGTCTTTCAGCTCTCAATCACCATTGAGAATAATGCTGCTAAGGAAGGAACTGCATTTCATTCAAAAAGGAAATATGGATATGCCAACCTATCTGGAATGGATCAAGTTCCTTGCAGACATGTTAGCTGTGGTGGGACTGGACATGGACGATAGTGATCTTGTTCAAATCACGATGAATGATTTGCCTATTAAATATGAATACTTTATTACTCTCATTAGTGCTAACTTTTCAAATGCCTCAATTACATTTCCCGAGTTATTCGATCTCCTCCTCATGCAAGAGAAGAGACTCAAGATGCTCAAGTCGTCAATGTCTGATTTTAACATACCCGTTCAAGCATTACCGCAGGCTTAAAATCAGGTTGCCTATAATTCATTTCGAGGATGCGGTATTGGTCGAGACAATTTCATGTCTCAGCAAGGAGGTCGATTCCAAGGACGAGGAAATCGAACATATGTTCAACCTCAAACACAACACAAAAATCCAAACAAGAATATGGGAAATGGAAATCATTCTCGTACTGTCATAACGTGCCAATATTGTGGGCGAAAGGGGCATTCGGCAAGAACGTGTTATGATATTCCGCGTGCATTTTTAGCTATGAATTTGCAGGAATCTTCGAGTGAATATTGGTATCCTGACTCAAGAGCTACCAATCACATTGTCAACAATGATGAGATGATGCAAAACAAAACATCGTATGATGGGGCGGACAACATCATGATCCGTAATTGTTCAAGTCTTCCTATTAAGCATACAGAAAATATATTAGTTAATTCTGTAGAGACTTCATTTCATCTTACTAATGCGCTGCATGCCCCTAAAATGGCTCATATTCTTTTATCAGTGGAAAAATTTACGTCTGAAAATGACTGCATTTTTTAATTCTCACTGCATGATTTTGTTATTAAGGATCGACATACGGGCAGGGTTCTTCTTCGAGGACCAAAGATGAGTAACGGGCTCTACCCCATCAAGGCGGTCCGATCGAACATGAATTCATTTTCAACCAAAGGAGTAGTGTTTAGTTGCTGGTTTTCAGCAGACGTCAACAGCCTTTCAACATCATTTGATCTATGGCATCGGTGGCTTGGTCATGCAAACAAGAAGATTGTTAGTTTTTTTTATCTTTTTTCAAATTCTAGTCGATTAATCTCAATAAACTCTCCTATTTCAAAAGGAGTTCGTCAGTCTTGTCTTCTGGGAAAGGCGCATAAACAACCCTTTCCAATTTCTGATTTTCATGCATCACGACCTCTTGAAATGCTTCATATGGACGTATGGGGACCTGCCCCTATTCTCTCTTGAGATGGTTTCAAGATTTTTCTGCTCATTGTTGACAACTGCTCTAGATTTTCATGGCTGTTTCCTCTTAAAGCTAAGTCTGAAGTTGTTTCATGTTTCAAGAATTTCAAGCTCTTGGTTGAAAAGCAATGAAATGTTCACATATGTTCCATTCAATCTGATAATGGCAAAGAATTTGTGAACTCTGAATTGGCCTTATTCTGTGAAGCACATGGGATCTTTCATCAGTTTTATTGTCCCAACACTCGAGAACAAAATGGTATAGTTGAACGAAAAAATCATCATGTCGTTGAAACTGAATTAAGCATGCTTTATGATGCTGGTTTATCATATACTTTCTGGGTTGATCCATTCCATACTGCTGTTTATATTATCAATCGATTACCAACACTGAAATTACAGCACAAGTCACCCTTTTGTATGCTTTTTCAAAAGCATCTAGAATATGCACATTTTCGGGTTTTTGAGATCACATGTTATCCATTATTGACGCCCATGAAGATTCAAAATTCCAGCCCAAGGCTACTCCATGCATTTTTCTCGGTTATGCTAGTCATCATAAGGGGTATCTATGCTATGACAATGACAAGAGCCATCGCTGTATCATTATATTTCAGCGTGTTATTTTTTATGAGAATCATACAAGCAAGCCCAATCATCATTCAAATATTTCATATACTATTTTATCTCATTGGTTTCCCAACACACCCAACGCTCCTTCCACCAATCATGTCGTTCCAACACAGCCAGCATCACCCTCGTCATATACTGTCACCTCCAACAGCTGGATCTTCATCATCTGTTATGGGTTCTTCTCCTGAGCATATCAGCTTGCCCATCCATGCGACTGATCAGCCTACGTTAGTGGAGCCTACCGAAGGTCTTACTCCCACCATAACCCTGGCACCCTCCTCGCTGGATGAGCCTTCATTGCCGGTCATCGCTACTGACGTTGCAGCCCCTCAAGTTGATCCTCTCACTCGTCCTCAAGGTCACTCTCACCCGATGCTCACTCGCTCTATGACTGGCTCGTTAAAAACCAAAGTATTTTCTGCCATCCATACGTAAGAGGAACCAGGGACGTCCAAAGAGGCTGCTCGTTTCGAGTGTTCGCGTTAAGTTATGCAGTCCAAGTTTTCTGCATTGCAGAAAAACAAAACATGGCATCTTGTCCCGCCTCAACCTAATCTCAACATTATCAGTTCCAAATGGGTGTATAAAATCAAGCATCACCCTGATGGCTCTATTTTTCGGCATAAGGCTCGACTTGTTGCCCGGGGATTTCTTCAGACGGCTGGTATTGTCTATCAAGAAACTTTTAGTCTTACCGTCAAACCAACCACTATCTGAGTGCTTCTCTCTTTAGCTGTTCACTTTGGCTGGTCCTTATGCCAACGTGATTTTGATAATGCCTTCCTCAATTGATATCTTTTTGAAGACGTCTATATGGTTCAACTGGAGGGGTTTCAAGATGCCACCTTTCCTCATTACATATGCAAGTTAAACAAAGCATTGAATGGCCTCAAGCAGGCCCCTCGTGCATGGTATCATCGCTTGAGTTGCTTCCTTCGTGACATTGGTTTTGTTGCTTCTTAGTTTGATGCATTCTTGTTCATTTACTCCCACAATGATCATCAACTATATCTTCTCGTATACGTTGATGATATGATTGTCACGTGATCAGTGCCATCCCTTATTTCTCATGTTATTAAACGGCTTGGGTCTGCCTTTTCTGTCAAGGATCTTGGTCCTCTCACCTATTTACTAGGCATTGAAGTCCAGCGACGACCCGGGGGAATATGTCTGAGCCAACATCCCTACATTACTAGCATCCTTCACAAACCTCAAATGGATAGTGCCAAATCCACGAACTCTCCCATGGTAATCCCTAAACATCTCCCAACCACTGATGATTCCTTTTGGGATCCCACATTATAACAGAGCATGATAGGTGCATTACAATATGTCACCTTAACACGTCCAAATATTGCATTTGTTGTAAATCAAGCCTGTCAATTCATACACTCTCCAAAGACTATTCATTAGGTGATGGTTAAAAGAAGTATTTGAAAGGAATAGTCATTATGCTCTTCGCTTGACTCGATCATCGTCTTTGCAATTGAGTATCTATGCCGATGCAGACTAGGCTGACAGTCTAGAAGATCGAAAGTCGACAGGTGGTTTTGTTGCTCTTCTAGGAAATAACATCGTCTCGTGGGCTTCTAGAAAACAAAGAACAGTAGCTAGGTCCATCACTGAAGCCGAACACAAGTCCCTAGCCTGTGCTATTGCAGAGATACTATGGTTAAAATCTCTTCTCAAAGAGATACATGTTTCATTATCAGCTACACCAATTTTATGGTGTGATAATATCGAAGCCCTATATTTAGCATCAAATCCTGTATTTCATGCTCACACTAAACATGTCCAAATTGATTTTCATTTCTTTAGAGATCACATCAATAAGGGAGAGATCCAAGTAAATTTTATTCAAACTAAAGAGCAATTAGCAGATGGGATGATGAAAGCTCTTGGAGGAACAAGGTTCCAAGATTTTAAGAACAATCTCAACATGGTGGAGCCGCCGTTCAGATTGCAGGAGGCTGTTAAGGAAAGAGTTTGAATTTTGAAATCCTAGAAATCTGCAAGAGATAAAAATGTATCAGTATCTATTAATTTGGGATTGGCTTCTACGTTCTTATCTCCTTGCCTTATTTGTTGTAACATCATTCTCTTGTACTCTATAATTACTTTGTATTTTCAACAATAGCAATACACGTGAGATTCTACTTTTGAATCCTCCTTCTCTCTCTCGTTCCCTCTCAATTCTCACGAGCTCTTTCAGCTGGCATTGAAGAATCCTGCCAGGGAAGGACCCCTTTAGGTTATTGTGGGAGAGGTTGATGTAGTGAAGGTGAAAGGGCAGAATTTCAAGAGATAGAGGGGTGCGAGGTTGGGGCAGGATTGGAGATTGATTTCAGGGAAAACTGAACTGCAATCTAGGTTACGTGAGTATTGCACAGCTAGTTGGAGACCACCATGGATTGGTAGGTGTCCAAAATGTCCATGTAGGACAAACTAAAGAGATTGCATCATCTGAGAGATATGGAGTTTTCATGGCAATTACTTGTGATGGTGGCATTGAAATCAAGAGGGGCCTCTTGGGCTATGTTATCTAAGAGAGAGGAGGAGAACCAAATGGATGTGGAGTTACAGTGCAGAACATGAGAAAAAGGAGAACCAAAGAATTTGCATCATGGAGAGAAAGAGAGACATGTCTTTTATTCAACATTTTAAACCCCAAAAGCCGTTGGGAAACAAAACAACATACAAAGAAAACGCAACATCCTAGATTGAAACTCTATTTAAATTGGAAAACTCTATCCAACAACAAAACCTAAGAATTATGTTGGCGGTCCAACCCCTCACACAACTAAAATTCCAAACATCAATTGAAGCGAAGGTAGTTATATATGTGTATATAATTTCATGTGCCATTTTAATAATGACAAAAAATTGTTTTTGATTAATACAAAAATGAACCTTTTGTAGGGACAAAAAAAGAAATCACAAAAAAAAGATTTGAGAATTTGCTAAAGATAAAATTTGCCAGTCCGTATATACATATAGTTATTACCAATATACTTCTTTAAGTAGTAAAAAAATGTTTTCGTTTTTTTACCCTGCTCATAACGTTATTTCATTATCTCATAAATATTTTATTATCTCATAAACATTATCTCATACTTATGTTTAGCGTTATCCATAAATTCATCCATTATTTTATTATTTCATAAATATTTTATGATCTCATACTTATGTTTCATGTTATCATCTCATTGTTCTATAAATTTTTTGTTATTTCATAAACATTATCTCATACTTATGTTTAGTGTTATCTCAAACATCCATTTGTCCGTTATCTCATTATCTCATAATCTTTTGTTATTCCATATTCATAATTATTTGTTTTTCATACACATTTGTTATCTCACGCACACACATATACAATGTTTGAGCACTAAAATAAATATACATATTGATAATAGGATCAACATCCGACATAGGCTCGTTACACATATGAAACGACGTATAGAACTCTCTTTCTAATCAAAGCTAGTTATGTGCACGGTCCTAGGTATGAAAAAATTATGCACATAGTGTGTAGCGACCAAAATACTCCCATTAAAATAACAATATGAAAATTTTCCAAACTACCCATTATTTTATAAAAAAATTTCGAACCTACCCTCCACCGCCATTGCTGCATTCTTGTTGTGTGCTCGCCCAACTCGACATGAACTCCAATTGCAGAACATCAAGATGTGGCTGCCTCTAGATAATGTCATTCCACAGGCCGTGTTGTGAATAGCCGGTACCTCCATAGCCGCCTGTCCTGTTAGATGTTACACAAATATCGGATCAGAATCAACAACACCGTGATTTCAGGAAACAAATTGGGCTGTGATTCTCTATCTTGCCTTATCCATTATTCTGCTGTACATACGACTAAATAGAAAGGATAAGCATTCAATTTTGTATAAATACCTTACGTTGGGTAAAGATTTTAATCTGGAATGAAGAATTATTTTCGTCTTCACTCTTTCCCTCTCTCTTGCTTTCTTACCCCTTTCCTTCTCTCTACCATTTAACATGGTATCAGAGCCAAAGGGATTATAAGTCTCAACCGTGGCAGAAACCCAAGGAGCTGTTGAATCCTCGTCAAGATCAGAAACCACTGCCCAAGATGACAGTCTGTTTTATTTGCACCACTCTGACAATCTCGGTGCCTGTTTTGTTTCTCAACCTCTCACTGGCGACAACTATGAAACATAGAGTCCTGCCATAACCATGGCTCTCTTAACAAAGAATAAGATGGGTTTCGTCGACAGCTCCATACCAAAGCCTACATCCCCGGCATCATTAATTGGACGGCTCGTTTATCTTACCATCACACGGCCTGACATCCTACACAGTGTCCAATTACTAAGTCAGTTCATGTCGCAAACTAGGAACATGCATCTGGACGCAGCCTTTCGAATTCTTCGGTATATCAAATCCACGCCAAGCTTTGGTATACTTTTATCTTCATCTAGTAAGATTTGTGTCAAAGCTTATTGTGACTCAGATTGGGCCGCCTGCCTAATGACGCGAAGATCCACTTCAGGCTTTTACGCCTTTATTGGAGAGAATCCAATATCATGGAAGGTAAAGAAGCAAACCACCTTTTCCATGTCATCAGCAGAAGCTGAGTACAGGTCAATGGCCCTAAGACATGCGAAATGATTTGGATAAAGTATTTGTTAAGCGATCTTGGATTCAAACATCAAGAACCAATGGAATTATATTGCGACAATTTGGCAACACTTCACATATCCTCAAATCATGTATTTCATGAGAGAACCAAACATGCAGAAATTGATTGCCATGTTATAAGGGAGAGGATTCAGAATGGAGACATTTGTACCAAACATGTGGAGACCCAAAATCAAGTTGCTGACATTTTCACTAAGGTGTTAGGAAAAGATGCATTCATCAAATTAAGAAGCAAGTTGGGCCTCCTAGATCCTAGAGTGCCAACTTGAGGGGGAGTGTTAGGTGTTACACAAGTATCGGATCTGAATCAGCAACACCATGATTTCAGGAAACAAATTGGGCCGTGATTCTCTATCTTGCCTTATCCATTATCTTGCAGTACATACGAGTAAATAGAAAGGATAAACATTCAATTTTGTATAAATACCTTATGTTGGGTAAAGTTTTCAATATGGAATGAAAAATTATTTCCGTCTTCACTCTTTCCCTCTCTCTTGTGTCTTACCCTTTTCCTTCTCTCTGCCATTCAACATGTCCTCGTTGCAAGGTTTCTAGTCAGTGGGCCCATGATGATATCTAATGATAGATCCACTTCTGACCTTACCCTTGCTTGATGCCAGGACGCAATCTGCAGGCTCTTGCGGCTTCCGAATCCTTGTCAACCTTCGAGTGGCGTGAGGGTGGGAGTCCGGTACTCCTTGGAAGGGGGCGTTTTTTATGGGGGCATAGGCAGCCACGAGTCGGCGGTCCCGAAGAAGCATGTCGACAGCTTGTGCTTAGCATTCTAGAAGAACGATGTCATGCAGCTTCAAGAAGTCCCGACATCGCCAGCATCTGAGGCATCAACATCGCCCGCGCATTGACATTAGTTGCGGACCACACGTGAACTGAAGGCTGTAGTGCATAAGTGATATGTGGCAGCATGTGCACGTCATTCGAGACACTACCTAGAGATTAAGAAGCTGATGGTGAGGCAACATCAAATTTTGTGAGTTATTTTAATAATAACAAAAAATATTTATAATTAATATAATTTTAATAATAAGACAAAATATTTATAATGGACAAAAAAGAACCATAAAAAAGGTAAAATTTATTAGTTCATACATGCCTGTTGTTACGATCAATATACCTATTTAAATAATAAATTTTGTTTCTTTCATTATCTCATCAATATTTTGTTATCTTATAAACATTTTTTCATACTTATGTTTAACGTTATCTCATACATCCATTTGTTTTCTTATTATCTCATGTTTATGTTATGTTTAGTGTTATGTCATACATCTGTCCGTCATCTCATTATTTTCTAAATCTTTTGCTATCTTGTAAGCATGATCTCATACTTATGTTTAGCGTTATCTCATACATTTGTCTGTTTGTTATCTCATTGTCTCATAAATCTTTTGTTATCTCATAAACATTATCACATACTTATTTGTTATCTCACGTACATGCATATATAATGTTTGAACATAAAAGTAAATGTATATATTGGTAGTAGAGTTCACATCCAGCATACATTCGTTACATTCACGAAAGCGGCATACAAAACTTGCTCTAGTGGCAAAAAAGAATGAGAGAAAGAGAGGGAGAAAGGGAGAGTTGCCTAAACGAATTCAAAGAATTTGAAAGTTTGGAAAGTGCAGTTTCAAACAGTCACCGTCAAGAAAACAAGTAGGATTGCGGCCTATTTATGGTTGCAATTAATGGACCAGCTTTAATTGGCCATCAAATTCAAGACGAACCATTGTTTTCACATCTGAATGGTGAAGATAGGTTCGGGTCACAGCTTTTATATTTGATAATGCAGATATAATGTAACGCCTTAGACTGCAAGTATTTTTCGAGCTCATATCTTTACATTTTTGAGCTGCTTGTTATAAGTTGCTAATTGTAGTGGTCAACTTTCTCATGGATTGGAGTATTTAGATGAGACGTGTATAAATAGATAGAGCTCGTGATCAGCTCTCCAATGATACTATGTTGAAATTGGGTTATGCGTGGCGAAGAACTGGTATGTAGAAGTTTGAGTTCTTTAGAGAATTAAAGAAATGTCTAATACCCTTAGGAATTTAACTACAAGTTAGTAGGTGAATTAACAATTTGGTTAATTAAGAGATTAGTGATCCTAAATAAGATTGAAATATGCTTAATTATGAGTTAAATATAGATTAACCTTAATATAGTGAATATTGGTGATGTGCACCTAATTTCAGTCATACCCATAACATTTAGTATAAAAGAGTTCAATATCAACACCCGTACTTTTTCAATAAAAAATATTAATTTAAAGTCTCGTTTTTCAAATTCAAAGTTGTGTATTGGGAAAACTTAAGGGGGCGACATACCCAAAGTCAAGCTTTACGCATGTATCAAATTCAAAGTTGTATATTTATGACTTCAACAGGAAACTATGTCTGCTGCCTCTTACTTCGCAGAAAAGAAAGCTTTAAGGGATGAACTAAGTTCCTATTCGACCGTACTCGATGTTCTTGTGGTGCAATGAAGATTTACCTCAATCATCTAGTTCATTTTTTAATGGGATCTATCTTTTAGAAAAATGACAAAACTAAAAGAATGGTCATAGAAAAGCCTTGTTTTTCAAAAAAAAAAAAGTTTTATAGTTCAAAAATAGGTCAGCCATATAAAACTACAAAAAGGCCCACTTTTTTGAGGAAGATGACAACGAAAAGAAACTAAAAAAAAAACGAAAACACGTTTCTTTTATGATTTTTTGGGCCTTTTTTTTTTGCATTTTCTATTGATGTACTTTTCATTTTCACGCTTTTTGAATTTTATATTAGCAATGTTCTAGCTTTCAAACTTTTTAAAATTTGATGAAATTTTATTCGAAAAAAAACAATTTTACCTTATTATACCCATAAAAAACATCACCATTTAAAACCTAAAAAAGATATTTGTGATTAAGCTTAAAACTAATACCATCAGATCAAGTGTAAATTCTTAAATTCAAATCTGATCTGATTTCTTAATTAAATGTCAATGTTTTTCCTATCTGACCTTTTTTAAGTATTTCACTTCGATGTTCAATACAAATCCATCCATTGACACCCCTAACTAATATGTGGTCCTGTTAGAGTCGTCTATAATAAGTTTTCCATTTTATTGACAAGGGAAACCACAATGAGCCAAGAAACTCTCTCTCTCTCTCTCTCTCTATATATATATATATATATATATATATATATATATATATATATATATATATATGTTGCTGAACGATATAAATTTCTCTATGCATTAACTTGTTGTTAACTGAGCTCACTATGCCTTAGAAGTTCCAAAGGAAATAAGCAAATTTTAAAATAATCCAGCATAAAAATTGCTGTCATATTGGTCAACAAATAAAAAGCCCAGTTGAAGTAACAAGAAATATAAAAATGGTGGGGCATAGTGAGTGCTCACTCATGTGCTTGCAATAAGTATCACCAAAGAAGATGGATGGTATTTTTGAATTTTTTTATAAAATAATGATCATTTTAGACTTTTTCAAACTTTTCACAATCCTTTTTTATCCTTTTAAAAAGTTTTTTTTAAATTTTTAATGGGGGTGTTTTGGTCATTGCATAGCCTGTTGTGGCCCCCAATAAGGGACCATATGTTAAGGCTAGAACAAAGCAAAAGATCCCTGATAGTTAAATGGAAGAACCTTCTACATGGGTGAAAATGAAACTAGACAAATTTTACTTTGTAAAATTATATTAAAATGCTAGAACATGTGTTCCCATGTTAACAGCATAGCCTAGTTAGATTTACTTATAAATTTAAAATATAGAGACCTCAGATCTTCATTAAGGCGAGTCCGTTTTTAGCTGAGAACTAGCACAACGCAAGATGCAGGTGAGTTCACAAGGTTAATCGCTCGTTTTTAGAGAGCAAGAAGGTAATTTTTCACTAATGTAACAGTGAACTTTACAGAAACTAACTTTTCAATCCTTTTAACTGACCAAGAACTAACATTCTCGTGTTTTAAAGATTAACATAGAAAACTGAGCTTAGCTTTAGAGGATGAAAAACTTCTTTAATTTTTATATTCGTTTCTCAAGGTGAGATTGGACTTTTCATATATGTAGATATTGAAGCCAGTCACCTCTATAAAAAGAACAGATGATAGTTTTTATTTTAAGTTGCTAAAAACGTCCCAAAAAGTGTAGTAAGACAGTCAATTCTTTGACTATGGATTCTCGTGATGGAATGTTTTTCTTTTTAGGATAGCTTTTAACGACATGCCACAGGATGAATTTTATTGGGCAGCTGGATGGAGTGAAACACACACACGCACGCACGCACGCACGCATTTGACGTCTCTTTCAAGCTGTTTAATAATTTAGCTCAAACACTTGAGGGCTGGGGAGACAATGACAAAGTTGGGGGCTTGTTATAATTCAATTCATTTACGGAGTTGAGTTTGCATAATAAATAATCGTTAATTTCGTCTCGGGTCTCTTGGTTCCTCAGAAAAATATTAACACGAAATAAGTTTTCTAAGCTCTTCTGCCACTTGGAGAAAAGTGGCCAAACATTGGGTAACCATTAAGTTGTTGAAACGCGTTTATGTCCATAAATTTCTTTAATATCTGATCGCGTTAATCCATGTCCATCACTGTATGATGTCACAATTCAAATCCATATATTCGTAGTTGCGCAGGGAGAGTGACGAAGCAGAGAAGGTTCATCCAGACGGGTTTTCTGCTCTCTCCCTCTCTCTGAATTTCATCCAGACGGGTTTTCTGCTCTCTCCCTGTCTCTGAATTTCTTTTTCCCCAATATGTGAAGAGATGTGTGCAGAAGATTCTTTCGTCTGAACGGATGTGTTTTCTTCTGTGTTTTCCCTTTCTGAGATTATGCAAATTCCATTTCGTTCCTTTTATTCTTGAGGAACACCGACAAACCCCAATACCCTACCACGGTTTCTGTTGATTTCGCTCCAAATCTGAGGAGCAAAGTGGGAGACAGCAGTCTGTCTCATCTCCCCAGCCCCAAAAGTCTGCAAGCAGGAGGAGCCAACATGGATTCCTGGATTATCTTCTTCCTCACCCTCTTCATCATCTCCGTCTCCCTCATCCTTGTCGGCCTCCCACATGGAATCGGCAAGAAGAAGAAGAAGATCCCACCTGGCCCAAAAGCGCTTCCCATCATAGGCAATTTGCATCAGCTTGGCATAAGATTCATCGAGCTCGAACCCATTTTGCGCAAGCTAAGAGCGCAGTATGGCCCCGTCTTCAGCGTCCGCTTAGGCCCTCGGACGGCCATCTTCGTCGCTGCCCATGACCTCGCGCACCAGGCCCTGGTTCAAAGTGGCGCAACCTTCGCCGGCCGGCCTCGAGCTACAGCTATCGCCCGGATCATTAACAGCAATCAGCACAACATCAGCTCGGCCAGCTACGGCCCCTTGTGGCGCCTCTTCCGCCGTAACCTCATGGCCGAGGTCCTCAGTCCCGCCCGAACCAAGTCCTTCGCGGAAGGCCGTGAGTGGGTGTTGACCCTTCTGTTGGGGAGGCTCAGGTCCGAAGCCGACGCAAATGGAGGCGTAGTCGTCCCGGTGAGGATCTTTCAGCACGCCATGTTCTGCTTGCTTCTGTTCATGTGCTTCGGCGAGAAGGTCGAGGACGACGTGGTCCAAAAGGTGGAAACCGCACTGCGCACTGCGCTTCTAGCCTTCGGGCGATTCAACATCTTGGGCATCTTCCCCATACTCCGCAAGGTCTTCTTCCGGCAACGATGGCGCGACCTATTGGAGATCAGGCGGATGCAAGAAGAGGCCATCCTGCCCCTTATCCGAGCCCGGAAATCAGTAGACGAGAAGAATCGCTTCTGCTATGTCGATTCACTCCTCTCTCTAGAGCTTCCCGATGGCAGGAAACTGGACGAAGGGGAGATGGTCACGCTCTGCTCCGAGTTCCTTAATGGCGGCACCGATACGACTTCTACGGCGGTGCAATGGGTGATGGCCAATTTGGTGAAGGACCCCCAAATTCAGGGGAAGCTCCACGAGGAGATAAGGACCGTCGCTGGCAAAGACGGAGAGGTGAGCGAGGAAAGCGTTTCACGGATGCCTTACCTCAAGGCGGTGATCATGGAGGCTCTTAGGAGGCACCCGCCGGGCCACTTCGTGCTGCCACACACAGTCACGGAGGAGGAGGTGAGTCTCAATGGCTACTCCGTGCCCAAGGACGCGACGATCAACTTCATGGTGGGGGAGATGGGGTTGGACGGGAAGGTATGGAAGCATCCTCTGGAGTTCAGACCAGAGAGGTTCCTGGCCGGAGGCGAAGGAGGAGACGTGGACATCACGGGGAGCAGAGAGATCAAGATGATGCCTTTCGGCGCGGGGAGAAGGATCTGCCCGGGGATGGGCCTAGCCCTGCTGCACCTTCAGTACTTCGTGGCCAACATGGTCCGTGAGTTCGAGTGGTCGGTGCCGGACGGAGAGCCGGTGGACTTGACCGAGAAGGTGGAATTCACGGTTGTGATGAAGAATCCATTAAGGGCGAAGATCGAGTCTAGGAAGAGATAGAATCTATGGTGATCGCCGTTCACAAATAGGTTATACTTTTAAACTGGTGAGACATGATGATTTAAAATATAGTAAGGTTCAAGCTTGTCGTATGGTGTTTATAATGGGCGTTGCCGTTCCCTGCCCAAGTGTCCTACTGACGTTTATGTTGTAAAAGAAAAAAATTGTGGGAATAAATGTCGTATTATTAGGTATGGATGGGTTTACCGAATATGCCTAGGGTAAACACAAGCTGTCGAGTCCGAGTTTAATCAGCTTGAGTTGCTCGACTGAAAAATCGGATGATAAAAATTAAGTTGAAAACATAAAAACCAAAATATTTCTTCAAGCTGTCTTATTTTGAAATCTTCTTCTCGTTCTTTTCCCCCATTTTTTAGTATTTTTGTCTTATTTGGGATTATGGACTTTGTTCTGGTTCCAAATTCGGCTTTATTTGTGATTGAGTGTACTCTTCTTATTCCTCTACCTTAACGATGTTGTACTTTTGCTTACATTTTTCTTTGATAACGATGCACTCTGGATACAGTTTGGACAAGTCGGGCCTATACCAAACCCTAGCTTGTATGAGTTCCTGACTAAGTGACTGTGCCTGCAAACGGACCCAATCCGAATCACCTAAAGTACAAGTAAAATCAGTCTTTGATAGATCCACTACTGTCAAAAAGAGGAGAACAGAAAATCCAGAGACTGCCCATTTGAAGTCCTACCTGGTACTAGGGGTGAACAATGAGTCAAAAGCTCGGCTCGTGAATGAGTTTGAGTTGAGTCATTTCTTAACGAGTCGAGCATGAGTTCATGAGTGGACTCGTTCAAATAATCGAGTTGAATTCGAGCTCAACACATAACTGTCGATTCGAGCTCGAGCCTTAATCGAGTTGAGCTCGAGTTCAACACATAAGGATGAATATCAATTCTATCCAAACGAGTTTGTCGAGCCTTAATCAAGTCGAGCTCAACACGTAACAATGAATCAATTCTATTCAAATGAATTTGTCGAGCCTTGATTGAGTTGAGCTCGAGCTCAACACGTAATTGCTGAGTCGAGCTCCAGCTGCTTCCGTCGAGCTATTCTCGAGCTCGAGCAGAGTCGAGCTTGAGGTTTTATTAGTCGAGCTGAGTTTGAGCTGACTGAACTCGGACTTGTCTTGGCTCGTGTTAATCCGTACCTAGTATTAAGTTGGTTATCCCAACTTATTCAACTGGAATCGACTAGATTAAACCCAAGAAAAATCTGATAAAATTATAATTTCATTGTTTTCGCATTAAAAGGTGAAGGTTGGATCGGACGTGGCTTAGTAGAAAATTCATAAATTCACAGCACAGCACCAAGAAACCCTACGATTTTGATCCAAATTCCTCGTAAGATCATACTTTTTAAAACCAAACCAGAATGAGTTGGATACAAGTTAGGATTGGGTCAAACTGCCCCCATTTGGGATGGAATATTTTTCAGCAATAATTTTCTCAAGATCACAGGCAAAATCCTCATGTTTATTTTACAAAATCAAGATTAATGTTTTCATTTGTTATATAAAGAAGTTCCAAATTATTTTCCAAGTGCAGTTTGGCTCAGGCAGCTTCGCAGATCGAGCCAAAATCCTGCCATGCTCAAGTCTTGTTCCGCTTGGTGAAGTTGAGCATGAACCCTGAAACTTGAGCTCCACCTGAGTTTGAGCCTAGCCCGAGCACAGCTGGGGCAGCCCTAGTGTAGTTTGCAGTCTTATTCTTCATTCAAGCTGGAGATATAAGTCTACAACCTGGTGACAAGGAGGTATATATAAGGCTGGGCATCCGGTAGACCCTGCCCGATAAGGAGTTGGGTTTGAGTTGAGCCGGACCCAATTACACAAAAACCGATTAGGGCCCGGCAGGGCTCAACCTTATTAAAATTTTAAAAATATATATCAAATAAAAATAATTAATTATAACAATATATAACTATATATACAGATAAAATAATAAATGTTAAAATTAACTATATATAGCTTTAATAATGGTGTTTCAAGTCTTCATATGACTTTTACTTTCTGTCTCAAATGAATTGAAGTCAGCCTTATGGGAGTTGGCAGCTTGGTGCAAGTGATTCCAGGCCCTGTTTGATTGTGGGGGAAAGACTGTAGAGGAGGTGAAATTGGAAAAAAGTGTATGTTTTCAACGGGTCGTTTCAAACACTGTTAAAATTAATGTGGTAAAACATGATTTTTAGAGGAATTTTCCTTGGAAAAAAGTCGGCGGGTCCGACATTTTTGCGGGGATAAAAGTTTTGCCCATTAAGGCTTCAAGGACGACTCCTTCAACTCTCTGCTTCGACTCATTGCCTTCCTTTTCCACCGCTCGACCGATCGCTCGCCGTGCACCGCAGCCGCTCTGCCTCCAGCCATCGCCGTGGTTCTTCAAATTAGGGCTTTGAGGACTCATCCTTCGACGCTCTGCCTTCCTCTTCCACCTCTCGCCCGACCGCTCACCGTACACCACCGCCGCCACTGTGCCTCCAGCCATCGCCGTTGTCCTTCGAAGAAGTTGAGCTACGCCAACACCTCTCTCCCTATTGTGTGATATTTCTTTTTGTATTCATGATGGAGAAGAAAGATGGAGTGTAATCTCGTGATGGAGAAAAAATAAAAGGTTCCTGATCATTTGTTCCGGTGACCTGAAAGAAACATTGTGACTAAGCATCTGCTTTGGATGATTGGAACTGTCAATCTCTTTTTTGTATCGTGCCCTCCCATTTTTGTTGGTTCTTCCATCCCTGGGTCGATCTTTTCTCCGATGAATCCCGAATTTTTTCTTGTGGTTTGTTTGGATGACGCTGAGCGGCTATTTTCCTGTAAATGCGTAAACCTGTTTTTATGACGGTATTCCAACAAAAAGGACCAAGATGAGTTAGGTTTATTTCCGGCTATTTTCCTGTAAATGCGTAAAGCTGTTAGCATAAAACTTTTTTGGAAAATTTTCTAGTTACATATATCACCTTTCCATGATTCTTTGCTTGTTTGATAATCTAAAGGTCTTTATTTCCAACAAATGTTTTGCTTAATATTTTTCAGTACAGTTTCTTCAATTGCTTCATTTTGAATTTTGCTGCTTATTGTTTTTGGACTCCTATTGTCATGGGCCGACTTTTTCAAGCGCTGCACATTCACATGCAATGCTTTCTGCTTGACTTAGTGTTAGACTGGATCCCATATGCTTCCCAAGTAATGCTTAAGCTGGCCAAGCAGCATCTCCTTCTACTAACTTGGCCGGACTATACATAGTCGGTCTGCAACACCTATGATGGGTATTGTTTTTTTTTATTACAGGGAAGAATGGGGGCTTTGCTGTTGCTGTTTCTTAATCGTATCCATTTGTAAACTGAATAGAAAATAAAATGAAATGGGTCCATCTTGCGGCTGTTCTTATGCTATTAATAGGTATCATTATGCTAACCATGTTATGTGGATGCCCCATTAATAATGAGAGTGTATCTACATGAAAATAGAAAATAGAGGAGAAAAAAAAACATCTTTCAACAGTCACTTAAAAAGTCTCTCCTTCATTTTAGCTTATGCACCAAACAGAGTTAATTTTACCCTATAAAAATCCATTCGGCCATCAAACAGAGCCTCTTTTTCAAAGAAGAAAAATTTTCATCCTTTTTTTTTCAAAATTTTTTTCTATAGTAAATTTACCACATTAAATTCTTTCCTACAATCAAAGGGAGCCTAATGTGACAGTGAACTTTACAGAAACTAACTTTTGAATCTTTTCAAATGATCTTGAACAAACTTTCTCGTCTTTTCAAGATAAACATAAAAAATTGAGCTGCATTTTTATTATCCACCTCTTTAGGACATTCGTTCATGGTGGTATGGCCCGCGTAGCTTTCAAGAATGAAAAATTTCATAACCTTTATATCCATTTCTCAAGGTAAGAGTGGACTTTACATACACACACACACACACACACACACACACACACACACACACACATATATATATATATATATATATATGATTTTAAGTCAGTAGGCTACTTCAATAAAAGAACAGATAGTTTTTTTCTTTTTTATGTTGCTAAAAACGTCATAAAAAGTGTAATTGGACATTCAATTGTTTTTGAATAAGGATTTTAGGGGTGGAATGTTTTTCTTTTTAGGATAGCTTATAACGACATGCCACGGGATGAATTTTATTGGGCAGCTGGATGGAGTGAAACACATACACACACGCACGCATTTGACATCTCTTTCAAGCTGTTTAATAATTTAGCTCAAGCACTTGAGAGCTGGGAGAAAATGACAAAGGTAGGGACTTGTTGATTTTCTTCCTTACAAAAGCGGTGACGTTATCATGAAGTAGTAAAAGGAAAATAAAAGTACCAAATTAACATAATGAGCGCTTGAATTACATTTTTCCCTTTGGAATAACACAACAGGTCTCTAATCCAGATTAGCGTTTAAAATCCTAACGATGTGTGTTTGCTTAGAATATGTTTGCCTTCTACTTGTTATGTGAAAGAGGCCACTTCTTATTTTATAGATTAATTCAATTTGTTTACGGAGTTAAGTTTGCATAATAAGTAATCGTTAATTTCGTCTCGGGTCCCTTGGTTCCTCAGAAAAATATTAACACAAAATAAGTTTTCTAAGCTCTCCCACTTGGGGAAAAGTGGCCAAACATTGGTTAACCATTAAGCTGTTGAAACACATTTATGTCCTTAAATTTCTTTAATATCTGATCGTGTTAATCCATGTCCATCACTATATGACAACACAATTCAGATCCATAAAAAGAAGGAACCACACAATTCCGAGATGTGGCCTTCGTAGTTGCGCAGGGATTGTGACGAAGCAGAGAAGGTTCATCAAGACGGGTTTTCTGCTCTCTCTCTCTCTTTCTCTGAATTTCTTTCTTCCCCCGTATGTGAAGAGATGCCATTTTGATGTCCAGAAGATTCTTTCATCTGAACGGATGTGCTTTCTTCTGTGTTTTCCCTTTCTGAGATGATGCAAATTCGAGTTCGTTCCTTTTGTTCTTGAGGAACAGTGACATCCCCAATACCCTACTACGGTTTCGGTTGATTTCGCTCCAAATCTGAGGAGCAAAGTAGGGGATAGCAGTCTGTTTCATCTCCCCAGCCCCAAAAGTCTGCAAGCAGGAGGAGCCAACATGGATTCCTGATTATGTTCTTCCTCACCCTCTTCACCACCTCCGTCTCTCTCATCCTTGTTGGCCTCCCACATGGAATCGGCAAGAAGAAGAAGAAGATCCCACCTGGCCCAAAAGGGCTCCCTGTCATAGGCAATTTGCATCAGCTTGGCTTAAGATTCATCGAGCTCGAACCCATTTTGCGCAAGCTAAGAGCGCAGTATGGCCCCGTCTTTAGCGTCCGCTTTGGCCCTCGGACAGCCATCTTCGTAGCTGGCCATGACCTTGCGCACCAGGCCCTGGTTCAAAGTGGCACAACCTTCGCCGGCCGGCTTCGAGCTGCGGCCTTCGCCCGTATCTTTAACAGCAATCAGCACACCATCAGCTCGGCCAGCTATGGGCCTCTGTGGCACCTCTTCCGCCGTAACCTCATGGCCAAGGTCCTCAGCCCCGCCCGAACCAAGTCCTCCGCCGAAGGCCGTGAGTGGGTGTTAACCCATCTGTTGGGGAGGCTCAGGACCGAAGCCGACGCAAATGGAGGCGTAGTCGTTCCTGTGAGGATCTTTCAGCATGCCATGTTCTGCTTGCTTCTGTTCATGTGCTTCGGCGAGAAGGTGGAGGACGACGTGGTCGAAAAGGTGCAAACTGTTGGGATAAAAAAAATGCGGATAAACACGAATCTACTACAAATACAAATGATTCAACAACGAAGTATAGCCCAAACCGATCATTCAAGGAGCAACAAAACAACGACCAAGCAATCACAAATGCACGAGAAGATTTTTACATGGAAAACCCCTCAAAACAATGAGGGTAAAAACCATGGGGTACTACGACCCAAACTCAATCCACTATAATCAATTATATAAGTTGTCCCACGAGGGGCTACACAAAGCAAACCCTCCAACAATAAGATCTCATCAAAGCTATATGAAAAAATAAGAGAAAAATATCACCGATTGAATGCGGAAACCGTGGATTGAGAGGAAATGCGCTGGTTTCCTCCTTGGAATCGAATCTTGCTCTAGTCAAATGCTCGCAACCTTCTCTTCTTCTTCTCCTTCTCTCCTTTCCTCTTCTCCTTCTCTCCTCTCTTCTTCTCCTTCTCTCCTCTTGTTGTGCAGCGACCAAGAGAGCTCAGCCACAGCCACAAGAGATCTCGCCTCTCTTTTTCCCCAAAACAAAAAACCTAAGAGAGAGAGACGTAAGAGGGATTGGGGGCACCATCGGGTGCCCTCCCCTATTTCTCCCGCCCGTCACTTAAGTGAGGGGCCGGGTTGGGTCTTCTCTTGAGGCTAGACCCGACCCAACAAGCTCCCCCTCCAGCTTCAAGAGAGGAAACATACCTTCAAAAATGAACAAAATTAATATATTGCCTTAAAAGCAGTCATCCCAACTAAGTTTATACACATATCATCCTTCTCTTTAGGTAGAGACTTCATCATCATATCTGCAGGATTATCATCTGTATGGATCTTATCAAGAACAAGCTGCTTCGACTCTAGAACATCATGTATCCAATGATACCTCACGTCTATATGCTTTGACCTTGCATGAAAAGTAAAATTCTTTCCAAGGTGAATAGCACTCTGACTGTCACAGTAAAGTACGTACTCGTCTTGACTGAACTGAAGTTCCTGCATGAACCTCTTCATCCATAGAAGCTCCTTGCTCGCCTTTGTAGCTGCAATAAGCTCTGCTTCAGTAGTAGATAATGCTACACATTTCTGAAGTCTGGATTGCCAAGAAACTACACCACCTGCATATGTCAATAAAAAACCAGATATAGATCTTCTCCCGTCAATGTCTCCTGCCTTGTCTGAATCTGTATAGCCAACAAGAATAGATTTTTCTGCCCTAAAACAAAGTGAAAAACTGCTAGTCCCACGAAGGTATCTCAAAATCCATTTAACTGCTTCTGAGTATTTCTTTCCTAGATTTGAGACAAACCGACTAACAACTCCAATTGAATGAGCAATATCAGGTCTAGTACATACCATAGCATACATCAGACTACCTGTGACTGAGGCATAGGGAATCTTCTCCATATCTCCCTTGGACTCTGCTTGGTGCTCAACTTGAAATGCGCTGCAAGAGGGGTGCTAATAGGCTTTGCCTTATCCATGTAAAATCTTTAAAGTACCTTCTCAATGTACTTTTTCTGAGATAGCCATAGCTTCTTCGACTTCCTATCTCGTGTGATCTTCATACCCAAAATCTGACTAGCAGGTCCAAAGTCTTTTATAGCAAAAGACTTGTTCAACTCCTTTTTCAAGCTTCAAATTCTCGATATATTGTTGCCAACAATAAGCATGTCATCAACATAAATCAACAAAATGACAAAGTCATCACCTGAGAATTTCTTCACAAAGACGCAATGATCTGAAGTAGTCTTAGTGTAGTCATACTCCCCCATAATTGACTCGAACTTCTTGTATCACTGCATAGGTGCCTGCTTCAGACCATACAAGCTTTTCTTTAATCTGCAAACATGGTTTTCTTTACCTTTTACAAGAAAACCTTCGGGCTGCATCATGTATATTTCCTCATCAAGTTCACCATGAAGAAAAGCTGTCTTCACATCCATCTGCTCGATCTCCAAATCAAGACTGGCTGTCAAACTAAGAACAACTCTGATAGATGACATCTTGACCACCGGTGAGAATATCTCGTCGAAGTCAACTCCTTTCCTCTGATTGAACCCCTTCACAACCAACCTAGCTTTGTATCTTGGGTTTAAAGAGTTTTCACCATACTTCACTCTAAAAACCCATTTGTTTCTCAATGCCCTCTTGCCTTGGGACAACTCCACAAGCTCGAAGGTGTGGTTGTCGTAAAGTGACTGCATCTCATCTTTCATGGCTTCCATCCACTTTTCCTTGTGCACATCATGAATAGCTTATTCATAGCATTCAGGCTCACCACTGTCAGTCAACAAAATATAGTCATGTGCAGGATATCTAGTTGAGGGATGCCGTTCCCTCGTGGATCTTCGTTGCCGATCTACATCTGAGGAAGAACCCCCCAAATTATGATCGTCACCTTCGTCATCTGAATTAGGAATATATGGCATGTCTACTTGTCCTTCTCTATCAAGTATTTGCCCAACAGCATCATCTGGCACTGCTCTTGAAGCATTTTGCAAGAGAATAGGGTCCACATCAACTGACAAATAGCTGCTATGAGAAGAATCCTTTACTGCTTTCTGAATATCCTCAATATTCTGATCTTCAGCAAATACAACATCCCTGCTTCTGACAAGCTTCTTCTCAACTGGATCATACAATCTATAACCAAATTCAACATGGCCATAACCCAAAAACACCACTGCCTGCTTTTTGATTCCAACTTCGATCTCTCATCCTTTGGTATATGCACAAATGCCCTGCATCCAAATACACGTAAGTGCTTATAGGATACATCCTTCCCATACCAAACTCTGTTAGGAACATCACAATCCAAAGGAACATGTGGAGACAAGTTAATTACGTAAGCAACAGTATGTAAAGCTTCACACCAAAAAGAATCAGATAACTTAGCTTCAGATAGGAGACATCTAACTCTCTCCATGAGTGTCATGTTCATCGTTTCTACCACGCCATTCAACAGATGAGTCTTAAGTGGAGTCTTCTGGTGTCTGATGCCATGAGATCTGCAATACTCATCAAATGGACCAATATACTCTCCCTCATTATCGCTGCGAATACACTTCAGCTTCTTTTCAGACTGCCTTTCAATCAGTGCATGAAAGTCCTTGAAAACACCAAGGACTTGGTCTTTCCTCTTCAAAGAATAGACCCAAACTTTACTGGAAAATCATCAATAAACATGACAAAATAAAGTGCACCACCATGTGAACTTACTTTCATAGGACCGCATACATCTGTATGAACCAACTCAAGTGCTTCTGACTTTCTGGAATGTGGATGACTCTTGGAAGAGACCCGCGTCTGCTTCCCTGCAAAACAATGACTGCATTTATCAAGTTTATCCTTCTTTACATCTGACAGAAGATTCTTCTTGATCAAGAATTGCAGTCCCTTGTCACTCATATGTCCCAGCCTCCTGTGCCACAAAATATATTTCTCATCTTGTGTCACATGTATCATGTCTCTGGAAATCGATGCCTGCATAGTATAAAGATTATTGTTGCATCTCTTGCCTCGAGCAATAATCAAGGAACCTCTGGTAAGCTTCCACTGGCCATCACCAAACATGTTGTGATACCCTTCTTCATCGAGCCTTCCTGTAGAAATAAGGTTCAGATGCACGTCAGGTGCATGCCTCACATCTATCAGCTTCAATAGAGCTCCATTCGCAATCTTCAGAATGACGTCGCCTTTGCCTACAACCTGAGACAAAGAACCATTACCCATTTTCAAAGTACCAAAATCACCAAAAATATATGAAGAGAAAAAATCCTTATGGGAAGTAACATGAAGAGCTGAACCACTATCAACAAGCCAACAAGTATCACCTCTGGCAACATTAACCATGTTAGCATCACAAACAACAAACATTTCATGTTGTGCAGCAGCTGCGACATTATCATCTCGGTCATTTTTCTTCTCCTGTTTCTCCCCAATTTTATTCTCCTTCTTCAGCTGGAAGCAGTACTTCTTTATGTGTCCTTTCTTTCCACAGTGGTGGCATTCCAAATTCTTATATCTAGATTTGGATTTGCTTCTGCTTTTATCTCTGCCCCTGTCACTCTTGAATTTACTCCTCCCCCTGTTCTCTGTGAAAAGAACCTCTGTCTGAGAAGAGCAAGCCTAAGATTTTCTTCTCATCTCCTCATTGAGAATACTTGACTTAACAGTCTATAAAGAAACAACCCCATTAGCTGGAGAGTTAGTAAGCGAGACTCTAAATGTCTCCCACGAATTAGGCAAAGTAGCAAGCAATAATAATCCCAAAATCTCATCTTCAAATTTAACGCCCATACTGAATAACTGACTAATGACCCCCTGACAATCATTTAGAAAATCTGACACTGAACTGCCCTCCCTGAATCTTAAATTCATCAATTTTTTCAGAAGAAATAATTTACTATTTCCTGTCTTGGAGACATAAAGATTTTCTAATTTTGCCCACAAACTACATGCATGATTTTTATCTTGGATATGGTTATAAACATTTTCATCCACAAATTGTCGAATGAAACCACAAACTTGTTCGTGTTCAAATTCTCATTCTTCATCAGACTTAGAATCGGGCTTTTCTTTGGCAAAAACTGGAATGTGCATAGCCTTCACATATAAGAGATCTTTCATTTTATTTTTCCATAGACTATAATTAGTCTCATTTAGACTAATTATACGGCTAGTACAAAAATCAATTTTGTTATCCACCATGTTGGCTCTAATACCACTTTGTTGGGATAAAAAAAAATGCGGATAAACACGAATCTACTACAAATGTACGAGAAGATTTTTACATGAAAAACCCCTCAAAACAATGAGGGTAAAAACCACGGGGTACTACGACCCAAATTCAATCCACTATAATCAATGATATAAGTTGTCCCACGAGGGGCTACACAAAGCCAACCCTCCAACAATAATATCTCACCAAAGCTATATGAGAAAACAAGGGAAAAATATCACTGATTGAATGCGAAAACCGTGGATTGAGAGGAAATGCGCTTGGCTTCCTCCTTGGAATCGAATCTTGTTATAGCCAAATGCTCGCAACCTTCTCTTCCTCTTCTCCTTCTCTCATTTCCTCTTCTCCTTCTCTCCTCTCTTCTTCTCCTTCTCTCCTCTTGCTGTGCAGCCACCAAGCGAGCTCAGCCACAGCCACAGCCACAAGAGAGCTCCCCTCTCTTTTTCCCCAAAGCAAAAAACCTAAGAGAGAGAGACGTAAGAGGGATTGGGGGCACCATCGGGTGCCCTCCCCTATTTCTCCCGCCTGTCACTTAAGTGAAAGGCCGGGTCGGGTCCTCTCTTGAGGTTGGACCCGACCCAACAGAAACCGCACAGCGCACTGCACTTCTAGTAACGTTTTGGGCATCTTCCCCCTACTCGGCAAGATCTTCTTCCGACAACGATGGTGCAGCCTGTTGGAGATCAGGCGGAAGCAGGAAGAGACCCTCCTGCCCCTTATCCGAGCCCGAAAATCAGTAGACGAGAAAAATCGCTTCTGCTATGTCGATTCACTCCTCTCTCTAGAGCTTCCCAATGACAGGAAACTGGACGAAGGGGAGATGGTCTCGCTCTGCTCCGAGTTCCTTAATGGCGGCACCGATACGACTTCTACGGCTGTGCAATGGGTGATGGCCAATTTGGAGAAGGATCCCCAAATTCAGGGGAAGCTCCCCGAGGAGATAAGGACCGTCGCTGGCGAAGACGGAGAGCTGAGCGAGGAAAGTGTTTCACAACTGCCTTACCTCAAGGCGGTGATCATGGAAGCTCTTAGGAGGCACCCGCCGGGCCACTTCGTCCTGCCACACAAAGTCACGCAGGAGGAGGTGACTCTCAATGGCTACTCTGTGCCCAAGGATGTGACGATCAACTTCATGGTGGGGGAGATGGGTTTGGACGGGAAGGTATGGAAGCATCCTCTGGAGTTCAGACCAGAGAGGTTCCTCGCCGGGGGCGAAGGAGAAGACGTGGACATCACGGGGGGCAGAGAGATCAAGATGATGCCTTTCGGCGCGGGGAGAAGGATCTGCCCGGGGATGGGCCTAGCCCTGCTACACCTTCAGTACTTCGTGGTCGGTGCCGAACGGAGAGCCGGTGGACTTGACCGAGAAGGTGGAATTCACTGTTGTGATGAAGAATCCTTTAAGGGCGAAGATCGAGTCTAGGAAGAGATAGAATCTGTGGTGATCGCCGTTTACAAATAGTTTATACTCTTTAAACTAGTGAGACAATTTGATTTAAAATATGGTAAGGTTCCAGCTTGCCGTTAGTATGTTGGCATAGGTCGTATTTCATATAATGGGCGTTGTCGTTTGCTGCCCAAGTATCCTTGTGCCGTTTATGTTGTAAAAGAAAAAGATTGTGGGAATAAATGTCGTATTATTATGTATTTACCGAATATGCCTATGGGTGAATATGAGCTGGGTTGAGCCCGAGTTTTGTCAGCTTGAGCTCATCGACTAATGAAGCCTCGAGCTCGAAAATAGTTCGACGGAAGGAGCTCGACTCAGCAGTTACGTGTTGAGCTCAAGCTCGACTCGACTAAGGCTCGACAAACTCGTTTGAATAGAATTGATAGTCATCGTTATGTGTTGAGTTCAAACTCAACTTGATTAAGGTTCGACAAACTTGTTTGAATAGAATTGATTTTCATCGTTACATGTTGAGTTCGAGCTCAACTCTATTAAGGCTTGACAAACTCGTAAACTCGTTTAAATATATCGACTTGATTAAGGCTCGTAAAATTTGATTAAGCCTTAAGCTCGACTCGGCAGTTACGCGTTGAACTCGAACTCAACTCGATTTTTTAACCGAGTCGACTGATGAATTCGAGCTCGACTCGGCAGTTACGTGTTGAGCTCGAACTCAACTCGATTATTTGAATGAGTTGACTCATGAATTCGAGCTTGGCTCGTTAAGCAAATGACTTGGCTCGAACTTGTTCACGAGCCGTGCTTTAACGAGTCGAGCTCGAGCTCGAGTAGCTTGAGCTCGAATAGCTCAACTTGTTTTTCACTCCTAGTGTATTGGTGGATTTATTGCTGCGTTGGCCTAACCTTTGCAAAATTAAGTTTTTGGATTGGACCTCTCTTTGAAAAGATTCAAGGAACCGGCCAAATTAAGTTTTCTCATGCCAAAAGATTCAAATGGACTGGAGGACCGATGAGCCACGTTGAGCTTTATTGAGTCGAATTTAATAAACTCGAGCTCCAGTTAGTTAAACAAATGAGTTTTTTTTTTTCAGAACAAAAAAACTTGAACTTGGATTCATGATGAACTTTATGAGTCGAATTTAGTAAACTCGAGCTCTGGTTGGTTAAAAGAATGAGGTCTTTTTTGTTTTTACAACGAAAAAAAAACTCATTTTGTACTTCAAAAAAAGATCATATGCAGCCTACATCCCGGATCAGGACATGCTAGAAAATACCACTGCTGTAGGGAGCTAGGAGCCTTGGTCTCACAGATCAATCCCAAGGGAATGTGATGGGATGCAAATACTACATTTAGATACCTATTGCATAGCCAATAAAAAAGACATGCTTTCAAGATCTATGCCTTTAAATGGATCATAATGGCCATCATGATGGCAACAGTTGTAAGACCCACGAATTTCTTTTGTTTCCATAAACAATTAAAACGTTAGTTTGGGGAGAAACTATAAACGGCATATTTAAATGATGTTTACATGAAATGGAAACTATCAATTAAATCATAAGGGAGCAGTTTTTGGAAAGAAAGGAAGGGGAAAGAAAAACTGAGGTGATTCCTTTCCTTGAGGAAGGTTGAAAAACATAACCATTCCTTTCTGTTGCAGTCGTAGATGAGAGTCCAGCAACAAGGAACTCTAGGGAAAGAGAAAAAGGGAGAGAGAAAGAGAGAGAGGGAGAGAGAGTGAGGGACGTCCTCATCTTTGCTCTTCTTCTAGTTGAGATAAAGATTGGTGGCTGCTGTGAAGGAACCGGAAGCACAAGAAGGCTGCGGCTGGAAGTTTAGCTCAGATTTGAAAGGTATGGAGATATTCAGTTACGATTGTGTATTTTGATTTGGTAGAGATACATATACATGTAGATCTAGGTGTATACATGCCTAAATATGAAGCTATGCATGATTTGTTGTATGCTGGAATGGAAATACCGTGTTAGTTCTTTCTGATAAAGCATGCTAGATATAAATTCGAAGCATGTTAATCCTAGTTGAGTTTTGGATTAATACCATGAGAATCGGCCGTGTCCCCGAATCTCCAGTGTTAGGTAGAAACCCTAGTTCTTTCATCCTCTCCCGTGAAGAACGAAACCCTCGACTTCTCTGTTTCTGTCACGAATGTCGATAGCAGGGTCCATTTAGCATACGCTCGCCAGACGTAATGCCTACTGTTTTTCTTGGTTGTCGTTGATCGCCTCAAACTGCCGTTTCTTTTTCTTTTCCCTTTGAGATTCATGCGACAACGAAACAGAAACTCAGGTGGCCTATGGGGGCGTTTGATTTCTTTCCCCCGATCTGTTCGCCATTTCCTTTTTCCTTAGTCCTCTCATTATCAGAGAACGTCGAGAGAGAGGGAAATGAAGTGAAAGTCCAGTCACCTCCACTGTTCCACTACTATTTCCGACGGGACCTACCTTCAGGTTTTCTGCGTTGACAGAAACCGGGGACAAGTCGTGGATTTTTGCCGCCCCTTTTGCCCTTTGAGTTGGCCGGCGCCAATTTCCATAGCAACCGGGCAGGGAAGGGCCCAACGGCATTTCCTTCTCTCTGTCGCCTGGAAAACGAGGGCTCGGTTGGGTCCCTTCTGCTCGCCTTACTGCACGCGGAGGAAGGCCAAAAAGGAAGACGGGTCCCTCTCTAGTTTCATTTGCCTTTGAAGAAGAAGGAAGCTCCACCGCCGGGCAAGGGAGGTGCTCTCGCGAGGAGAGAAAAAAAGGGGGCGAGAAATGAAAAACGCTAGGGCCCGACCCAATTTATATTCATTTCAAAAACCTCAAAACGGGTCCATCCTGTTAGCAAAATTCTAGAAAAAAACTGTTATAATTTATATAAATGCATGCCGCAACATTTTTACTGAATTGTTTTTCAAAAAGAGGCTCACGATAGTTATTTTCATTGAAAACTAGAGATTTCATGCGAAATTGCAAAGTAGTGCCCTCCGAGTTCTTAAAAGTTGCCAAAAGGGGGTTTTTATAAATTTGTTTGCAATTTTATTGGAAAAACGTAATGTTATGTATTGTTTCTCCTTGGTACCCTGAGTTGTAAAATTTCAGAAAAAGGATTCTGAAATTAAATTCATAATAATTAGAGGAGGTAAGCGACATTCTGAGAATTTAAATATAAATTCCTTGTTTCCAAATGATAATTATTATGTCATTATTTGAGATTTCTGGATGTGATATTCCTTGTGTGGTTTCCGGGTTGTTCTAATTTGCTTCGTTTGCCATTAAGTTAAGTTAGAAAATGACTTATTGATTATGTCGGGAAAACCGAGCCTGAGGGTTGTTTTCGTGAGAGAAACTAGACAATGTCTAGTGATGATAAACCATCACATTCGAATTTCGAATGCAAAACGTGAACTGTGTATGCGTTGGTATATGCAAGTACGAGCTTGTGTTTTTGTCCAGTGTTTGGTTCGTCCCAAGAGGTAATGGTGCGCGGGAGCTCATTGTTATTGCACACTCCTCTGTCTGCACTAGAGGGCCCACAGGGTATTGGGCAGCACAAGGGCCCGAGATTTTGTTATGTTTTTGTTGGAGAGCAAGGCGTCTCTTGGTCCCTCACCCCGGGTGCCAAGAGGGTACAGTCTACTACTTCGGGTAACCTCAGTGGTTGGATCCTGGTGCTGCAGCGGCGATCTGGGATATCTCAGGAGCCTTCCCTGTAGGTTACCCTCGATCTGTTGGATCGCCTGGTGAAGATGTTCTCTTCTGCCTGTGAGTTGTGCCCACGGGGTTTTCTGTTGTTGCTCGACACGATGACCATACACATTGTAATGATAGGCCATGGTTGGAAGTCTACTATTATTTGGAGGTGGTGCACACCGCGTTTTTGATAATGTGACGTAACTGCAATATGTGTTAAGATTTGGAGACTTATGGTTGTGGTTAAGGCCCTTATATAAATTTGTTTTACAAAACCAAATATTATTTTGTTGGGCCATATTCCATTCATGGCAGGATTTTTCCATACTCAGAGAAATTCTGACCCTTCTTTCTATCTCTACAGGTAGTTCTTGAGAGAGTTTGGCTCATTGAGTGACATCCTCAGGCT
Organism: Nymphaea colorata; assembly: GCF_008831285.2. Taxonomy (NCBI): domain Eukaryota; kingdom Viridiplantae; phylum Streptophyta; class Magnoliopsida; order Nymphaeales; family Nymphaeaceae; genus Nymphaea; species Nymphaea colorata. Next base: position 12,853,635 of record NC_045147.1, read on the forward strand.
TATGATGGATGAGCATTGGCAGTCTTGACACTGCGTTGATTTTGGGCTTAGTGGTTATTTTACTTGTTTGGGTTCAATTGTTTTACTTTTAATACAGTGTATTTGATTTGGTTTTGGTCATGACTCAATGTTACTTCTGCTATTTTAAAAAAAAAAATTGGTGTCAAAACATGTGCCGTGACAACAGTGGAATAGGAGAAAACTTCTTAACTTAAACCTTGGTGAAAGAAATGTTACTTTTATATGCGCAAGCTTGATCTTCAACTTTCATCCTATAAACGGAAGACTCTCGATTGGCGGTAATCATCATGCTGTCGAGATTCAGATCGACTCCAACTGTCCAATAGATGGCCATATTTGTCCTCCAAGTAACATGGAGCATTGGCTACTACCATTGAAAACTTGATCGACTCTGGGTTCCATGGAAGGCCCTCATTGTTTCCCTGTCTCAGCCACCATCTACACTCCAGTTCCCTACCACGCCTTCACAACTGCTTTGAAATCTTTGTTGTCGCACCATCCAGCTCTTTAACCATGTTAGTGTGTTGCACTTGAGCAAGAGTTTTACACTCTTCCACGAAGGCCATCCCCTCATACCTGCTTAGCTTCTCCTTGTCAACCTCCATTGTCACTTCTCTTCCATGCATCAACCAACACTCCCTTGTATATCTTGTACCTCCCGCTCTTCCCAACATAATTCTCGATAGAAAAAAGTTCAGCTGTAGCCTCGATCATGGTTGGAGTAATCGGCGGGGGAAGCACCTTCTGAGGTTTGGAGACAGAAAATCCGACCTTTTGAGGAACAACACATCAGATAAGCCAGCACCAATAATGTGATTGACAAAAAATGTGACCAGAAAAAACATAAAACCAAACAAAAAGTGGCCGGAGCCAGTGGACAGCCCAGAATGCACGAATTAAGAGTGGATAAAACACCAAAAGAAGCCGATCGTCGACACGTTGCTAGAGAATGGTTGAAGGAGAGGCTAGTGAGAAGCAAGAGATCGTCAATTGGGAGATAGCCCACCAGATTGTTGTGACTGAGATCAAGGACGAGGATCTGCTGGCATTGGAGGATCATGCCAGGAAAGGGCCCCTTCAGGCTATTGTGGGAGAGGTTGACGCTAGTGAAGGTGAAAGGGCAGAATTTCTAGAGATAGACGGGTGCGAGTTCGGCAAGATTGGAGATTGATTTCAAAGAAGACTAAACTGCAATCTAGGTTACGTGAGTCATTGCACAGTTAGTTGGAGACCACCATGGATTGGTAGATGTTTAGAATGTCCTTCTATGAGAAAGGAAAGAGATTGCAACAACTCAGAGAGAAAGAAAGGAAAATAACATTAACATAAGTCCAACAAAAAAGTTGATCCTAAAAAAGAGATTACATCTAAAAATCAGCTCTTAATTCTTGTAACAAGTTGAAGGTACTACTATTTCCACAAAGGTCACAAGAAATTAACCAGACATCATATAAAATGGAGGATGTCATGCGCGGAATTGAAACAACCTCATTCTTATAAGTAATATCATTCCGGGAGTTCCAAATGACCCACCAAAACATAAATAGCCAAATTCTCCAAATGGTACGCCATTTCTTTTTGTTTCACATTCTAATTGGTCCATGGATCAGGTCTCGATTTGTAGATATGTTTGTGACTTCAATGGAAGGCATAGACTAGGTCAGTGCATAAAGATCTTGAGACACTCGACAGAACCAGACAAGGTGAGTGGTAGTTTCCTCGGCATAATAACATAAAGGACATCTGCTCGTAAGGTAAAAACCTGACCTTTTGAGGTTATTTTGAGTCTCAATGTGGTCTAATAGAATAAGCCATGTTCGATCATTCAGTAGGACCTTTAGCCCAAAGGAGATTATGATGAAACCAGTTGACACAGGAGGTTGAAGCAAGCTATATGCACGACGTATAGAGAAACACCCTTTGCCATGTCGTGCCCATGAAGAAAAACGTTCTGTGAAATCCGTCTTCGAATTGCACTAAATGAAGGTAGATATCTGTCATCAAATGAGATACTCTTTGTCTATTCGAGAGAGAAGAGATATTATGCAAATTGTATTTGTATTGGAAGACCATCGCACAAATTGAATTGTAGCCTTGGATGAATGCCCATCACTTTAAAATGAGAGGAATATTTTTTTTCTGATATCTGGGATTCCTAAACCTCCATGGGCAGAAGGTTGAGTAACGTATTCCCAAGCCACACGATGTGCTTTCTTCTCCAGGTTTGTCCCACGCCAAAAAAATCTCTTGAAAATACAATTGATCTCCTTTTCTACCTTGACAAGAAAGGAGAGCACTGTTAAAAAATAAGAAGGTAGAAAGGAGAGAACATGCTTGATCATGGTTACCAGGCCAAGTAAGGTCAAATATCTCGATTTCCAAGAAGCCAGTTTGTTGTTAACATTGTCTATGATTGGCAACCAAGAGGGTGTCTTGATTGCTTGAAGCTAAAGGGGAAGGCCCAGGTACTTGATAGGCAAATCAAAATTCTGCATTGAAAAATATGAAAAGCGGCAAACTTAGTGTATGCATCAACATTGAACAAGGTAATAGACATTCTACCTTCATTATTATCAAGACCAGATGTCATAGAGAAGATACGAATAATGAGTAACGTTACCATCATCTGTTGAGGAGTTGCATCCCTAAAAATGATCAAGTCATCTGCATACTGAATAAAATTAGATGAGAGACCATCCACATTAATCGAGTTAAGCAACCGACTTGTGATTACCCTTTTAGTTAAGACTGCTAAACCATCCACTACAATATTGAACAAGGCCGGAGATAAGGGGCAGCCTTGTCGAACTTTTCGTGTGGTCTAAAGGAGGGCCCTCGACGTTCATTGACTACGAGAGATGCCTCTGATTTGGTAAGCAACTCTTTAATCTAAGAGATATATCATCTACCAAAATTCATATACTCTAATACTTGCAACAAGTAAGCTTAGGATAAGCAATGAAAGGCCTTTTTCAAGTCCACTTTGAGCATGAAAAAAGGGTGCTTTGACTTATTCATCAAGTGTATAGTCTCGAAGGCCATAATAAGAGCATTATGAATGTTTTTTTTCGGTATAAATGCAAATTGATCATGCGAATTTAATTGAGGGAGAAGTGGTCTAGTTCTTGCATCAATTACTGTATAAATAATCCTTCTTAAAGCCCTCGTTATATAGATTGGACGATAGTTTGAAATATGATTGTGTGATCCATGCTTGGGAATATGTGTCATTAAGTACTAGTGCACATCCCATGGAAGCGATGCATTCCGATGAAATTATGTAAAAATATTGCAAACATCTTCATCAACTATATCTCAATGCCATTTAAAGAAGTCAACTGGAAAATCATCTGGTCCTGGTGCCTTGAGCTTGGACATAGCACTAATAGCTGAAAGAATTTTTGTAGGGGCAAAAGGAATTTGCAAGGCTTGAGCTTGAGAGGGAGGTAGAGTATGAAAGCCAAATAGACCAAGAATTCACATTTTTGAATCTTGTTGTACATACAATTGCATAAAAAAATTTGTTACAGCCTCCACTAGCTCCTATTATTGATAAGTTATCCCTGCAATGTGAAGAGAAGTAATATGAAAAATATGATATCTTTCAGACGCAGACTAATGAAAGAAAGAATTGTTGTCATCACTCAGTGCTAACCAATAAACACACGATCGTTGCTTCCATCAAACCTCATCACAAGATCTCCATTCTGCATTTAAGCTGGCAAGCTCATTGATTCTATCTCTGATTGCTCACTATAAGAAGCTGGAAGTTTTACATTGGACAAATACGAAAGTTCGTGCTCCCAAGACTTGATGTTATTAAATTTAGCCACATTATATTCAAGCAACCACGACCTGATATTAGATGCGACTCTTTTGAATTTCCTGCTAAAATAATGGTGATTCTTTCATGTAAGAATGAAGTTTAAGGAAGGACCTTCTGCCAACTATTTTTGGCAATATCTTTAAACAAGGCCATGGTATTCTGCCAACACACATAAGTGAAGGGTCTCGCTCTAAGAAAATCAGAGCTCCAAGAGAGATATGGGCAGAGAGGTATGGTGTTTTCATGGCTATTACTTCTTATTGTGGCATTAAAATCAAGAGGGGCCTCTTGGGGTATGTTATTTAAGAAAGAAGAGAAGAAGAACCCAATGAATGTGGAGTTGCAGTGCTGGACTGGAGGAGGAGAATCGAAAAATTTGCATCATGGAGATATATATATATATTCAATATTTCAAACCCCAAAAGCAGTTGGGAAACGAAATCCAACATCCTAGTTCGAAACTCTATTTAGATTGGAAAACTCCACCCAATGACCAAGCCTGAGAATTATGTCGACTGTCTAACCCCTGACACAACTAAAATTCCAAACTTCAATTGAAGCGAAGCAAGTTATATATGTGTATAAAATTTCATGTCATTTTAATAATGATAAAAAATGTTCATGATCAATACAAAAAGAAACTTTTTATATCAACAAAAAAACAAAAAAGAATATTTAATAAAGATAAAATTTGTCTGTTCGTATATATATATATATATATATATATATATATATATATATATATATATATATATATATATATATATATATATATATATATATATATATATATATATATATATATATATATATATATATATATATATATATATACCTCTTTAAGTAGTGAAAAAGTGTTTTCGTTTTTTTGCCCTTTTCATAGAATTATCTGAATATCTCATAAATATTTTATTATCGCATAAACATTATTTCATATTTGTGTTTATCGTTATCTCATACATTTGTTCATTATTTTATTATTTCATAAATATTTTATTATCTCATGTTTATGTTTAGCGTTATTATCTCAATATCCCATAATTTCTTGTTACCTCATAAACGTTATCTCATGCTGATGTTTAACATTATTTCATACATCCATCCGTCCGTTTTCTCATTATCTCATAAATCTTTTGTTATCGCACAAACTTTATGTCATACTTATTTATTAGTTCATACATATTTGTAATCTCAGACACACACATATGTAATGTTTGGACATAAAAATAAATGTTATATGTTGATAGTAAGATCCACATCTAACGTACACTCTCGTTACATATACAAAACTCTTTTTTCAATCAAAGCTAGTTATGTGTTCAGCCCTAGACATGGAAAATTTATGCACATAGTGTGTGGCAACCAAAATACTCCCATTAAAGTAATAAAAAAATATCCAAACTACCCATTGTTTTATAAAACCTACCCTCCACCGCCATTGGTGCATTCTTGAAGTGTGCACGCGAACTCAACATGAACTCCAATTGCAGAACATCAAGATATGGCTGCCTCTAGATAATGTCATTCCACAGGCCATGCTGTGAATAGACGGTACCTCCACAGCTGCCTGACCTCCTTGATTGCAAGTCAATGGATATATCGCTAATGATAGATCCACTTCTGACCTTACCGTCGGTTGATGCCAAGTGGTACAGGAAATTTGCTGCCTTACAATGAAGTCCCGATAACAAATGTAGAATGTCATCCTCCGCTTGCTTACAAAGAGCTTGGTAATTGGAAATCAATCCATTTTATCGCACCCTCAAAACTGAGAAATAGCAGACCATTCAATAACTCGCATTTTTTTTTCACAGATTGCATAATATGAGGCCGTTGCCATACGATCCAAATCGCGAGGAACAATTTCTATCCAAGGAGTTAAGCCCCTGCTCCTTCTAAGACGCAATCTGCATGCACTCGCGGATTCCGAATCCTTGTCGACGTTCAAGTGGCGTGAGGGTGGGAGTCTGGCACTCCTTGGAAGAGGGGGTTTCTGATGGTGCACAGGCAGCCACGAGTCGGTCCCAAAGAAGCGAGTCGAGAGCTTGTGCTTACCGTTCTAGAAGAAGCGACGTGAAGCAGCTTCAAAGAAGTCCATCGTCAGCAGCCGATCAGCTTCAAAGAAGTCCATCGTCAGCAGCCGATCAGCTGAGCTTTATTGAGTCGAATTTAATAAACTCGAGCTCCAGTTAGTTAAACAATTGAGTTTTTTTTTTAAAAAAAAAAAAACTTGAACTTGAATTCATGATGAAATTTACGAGTCCAATTTAATAAACTCGAGCTCGAGTTGGTTAAATAAATGAGGTCTTTTTTTTTTGTTTTTAACACTTGAACTTGGACTCATGATGAAATTTACCGAGTTGAGTATGAGATACTCCACTAAGTGTTCAGCCGTACCATAAGGATCCACCATCTCTCTCTCTCTCCTTTTTTTTTTTTTTGTTTTTAACACTTGAACTTGGACTCATGATGAAATTTACCGAGTTGAGTATGAGATACTCCACTAAGTGTTCAGCCGTACCATAAGGATCCACCATCTCTCTCTCTCCTTTTTTTTTTTTTTTGTTTTTAACACTTGAACTTGTACTCATGATGAAATTTACCGAGTTGAGTATGAGATACTGACTAAGTGTTCAGCCGTACCATAAGGATCCACCATATCTCTCTCTCTCTCTCTCTCTCTCGCAGTTTTAAACTTATACTTAAAAAATTGGTTACCTATCTTTTTGAAAACTACAACAAAAGGAAACGAATAGTCACAAAACACCCATTTTTTCGAAAAAAAAAACTCATTTTGTACTTCAAACTTACATCCAGGGTCAGGAAATCACACGCTAGAAAATACCACTGCTGTAGGGAGTTAGGAGCCTTGGGCTCACAGATCGATCCCAAGGGAATGTGATGGGATGCAAATACTACATTTAGATACCTATTGCATAGCCAATAAAAAAGACATGCTTTCAAGATCTATTTCTTTAAATGGATGGTAAAGGCCACCATGATGGCAACTGTGGAATAGGAGAAAACCTCTAAGCTAAACCTTAAGTTAAACCTTAGTGAAGGAAAAGTTACTTTCATAAGCGCATGCTTGATCTTCAACTTTCATCCTATTAATGGAAGACTCTCGATTGGCGGTAATCGTCATGCTGTCGAGATTCAGATCGACGTTTCCGTGTCACAGATCGATCCCTTGGATGCAAATACTACATTTAGATACCTATTGCATAGTCAATAAAAAAGACATGCTTTCAAGATCTATTTCTTTAAATGGATCGTAAAGGCCATCATGATGGCAACAGTGGAATAGGAGAAAACCTCTAAGTTAAACCTTAGTGAAGGAAAAGTTACTTTCATAAGCGCATGCTTGATCTTCAACTTTCATCCTATAAATGGAAGACTCTCGATTGGCGGTAATCATCATGCTGTCTTGATAGCTCTATCACCGAACCAAAGAATGATGATCCAAACTATCATCTTTTGTGTTCGTTACAGCAATATGATTCTCTCATGGCTTATGAATTTGGTTAGTAAAGAGATTGCAAGTAGCGTTGCCTACACAACTACTGCTCGTGGTACTTGGGAAAATTTAAGAGAGCGATATAACCAAAGTTAAGCTTTAAGAATATAGCAAAGTCAAAGTTGTATATCTATGACTTCAACAAGAAACTATGTCTGTTCCCTCTTACTTCGCATAAAAGAAAGCTTTAAGGGATGAAATAAGTTCCTATTCGACCGCACTCGATGTTCGTGTGGTGCAATCAAGATTTACCTCGATCAGATGATTCAATTTTTAATGGGACCTATCTTTGAGAAAAATGATAAAACTAAAAGAATGGTCATAGAAAAGCCTTCTTTATCAGAAAAAAATAGTTTTATAGTTCAAAAATAGGTCAGCCATATAAAACTACAAAAACGTCATTCTTTTTTAGAAAGATGACAAAACGAAAAAGAAACTAAAAAAAAAACCGAAAACACGTTTCTTTTATGATTTTTTGGTTTTTTTTGCATTTTGTATTGATGTATTTTCCATTTTCACATTTTTTGAATTTTATATTAGCAGTGTTCTAGCTTTTCAAACTTTCTAAAACTTGCTGAAATTTTGTCCAAAAAAACAATTTTACCTTGTTACACCCATAAAAAACATCACCATTTAAAACCTAGAAAGGATATTTGTAATTATGCTTAAAACTAATACCATCAGATCAAGTGTAAATTTTTAAATTTAAATCTAATCCAATTTCTTAATTAAATGTTAATGTTTTTCCCATCTAACTTCTTTTTATAAGTATTTCACAATATGATATCACAATTCAAATCCATAAAGCTTATATAAAAGGAAGCACACAATTCCGAAATGTGGCCTTCGTAGTTGCGCAGGGAGAGTGACGAAGGAGAGAAGGTTCAACCAGACGGGTTTTCTGCTCTCTCTCTGAATTTCTTTTTTCCCGAACATCTGAAGAGATGCCATTTTGATGTGCAGTAGGATTCTCTCGTCTGAACGGATGTGCTTTCTTCGGTATTTTCCCTTTCTGAGATGAAGGAAATTCGATTTCGTTCCTTTTATTCTTGAGGAACAGCGACAAACCCCAATACCCTACTAAGGTTTCTGTTGATTTCGCTCCAAATCTGAGGAGCAAAGTGGGAGCCAGCAGCCTGTCTCATCACCCCAGCCCCGAAAGTCTGCAAGCAGGAGGAGCCAACATGGATTCCTGGATTATCTTCTTCCTCACCCTTTTCACCATCTCGGTCTCTCTCATTCTTGTCGGCCTCCCACATGGAATCGGCAAGAAGAAGAAGAAGATCCCACCTGGCCCAAAAGGGCTCCCCATCATAGGTAATTTGCATCAGCTTGGCCTAAGACTCTTCGAGGTCGAACCCATTTTGCGCAAGCTAAGAGCGCAGTATGGCCCCGTCTTCAGCGTCCACTTTGGCCCTCGGACAGCCATCTTCGTCGCTGCCCAAGACCTCGCGCACCAGGCCCTGGTTCAAAGTGGCGCAACCTTCGCCGGCCGGCCTCCAACTGCGGGTTTCGCCCGCATCATTAACAGCAATCAGCACAACATCAGCTCGGCCAGCTACGGCCCCTTGTGGCGCCTCTTCCGCCGTAACCTCATGGCCGAGGTCCTCAGCCCCGCCCGAACCAAGTCCTTCGCGGAAGGCCGTGAGTGGGTGTTGACCCTTCTGTTGGGGAGGCTCAGAACCGAAGCCGACGCAAATGGAGGCGTAGTCGTCCCGGTGAGGATCTTTCAGCACGCCATGTTTTGCTTGCTTCTGGTCATGTGCTTCGGCGAGAAGGTCGAGGACGACGTGGTCCAAAAGGTGGAAACCGCACAGCGCAGTGCGCTTCTAGCCTTTGAGCGATTCAACGTCTTGGGCATCTTCCCCATACTCGGCAAGATCTTCTTCCGGCAACGATGGCGCGACCTGTTGGAGATCAGGCGGAAGCAAGAAGAGGCCCTTCTTCCCCTTATCCGAGCCCGGAAATCAGTAGACGAGAAGAATCGCTTCTGCTATGTCGATTCACTCCTCTCTCTAGAGCTTCCCGATGGCAGGAAACTGGACGAAGGGGAGGTGGTGACCCTCTGCAATGAGTTCCTTAATGGCGGCATCGATACGACTTCTACGGCGGTGCAATGGGTGATGGCCAATTTGGTGAAGGACCCCCAAATTCAGGGGAAACTCCACGAGGAGATAAGGACCGTCGCTGGCGAAGACGGAGAGGTGAGCGAGGAAAGCGTTTCACGGATGCCTTACCTCAAGGCGGTGATCATGGAGGCTCTTAGGAGGCACCCGCCGGGCCACTTGGTCCTGCCACACACAGTCACGGAGGAGGAGGTGACTCTCAATGGCTACTCCGTGCCCAAGGACGCGACGATCAACTTCATGGTGGGGGAGATGGGTTTGGACGGGAAGGTATGGAAGCATCCTCTGGAGTTCAGACCAGAGAGGTTCCTCGCCGGAGGCGAAGGAGAAGACGTGGACATCACGGGGAGCAGAGAGATCAAGATGATGCCTTTCGGCGCGGGGAGAAGGATCTGCCCGGGGATGGGCCTAGCCCTCCTGCACCTTCAGTACTTCGTGGCCAACATGGTCCGTGAGTTCGAGTGGTCGGTGCCGGACGGAGAGCCGGTGGACTTGACCGAGAAGGTGGAATTCACGGTTGTGATGAAGAATCCTTTAAGGGCGAAGATCGAGTCTAGGAAGAGATAGAATCTGTGGTGATCTCCTTTTACAAATAGTTTATACTCGTTAAACAGTTGAGAAAATTGACTTAAAATATGGTAAGGTTCGAGCTTGCCGTCAGTATGTTGGCATAGGTCGTAGTTTCATATAATGGTCTTTGCCGTTCGCTGCCCAAGTATCCTTGTTTCGTTTATGTTGTAATAAAAGAAAAAGATTGTGGGAATAAATGTCGTATTATTATGTATGGATGGGTTTAACGAATATGTCTGTGGGTGAATGCGAGCTGGGCCGAGCCCGAGTTTAGTTATCTTGAGTTTTGCTTGACTAATGAAACCTCGAGCTGAACTCGACTGAGCTCGAGAATAGTTCGACGGAAGCAGCTCGAGCCCGACTCGACAGTTACGTGTTGATCTCGAACTCGACTCGACAAACTCGTTTGAATAGAATTGATAGTCATCGTTATGAGTTGAGTTCAAACTCAATTTTATTGAGGCTTGACAAACTCGCTTGAATAGAATTGATATTCATTGTTACGTGTTAAGTTCAGGCTCAACTCTATTAAGACTCGACAAACTCTTATATTCGTTTAAATATATCGACTTGATTAAGGCTCATCAAACTCGATTAATGCTTAAACTCGACTCGGTAGTTACCTGTTAAGCTTGAACTCAACTCGATGTTTTAACCGAGTTGACTGATGAATTCGAGCTCGACTTGACAGTTACATGTTGATCTCAAACTCAACTCGTTTATTTGAATGAGTCGACTCATGAATTCGAGCTCGACTTGTTAAGCAAATGACTTGGCTCGAACTCGTTCACGAGCCGTGCTTTAACGAGTTGAGCTCGAGCTCGAGTAACTCGACTCGTTTTTCACTCCTAGTTGACTGGTTGGATTTATTGCTGGGTTGGCCTAACCTGGGCAAAATTAAGTTTTTGGATCGGACCTTTCTTTGAAAAGTTTCAAGGAACCGGCAAATAAGTTTTCTCATGCCAAAAGAATTAAATGGACTGGAGGATCGATGAGCCACGCTGAGCTCTATTGAGTCGAATTTAATAAACTCGAGCTCCAGTTAGTTAAACAATTGAGGTTTTTTTTTCAAAAAAAAAAAAAAACTTGAACTTGGATTCATGATGAACTTTATGAGTCAAATTTAAGAAATTCGAGCTCGAGTTGGTTAAACAAATGAGGTTTTTTTTTGTTTTTAAAACTTGAACTTGGACTCATGATGAAATTTACGGAGTTTAGTATGAGATACTTCACTAAGTGTTCAGCCGTACCATAAGGATCCACCGTCTCTCTCTCTCTCTCTCTCAGTTTTAAATTTATACTTAAAAAATTGGTTACCTATCTTTTTGAAAACTACAACAAAAGGAAACGAATAGTCACAAAACACCCATTTTTCGAAAAAAAAAAAACTCATGTTGTACTTCAAAAATAGATCATATGCAGCCTACATCCAGGGTCAGGAAATCATACGCTAAAAAATACCACTGCTGTGGGGAGTTAGGAGCCTTGACCTAGTTAAACCTTAGTGAAGGAAAAGTTACTTTCATAAGCGCATGCTTGATCTTCAACTTTCATCCTATAAATGGAAGACTCTCGATTGGCGGTAATCATCATGCTATCGAGATTGAGATCGACTCCAACTGTCCAATACATGGCCATTTTTGTCCTCCAAGTAACATGGAGCATTGGCTACTACCATTGAAAACTTGATCGACTCTGGTTTCCATGGCAGGCCCTCATTGTTTCCGTGTCTCAGCCACCATCTACACTCCAGTTCCCTACCACGCCTTCACAACCGCTCTGAAATCTTTGCTGTCGCACCATCCAGCTCTTTAACCTTGTTAGTGTGTTGCACTTGAACCAGAGTTTTACACTCTTCCACGAAGGCCTTCCCCTCATACCTGCTTAGCTTCTCCTTGTGAACCTCCATTGTCACTTCTCTTCCATGCGTCAACCAACACTCCCTTGTATATCTCATACCTCCCACTCTTCCAACATAATTCTCGATAGCAAAAAGTTCAGTTGCAGCCTCGATCATGGTTGGAGTGAATCGGTGGGGGAAGCACCTTCTGAGGATTGGAGCCAGAAAATCCAACCTTTCGAGGAACAATACATCAGATAAGCCAGAACCAAGAATGTGATTGACAAAAATGTGACCAGAAAAAACATAAAACCAAACAAAAAATGGCCGGAGCCAGAGGACAGCCCCGAATGCACAAATTAAGAGTAGATGAAACTCCGAAAGAAGCCGATCGTCGACACTTTGCCAGAGAAATGGTTGTAGGAGAGGCAGGTGAGAAGCAAGAGATGGTCAATTGGGAGATAGCCCACCAGATTGTTGGGACTAAGATCGAGGGCAAGGATATGCTGGCATTGGAGGATTATGCCAGGAAAGGACCCCTTCAGGTTATTGTGGGAGAGGTTGATGCTAGTGAAGGTGAAAGGGCAGAATTTCCAGAGATAGAGGGGTGCGAGCTTAGGGCAGGGTTGGAGATTGATTTCAAAGAAGACTGAACTGCAATCTAGGTTATGTGAGTCATTGCACAGTTAGTTGGAGACCACCATGGATGGGTAGATGTCTAGAATGTCCTTCTATGAGAAAGGAAAGAGATTGCAACAACTCAGAGAGAAAGAAAGGAAAATAATATTAACATAAGTCCAACAAAAAGTTGATCCTAAAAAAGAGATTACATCTAAAAATCAGCTCTTAATTCTTACAACAAGTTGAAGGTACTACCAATTCCCCATAGGTTACGAGAAATTAACCAGACATCATATAAAATGTAGGATGCCACGCGCTGAATTGAAACAACTTCATTCCTATAAATAATATCATTCTTAGAGTTCCAAATGACCCCACCAAAACGTAAACAGTCAAATTCTCCAAATGGTAAGTCATTTCTTTTGGTTTCTCACACTAATTGGTCCATAGATCAGGTCCCGAATTGTAGATATGTTTGTGAGTTCAATGGAAGACATAGACTAGGTAAGTGCATAAAGATCTTAAGACACTCGACAGAACCAGACCAGATGAGTGGTAGTTTTCTCGGCACAATAACGTAAAGGACACCTACTCGCAAGGTGAAAATCTGACCTTTTGAGGTTATTTTGATTCTAAATGTGGTCCACTGGAATAAGCCATGTTGGATCATAGAGTAGAACCTCCGGCCCAAAGTAGATTCTGATGAAACCAAGAGGTTGAAACAAGCTATATGCACGACGTATGGAGAAACACCTTTCGCCATGTCGTGCCCATGAAGAAAAATGCTCTATGAAATGCGTCTTCGAATTGCACTTAATGAAGGTAGATATCAGACATCAAATGAGATACTCTTCGTCTATTAGAGAGAGAAGAGATATTATGCCAATTATACTTGTATTGAAAGACCATCGCACAAATTGAATTGTAGTTTTGGATGAATGGCCATCACTTTAAAATGAAAGGAATATTTCTTTTCCTGATATCTGGGATTCCTAAACCTCCACGGGCAGAAGGCTGAGTAACGTATTCCCAAGCCACAAGATGTGTTTTCTTCTCCAGGTTTGTCCCACAAGACAAAAATCTCTTGAAAATACAATTGATCTCCTTTTCTACCTCGAAGGAAAGGAGAGCACCAATAAAAAATAAGAAGGTAGAAAGGAGAGAACATGCTTGATCATGGTTACCAGGCCAACTAAGGTCAAATATCTCGATTTCCAAGAAGCCAGTTTATTGTTAATATTGTCTATGATTTCCAACCAAGGTGTGTCTTGATTGCTTGAAGCTGAAAGGGAAGGCCCAGGTAGTCGATAGGCAAATTGAAATTTTGCATTGAAAAATATGAAAAGTGGCAAACTTAGTGTATGCATCAACATTGAACAAGGTAATAGACATTTTACCTTCATTATTGTCAAGACCAGATGTCATAGAGGAGATACAAATAAAGAGTAACTTTACCATCATCTGTTGAGGAGTTGCTTCCTTAAAAACGATCAAGTCATCTACATACTGAATAATATTAGATGAGAGGTCACCCACATTAATCGAGTTAAGCAACCCACTTGTGATTGCCCTTTTAGTTAAGACTGCTGAACCTTCCACTACAATATTGAACAAGGTCGGAGATAAGGGGCAGCCTTGCCGAACTTTTCGTGTGGTCTAAAGGAGGGCCCTCGACGTCCATTGACTACGAGAGATGCCTTTGATTTGGTAAACAACTCTTTGATCCAAGAGATATATCGCCTACCAAAATTCATATACTCTAATACTTGCAACAAGTAAGCTTAGGATAAGCAATGAAAGGCCTTTTTCAATTCCACTTTGAGCATGAAAAATGGATGCTTTCACTTATTCATAGTGCATAGTCTCGAAAGCCATAATATGAGCCTATTATAGATACAAATGCAAATTGTTCATGCAAATTTATTAGAGGGAGAAGTGGTCTAGTTCTTGCATTAATTACTGTCGCAATAATCCATCTTAAAGCCCCTATTATAGATATTGGATGATAGTTTGAAATATGGTTGTGTGATCCATGCTTGGGAATAAGTGTGATTAAGCACTACTGCACATCCCATGGAAGCGATGCATTCCAATGAAATTCTGTCAAAACATTGCATACATCTTCATCAACTATATCCCAATGCCTTTTAAAGAATTCAGCAGGAAAACCATTTGGACCTAGTGCCTTGAGCATGGACATAGCACTAAGAGCTGAAAAAAATTGTGAGGGCAAATGGAATTTGCAAGGCTTGAGCTTGAGAGGGAGGTAGAGTATGGAAGTCACATAGACCAAGGATGTGCACATTTTTGAATCTTGTCGTGTATACAATTGCATAAAAAAATTCGTTGCAACCTCCACTTGCTCCTATTGTTGATAAGTTATCCCTGCAATGTGAAGAGAAGTAATACGAGAAACACGATATCTTTCAAAAGCAGACTGATGAAAGAAAGAATTGTTGTCGTCACTCAGTGCCAACCAATAAACACACGATCGTTGCTTCTATCGAACCTCATCACGAGATCTCCATTCTGCAATTAAGCTGGCAAGCTCATTGATTCTATCTCTGATTGCTCACTATAAGAAGTTGAAAGTTTAACATTGGACAGATACGATAGTTCGTGCTGCCAATACTTGATGTTATTAAATTTAGCCACATTGTATTCAAGCAACCACAACCTGATATTTGATGTGACTCTTTTGAGTTTCTGGCTAAAATTAATGGTGATTGTTTCATGTAAGAACGAAGTGTAAGGAAGGACCCTCTCCCAATTGTTCTTGGCAATATCTTTAAACTGGGGCATGGTATTCCACCAACACTCATAAGTGAAGGGTCTTGCTCTAAGAAAATTAAAGCTCCGATAGAGATATGGGGTTTTCATGCCTATTACTTGTTATTGTGTTATTAAAATCAAGAGGGGCCTCTTGGGCTACGTTATTTAAGAGGGAAGAGAAGAAGAACCCAACGAATGTGGAGTTGCAGTGCAGGACTGGAGGAGGAGAATCGAAGAATTTGCATCATGGATATATATATATATATATATATATATTATTCAATATTTCAAACCCCAAAAGCCGTTGGGAAACGAAATCCAACATCCTAGTTTGAAACTCTATTTAGATTGGAAAACTCCACCCAATGACCAAGCCTGAGAATTATGTCGGCTGTCTAACCCCTCACACAACTAAAATAAAAACCTTCAATCGAAGCGAAGCAAGTTATATATGTGTATAAAATTTCATGTCATTTTAATAATGATAAAAAATGTTCATGATCAATACAAAAAGAAACTTTTTATAGGAACAAACAAAAAAGATTTAATAAAGATAAAATTTGATACCTCTTTAAGTAGTAAAAAAGTGTTTTCTTTTTTTTGCCTTCTTCATAGAATGATCTCAATATCTCATAAATATTTTATTATCTCATAAACATTATTTCATGTTTGTGTTTATCGTTATCTCATACATTTGTTCATTATTTTATTATTTCATAAATATTTTATTATCTCATGTTTATGTTTGGCGTTATTATCTCAATATCCCATAATTTCTTGTTATCTCATAAACATTATCTCATAAATCTTTTGCTATCTCACAAACTTTTATCTCGTACTTATTTATTAGTTCATACATATTTGTAATCTCACGCACACACATATGTAATGTTTGGACATAAAATAAATGTTATATGTTGATAGTAAGATCCACATCTAACGTACTCTCGTTACATATACAAAACTCACTTTTCAATCAAAGCTAGTTATGTGTACAGCCCTAGACATGAAAAATTTATGCACATAGTGTGTAGCAACCAAAATACTCCCATTAAAGTAATAAAAAAATATCCAAACTACCCATTATTTTATAAAACCTACCCTCCACCGCCATTGGTGCATTCTTGATGTGTGCACGCGAACTCAACATGAACTCCAATTGCAGAACATCAAGATATGGCTGCCTCTAGATAATGTCATTCCACAGGCCATGCTGTGAATAGACGGTACCTCCACAGCCGCCTGTCCTCCTTGATTGCAAGTCAATGGCCCATGATGATATCACTAATGATAGATCCACTTCTGACCTTACCCTTGGTTGATGCCAAGTGGTACAGGAAATTTGCTGCGTTACAATGCAGTCCCGATAACAAATGTAGAATGTCTTCCTCCGCTTACTTACAAAGAGCTCGGTAACTGGAAATCAATCCGTTTTAACGCACCCTCAAAACTGAGAAATAGCAGACCATTCAATAATGTGCATTTTTTTTTCACAGACTGCATAATATGAGGCCGTTGCCATACGATCCAAATCGCCAGGAACAATTTCTATCCAAGGAGTTAAGCCCCTGCTCCTTCTAAGACGCAATCTGCATGCACTCGCGGATTCCGAATCCTTGTCGACGTTCAAGTGGCGTGAGGGTGGGAGTCTGGCACTCCTAGGAAGAGGGGGTTTTTGATGGTGCACAGGCAGCCACGAGTCGGTCACAAAGAAGCGAGTCGAGAGCTTGTGCTTACCGTTCTAGAAGAAGCGACGTCAAGCAGCTTCAAAGAAGTCCATCGTCAGAAGCCGAGGCATCAGCATCGGCAGCGCATTGACATCGGTTGCGGACCACACATGAACTGAAGGGTGTAGTGCATAAGTGATCTACGGCAGCATGTGCACGTCATTCGAGACACTACCCAACCCGAGCACCACCTAAAGAGAGATTATGCAGCTGATGGTGGGGCAACATCAAATTTCATGAGTTGTTTTAACAATAACAGAAATATCTATAATTAATACAATTTTAATATTAACAAAAAATGTCTATCATGGACAAAAGAACCATTAAAAAAATTTAGTTATTTGATAAATGTAAATTTTTTTATTTTGTATATGCGTATTATTATGACCAATATACTTACTTAAGCACTAAATTTTGTTCCGTTCATAATGTTATCTAATTATCTCTTCAATATTTTTTAATCTTATAAACATTGTTTCATACTTATGTTTAATATTATCTTATACATCAATTTGTTTTCTTATTATCTCATAAATATTTTATTATCAGATACTTATAGTTAGTGTTGTCTCATACATCTGTCTGTCATCTCATTATTTTCTAAATCTTTTGTTGTTTCTATTTTCTAAATCTTTTGTTGTCTCGTAAACATAATTTCATACTTATGTTTAGTGTTATCTCATACCTCTCTGTTTTTTCTCATAAATCTTTTGTTATCTCATAAACATTATCACATGTTTATTTGTTATCTCACGTATATGCCTATACAATGTTTAAACATAAAAGTAAGTGTGTATAATGGTAGTAGAGCTCACATCCAGCATACGTTCGTTACGTACACAAAAACACCATACAGAACTTGCACTGGGGGCAAAAGAGAATGAGAGAGAGAAAAAAAAAAGTTAGAGAGAGATAGAAAGGGAGGGTTGCCAACACTTGTTCAAAGAACTTGAAAGTCGGGAAAGTGGCAGTTTCAAATGGTTACCGTCAAGAAAACAAGTTGGATTGCGGCCTATTTGTGGTTGCAACTAATGGATCAGCTTTAATTGGCCTTCAAATTCAAGACGGACCATTGTTTTCACATCTGAATGGTGAAGATAGATTCCGGTTGCAGCTTTTATATTTGATAATGCAGATATCAGGTAACGCCTTAGACTGCAAGTATTTTTAGAGCTCATATCTTTATATTTTTGAGCTGCTTGTTATAAGTTGCTAATTGTAGTGGTAAACTTTTTTATGAATTGGAGTCTTTAGATGAGAGTTTTATAAATTGATGGAGCCCGTGATCAGCTCACTACGGCCCGTTTGTTTTAGCAAAATCCAATGGTCCTACGGTCTCCTCGCCAAAAGCTCCCCGGCCCAATGATACTATGTTGAAATTGGGTTATGTCTGCCGAAGAACTGGTATTATGTAGAAGTTTGAGTTCTCTAAAAATTTTGGAAACCTTAGTTTTTAAAAATTGGTGGGCTACTTATTTGAAAATGTCCAATTCCCTTAGGAATTTAACAACAAGTTAGTAGGTAAATTAGAAAATTGGTTAAGAGAAGGTTCATCCAGACGAAGCAGAGAGTGCAGAGAAGGTTTACAGTTGGCCTATATAAAAGGAAGCACACAATTCCGAAATATGGCCTTGGTAGTTGCGCAGGGAGAGTGACGAAGCAGAGAAGGTACATCCAGACGGGTTTTCTGCTCCCTCTCTGAATTTCCTTTTTCCCCAACAAGTGAAGAGATGCCATTTTGATGTGCAGTAACATTCTCTCGTCTGAACGGATGTGCTTTCTTCTGTATTTTCGCTTTCTGAGATGAAGGAAATTCGATTTCGTTCCTTTTATTCTTGAGGAACAGCGACAAACCCCAATACCCTCCTAAGGTTTCTGTTGATTTCGCTCCAAATCTGAGGAGCAAAGTGGGAGCCAGCAGCCTGTCTCATCCCCCCAGCCCCGAAACTCTGCAAGCAGGAGGAGCCAACATGGATTCCTGGATTATCTTCTTCCTCACCCATTTCACCATCTCGGTCTCTCTCATTCTTGTCGGCCTCCCACCTGGAATCGGCAAGTAGAACAAGAAGATCCCACCTGGCCCAAAAGGACTCCCCATCATAGGCAATTTGCATCAGCTTGGCTTAAGATTCTTCGAGGTCGAACCCATTTTGCGCAAGCTAAGAGCACAGTATGGCCTTGTCTTCAGCGTCCGCTTTGGCCCTCGGACGGCCATCTTCGTGGCTGCCAGGGGCGGAGGGAGGGGGTGGGGGTCGGGCCATGGCCCCGGTGAGCTCAGGAATTTTTTTTTCTTTTTTACATTAAAAGTATCAAATTTTTTTAGTTTGGCCCGACCGGTCGCTCCTCGTCGCTCGTCTTGGCCCAACCCTAGCCTGGCCTGCAAATCGTCTTGGCCCGACCCTAGAAAAAATCCTGGCTCCACCCCTGGTCGCTCTGCCCATGACCTCGCGCACCAAGCCCTGGTTCAAAGTGGCGCAACGTTCGCCGGCCGGGCTCCAAACAGCAATCAGCACAACATCAGCCCGCTACGGCCCCTTGTGGCGGCGCCTCTTCCGCCGTAACCTTATGGCCGAGGTCCTCAGCCCCGCCCGAACCAAGTCCTTCGCGGAAGGCCGTGAGTGGGTGTTGACTCTTCTGTTGGGGAGGCTCAGGACCGAAGCCGATGCAAATGAAGGCATAGTCGTCCCGGTGAGGATCTTTCAGCACGCCATGTTCTGCTTGCTTCTGGTCACGTGCTTTGGCGAGAAGGTAGAGGACGACGTGGTCCAAAAGGTGGAAACGGCACAGCGCACTGCGCTTCTAGCCTTTGGGTGATTCAACATGCATCTTCCCCATACTCGGCAAGATCTTCTTCCGGCAATGATGGTGCGACCTGTTCTGTTGTTGTCACGACCTAATTTTTGTTACCATTTTTTTTTTTTTATAATAACGAAAGCAACATTGAGTCAGGAGAAAAACCAAATCAAATCAAACATTTATTGATTTCAACAATAAATACACTTGGACCCAAATAACTAAAGTAATCATAATGCCCAAAACCGAGGTAGTGTCGAGATTGCCAATTTCCGACCATTACAAGACTGAGGTTGTCACTCCGAAAGCTTAAAATCTATCAAGAACTATATGTAAAGATAGAAAGAAGGGTCATAATTCCTCTGAGTATGCAAAAATCCAACCTAGAATGGAACATGGCACAACAAAATAATATTTGATTTTGTAATATAAATTCATATAAGGGCCTTATGAACCACTACCATAAGTTTCCAAATCTTGACACATATTGCAGTTGCGACTCATTAACAAAAACGAAGTGTGCACAACCTCCAAATTTTCATAGGCTTCTAACCGTAGTTTTCTGGCAATATCATGGTCATCGTGCCGAGCGACAACAGAAATCCCCGTGGGCACAACTCACGGGCAGAACACAACATATCTTCACCAAGCGATCCAACAGAACGAGGGTACTTACAGTGAAGCCTCCTGATTTATCCCAGATCGCCGCTGCATCAGCATGGCCCCTCTAAGAATCCGGTTTGAGGGACAATGGTAGCTCGCTCCCCAACATAAACAAAACAAAACCCCGGGCCGCCCAATGCCGAGTGGACCCTTCAGTATAGACAAAGGAGTGTACGACAACAGTGATCTCACGTGCGCCACTACTTCTCAAAACAAAACCAAATACTGGGTAAAAACACAAGCTCGCACTCGCATAAACCATTACACAAAGACCATATTTCGCTTTCAAATTTCAAATGTGAAGGTTTCTCATCATTAAACATCTTCTATCACCTCTCACAGAAACCGCAATTAGGCTAAGTTTTCCTAAACAACAAAAATAAGTTATTTTATAACGTGATTTAATGGCAACAGAACAAGTTGAGCATACATGCAACAATACATGGTATCTCACGTTCAAAAATTTAAATAATAATATTGTAATCATATATAGAAACAGGGATATCTCATAACCCTTCCTCTGAAATTTTAAACAAAACTAAGGGTATTAACGAGCAAATACAACATAACATTTCGCTTTTTCACCGAAATTGCAACCAATTTAATCAAAACCCCCTTTTTGCAATTTTTTAGAACTTAGGGGGTACTAATACGCTATTTCGTTTGAAATATGCGGCTGTTGAAAATAAAGTTACTCAGTATAAAAGCTTTTTCGAAAATTTCGCTAATGACAAAACGTTCAAGCCTAACCCCCTTCTCATTTTCACGTTGGCTTTCTCTCTCTTCACGAGAGCTCTTCCGTCGTCTCGTTCGACCGACGGTGGCTTTCATGGGGAAGAAGAGATCGCCTTCCTCCAGCGGATTCCGACGCCACGGTTCCACATGAGCTCTCCTTCATCTCCTCCTCGTTCGTTCGGCGGTGGATTTTCCACCTATCATGAAGGAGGAACAGAACCAGAGAGGGCGGAATCTGTCTTTCTCTTTGGCATTCTGCGGCGTGGAGTAGAGATTGTGGAAGGGACCTTGAGGATCCCTGCTCCCACAGACGACAGAGAGAAGGAGGGCCATCGACCTTTCCTTTGTCCAGCGGCAGCGGTAGAAACCACTGACCCAACCAGAGAGTGAAGCTAGGTTCCGTCGGAATACTAGCGGAGCGGTCGAGGGCGACTGGACTCTCACTTCATTTCCCTCTCTCTCTCGACATTCTCCGGCGACGAGAGGACCAAAGAAAAAAAAAGGGAACGGTGAACATATCAGAAAAAAAAAAAGAAAATCGAACGCCCCCATAGGCCACTGGAGTTATATTTCGTGGTTGCGTGAATCTCCGAGGGGGGAAGAAAAAAGCTTGAGGCAAACAGCGACAACAAGGAAAACAAGAGTCATTCCGTTTGGCTAACGTATGCAAAAATCGAACCCTGCTGTCGACGTTAGTGGCAGAAACAGAGGAGTCGAGCAGAGGAGTCGAGGGCTTCGTTCTTCACGGAAGAGGAGGACATGACTGGGGTTTCTGTCTAACGCTGGAGATTCGAGGACATAGCCGACTCTCATAGTATCATCCTAATCATTCCCCCTTATTATTTTCACAACTACGCCATTTCGTTTCATCCATGCTTGTATGATTTCATTTTCAGGAAATCCATGATAGTTAGAAACAAGAGTTCTGGTATAACATGAAATCTTCAACTAGTATAATATGCGCATAAATATCTATCCACTAAAAACCAAACAGAAAAACACAAAGGCTACATGTGGGTATACATATATAGTTCCTTACGCATATTTATCTATGAGCAGTCAAATTTATAGGGACTACATGATGCATTCATAGCTAAATATTCCCATACCCTTTTCAAATCCAAGATGACTTTCCACCAACCTAGCGCTGCAACAATAAGGGATGATTATTTTTCAATCTCTCTCAAGGAAATCAATCACCCGTCATTTTTCTTTCCTCTTTCTTTCTTTTCGTAACTGCTCCCTCTATGATTTAATTGACAGTTTCCTTTTTATGTAACCGTCAATTAAATCTACCACTTATAATTCCTTCTTAATTTTAACGTTTCAATAGTTTATGGAAACCAAATACAATCAGGAATCTTACATCCTCCCCCCTAAAAAGAAATTTCGTCTTTGAAATTTGAGTGTACCTTATTGAAACAATTGGAGATAACTCTTTCTCATGTCCTCTTCTGGCTCCCACGTACATTTTTTGATGCCATGATGCTGCCGTTCTACTTGAACTAGTGGGATGTTCTTCTTTCGCAACACATGTTCCTTTCGGTCTACAATTCGAAGCGACTTTTCTTTTGTTGTCATGTCCTCTTGCAGATCAACTTTTTTGTAGTCTATCACATGTGATGGTTCAGGTATATACTTCCTTAACATCGGCACGTGAAATACTTGATGAACATGGCTATGCTGTGGTGGGAGTGCGATTCGATATGCAACTTCTCCAACTTTTTCCAGAATCTCGAACGGACCAATGTATCTTGGACTCAATTTTCCCTTCTTTCCAAATCGAAAAACACTTTTAGTGGGTGATATCTTGACAAATACATGATCTCCTGCATCAAAAGCCAACTCTGTCTGTCGTTGGTCTGAGTAACTCTTTTGTTGACTCTGAGCAGCCAAAAGTTTCTTTCGGATCATGTTGACTTGGTCAGTGTAGTGTTGGATTACTAAAGGATCATCAATTTTGTTGTCTTCTATCTCAGTCCAACATGATGGTGATCTTTAAGGTCGGCCATAGAGAGTTTTAAATGGAGCCATTCCAATGCTAGAATGAGAACTGTCATTGTAGGCAATTTCGACCAACTTTACATATTTATCCCATTCACCCTTACATTGCAAAACACAAGCTCTTAACATATCCTCAAGAGTCTGGATTGTTCACTCAGACTGCCCATCTGTTTGCGGATGAAATGTTGTAATCAGTTTCAATTTTGTTCCCAACGCTTCCTGTAACCTTCCCCAGAACTTGGATGTAAATCTTGGACCTTTGTCGGAGATGATTGATTTAGGGATGTTATGCAGTCTCACAATTTCGTCAACATACAATTCAGCTAGACTTTCCAGTGATTGCGAAATCTTGATAGGAAGGAAATGTGCAGATTTAGTTAGACGATCTACTACTACTCAAATAGCATCGTGTTGTCGTCGAGTATGTGGTAACCCCACTATGAAATCCATGGTAATGCCTTTCCATTTTCATTGAGGAATTTCTATCTGTTGCATCAAACTGGTTTCTGATGTTCCACTTTAACCTGTTGACACACCAAGCATCGTGAGACGAATTCAGCAATCTCTTTCTTCATTTCTGGCCACCAAAAGTTTATTCTTAAATTTTGATACATCTTGGTGCTTCCCGGATGTATGGTGCATCTCGTTTTATGTGCCTCTTCGAGCAACTTGTTTTTCACCTCTGGATCATTCGGAACCCACAATCTTCCATTGAACCATACAGATCCATCATCATCTTCAGAATAAGGAGTTTCTTTCTTCTTGTAACACTCATGTCTCAACTTTGTATATTCAGGGATTTGTTTTTGTTCCTCAATAATTTCTTCAAGGAATCTATCTCTAATTATTCTGGCACACTTCACCTTTCCATTTTCATCTCGTAATGGATGCCATTATTCAAAGTCTTCCTCCAAATTCCATGTTTGTATTAACGGTCCAGCAGCTTTAGCAGGCGCTTTTCTACTGAGTGCATCAGCTACCACATTAGTCTTTTCTGGATGATACTTTATCTCAAAGTCATAATCTTTGAGATATTCCAGTCATCTTCTTTGTCTTAGATTCAATTCCTTCTGCGAGAACAAGTATTTGAGAGATTTGTGGTCAGAAAATACTTCAAATTCCACTCCATATAGATAATGCATCCATATTTTTAGCGCAAATACAACAACTTCTAATTGCAGATCGTATGTTGGATAGTTCTTCTCGTGTTGTTTCAGTTGTCTAGAGGTATATGCTATAACGTTGTCGTTTTGCATAAGCATCGCTCCATAACATGTCCCCGAAGCATCGGTATATACCACAAACCCTTTCCTTCCATTTGGCAATGCTAGAATTTGGGCACTGGTCAAACTGTCTTTCAACAACTGAAAACTCTTTTGACAGCCCTCAATCCATGTAAATTTCACTCTTTTCTGTAACAGTTTAGTCATTGGGGTTGCAATTTTCAAGAAATCCTTAATGAACTTCCTGTAGTAACCTGCCAAACCAAGAAAACTTCTGATTTCTGTTACATTAGTTGGTGCATTCCATTGTTGTACAGCTTCTACCTTGACCGGATCAACTGCCACTCCCTCCTTAGAGATTACATGTCCCAAGAAATTCACTTTGTCTAGCCAAAATTCGCACTTTGAATACTTGGCATATAGTTGATTTTGTCTCAATATTTTAATCACTATCTCAAGATGTACTGCACGAGTCGGTCCCTAAGAAGCGAGCCGAGTGCATGTGCTTACCATTCTAGATGAACGACGTCAAGCTGCTTCAAGAAGTCCCCAACCGAGCAGCGCGCAGAGAGAGAAGACGATGCAAGGATGAAGGGCTTTCCATCCGACACGAGTTCAAAGAACTTGAAAGTTTGGTAACTGGCAGTTTCAAACTGTTTCCGTCAAGAAAATAAGTTGGATTGCGGCCTGTTTGTGCTTGCAGTTAATGGATCAGCTTTAATTGGCCATCAAATTCAAGACGGACCACTGTTTTCACATCTGATTGGTGGAGATCGATTCCGGTCACAGCTTCAATCAGATTTATATTTGACAAGCAGATATAATATAACGCCTTAGACCGCAAGTATTTTTTGAGCACATATCTTACATTTTTAAGCTGCTTGTTATAAGTTGCTAATTACAGTGGTCAACTTTCTCATGAATTGGAGTCTTTAGATGAGACTTGTACAAATAGATAGAGCCCGTGATCAGCTCTCCAATGATACTATGTTGAAATTAGGTTATGTCTGCCGAAAACTGGTATTATGTTTAAGTTTGAGTCCTTTAAAAACTTTTGGAAACCTAAGTTTTTAAAAATTGGTGGGCTAATTATTTGAAAATGTCCAATTCCCTTAGGAATTTAACTACAAGTTAGTAGGTAAATTAGAAAATTGGTTAAGTAAGAGATTAGTGATCCTAAATAGGTTTAACATATGCTTAATTATGACTTAAATATAGATTAACCTTAATTAATAGTGAATATTGGCGATGTGAACCTCATTTCAGTCATACCCGTAACATTTAATATAAAAGAGTTCAACATTTAAATTTTAAGAATTGTCGCAAGGTTACTGCCACTGAAGATCTTGTGCCTATTGATAGCTCTATCACCCAACCAAAGAATGATCATCTAAATTATCATCTTTTGTGTTCGTTACAGCTATATGATTCTCTCATGGCTTATGAATTTGGTCAGTAAAGAGATTGCAAGTAGCATTGCCTACAGAACTACTTCTCGTGGTACTTGGGAAAACTTAAGGGAACGATATACGCAAAGTCAAGCTTTAAGCATATATGAAATTCAAAGTTGCATATATATGGCTTCAGCAAGAAACTATGGTACTTGGGAAAACTTAAGGGGGCGATATACCCAAAGACAAGCTTTAAGCATATAGCAAATTCAAAGTTTTATATTTATGACTTTAACAAGAAACTATGTCTGTTGCCTCTTACTTCGCAAAAAAGAAGGCTTTAAGGGAAGAACTAAGTTCCTATATGACCGTACTCGATGTTCTTGTGGTGCAAAGAAGATTTACCTCGAGCAGCTAATTCGATTTTTAATGGGACCTATCTTTTAGAAAAATGACAAAACTAAAAGAATGGTCATAGAAAAGCCCTCTTTTTCAGAAAAAAATTAGTTTTGTAGTTCAAAAATAGGACAGCCATATTAAACTACAAAAAGGTCCATTTTTTTGAGGAAGATGTCAACGAAAAGAAACTAAAAAAAAAACGAAAACACGTTTCTTTTATGATTTTTTGGGCTTTTTTTTTGCATTTTCTATTGATGTATTTTTCACTTTCACATTTTTTGCATTTTATATTTGCAGTGTTCTAGCTTTTCAAACTTTTTAAAATTTGCTGAAATTTTATCGAAAAAAACAATTTTACCTTATGATACCCATATAAAACATCACCATTTAAGACCTAGAAAGGTGATTTGTAATTATGCTTAAAACTAATACCATCAGATCAAGTGTAAATTTTTAAATTCAAATCTAATCTGATTTCTTAATTTAATGTTAATGTTTTTCCTATCTGACTTTTTTTTTTAAGTATTTCACTTCGATGTTCAATACAAATTCTTCCATTGATACCCTAACTAATGTGTGGTCCTCCTAGAGTTGTCTATAATAAGTTTTTCATTTTATTGACATGGGAAACCACAATGAGCCAAGAAACTTTGTCCCTCTCTCTCTCTCTCTCTCTCTCTCTCTCTCTCTCTCTCTCTCTCTCTCTATATATATATATATATATATATATATATATATATATATATATATATATATATATATATATATAAACTGCCGAACAATATAAATTTCCCTATGCACTGACTTGATGTATTTATAAGCAAATTTTAAATAATCCCAGCATAAAAAATGCTGTCTTGTTGGACAACAAATAAAAAACCCATTTGAAGTAAGAAGAAATATCAAAATGTTGGGACATAGCATGTGTTGGATCGTACCAGCACATCAGATCAAATTGTGTGCTCACTTCCAAAGTTCCAACAAATCACCAAGAAGGTATTTTTGAATTTTTTTTTATAAATAATGTGTACTTTAGACTTTCTCAAGCTTTTCACAGTCCTTTTTACCCTTTTAAAAAGTTTTTTTCACTTTTAATGGGGGGTGTTTTGGTCATTGCATAGCCTGTAAATGATTTTTTTTTTTTCATTCACAGGTTTATGCACTATGTCACCTGTGTGCGGGGTACGGGTGCTGGTGCCGGTGCGGTACATCTCAAAAAAATTAGGTGCGGCGGTGCGGTGAAGATATTTTATTAATATTAATAATATTATTATTATTATTATTAATTTTTTTTAGAAATTAAATAACACAATTAAAATTATACATTTTATGGTAGTGGAAAAAAATCAAAAAAGAAATGTTTGAAAAAAAGACAAACAGATTGTTTTATGAAAGCCATCGTTTTTTTTGAAAGAGAAAGGAGAACATATAATATATCTATAGATGTATTTAACTTAAATGTAATGGCTGGCGGGTGAGAATGGTGGATTTGATTTTATGGATTTTGTATCTGATTTTTTCTCGAAATCAGATTTAGATCCAAACCATAAACTTGGTTTAGATTTGGTTTCGAAACTAGATCCAACCCCCGGGTGCGGTTTGGGTGCGAGCTCATCAGCGGGTGTTGGGTGCGCACCTGGAGCGCACCCGCACGGGTGCGGGTGCGAGCTCACCTGAAACGCACCCAGGTGACCTAGTTTATGCACGTAACCAGCTTCCCCAGCGTATGCCATTCTAACATTGTTAGGGATGAAAATGAAACTTGATAAATTTTACATTGTGAAATAACCAAAAATACCCTTATATTAAAATGCTAAAACATGTGTTCCCATGTTAACATCGTAGCCTTCTTAGATTTACTTATTAATTTTAAATATAAAGACCTCAGATCTTCATTAAGACGCATTCGTTTTTCAGCAGAGAATTACCACCACGATGCAGGTGAGTTGACAAGGTTAAGTGCTCATGCTACTTTTTAGAGAGCAAGATGGTAATTTTTCACTAATGTAAGTTGTAACAGTGAACTTTACAGAAACTAACTTTTAAATCTTTTCAACTGACGAAGAACTAACTTTCTCGTCTTTTCAAAATTAACATAGAAAACTGAGCTGCATTTTTATTGTCCAACTCTCTAGGACATTTGTTCATAGAGGTATGGCCCGCGTAGCCTTTAGAGAATGAAAAACTTCATAATTTTTACATTCATTTCTCAAGGTGAGAGTGGACTTTATATATATATATATATATAATTTTTTTAAGTCAGATGGCTACCTCTATAAAAGAACAGATAGTTTTTATTTTGTGTTGCTAAAAACGTGCCAAAATGTGTACTTAAACAGTCAATGACAAAGCTGGGGACTTGTTGATTTTCTTCCTTACAAAAGCGGTGACGTTATCATGAAGTAGCAAAAGGAAAATAAAAGTACCAAATTAACATAATGAGCGCTTGAATTACATTTTTCCCTTTGGAATAACACAACAGGTCTCTAATCCAGATTAGCGTTTAAAATCCTAACGATGTGTTTGCTTAGAATATGTTTGCCTTCTACTTGTTATGTGAAAGAGGCCACTTCTTATTTTATAGATTAATTCGATTCGTTTACGGAGTTGAGTTTGCATAATAAGTAATCGTTAATTTCGTATCGGGTCCCTTGGTTCCTCAGAAAAATATTAACACGAAATAAGTTTTCTAAGCTCTCCCACTTGGGGAAAAGTGGCCAAACATTGGTTAACCATTAAGCTGTTGAAACACATTTATGTCCTTAAATTTCTTTAATATCTGATCGCGTAAATCCATGTCCATGACTATATGATATCACAATTCAGATCCATAGAAAGAAGGAACCACACAATTCCGAGATGTGACCTTCGTAGATGCGCCGGGACAGTGACGAAGCAGAGAAGGTTCATCAAGACGGGTTTTCTGCTCTCTCTCTCTCTCTCTTTCTCTGAATTTCTTTCTTCCCCCGTATGTGAAGAGATGCCATTTTGATGTGCAGAAGATTCTTTCATCTGGACGGCTGTGCTTTCTTCTGTGTTTTCCCTTTCTGAGATGATGCAAATTCGAGTTCGTTCCTTTTGTTCTTGAGGAACAGCGACAAACCTCAATACCCTACTACGGTTTCTGTTGATTTCGCTCCAAATCTGAGGAGAAAAGTAGGGGGCAGCAGTCTGTCTCATCTCCCCAGCCCCAAAAGTCTGCAAGCAGGAGGAGCCAACATGGATTCCTGGATTATCTTCTTCCTCACCCTCTTCATCATCTCCGTCTCTCTCATCCTTGTCGGCCTCCCACATGGAATCGGCAAGAAGAAGAAGAAGATCCCACCTGGCCCAAAAGGGCTCCCCATCATAGGCAATTTGCATCAGCTTGGCCTAAGATTCTTTGAGGTCGAACCCATTTTGCGCAAGCTAAGAGCGCAGTATGGCCCCGTCTTCAGCGTCCGCTTTGGCCCTCGGACGGCCATCTTCGTCGCTGCCCATGACCTCGCGCACCAGGCCCTGGTTCAAAGTGGCGCAACCTTCGCCGGCCGGCCTCGAGCTGCGGGTTTCGCCCGCATCATTAACAGCAATCAGCACAACATCAGCTCAGCCAACTACGGCCCCTTGTGGCGCCTCTTCCGCCGTAACCTCATGGCCGAGGTCCTCAGCCCCGCCCGAACCAAGTCCTTCGCCGAAGGCCGTGAGTGGGTGTTGACCCTTCTGTTGGGGAGGCTCAGGACCGAAGCCGACGCAAATGGAGGCGTAGTCGTCCCGGGGAGGATCTTTCAGCACGCCATGTTCTGCTTGCTTCTGTTCATGTGCTTCGGCGAGAAGGTGGAGGACGACGTGGTCCAAAAGGTGGAAACCGCACTGCGCACTGCGCTTCTAGCCTTCGGGCGATTCAACGTCTTGGGCATCTTCCCCATACTCGGCAAGATCTTCTTCCGGCAACGATGGCGCGACCTGTTGGAGATCAGGCGGAAGCAAGAAGAGGCCATCCTGCCCCTTATCCGAGCCCGGCAATCCGTAGACGAGAAGAATCGCTTCTGCTATGTCGATTCACTCCTCTCTCTAGAGCTTCCCGATGGCAGGAAACTGGACGAAGGGGAGATGGTCACGCTCTGCAACGAGTTCCTTAATGGCGGCACCGATACGACTTCTACGGCGGTGCAATGGGTGATGGCCAATTTGGTGAAGGACCCCCAAATTCAGGGGAAGCTCCACGAGGAGATAAGGACCGTCGCTGGCGAAGACGGAGAGGTGAGCGAGGAAAGCGTTTCACGGATGCCTTACCTCAAGGCGGTGATCATGGAGGCTCTTAGGAGGCACCCGCCGGGCCACTTCGTGCTGCCACACACAGTCACGGAGGAGGAGGTGAGTCTCAATGGCTACTCTGTGCCCAAGGACGCGACGATCAACTTCATGGTAGGGGAGATGGGGTTGGACGAGAGGGTATGGAAGCATCCTCTCGAGTTCAGACCAGAGAGGTTCCTCCCCGGAGGCGAAGGAGAAGACGTGGACATCACGGGGAGCAGAGAGATCAAGATGATGCCTTTCGGCGCAGGTAGAAGGATCTGCCCGGGGATGGGCCTAGCCATGCTGCACCTTCAGTACTTCGTGGCCAACATGGTCCGTGAGTTCGAGTGGTCGGTGCCGGACGGAGAGCCGGTGGACTTGACCGAGAAGGTGGCATTCACGGTTGTGATGAAGAATCCATTAAGGGCGAAGATTCAGTCTAGGAAGTGATAGAATCTTTGGTGATCGCCGTTCACAAATAGTTTATACTCTTTAAACTAGTGAGACATGATGATTTAAAATATATTAAGGTTCGAGCTTGCCGTCAGTGTGTTGGCATAGGTAGTATGTTTCATATAATGGGCGTTGCCGTTCGCTGCCCAAGTATCCTTGTGTCGTTTATGTTGTAAAACAAAAAAATGTGTGAATAAATGTCGTATTATTGGATGGGTTTATCAAATATGCCTAGAATTGAACACTAGTTGTCGAGCTCGAGTTTAGTCAGCTTGAGCTCAGCTCGACTAATGAAACCTCGAGCTCGATTTCACTCGATCTCGAGAACAGTTTAAGGCTCGAGTTCGACTTGGCAGTTACATGTTGAGCTCAAACTCAACTCAATTATTTGAACGAGTCGACTCATGAATTCGTGCTCGACTCGTTAAGCAAATGACTTAGTTCGAACTCGTTTATGAGCTGAGCTTTAACGAATCGAGCTCAAGCTCGAGTAGCTCGACTCGTTGTTCACTCCTAGTTGACTGGTTGAATTTATTACTGGGTTGGCCTAACCCCAGCAAAAGTAAGTTTTGGATCGGACCTCTTTTTGAAAAGATTCAAGGAACCGGCCAAGTTGAATCTAATCAACAAGGCAAGTTTTAATACATCTTTTTAATTTTTGGCACAATAAATAAATCCTCAACCGTAAGATTCAATTAACTAGAAGAGATCGGGTAATATAACCCACTTTTGTTAAAACTAGGTTTTGTGAAAATCAAGTTTTTTTTTAATGAATTTTAGGAACTTTGGTTTTGTTTGGATAACGCCTTGAAAATTTTGGACTTTTGAAAACCTATTTTGTTAATGAGTTTTGCAAACCAGATTGTTTGGATGAACAAAAATGGGGTTTACATTGTGCTTTAGAAAACTATAGGAAAGTTTCATTAATACTATCTATAAGTACTTATTATCATTACTATTGTTATTTAAAAAAAAAAAATGAAAATGAACTGAAGAGTGCCACGGGGTGGTTTATCACTTTTGAAGCCACTATATATTATATACTGAGTCTACATGATGTGAGGCACATATCAAAACCATCAAAAGTATTCAATGGTTAAAAGAAAAAGAATCACGCCTGTGAATTAATTCGATAATCAAGAAAAAATGATTTCTCATAGCTTGATTTACAACTAAGGTTGTTGAAATTGTTTATAATAATAACCAAAAGAAATAAACATTACCCTTTCCCTCAAAACGTTGTTTTGAGTGAAAAAATACCCCCATCATGTTATTGAAAATGTGTAAGAAAACACTGTTTTGAGAAACTTAGGTTTTTAAAAACCTAATTTGTTGTTGGTCCTGACACCCTCAAAACAAAGTTTGAAAAGCAATCTCAAACCTAGTTTTGAGGTTGCATCCAAACACATCCTTTATTTTTACTTTTTTTTAAATTTTTGGGTGACACATCCAAAATTTGGTTTTTAAACAGCTTAAAAGAAACCAGGTTTTTTACTTCTTTTTACAAAATCTGGTTTTATCAAAACTGGTTTTCTTCGCACCGGCTCGCTGATTAAGGAGGCGATGTGGATGATTCTCGGCGACTTATTTTTATTTGGCTTTTGAGAGAGACAAGCCATCCGTCCAAAGGGACGGGCGACCACAATTTGCATACCAAACGGACGAGTTGAACCACTTCAAAAAGCAAAATTGCTTCCTGGAACCTTCCGATTTCCTTTTCCCCGTTTTGTATTTTGCATGTCATTTTTCCAAAAGGGCGGGTGACTCGCTGGCGGTCTGAACAATTACTTTTTTTTTCTTATTTCCCAATAAAAGTATTTTTTCCATATGAGAAACAACAAAAGGAGAAAAACTCAAGAAGAAATAAGTATTGCAGCAACTTGTGAATCCTGATGCAACGTCCCTAGGAAATAAAAGTACTTTTCATTCATTTAATTGCCATAACGTTTATAAATTCATAGCTAATATAGTCATCTTTTCACTGTCAAGGCCCTTAATGCTTAACTCTATATCGACCCAGTAGGGTACCCACGAAATCGGAAGATGAATCTTAAGATGAGCAAGAAGAAATGGGAAAACTCAGTCTTGTATTTATATTGGTGATTCTAACTATCGAGAGAGTCACCCAACTAACCAAGGTAATCCATCTCAAACAAATGGATAGTTGAGAGAAAACCTGAGAAAAAAGTGAGAACTAATGCTAGATAACAAAAATGTCTACCACTTTTTTTTTCTTGTTTTTCTCTTAACTGGATCAGATGACCCCATTAGATAGCTTCGTAAGTTTGAAAAGCCATAGTCACCATTGAATATATATATACATATATATATATATATATATATATATATATATATATATATATATATATATATATATATATATATATATATATATAAGAGAAGAGTAAGAGACATGAGTCAATATTGGAATGCGTTAATGTTGAGAAAGTGGGGATGACAATCACTGGTGCCAAAGATGAAGTAGGATACAAACGAGATTTGAGAAAGAAAATATATACACACACAAAGACAAATAATGAAAAGGAAAGGTGAGAGAAAAGATGAAGGCAGAGGGAAGAAGGTAATGAAAAGTGCGAGAAAATAAAGAGGATAAAAGGAAGAATAAAGCATACAATGATTTATGCAGTTTGGCCTCTATAGACCTATGTCCATGGATAAAAGCCCTCTCTCACTCTCACGTTATTTTTGAGGAGCCCTCTCATCCTTTATGCAAAACAAATGATACATACAAAGGATGCCTACAAATAATTGAAGAAAGAAATGATACACCAATCCATCAGAAAACAAAACTAGATAGCAAGACTGATAGCAAAACGCCTGCAATCCAACACAGAAGAAATTAAATACTAAAACCTGCTATCTTCTGGGGATCTACATTTCTGAAATCGACATTTCCCTCCTCTGTAGTTCAGGAACATCCTTCCCACTTCCATGGGCATCATACCTCTTCTAATAGACATAACCGTATTTGCACTTCTGCACCCAATAGAACTCGAGTTTTTCAACCAAGGTCTTCTACCCTCAAGCATTCCTTGAAGTCCTCTCAACCAACGCAAATTATTTCATTATTCTTTACCTTAATATTTATACAATTGATATAATCTTCAAGAGAGAAAGTTGAAGGATCATATTTATGTTTTGAAATTTGTTTTCATCTTATTTGGGTTTTTTATCTCTTCCTTGACAATAGCCAGCTGATAGACATGCTATGACTGCACCGGACCTGTTGGTTGGGTTCCCACTTTATTGTTTCCTTTTGATTATGTTTCCACAGTAGAATCGACAGATCCGATTGGTGAGATGGCAACAATATTCTTTCTACCAATATCACCAATGTTGTTTCCACTAACCGAAGCTTGCTCATCATGTATAGAAATTGTTGGCATCCAAAATGTTTTGTCAAGATATATGCAACTTGAATTTCAGATTAAATATAATGAACAGAGATTGATCTCCTTTAGCTATCTTCTCCCTAACAAAATGGATACATATTTCTACATGCTTGCAACGAATGTGATATACAGGATGTGCAACAAGGTGAGGTACCACACCCTGTTGCACCATAAAACGACTTTATTACTCTCGGCAACTCACAATTCTTTTAATAAAAATTTGATCCACATTATCTCTACAATTGCATTGGCAAGAGACCTATAGTCAGCCACTGGAAGTCTATGATTTAAGAGTCTGTCCAAGCAACAAGGCATACCATAGTAGACCTCTTGTTGTTTGGACAGCTTGCCCAGTTGGCATCACTGTAGGCCGATATAGATAGAGAGGAACTAGGCATGATGATCAAGCCATAATATAAAGTA
This sequence comes from Nymphaea colorata, assembly GCF_008831285.2. Lineage (NCBI taxonomy): Eukaryota > Viridiplantae > Streptophyta > Magnoliopsida > Nymphaeales > Nymphaeaceae > Nymphaea > Nymphaea colorata. The sequence continues at coordinate 12,888,427 of NC_045147.1, forward strand.
TGCTTCAAATATGGTAGGATTCTCTTGACAACATTCCAATGACCTTCAATTGGACTGTATATGAATTGTCACATCCTATTGATAAAGCCTATGTTAAAAACATGAAAAACAATAGGAAAGAGCAAACATAATACTCAAGCATATACATGGTTCGGCATTTTGATGCCTACGTCCATGGGAAAGGGAGCTCTCCTTTATTTCTCTGATACAAAGTTAGGGAGGATGAATCCTCAAAGGCCAGACCAGATTATGGTAAGAGAATCATGCAGAATTCTCATACTAAATAGTATAACGAATGGAGAGAAAGGAAACATGATAAGACATTGATTAGATACACCTTCCTAACAGAAAAATTAACAAATGGAGGCAATCCCTGTAATTCTGCTAACAATATCTCCCTCAAGTTGGTAGACCAATATCAATCTGTCCCATCATATACTTATGCTTTTCTTTCCCCAGACTCCTAGTGAAACAGCCAACTATCTCTCACTTCTAACACGTGAAGTGCAAATAGTGTGATCCTGAATTTTTTCCTCAACAAAATGACAACCGACTTCAACATGCTTGGTTCGCTCTTGGAATACAGGATTTTCCCCAATATGGATAGCTGCCATGTTATCGCACTTCAGTTCCATCGATTCCCTTATATCCAAATTCATATATTTGAGAAGAGCTTTGATCCAAATGAGTTCACACGTGCATACAGCCCTAGCTCTGTATTTGGCTTCAGCACTTGACCGCGCCACAACAGTTTGCGTCTTGCTTTTTCATGTCACAAGATTTTCCCCAATAAGTGTGCAGTATCCTAATGTTGATCTCCGGTCGTTAAGGTCTCCAGCCCAATCAGCGTCGCAGTACCCAGATATAGTAAGGGATGGACTTCGTTTCATCAAAATGCCCTTGCCTAGGCTACCGTTTAAGTATCTCAGTATTTTATGTGTTGCCTCGACATGGTTAGACCTTGGTTTATGCATAAATTGGCTGATAAGCCTGACTGCATATGTTATATCTGGACGACTGACTGTAAGATATATAAGCTTGCCGACGAGTTTCTGAAAACTTTCTATATTATCGACAGTGTTGCGTTCTTCTTTCTTCAGCTTGCAACTTGTCTCAAGAGGCATCTCTACATCTTTTGAGCCTAGATAACCGGTTTCTTTGAGGAGATCAATGATGTATTTTCATTGACAAATGAAAACACCTTTGTCTGAGCGAGCAACTTCAATTCCAAGAAAATATTGAAGAGTTCTCATATCCTTGATTTCAAATTCTTTGTTGAGATACTTATTTATCATATGTATGTACTCGGTATCATCTTCAATAAGTATAATATCATCAACATATACAAGCAGGATAGTTACCTTGTCATCTTGAGTGACTGTGAACAAAGTATAGTTTGTTGTACTTTGTTTGAAGTCATACTTGTTGAGAGCAAGGCTAAGGCGAGAGAACCACGCATGAGGCGACTGTTTGAGATCATACAGAGCTTTCTTGAGTATGCACATGTGACCGGGTTTACTTGTGACACATTGTGGGACATGCATGAATACTTCTTTGCTTAATTTGCCATGAAGAAAGACATTTTTAACGTCAGGTTGCAAGAGAATCCGTCGTTTTATGGAAGCAACGGCAAGAAGGGCCCTTACTGTATTCATTTTTGCTATTGGGGCAAAAGTCTCTGTGTAGTCAATACCCTCAGTTTGAGTGAATCCCTTTGCAACAAGTCGCACTTTGTATCGTTCTACTTCTCCATTGCTTTTGAATTTAATTTTGTAAATTCATTTGCATCCAACCAATTTCTTTTCCTCCGGATAAGGGACAAATTCCCACGTACGATTTTTTCATGAGCTCTCAGTTCCTCCTTCATGGCATCTATCCATCTGACATCTTTGCTAGCTTTTTCAAAAAAATTTGGCTCTTGGAGTTTGTAGGTTGCATGAACATAAGATTTATACTGTTCTGACAAGCCGTCAAAAGATAAATATTTTTCAATAGAATGAATATTGTTAGTGGCTAGATATGTATAATAATCACTTAACCTGACCGGAGGCCTGCATTGTCGTGAAGAATGACAAACTTGAGGAATATTAGTGATGTCTGAGGTAGGAGTTTGATTTCCTCTTTCACCAGCCACTTCTTGAATGTGCAAAGGCTGGTTTACCTCATTAATTTGCCGGTGAGGAACTTGATTAAAGATGTTGGTCAAGGGGCGAGAGATATTGCTTATTTCATCGGTGGGCAGAGAAGAATGTTCTTCTTGTTGCATATTTTCAAAGTATTTTTCAGACTCATAAGACTTTACATCTCGTGAGACCATCGTCTTTTTTGTAATGGGATCAAGACATCGGTAGCCATGTTTTTTGCTGGAGTATCCCATGAAAATCCCTTTGACTACACGTTTTTGAAATTTATTTCTGAATTTTTCCTGCAAATGGACATAGCACTTGCACCCAAAAACTTTGAGATGTCTAATGGAGATCGGCCGTTTGAGGAGGAGTTCAAGAGGTACCTTTCCATCAATGCTAGAATTAGGGATCCGATTGGATATATAGCTGGCAGTGCCAATAGCTTCATTCCAATATTTTTGTGGTAAAGTCATATGTATCATGAGAGCACGAGCGATGTTTAGGAGTTGACGATTTTTCCTCTCTGCAACACTATTTTGTTGAAGGGTTCCAATACATGTGTATTGGGGTTGTATGTCTTTTTTTCGCATAAACTCTTTAAGATGGTCATCTCTCCACCATTATCGGAATGAAGTTTCTTTATCTTGATTACGTGCTGAGTATGAATGAGATTATAGAACTGTTCAAATATATTTGGTGCCTCACCTTTATTCTTGAGGAAATAAATCCAAGTTACATGAGTCATATTGTCAATAAAAGAAACATAGTATCTATATCCGGTTTGAGATATCTTAGGAGCCGGCCCCCATACATCAGGGTGCATAAGATCAAACATTTCTAAAGATCTTTGTACAAATGATTGGAAAGGAAGTCTTGTAAATTTTGAGAACTCACACGCGTCGCACGCCCAATCTTCTGTGGTGAGGTGAGGAATAAGTTGTTTGTGCTCTGATTTGAAATATGCCCCAATCTAGAATGTCATATCCAGTACTCAGAGTTTTATTGGCTTTTGGTGAGAAGACTAACACAATCATCGTCTAGAACATATAATCCTCTCTGAAGATGACATTAAACAATCATTTTCTTTGAGTTCAGTTTCTGAAATGTCACGTCCATGGGAGAAAAAATTGCCAAACATTTGTGAGCTTGAGTAATCTTACTAACAGAAATCAAATTTGCAGCAAGTTTTGGAATAAGAAGAACTCTAGATTTTTTATTTCCAAAAAAACGTCATTTTTCCAGCACCCTCGACGTTTATGGATGACCCATCGGTAGTGATTATACAGGATATTTATGTAACGCCCTAAATGTTTAGTCTCGTATTGAAGATTGTGAGGGATCTTCAGAGGTGACGAGATTGGTCTTGAAGAACTTTTGGAAAAACTTTTCCAAATCATCCTTTGTAACCAAATTTGCCGAATTGATCACCTTCGAAGATGTGGTTGGTTTCTCTTTCTCGGGTCTCCCTATCATCTCCTAGCATCGTTCATGGGTGTGACTGATCTTTTTGCAATGAGTGCACTTGGTCTCATATTGTTTGGTCTGCGTCTTTGTCCTTCTTGAGTGCGAGAAATATACACCATTTTCTCATATTTTTCTCTTGCAACTTCATCTTTGGTGGATGATTTCATAACTCTTCTTCTGGATACTTCTCTTTGAATGATTTGGCAAACGGTGTTGAATGTTGGAAGAGTTGAAAGGTTCAAGATTTGGCTGTGTAGGGTCTCATAGTCGTCACAAAGACCAGCCAGCACTTTGAAAATTTTATCTTCCTTTAACCATTGTTTGAAGATATCAGCATCCGATGTGACTGGTGGTATTGAAGAAGTTCATCGAAGACACAGCGAAGACGTTCGATATAAAGTTGAACACCTTTATTTCCTACCATGAGATTAGCAATTTCACATTGAATTTGATATATTCGAGAAAGCTTATTTTGCTCACTAAAAAGTTCTTTTAACGACTCTCAAATCCCTTGGGACGTATCTTGATACATGAATATATTAGCTATAGACGGTTCCGTAGAATTTATTAACCATGATATGACCATATCATTGTCAGACTTCCATTCCTCATACCTGGGATCATTAGGTGCAGGCTGCTTGATTTTTCTGTTGATGTATCTCGCTTTAGATCTCCCACTGAGAAATAGACATACAACCTTGCCCAACTCATATAGTTTGCGCCATTGAGAAGAGTAGACGTGATCTTCATTGTGTTGCCATGCGGATCGGAGGATTTTGATCCTCTTGAATTTTCATCTCCTTGAGCAGGTCCAGTTTGAATTCCGGCCATCGTTAAGAAGAAATCAAGCGATAAAAATCACTGCCCTGATTGAATAGGTTCTCTCTCAACAAAAAAAGAAGGAAACAGAGCAATCAGGGAATACAAGGAGAACGGAAAGAAAATTGGAAACAACAAAAACCTGTGGCACTTGTAAATTATGTATCTTCAAAATCGACAGCAGCTGCGGCACTTGTAAAATGCCGGATGCAGGAAAAAAAACACAAGATGGTATCTGCTTGGCCAGTATGCAGGACGAAGTCGATTTTGGACTTCTGTCCAACAACAGAAAACGCCGGAGGCATGAATGCTGCTGAGCACGATATTTTTCTTTCCCTGTTTTAGGACTCTCTTTCGACAGCACTTCGGAACGAATCCACAATTTCGAAACTTGGGGAGACGGTGCTTCCTGGAATAATCGCCACTTGCCAACGCTGTGGCCAAAGTTTTTTGAATCAGCAGACAGCAGGAAGGGCTCACTCTCAACCAAGCTCTAATACCATGTTAAAAACATGAAAAACAATAGGAACGAGCAAACATAATACTCAAGCATCTATGTGGTTAGGCATTTTGATGCCTACGTCTACGGGAAAGGGAGCACTCATTTATTTCTCTAATACAAACTTAGGGATGATGAATCCTCTATTTATAGAGTATAGGCCAGTAAGGCTGGGCGTCGGGCCGGGCCGGGCCAGGTTTGGGCCGGGAAAATCCCGGCCCGGGCGGGAAGGGTGGCCCAGCGGCGGCCCGGCCCGACTCCCGCCCTCGGGCGGTCGGTCGGCCTCCGCCCTGAGCCCTCGGCTCGCTCCCGTGACCCTCCCTCTCTCTTCCTGTCTGCCTCTCCATCTCCCTCTCAGTCTCCCTCCCGTCTCCCTCTGCTCCCTCTCCCTCTCCTTTCCGTCTCCCTCTCCCTCTCCCTTCCGTCTCCCTCTCCTCCTTCTCCCTTCCGTCTCCCTCTCCCTCTCCCTTCCGTTTCCCTCTCCCTCCCTCTCCCTCTCCCTCTCTGCTCCCTCTTCCTTCCGTCTCCCTCTCCCTCTCCGCCTCCGTCCACCGCAGCCCCACTCGCTCCCCTCCCTCTCCGCCTCCGTCCCCCGCAGCCCCGCTCTGCTCCCACACCACCTCCGTCCTCCGCAGCCCCTGCGGCCCGCAGCTCACTCCTCTCCCTCTCCGCCTCCGTCGGTCCTTCCCCCAGCAGCCCCGGCGCCCCGCTCCATCTCCCTCTCCACTCGGCTCCCCCTTCCCGTGTCTCCCTCTTCGCGGCGGGCCGGGCCGGGCCTGGCTTTTGGTGGCCAGGCCCGGTACCCGGCCCGGCAAGATTATCGGGCCGGGCCCGGGCCCGGGCTTCAGGCCCGATGGGCCGACCCGGGCCGGCCCGATGCCCACCCCTATAGGCCAGACCGGATTATGGTAAGAGAATCATGCAGAATTCTCATACTAAATAGTATAACCGTTCCTTTGATGAAAAGGAAACGGGCGATATGGAAACGGTGAAAGGAAACATGATAAGGCAGTGACTAGATACACCTTCCTAACAGAAAAATTAACAAATGGAGGCAATCCCTGTAATTCTGCTAACAGTCTAGAAGATCAGCCTAGTCACAGTAGCATACTGGAGTGCTCCAACCATACTCATATACACTGTTGGATCACAAAATCTTACAGTCCAGTCTACAACTGTACCAAAAAAATATTGCTTCCTTAACTAGAAATTCCCTTTTAAGAGATGCATCAAAAATTTTAGTCACATGAGATTCTCAGATAAGAACTATATCGTCAACATAAACAAGGAGAACTATCATGCTTTCATTTTTTAATATATGAACATTGATGGATTGGTAACGCTACTGACAAAGCCACAGTCGAACAAAAAAATTCTAAGCTGAACATACCAAGCTCTTCAAGTCTGCTTTGGACCATACAAAGCACGTCTCAATTCGCAAACATAGGCAGATTTAGAAGCGCCATAACCGGGTGTATGCTTCACAAAGATGTTTTTATAAATGTTTCCATACAAAAATGCATTTTTTAATATCAAGTTGTTTAACTTCTCATTCTTTAACTGCGCAAGAGAACTGCACAAATACTAGCCAGTTGTGCTTTTAATCTGTCAAAAGACTCGCCGGACTTTAATTTGGTTTCAAAACTCATTTTGATCCAACAACATAACATTCATCAAAGGATCGAAAGGAACAAGCTCCCATGTGTGTTATATTTCCAAAGAGCTTCCATTTCTTTGTCCATTGCATTCTTCTGTCCATGATGATTGAAAGCCTCATTAACAGATTTTCGTTCAACAAAGTTCCCATTATATAAAGAATGCCAACATGCATACTTAGGGTTCGGTCTAATAATACCTGACATTGACTAAGCCACCATAGTCCTTCCAGATTGAGCATGGCAGTTCATTACCCCAATCTTGCAAACTTGATTCAATATTTTCATCCTCATTATACACATGTCATGCATCAAGAACTGGTTGTGAATCGCTGCTCAAGCAAAGACTTTCATTATTAACAACCTGCTTGATTTAAATGTTATTTTCTTGTTGATGATATGAAAAATCCGTTTGCTAGGACCCCCAACAAAAATATGCTTTGGGATAAAGACTATATTCTAAAAAGGCACAAGGCAAACTCCTGGGGTCGAACTTTGCTATAGTCACGCAATCGACACCCAAAAACTCCAATATACGGAATAGTCGGGATGTTTTCCATTGAATTGAAAATAGGATGACTTCATGTTGTTAGATGAAGATAGTAATCGGTTGATCAAAAATACACCCGTACTAAAGACTTATACGATGGTCAAGCCTAATTCAGTAATATTGTGGTGTTTTCTTCAATCAATCCATTTTACTTTTTAGTCTGCAGACAAGGAAATTGTTGATTCGTTCCAAGATTAGAGAGAGTTCGAGCAAATTTCTTGTTTGTGTGCACACTTCCTCCATTCGATTGAAAATTTTACAGTTTGTAGGTCAAACTGCCTTTCAACAGATATATAAAAATGCATGAAACATTAAAAAAAAAAAAAACTGACTTGTACCTTAAAGGATAAAACCATGTGAACCGATTGAAGTCATAAGTTCACATACTACAATCGTTGATTATTCATAATCTTTAACGCATCATTAGTGCCTTCATTAATGCTTCTATGTGATATATATATATATATATATATACATATATATAATGTGTGTGTGTGTGTGTGTGAAAATAGCATTTAATGTCTCTTTGGAGCTGTTTCATCATTTTAATTAGTCAGGTTGGAGTTGGTACTGGAAGATGACCAATGACAAAGATGGCTACTTGTTTGTCTCCCTTAGAAAAGTGGGCATATTATCATGAAAGAAAATCACACCAGATTAACAAAATGAGCCCTTGAACAGAAAGTTTTTTTTTTAATAATATGATAGGTCTTTCATCCATAATAGCATTTAAAATTTAAACGATGGAGCAGTCATTTCTGCTGATCGACGCCCTTGTTTGTTTGGAATATGTCTTTTTTCTGATCTTTGTCGACTATGGCCACTGGTTATGTGAACGTGGCCACTTCTTATTTTATAAATTGACTAAGTTATCGAATTGAGTTTGAAGAATAAATATCATTAACTTTGGCTCGACTCTCCTGGTTCTCCAGCTAGATATTATTAATTTTTATGCCTTGAATGACTAACGATTGATCATGCTGCAGTCAGTCAGTGAGAATAAAAAATAAGTTGTTCTAAGCACTCCCACTTTGGAGAAAAGTGTAGACCTTTTGGATTGAAGGTGTGTTTCGAAGGAACTTCGCTCTCTTTCAGGAGAAGGCTCCAGGAACAGCGATGCAGGGATGAAATACTTCATTGGAAACAGAAAACTTGTTTCGTATCGTATGAATGCCAACAATACTTAAATATGGAAACATCATTAATTTTTAGTTTTTCACATATGAGTGCCCCTTTAGTTTGAAATTTAAGCTTTGAGTGCCCCTCAACCAGAAATTTTTGGGCTCCATCACTGTTCGTATGAATGTGCATGGATTTTAACTTGCTTTTGTTTTGTAGTGCTTGTCTGCCTTTTTATTGTCTTCTTCTTGCTTATTTTTGAACGCATTATTATTTTCTTCAATAAAGTTTGTGGTCTGTGTGTGTATATATATATATCTTTGTATTTTGACATCTATCGGTTACTCAATGTTTAAAAGTTCCGCTTATAGTATAACTACAGTTTTTATGTGATTTTTCATTATTTACTCAGCCACAGTTTTTAAATTTTTAGCTACCTGGCAGCTGGGAGATCATTTCAATTCTTCTGTGTCTATGTAATTAGTTTACATGTACTGTAATAATACCCTTTATTAATCAAAAAATAAAAGAAACTTCCCATATAAATTCCATATCCTATTATTTATACTTAAATCTCATTAGGTGCTTTTAGTGCTGCCGCTTTAGCAAAACACTCTCTAATGCAGTATCATAAAAATCAGAAAGAAATTAAAAAGCTGAAAAAATAGCAATAATATTAGTTTGGATAAGGGAAATGGATATAATTTCTTAACCAAAAAGAAGTGAAGTCAAAATTGGAAGACTGGGGACCATGTCAGCTGGGTTACAAGGTAAAGGGGTCTGAAGTATCAACAGTTGCACTTGGCCAGTTGGCCTTAGTCACTGCTGCCCAAAATGGTACAGGTCTGTCTAGATCTCCAATCCCTCCTGGGGGAATAAGCACCTTCCCCATTTTTATTAGGTGATAATTATGAAGATTCTTCTAACGCTAGTGGTTTCTTGCATTTACCAGTCAGTTGCTGATGTGCATTAGTCTAATATGTTTCCAAATCTACCAATGTTTTAAGCCGCTTTTCATTATTCCAATCATATAGATAGAAACAAAATATATGAAGATGTAAAGCTTAAACGTAAACCTTGAAAATTCTATGTTTAGATTCAATTATTAGCTGAAAAAAGAAAGCATGTTAGCTTCTGTTTTCATTAAGGCCATAATCTTTGAAATCGCTGTCGTTATGATCATGAATCAATAACAACAGATTTTTTGCCATATAAACGAATATACTACTTGAACCACATTTATATGGCGTAAATACAAAAGCGTGCATCACCATATGATACCATAATTCAGATCCAAAGATGTAGGTAGAAGGCAAGCACAATACTGCAAGGATCTTGTTTGGTTGCTATATACCGCTAGGTTTCCATTTAAAAGTAAGGCGTATGTTAGTATATTTCTATAACTCTTATTTGATTGTGATCTTCTTAATTTTTTTCACCCTTTAATAGACACAGTCATTACTTCTTTTAAAGCTTCTCGAGCAAGCAAAAAAATTCGTAAGACGTAATACTAAGTACATAACCTTTGACATATACGTGTTAAAATATACATGGATTCTCAAATATCTCTTGTGAAAAGATTGTAACAGCTTTCTTTTTCTCGTCTTAGTAAACAAGTTGTTATTGTAATTGGGGGATTCTTTTCCCCAAATTTTGGTATTGATTCTCATTTTATCAACTCTTCTTAGTAAAGAAATATGCTTTGTGAAGTTAAGAAAGACAAAGAGGGAATTGCCCTCTTTCAATGGCAGTGGAATGAGCTATTTATCCTTAATTTATAAAATAAAAAAAAAGGTTTAAAATCTATGAAAATGTCACCGATTCTCAAATATTTATTAAAATATGTTCTTTTTTTTCAGGAAGTAAAGAGTTTATCCATGAAAATAAGGAGGACGCTGCATCCTCATAAATGAACTTTTCCCCTACTGGTGCTCTGTCGCTTTGCTGTACGTGCTTCACATGAACCAATAAATTACCAACTGTATCATCTGAACTCTTCAGGCTGACACCATAATGACCCCCTAATTTTCTAAGCTTCAAGGAAATGATGTTTAGCAAGGGAGATGCTGTACAAAGTTGCAAAAAAGCCAGAAGTCCCTTGGTCTGCGTGATTTTATTTCTTTATTGGCACCAATCTCAGAATCCGATTCCTAGCTCAGTGTCCTAATCTGCTTGCAAATCCGAGTGACCTGCTCGTTTTGAATTTGAATTTAAGACCTACTAACAATAATAAATATTGAATCTTTGATGCAGGGAGATGACAAAGGGGTTTGTGACGAGAATAGTTAAAGAATTATCTTTTTAATTTAAAACCAGCCACTCACTGGGATCCAGCCTAATTGTCACGGGAAAAAATAAAGGAGACAATGACTGCAAAAGAGAGCCACAGAGAGAAAGCATAGAGCGAAAGAGGACGACGGCAGCTGAAGAAACGTTAAGAACGAACCGAACACGGAAAGCTCGAGAGATCGAGAGAGACAGAGAGGTTAATGGGGACGACCACAATGATGATGCCAATGGGAAAAACAACCCCATGTGCTACCACTCTTGAGGGGCACATCATTGGCTTGAGCCTCCCATGGCTGCCCACCGTCTCGACCTCAAGCATTCAAGAGGCAGAAGGAGAGGCAATGGGCCACCACCAATCAAGCATGCCCGCAGATGGGGAAGAAGAAGGAGAAACGATTCAGATGGAGCCCGAAGCCGATGTCTTAAGATCCCAAATTGGTCCCATCTTCATCAGTTCGCTCCCCAACTGGAAATTCTACCAAAACCCATTTTATCAGTGCCACCACCACGATCACCATAGCAGAGAGCAAGAATTAGAGACTCCCCAGGAACAGAGAACTGCAGCCATGGGCGTTCAACCCTCTGAGAACACACGTTGCTGCTACCAACGTCGAATCAAAGTCTTAGAAGACCAGCAGGCACGAACGCTCTCCTTGGTCTCGTTCCTTAGATCAGAGCTCGACTTGTCGCGGGACAGAATTGCGGAGCTGAGGTCTGTGGTCAAGGCAGTGCAGAGCGAGCTTGACATAGAGTGCAGCGCGAGGCGGAGGCTACAGGGGATGAACAGGAGCCTCGGCAAGGAGCTTGAGAAGGAGAGGGCAGCAAGGGAGGTGGTGGAAGGTGTCTGCGAAGAGCTGGCGAAGGAGATGGGGAAGGACAGAAAGGAAGTGGAGGAGATGAGGAGGGAGTGCGAGAGGGTGAGGGAGGAGGTGGAGGAGGAACGGCGGCTGCTGCGGCTAGCGGAGGCATGGAGGGAGGAGCGGCGGATGCTGCGGATGGCAGAGGTATGGAGGGAGGAGCGCGCGCAGACGAAACAGGCGGAAGCTCGGCGCCTTCTGGAGCACAGTATCTCTAACCTCAGCCCTGCCGAACGGCGGGACAAGAAGGATGAGTCGCCGGAGACGGTGGTCGTCATCGCTGACTCTGCTCCTAATACTGCTAATGGTGGTGGGGGTGGCGATGGTGACGACGGCAGGGCGGTGGTGGGATGGAACAAGCAGCACCAGACGGAGAATCCCCACATACGGAGAGGCATCAAAGGCTTCGTGGAGTTCAGAAGAGTGGTCCGGCACGGTGTTCCGAAGGGAAGGAAGGTCGTCGGTTCCACTAACGCAGAGTGTCAGAAGGCACTTCTCAGGCAGTACATATTGAAGCAAAGAGTTCCGGTAGGTTTGTGCAACAGTGGCCCAGGGAGTCTGGTAATGGGATGAACAAAATAGTTAACACATACATATATAGTACATGATCATCATATCTTTCCTTCCAGTTTCTCTTCTGCTGTTCTCTAATAATCTTCCGAGTTTGATGATGTACATGAGTCCTTTCTTCTGGGAATTCTGAGGTTCCTGTTTAATGGAATGGGGACTTCACAAGTTTCATGATCCAATGAAAGATTCTTGGTCTGTTCTAAGAGGCAGAATTGAACTTTGAGAACATGGTGCTGAAATTATGAATGGAGAATGGCACCCAAAAGATAGTAGAGATGATTTCGGTTTCATGAACAGGATGCTTATTCGAACCCTCATCTGTGCTATCTAATTTGAAAATGTGAAGCTCCTGCAAATGAATCTTTAATTCTTTAGCAATAGCTACTCACTAGGGAGTGCGTCTGCGATTCTGTTATGAACATCATAGGAACACTTTCAGGAAATGCCCCTGTTCTTGTCTAACCTGTTATGGATCCCTTTTCACATTATTTCTCCAATGCTTCATTCAAGTACTTGAACTCTAAATTGAAGAAATGGCGCCCGGATTCCCTGTGAGCAACAGGGAATAACATGGAATCTTGTGAGTATATTTTAGATGTTAAAAGTTGTGCCCTCAAATTCCTCAGAGGGCTTCATTTGCGTAAACCAGGCTTTGCTTTCTTGTCAGCTAGTCTGCATTTCGTCTTCTTTGAAACAGTGATGTCCAGTGTTTATCCCCTCACTCTCTCATTGCAGAGCTGATTATCCCCTAACTGAACGTGGGATTGGTGTAATTCACACTGTGGAAATCTGCAATTCGTCTTCTTTGAAGCAGTGATGTCCTGTATTTATCCCCTCACTCTTTCATTGAAGAGCTGATTATCCCCTAACTGAACGTGGGATTGGTGTAATTCACACTCTGGAAATCTGCAATTCGTCTTCTTTGAAGCAGTGATGTCCTGTATTTATCATAACCCTCACTCTTTCATTGAAGAGCTGATTATCCCTTAACTGAACGTGGGATTGGTGTAATTCACACTGTGGAAAACGGTGAGCATGTTCTGAAGTCATAATTCAGTGTCAAACAAAATAGAAATTGAATCAATTTGGCACCTCTTAGCTTGTAAATAATCAGAACTGTGCCGGTAAGCAGTTTCTCCTCAAGATCGAGAGTGGGAAGAAAACCTCCAGCTATGAAGAGGATTAAGCGCTTGAGGACAAAAGGGAGCAAGGATGCAAGTGTTCCATCATTGCGGGCATCCCAGAAAGTGACAACGAAATCCAGCCATATATTGTCTTAGATGTACTGCTTCAGAATGGCTTATATAGAAAAGAAAGATAATTGGGGATGGACGAGTCTGTTGAGATGAAAGCGGACCAAGAAACACCGACACTAATCGTAATTGAATAAAAGTGTAAGATGTGTTCTTTATTTGAAATCTTTTATTGTTATCAGGTTGTGATTTAGTGTAAGCAAGATAAGTAGATTATTATGTTATGCGATTACTTTTTTTGTTTTATTTTATTTCTTACTAAGTACGTCACACGCAAATAGGTTGATGAGTCATCACCGACTTTATTGGAAGAGTCGAGAGGACTCTTGCCTCCTTGTAAACCGGTGGCTTAAAGCACAAACAATATATATATATATATATATATATTGCATAATATGAGAGCAGATGGAAGCTTCTTACCACGGACAACCTTATCACACATGCCCGTTGAATAAGGGCGGGGTTGGGCCGAGGGTCTATTGAGCTGGGCTTCGCTCGGGCTCAGCATGAGCCCAGTCTCGGCTCAACTTCAAATCAGGCCAGCCCAGCCCAATACCCACCCTTACCAGTGAATAGGGGTTGCTAGTCTCTTTTTCATAAGAAGTGTACGAGGCAAGGAGTGTTATGCGAGCGATGCAATCATTTGTGGGTGTCTCAGCTTTGTAAAATCTCACCATGTGAGCTTAGGTGATTGCACTTTTCATTTATAAGTTTTTCTTTTTTCTTTTTTTTTAGTAAAGTATAGAAGTGTTTTATGTGGATGAGTAGGAGGAAATCCTACCACCCGAGTGAAGATCGAAGATCCCCTTCTTCCATCCCTAGTTTTATGACTGTTTTCTGTACTTTAGGTAGCACTCGTGTTAATGCTTCAACTTACATATTAGTGTTCATCTTTGAGTTCGAAACTAAAATTAATGACTTACCTGCTTCCAGTCAGACGGTTGTGTGCCAAACCCCTAGAGAATATGTAAGTGTTGCATGCTTTATGTTGTTTGATTAATTTTACTTTGTGAACTAATGTTGGTTTGATTATTATGTCTTGATTAAGTGGAGCTCTTTCGAGTTTCTTATTATTAAAAATCGTTTGTGCATAGAGTATATATAATTTGGGTTTGGATAGCAACTGTGATTCATAATTTAAGTATTCATGTACAATTTTTTTTTTGTCGGTTACACATTCATTTGTTAATTGGAGGTTTTCACACGTGCCCATGAGTCCAATGGAACTAATGATCCACCTTATAATGGAGCACCACCCCCATAGTTGGCTGACTCACTGAGTTGGCTTGAAAATCGTCTTGATCGAATTGGATGCTAAAAAACCTGGCTACAGGTCAAGGCTGGACTGGCTCGCTCGACTCGACCCCACTTGCCCCTGACTCATCTTATTCAGGTAATTTTAAAACTGGGTTAGCGAATCAATGAATCAACTCACTGAATCGATGAGTTAACTTGCTGACTCAATAACCTGGTCATCCGCTTATTCCAGTCTGAGTCACAGGTTTACCAATTATTCCCACTCCTAATGATATGATGTAAGCGCAGCCCATCCAGGTATGGCGTTTGTTCATCCTGTTCATGAAAGCTCAAAAAGCGTTTGGTAACAAGAACTGGACGTCTTTTGGGCGTAGTGTACTACACAAAATGTCCTTTACCGAATGCAGGACAAGAAAAATGCAAGGGTTCCTGCAGTTGAAGGAACAAATTAGTCTCTATCTTTTAGGAAATTCACTCGATCCACAGCATAGGGGGCGGATTTCTTTCGAAACCCCTGACATCTCCCCACTTCTATCGCAGCTGGCGTCTACCCCCTTGCAGTTGTTCAAACTTCTCTGTTCTCCCACATCATGTTAACACAGATAATCCACATCTCTCGCTCGCTCTGTTCTCTCTCTCTCTCTCTCCATCTGTTTCTCTCTGCTGTTGTTGCAGCCCTTTCTCTGTTTCTTCCTCATTACATCGACGACGTCAAGCAGAAAAAAATAAGTAGAAGAAGAAGAAAGAAGGGGGCTATATCTTTATTCATTTTGTATCTCTTGATGCCTTAAGAAAATGACTATGGTTGGGCCTTTCTCCACTTTGATTTTGTCTATGTATCCCTGTAGAAATCTATCAAAATGCTGCCACTTCCTCCTCCCTTCCCTTCTGCAGACCAAACCATCATTGGGGGAGAGCATAGTCACTGGCCCTCCATAGTCTTTATGTTACCTGAATATACTTTCTAGAACTTGTAGCTCGATCCCCTTTTAAAATACCCCCACTCTCCTTCATCAGCAAGGACACTCCCAACCTCCCATTCCCATCAAAGCTAATCCCAAATACTCGAATGCACCCTCCAACATTGACATTCGCAATGTTTATAGAGGGCGTCTCACTAGCCTGCATCTTCTTGTCTTTACAATAGAAACCGATATTCCCACATTGTCTTTAATCTCATTGGGCCACCTGATGCTCCAAAAAGCGTCCATGCACGACCTCCACACGTCATGTTTCATGTCAATTCTTGAATAGTTAACATCCTCATGTATGGCTTTGCTGTGGTGCCACCAAATACGCCTACACGTGACAAGAAAAGCAATCTTCCAACGCTTCTTTCTCCACTGCCTTTCACCTTTACTTTCATCCAACTCTTGAGAGCTGCTGCAATGTTTTCATGCAGGACCTTGGAATATCCAAACTTGAAAGCTACACACCTCCACACATCCTTAACCCTGATGCACTCAATCATAATATGGTTATTAGATTCTTTGACATTTCTGCAAAAAAAAAACAATAGTTAGCAAGTATAATACGTTTTTGGGGCCTGTTGAGAGTCAACAATCAACTTCCACATGCAAGATATGTGTACCAGCTGCTCCTAGTAGAAGTCTGACCAATCCAGATGTCTCTACTCCAATTCTCATGGCTCCTCATTCTACACTACTGCCAGATATCAATTCCCCCTTGTCATCCATCCATACCAACTTATCTTTAATACCGTCTAAGGTAATGCTATCAAGGTATTCACTAACCAATCTGGTCTAAAGGTCTCACCCCCACCATTGACCTCTCTCTCCATCACCTTATCTTTAACAGTAATACTGACCTCACCTTCAATAGCTGCATAGTCTTGCCAGCTGATCCTCTTAACAGGAATAAAGTCATTCCATTTGTCAGCCCAGAACCTACTACTCTCTCCATCTCCAATCTGTCATTCAACTTTATCCTGCATCCAACTCCATCCCGGAATCCCTTTCCAACCCCACGTACCTTTAGCCAATCTGTCAACTGTACCTTTAGTTTTTATCACTTTACAATTAGTTTTCTTCTTCGTCTTTAATATTCCCAAAAAAAAAAAACATTGTTTTGCTTTTCCGCTTCTAAATCATTAGGCTTTTTTGGTTTGTTTTCCTCCATGCTCTTCTTTTTGGGGATTTTCGAAGTATTGGAAATCTATTAATGAACATCATCCTTTATCAGATTTGAGAATTTAGTGTATTACATATTTCTTTTCATCGTTTGTTTATCTTTCTGTTTCTTAATGTTCTTTATTCAAATTTACATGTTTTCTAGATTTCGCTTGTCTACTCTAGCTATCAATTTTTATCCTCGAGAACCACGTGTAAATTTGTAGAACAAAAAGGTGTAGGAGAACCGATTTTTCTCTATGTAAATCTTTTCTTTAGCTACAATTCTTCTTTTTACTTTCAGAGGAGCTTGCAGGATCAAATTAAAAAAAAAAAAACATATGAAAATATCCTTTTTATGAGCATTATCCTTTAAATGGATCATTTATCTATTTCTTCGATCTAAAAAGGACCTTTTCTCTGTTTACTTTTTTTTTCTTTATTATTTTTCATTTTGAGGGTTTTCTGACTGCTATCTCGTTCTAATTTTTATTTTCTCGATGCAGTTTTGCAAGAAGGCGTGTAAGAATCCCACAAATAGTTACTTCAATGTGTGATCTTGAATTCCCTATTGTTTGTTGCTGTCGATTATCTTCCTTACATATGCCGAGTGAGAAAGCGTCGGCACAAACAAAAGCTTGGCAAAATTACAACTTGTCCTATTAAGCAAAAACTCTTTGTTCTTTAGTACTGGTGTTTGTTTGTTAAATATGTGTACCAAGAGCACTTGTTCACGTTACAAAATTCTACTTAAGAACATGATGCTAAGTATATAATGTTCTTAGGGTAGTATAGCATTGAGAATAATGTGTGTAAATCTGCTTTAAAATTGGAATAGATTTATGGAATGCTTGAACAAGTGTCTCATGAATTTACCATAATTTTAAGGTAGATATATGAAATACTCACATATTCTTCTTAATAACAAACTAAAACTGCCATTAGTGTTCCCAAGACTGGAAACTGAACACCTTCTTAAGAAGCATTGAGTGACAAGAATATGGTATTTTTTTATCTCGAAAATTTGGTTAGATTCATGAAATTTTATGTTCTAGTATTTCATGAATGTGACCTATCTGTGGGCTGGATTCGTGAAATATTAGTATACTGTTCATGTCACCGAGCACTTTTTTAGGTGGCATTTGATAACATGAACAAGTGTTCTTTTAATACGTGTTCATAGAATATATGTTGTAAAAAACAGAAAGTTTTTTGTCCAATAGAACAAACTGTAGTTTTGACTAACGTTTTTCTGCAGGGACATATTTTTGCAATATTCTTTTATCTTTTTCTCTCTGTGTATAAAGCTGGATATACGTGCAGACCTGTGTGTACAAAGTTGGTTATATGTACAGACCTGTAAACCTATGCAACCTGCACAAGCTTATCTGCAAGACACATACCCTTGGGAATGAGGACACATGCATATATATATATATATATATATATATAAGTAAAGCCATCGACCAAAAATGTATAGCATGGAATTCAATATTAATTATTGGTGGGTTTCTTATAAGCCTTATCGTGAAACAGCATTTGGTAGATCAAAACTGCAGTGAGCCACGGTCAAAAAACCCAGAAAAATAAAAAAAGAAAAATAAATTAAACAGCTGATTCCTTTATACTAAAAAGGGGTCCTTTTTAGATCTAAGTTATAGATAAATGTTTCATCGAAACGATATGCTCATAAAAGATGACACTTTCTCTTGTTTCTTAATTTTTTTTCTACAAACTCCTATGAAAGAAGAAGGAAGAAATGCGGCCAAGAAAGGACTTGTATAGACGAAGATCCTTTTTCCGATACTTTTTCGTTGTATCCTCTAAACAAGAACGTGGAAAAAAACGTGGATCTCTAAGATTAAGAAAGTTGGTGACACGAATGAAAAGAAATCTAGAAAATATCGAATGTCAAATAAACTAAAATAAGACATGGAAAAGGTTAGCAAAAAATGAGAAAAAATCTAGTGCACTAAGTTCTCAAATCTGACGAAGAAAACGACGATGTCCAATACTGTCGCAATACTTAGAAATTTCACAATAATAAGAAACATGGTGAAAACAAACCAAAACCGCCTAAAGAATGAAAATTGAAGTAAAAAAGACAAACAATATGAATTTTTTTTTTAGTTTTTCCTTTTGAGAGACGTGAACAGAAAAGCAGAAAACCAAATGCAAGGGGGAAAAAACGAAAAACGACATAGTAGATCAAAAAACAGACGCAAGAGTTTAAGATATCAAATCAAAATTAGAGGAATGAGTGGACGAGTAGAGAAGCGATACCTACTTCTTCATGCTTGCCTTTTCTTTTCTTTTCCAAGCAGGTCTTTGGGAGCTATTGGATCATGAAGTATGCTGTAAATCAGATAGATGCTTCATTAATCTGGTTCGGAAGGAACAACTGGGTAGCAGATGCTTATTTGTTGTTAGAGAGAGGTCTGTATCAGACCATTGCCCCGTATTTTGCAAAATTTTTGACAAAAATATATCATGATCAAAGGTCATTTGGAAGTATTCCTTTCCATTTCATCTCTTGTGAACCCTTAAAGAAGAATGCCGGCAAGTTGTTTCAGATTCAAAAGGATTTGGGGTTTGTTCTTACTCAGTTTAAAACATTTGCGGTTCTCTGCTGAATGGATACACAATACATTGAATGTTGTATTTCATGGATGGAGTTATCAATCAGTGGAAATGGCCGGACGGGGGATTAGTTTCCTATTAATTGAAAGGGGAATTAGACACGGGGATTCGCTTTCCCCCTACCTTCTTGTTTCGGCAATGGAAATTTTCTCTCGTAGACTTCAAGCTTGTGCATAGCGCGAGCGGGTGAAAGTGCTAGAGAGCTTAATAATGTGGGTTTGGCAGCTTTAGCTGTTAGATTAAGGCTGAAAGATAAATTTGTGCAGTCAATTCAGTCTAACAGTGTATGGACATAAATTATGAAGGGCACAGAATCATATACTTGATCTTTTGGGAATGAAAGGCAATACGTGACAAGGTTAAGTGGAAAGTAAGAAATGAAAAACTCGCCAGGTACTGGACTGAGCCCTGGGAGATTCTTCCCTTATTTATGGTGCTAGTCCGGAGGATTGTCTCAAGATTTGTAAAACGACTGCCTGGAGAGTATAGGATGCAGTAAGAACTTTTCAAGGGGGCAGGTGGAATGAGTTGCAGCTCTCTAAGGTGGATCCCCCAAGTCTCAGTATGCCGGAAGGGAAAGATGAGAATCGATAGAGTGGAGGGATGATGAGAGAAGGGCGGTTTCGAAGGTGGAGGTGTGGCTAGTAGTAGAGTTGAACATCAGATGAGGTCATTGTATGATCTGGTGTGGTCTGTTGATGTCCCACCTAGCGCATCTTGGTGTGTCCTGTTGGCCCTCGAAGGTCACCTTTTGACTCAGATCAGACTGAAAAAGTTTGGATTCCAATTGGCGTCCCGATGCAGCCTCCGTAAAGGTGAAGAAGAATATGTTGGTCATTTGTTCCTGCAATATCCGTATGCTGCTAATGTCTGGAGGAAGTTAACTAAGCTATTTGTAGTGTCTAGACAGCCGCACACATCTAATATAGAGGAATTCCAATGGTGGGGAGGTCCTAAACTCAGACCTGGATGGATAAATCATTGGTTATACGAAATGAAACTATTCATCAGGGAAATTTAGTTTCAATCAAAGGGGCGTGAGCGAGAGTACGGGAGGTCTATAAGAAAAATTTGGTGAGGCTTAAGCTCAGGGGTGATGACAATCTGCAAAAAAAGTAGTTTTGGGTATCAACAGGGGTCCTCACGTTTGGTGCTTATTCTTGCGGCAGTGACTCATCTACTATAGAGATTCATAGTATTGTTTCTGTAAGTAATTTGTCTTGCAAAAGTGCTTATATTGTGAAGGATGAGCAGAGTATCCTCATCGCAGGCTTGAAAGAGCTAAAGGATGGTAATTGGAATCTCATAATGCTTGTCTCAGCAGAGCTGATCTCCAGCATATATATATGATCCTGCGCAGAATATTGTTGTCAAAGTGGCCAAGTCGACGGTCAGGACTGGTGGCTTCACCGAAAGCACCTCCGGAAGTGATTACTTGTTGTTTTTATATCTTTTAACCTGATTAACTCCTTGTTAGCAGCCCCGTAATGTTATTAGTACTTTTCTCTCTCTCTCTCTCTCTCTTCGTGATTATGTGAAACGGATAAGGATAATAATCACCAATTGGCAAGATTGGCAAGAACGCAGATTGCGATCAGTTACAACAAAGGCTAACTTAGCCAGGCCATGGATTGCATTGGATATTAATGGAATTGCATTGGATATTAATACAGGAGGTAATAGAGGCAAGATAGTTGCGGTTATTCGTGATGATTTGGGGGAAGATTCAACCAAGGAAAAGTGCGTCCGTTATTAAAACAGATAATGACAAAGGCAAATCAGCCACCGTTACTAAGGAAGATGGCGATCCAAAAAGGCAACAACCTAACAAAGCAAGTCAATCCAAAACCGACAATCATAAGATTCTTGTACAACTCATAAGAACAATTAGGATAAGGATGTAATCTCTCCTAAGATCAATGAGAAGTCTAAGGTGTAAGCATTCTAAATAGTGGAAAAACCTCTCCACCACACACGGTGGAAGGATCCCTCTCCTGGACTAGGTGAATTTACACTGAACCACGTAAAATCTTCTGCTTCTTCCTCCTTAGTCTCTCTTTTTCACATGATATCAAAGCTTATTTTCTTTATCACAAACCTGGAATATTATTCTCAAAGGTTGAACAGCAGTTGCATCCTACCACCTTCAATGATTGGACAGAGCCTCCTCATGACGTTACTGACTTGCCTGGTAGGCAACACGTTGACTCTTATGATACCTATGCTAGTATGCATCATGAAGAGATTCCAACTCAAGAGGTGTCACCAACTAGTTTGGCTATCTCGGACGTTCATGCATCTTCCATGCATCAACCAACCGTAGGAGAATTGACGTTTTCGTGTGATGAGCCCTCACATCAAGAAAGTCTAATCCTCACACCAGCTGAGTTATCTCCAACGAATGTTGATACAACAAGGGAAGCACATATGAGTCCATTCATATTTCTCGTACTTCATCAAATTCTCATGTCATGGTTATTCGAGCAAAGGCTGGTGTTACCAAGCCCAATCCTCGATATTTTTTCATTGTGAGTATTCCACTAGAACCCAAAATGGTGAAAGAAGCCTTAATGCATGATGGTTAGGTGGCAGCAATGAAAGAAGAACTAAATGTCATTCACCACTGTAAGACTTGGACTCTCGTTCCTCGACAGCGTAACATGAATGTGGTAAATACACGCTGGGTTTTTAAAACAAAATTGAAAAGCGATAATACTTTGGAATGCTTGAAGGCCAGACTCGTCGCTCGCAGGTTCAATCAAATCCCGGGCATTGATTTTATGGAAACCTTCTCTTCTGTTATCAAACCGGCTACGATTCGCATTGTCCTCACCATTGCATTAACCAACAATTGGGACATCAGGCAGCTAGATGTCAAAAATGCGTTCCACCATAGCAACTTAGATCAAACGGTTTTTATTGAACAGCCTCCAGGGTTTGTTGATACGTCCAAACCAACGCACGTCTGTCACCTTCATCGAGTACTTTATGGACTTCGCCAGGCTCCTCGAGCTTGGTATGATTGCTTTGGTTCATTCTTATTGACAAAAGGGTTTTATACAAGCATCTCTGGTTCCTCCCTCTTCGTCTATCGAGAAGCCCAAGGTACTATTTTTCTCCTCCTGTATGTTGATGACATCTTATTAACAGGGAGCAACAACATCCTTCTTCAACAGTTTGTCAATGAGCTTAGTACTGAATTTGCCATGAAAGATTTTGGATACCTTCATCATTTTTTGGGTATAGAAGTTGTTCAAAGCCGTTTTGGACTCTTCTTAAATCAAAAGCGATATGCCTTCAGTCTACTAGAACATGCGAAACTGCTCGGCTGCAAACATGTCATCACTCATTTGATTCAACACTATCAACCTCCTAGATAAACTCTTTCCATATCCAACCTTATTTCGGAGTCTAGTTGGAGGACTACAATACTTGACGTTCATTCGACTTGACATATCGTTCAGTGTTAATTATGTCAGCCAGTATATGCACACACCAAAGAATAGTCATTCCCAACTTGTGAAGTGTATACTTCGCTACATTCATGGCACCATTTCTAATGGTTGTATTCTTTCTCCTCAGAGGGATTTTCGGCTTCATGCTTTCTCTGACTCTGACTGGACAGGATGTCTAGACACTCAATGCTCTACTATTGGTTGTTGTACTTTCAACGGAACAAATTGTATCTCTTGGACTACTAAGAAACAGCATACTGTTGCTCGATGTACGACTGAAGCTGAGTATCGCTCTATGGCATCTGCAGTCGCTGAACTTACGTAGATTACATATATTTTGAAAGATCTTGGAATATACTTGGCCTCACCACCTACCTTATATTGTGATAATATGTCTCCACTACAGGTTTCTATTAAGCGAGTCTTTCACTCTCGCATAAAACATGTCGAATTAGAATATCACTTCCTTCGTGAAAAGGTCACGCTTGGTCAGCTTACTACTCATTTTGTGCCTTCCTCCCAACAACTTGCTGATATATTCACCAAGGCACTGTCAAAACATTTTTTCAATACACTTCGCGCCAAACTAGGCCTCACTAACGCCCCACCCAGTTTGAGGGGGGATTAAACATATAATGATAATAATCACCAATTGCAAGATTGGCAAGAACCCAGATTGCGTCAGCTACAACAAAGGCTAAATCAGCCAGGCCACAAGTTGCATTGGATATTAATGGGATTGCATTGGATATTAATGAAGGAGGTAATAGAGGCAAGATAGCTACGGTTATTCATGATGATTTGGGGAAGATTCATTCAAGAAAGAGTGCGTCGGTTATTAAAACAGTTAATGACAAAGGCAAATCAGCCACCGTTACTAAGGAAGATGGCGATCCAACAGCCTAACAAAGCAAGTCAATCCAAAACCGATAATCATATTAAAGATTCTTGTACAGCTCATAAAAACAATTACCACAATTACCATAAGAATGTAATCTCTCCTAAGATCAAGAAGAAGTCTAACATTATAAATAGTGGAAAACCCTCTCCACCACGCACGGTGGGAGGACCCCTCTGGTGGACATAAGTGAATTTACACTCAACCACTTAAAATCTTTTCTTCCTCTTCCTTAGTCCCTCTTTTTCACATTCTTGAGTGAATATGGGCAAATGGAAATAACTTGCAACAGCCTGCAGAAAACGCCCACAGGTCTACCAGGAAATGATGAAGCCGGAATTGCTCCACACAAGGGGTCTGGCCGTATCAGCCTGCAATGGTTTTTCCACGATGAGTCTTGTTTTTGGACCTCGGCGCATTTCTTGTTCCAATAAATAGCGTTTTCTTTGGCGGATGTGGCTTATGTGGTACAGTATCTTCTTCCATCAACATTCCTACGATTTTTATGTCCTTTTCTTCTTCAATCCTCGGGCTGACATTGTCACTGTTGTTAAGGCCTTCTGGCCTCCTGATCCCTGATCTTGTTGTTTTCAACAACATTATTTTTTTAAAACTTAGGGGCAAAAGGAGGTGTGGGCAGTTAGCCCAAAAAACCTCATGATTTTATATTGATACTTTTAAGTACATTTTCTCTTTTTGATGCTCCTTAAAAATTTAAAACTTTCTACGTAGTTCCCTTTAATTAGAATTAAAAATTTAAAACTTTATACATATTTAAGTTTACATTTTCCCCTTTATCTCAAGCTCGAAAACTTGATTTGTGTTCTACTTTTCAAGTGGCAAAATCTGATGATGGGCTAGGTTTTGTCTGTCGTTATAACTTCCAAAACTTTTCACAAGCACACCTTCCCCCCACCCTCTTTTCTGTGTGGTTCACAAATAAACTTCTTAAAAGAACATTTGGATGATTTCAAAACCAGGTTTTGGTTTTCAAAAGGTCAGAAGTGCTTCGATGACATCAAAACCAGGTTTTGCCAAAAATCATGAAAGGCTGCCAGACCCCAAGTTTCTTAAACAAAACTCATTTTTTGCCCTCTCCCCCAAGCTTTTACCTTGTCATTCAAGGTAGGTTTTAAAAACTGGGTTCCTAGTCAAGTTTTAACAAAGCATGTTTTTTTTTTAATTGTATCATCCAAACACCCTTTTAACCAGTGGCGAAGCCAGACAAATTTTTTGAAGGGACACTGATTCGCATGTTTTTATACTTGAAGGAGCACTTACATGTATAATAAAGTAAATATTAACAATCTTGATGTAAAAGTAAAAGAAAATTGAGAAGTTGGTGGGGACAAGTGCCCACACGAGCCTATTTGTGGCTCCGCCACTGCCTTTTAACATTTGTGTATGAGTGTAAGGAGCCGCAAGGACTACGCAAGGTAGATTTTATTGACAAAAAAAAAAAAAAAACCTAATAGCTTGCTAATATAGAATCTTCTAGGGAAGACTGTGTTGATGCCCGACCCTCGGAAGGAGAATAGAGGGAAGATTGCCACATTTGGAAGCTTGTGCCAGAAACAATGCTCAACATGTCCTGCACTTTCAAATGAATCAGTCATCAGTGCCATGTTTGGCCGCAGAAAATGTAACAGGATGGCTCCTCAGTTCTGCTGCAATGCTGTAGTAATGCAGTATGGACTAAGGAGTCGCGTGCACAAAGACAAGGCACCAAACTAGAGACCAATTTTTTAGTTTGCCTATCAGAACTGTTTCTTCATAGTATGAGGCACCACCTTTTTTTTTTATCCCATCCTTCTTTTGGAACGACATATGAAAATATAAAAGAAAAGCAAGCAATTGCTTCGTTGAATAGGGCATGCATAACACGTTTGTTGGTTGAAAAATGAATAATGCATGGTAGCTGGTGCATTTTCCTTTTATATATATATATATATATATATATATATGTAAAGTGGTTCAGGCTTGAATGGAAAGATCTTCATCCTCTCATATGAGAGGTACAACCGATACAATACCGGGCGGTGTGTTTAGTCCATCCGATATGTTACATCAATAGCTGAGATTGGACGGAGGGCCCGATGCCCCGTTAGATATACAAAGTGGGTGGGTGTGAAAGAAGAAGCTGTACCGCGGCAGTAGCGTGGGAGTGGATCACGCTGCAAGAAAGGGGGGAGTTCTATAGATCTTCAAATCTTCTCATGAGCGGTGACGTGACAGGACGACGATCTTTTGTTAGCCAATATATATATAAATAATCAACTCCAACGTACCACTCACCCTTTCTTCCGCTGGAACGCATCTACTCTACCCATCATTTTATGAATGAGAAATGATGATAACGAAATTATTGCACCAAATCGACGACGATGGCCGGTTTGCAGAGCGATGGGCTTACCGACAACATGAGGGACCTTCATTTTTTCACCATCATTGCCCAAGCACAGCCCCCAAATTTCCGTCCACCGTCACTTTTACCGGGAGAGTCTGGGCACTTGGTAGACGCCACCGGAACCGCCTGAGTTTTTAACGGGCATCAACATAAAAAAAATGTTCTTAAGCGACTATGATTTACATCAACTTCACAAACGTCAACCTGAAAAATGAAGGGACCGGTCGGTTGGAGATATAACTATTGCTAAATAACCTACGACGACTTGGTGCATAATGGGAAAGGAGTGAGTGTAACTAGTCTCCAACTAGAAGGGAGGATGGCCTGTGGGAACATTTTCATACTGTCTTGTCGTGTGTTTATTGTTGTTGGGCATTTAAAAATTAAAAAACTATGATTAAAAGCATTATGAATTGTTGAAAAAAATAATATAAACTATTGTTATATCATAAATTAATTTTTATTACTTATGTGACAATTATTTTTAACGGAAAAAATTTTAAACGAGCAACATTTGACATACAATAGCATAGAACTTCTTGTTCATCTGACATTCATGTGTGAGAGACCCAAATATACTAGAGAATTTGAGCTTCTCTCTCTCTTTCTCTCTCTCTCTCTCTCTCTCTCTCTCTCTCTCTCTATATATATATATATATATATAAAGAAATTTTTGACGTCTTACATCCTTGGCCATATAAACTATTATTATATGTGTATCTTTTTTCATCTTTCGCTTATCAAATCATAAAAGCAGATAATCTAAAAAACGGAGTTGTTGCAAAGGTGTAAAGTATATATGTTGAAAGTAACATTAAATCTTTAGGAACCGAAACAACTCCGTCTATCTTTCCCGACATTTGTTTGCAATGAAATTAGTAGTATCCCCTCTCCTTATCGAGTTCTTTATCCCTCAAGGCAATCGCCAGCAACTTTAAAGTAGTTTCTTGACTGCAACAAATACAATGATCAACGGTGGTGCAAAATCTTCACTTTGGGATTCTAATCTTGTTGTGTAACCCTAGAGCGTGTGCTCCTGCAAAATTTTCGAACTTTTATGACACAGTAACAAATCGAAGAGAAACTTACATGTTCTCCCGTAATGGTAGTTCTAGTCGGAAAACTTTTCGCCACCGACGCGAAACTAAAATATCTGCAAACTCTGTAACAAAACCGGACCCTCGAACTATATCTTTTCAAGAAGCTCGAAAAGAAAAGTAGTGGAAAAAAAGTAGAGAAGGAAGCATAACAAACAACACGTCTTTTATTCGGCAGTCTGTTTCCGTATTTTTCCTTGTGCTGCTTTTGGAGAGGGAGGGGCCACGTGACGGGAGAAAGAGAAAAGGGAGAATGAACGGAGAAGGTCGTTGTTCCCTGGACGGTGGTAGAATCCACGTCATCAGCCCGTAATTCCCCTGCCATCTGACACGGAGACACCACGTCACCGCAGCCTCGTGAAACCAAAGGCTCTCAAGAGAGGGGAGCCCGCCACGTGGACACAGGGGGCGGGGTGGGAAGGGGGAAGGGAGAGGGTGGCCGTTCTGGAGAACGGAGGAAGTAGGAGGGGTTCCCCTGGCCCCCACCCCTTTTCCGTAGGGCCAAAGCACCAGCTTGGTCTGGTGGGGCCCATCGCTTCCCTCCCACGAAAAAGAAGAAAAAGAAAAGGGAAAGTGAATAAAAAGGGGAATGGGGGTTAGGAAGGCTCGGCGCGAGGCGACCGAGGAGGATGTGGGCCCCGCCGAGGACGAGTATGACCGATGGCGGGGTCCACGCCAGCGCCTGTGGTCCCCGCAGGGGAATATTTATTTTCGTAGAGAGGCAGGCGAGGGTGGGCCCCGCTGGAACGCCCCCCCCCCACCCCACCTTGAAAGGTGGGCCCACACCCACTTTTGGGGTTTCGAGACGCATGAGGGGGCTGCCCTCCTGCCTTTTTTTTATATATATTTATATATCTCTCTGGTAAGGGAGGGTGGGGGGGTGAATGTGAAAGGAACGGGGGGAAAGTGACTTTGGATCTTTCTTTTCTTTTTTCATTTTTTAACCGTGTTAAATGGAGGTAAGAGAAGGAGTGAGAGAGATGAGTCTTTTAATTTTTTACTTTTATTTTTTATGTTTTTACTCTGACGGTCAACGTGATCTGTCTTAATTCCAATTGACACAGGTTTTTCTTTTCGCTTTCCTAACTGTTAATTATATATATATATATATATATATGAACACGAAGTTGTACTTTATATGGTATAAAGGTTGTTGGAACTTGGAGTCTCTTGGTAATATGAACGAGGTCCGACCCATTTACATCCTTATTGAACTTGACTTGGGAGGCGTTTGATAAAAGAGTTTGTCAAGACACGCTGTGCTCATGATATAATAATGCCGAAGACTTCAACTAGGCGTCCATGACATTCGCAGTCATTTGTTCACTTGCATGCCCCTACCATTTTAAGAGGTGTCTAGGATTCTGAGTTGAGGTGTTCAAGAATACTTTGCCTGCAACGCCCTTAATCAGAAAGATGACCATCATATCTCCCTTTTTTCTTTCTACCTCTCCCCGGGAGACGAGACAAGAAAGAGTGGGATACAAGTTAAGAAATTCTATGTCATAGAGGCAATACAAGGTACGTTTATAGCCTTAGACTAAGAAGATGCAGCATCCCAATCGAGGTTTTATTTTCGAACTCAGTGACTCGAGATTCAACTCTGAGTTAATTGAGTCGTGAGTTGCTGGGTCAACTTAGTCATGTGACCTAGTTTTGACGCTTTACATACATATATATATATATATCAAAGAAGTGTCTACCAATCCCTTATGTACAAAACTGATCATAATCATCTAAGCTTTTAATTTTAAAGAGTAATTTGCAAATATACAAATCAAACGGCTTTTTTAAGAATTTGAAATACCCATCATAAGGAAACTCATTTGTTATCTCATTTTCCATCTCTTTATCTTCTCCTACTTTGAGTCTTGGAAAAACAAAATGACATTTATGTTTATAACTTAATATTCACCACACGATATTCTTTAATTTTCTTATATATATATATGTGTGTGTGTGTGTGTGCATATAAGAAAATTAAATGAGAAAGAGAAACTTAAATCTTGTGGATCATCTGTCCGTTCAAATGTATTACACAGATATCCTGATGCCATACGTGGGTCACAATATGGGACATCTGAACGGATAGATGGTTAGAGGAATTCAATATATATATATATATATATAACTGAAAATTCGACATAACGTATGGTTTTGGTATCATTTACATTTATGTGTGTTAATACTATTACACACAAACCATAGATAACTCGTCCGAACATCTACAATTTCTGGTTTTTCCAATCCCGTCTCGAACGTTGGCAATTTCTGGTTTTTCCAATTCTTTTACCAGCCACTGAGTGAGGCGTCAACTCCGCTGACTTGGCTGGGTTTCAAAACTGTTGGTCCCAATAATGTTTTTAGATACTTGGTGATAACCAAATAAACACACTTCAGATTGCAAGGAAATTAGAAGATAGAATGTCCTGATAAGTTTGTCCTAGACAAAGCATCTTATACGAATTGTCTTTGTCACTGGATCCAAAACTGATCCTGACCACACTCTAATATGTATCTACATATAATGGGTGCATTTACATAACCGAGCGATACTTGTTAAATATTTGGACGCTTTCACCTGTTCGCTGCTAAATTAATCGAAACATATCAATAATCTTCTTCTTTTTAAACCAATTTTTGGAATTTCTAATGGTTGTAGTTCGATATTCTATAACTGAAAGAAAAATGCAGTTTGAAATATAAATTTATATCGAATTAGACACGTCATATGATTGATATGAAAAATCACCATGAAAAAGACAACAATCTTGGTAAGAAGTTTGGTTTTATCTTAATTACGTAACACATATATAACGCATAGGGATGTCATTATATATCAGATTTGGATATGGTATCATATGGAGCCATTCTAAAAAAACTATATGGGAAGAAAATTTTAATATTCGATTAAAAAATCAGATCAGATTCTGATTTGGAACAAATTTGTTTTTCAGTGAGTAAACTCTATATCCATTGGTCTTACATTTTGAAAATTTGGTTCAAATTTTATACACAGATTTAGATATGAATATATAAATTAGATTTGGATAAGACACAAATAAAAATCAGATTTTAGATCTGACTTTACTTCGTTGTATTCGAATACAAATTCAAATGCGAATACATGAATATCTGAAAAAGGGTATACAAATAAAGAGTATATGTGCCATTGACATCACTACTAACATGAATTGAAAGACTTTGAAAGCTTGGGAGTGCGTGAACTCAACTAGCTAGATTGAAAATGATCAAGACAAGCACAAGTTACCCACCAAGTTACTGCATTGTTCTCAATAAATGAACAATAAATCTGAAGGTGATACATGAAGCAGGGGCATCTTGCAATGCTGTCACTATCAATATATCATGTTTGTTTGGTTGTTGATTGATGCCGCATTTTAAAGCTCGCGCATCTGCCCGTTTAAGTTGTTTCTCTTTTATTAAAAATCATTAGTATTTGAAGACAATTGGAAAAACAGAAGTTCTTTTTAGGTGAGTATGGTGAATACGAATACAAACAAATAGAAGCATTATTCTCATTAATCCCAATCGTCCAATTGTAGTATGTTTTATGGTTACAAGAACTATGAAGTCGAAAAGCAGTTAACTAAAAATGTTATATTCTGGCTTGTGAGTTGATCTTTCGAAATGTTAGTCATTTGATTATATTGATTGTCCAATTACAAGTGCAGTTAAAGTACATATAGTTAAGCCTTTTATATCAACATCAGCAGAATTGGAAAGAATGTACATGCATACGACTTCTAAAACAATGCAGACTAATTGAATATTGGAAAGCTGCTATTACTTTGTTCGACAGATCAAACAGCTTTTATCTAAAAATAATTTTGTTAAAACGAAGAACCAGAAACTATTATCTTTTCGAAAAATTGATTTTGATGTGACAAGCAATAAATGGCCATCGCCATTCATATTCCTATTGCGGCAAATACAACTCTCTAATTGAATATGTAACGTCAAACTAAGTAAGATTAACGGAAAGAAAATCACGGGGAGCTGTGTCCTTCTCAATATGCATGGAAATCTTTGAAATCAGGCAGCGCAACTAGTTGGGTTGGGTGACTTGTCATGTCTTCAGTTTAAATATTGAAGGGTGCTATCTTGATGGTGTTAGGAAATACTAAACTTGAGATTAAAAATATCATTATGGTGGTTAAGTAAACCAGTTAAGAGAATACATCCACTCCGACCATTTGGTTGGTGGATCCTAATAAGCTTCTTAACAACTTTTGTTGTAGCTCTAAAAAAAGATACAAATCAATGTTATAATTCTCTTTATAAGTTATTTGAAGATATCTGGCAGCTATCTCCATTAAATATCTCCCACAAAATCTTTCTAAACTCTAAAGTAAGGCGTTATATCGACAATAGTTGTCTAAAATCATTTTTTTGCGTCCGCAGTTGGATAAGGTTGTCCCGTGGAAATAAAATTTTTTTAGAATTTCATTTTTGTTGACTCTATTTATATTTGTGTGGCACACGAAAATGCCATTTACAGCTTATTCATTTCATTTTAAAGCGTCATTTATTCGAAACACAATTGTTTAAAAATCAACGTTATGAGTTTGGGCGACACACCGAAACTGACTCTTTCAATGAAAAACTAGAGAAGAGTGATGTTATTCGCTACCACTTAAAGGCACACAAACCAAGTTTTGAGGGACACTGAAACATCATTTTGAAAGTAAAACATCATTTTGTAAACTTCTTCTTTTGCATTCGTTTTTCGTTCGTGGACGGCGTATTTAGAGGACGAACTGGATTGAAAAATCTGGACGACGACATTTTTTGTAACTATTATTAGGGTTTTTTAGAGGGCATTTTCAAATTTCAACATAAACATAATATTATATAAAAAAGGAGTAGGGGAAGTACGAGTCACGGTTGTGGAAAGCAGTTTTCAAGGTTTGATGGAGACTGCCCTTCCCAAGACAGCTGGCCGCCCGCCTGCCCACCGCCAGCTAATGAATACCACCACCAGCCCTACGACCCCACCTCATTTCCCTCCTCCCTCTACAAAAAAAATATTAACTCTACCGCCTTTTACTATTCCGGGCAGTCTCTCTGCTGCTGCCCCCGTTTTCACCACAGTTTTAACCTTTCCCTCTCAATCTCTTGTTTTTATATAACGTTATTGTTATTATTATGGCACTCAAAATTATAAATAGGAAGAGAACAAAGCTCGACGATCCAAATCCGGTTAATTGAATTCTCTAGTTGGGATGCAATGAATCGAGGACTTAAGTAGCTGATGATCAATTATGTGAGTTGAGTTTTGACGTCTGTCTTTGCTGGCCGTACCGGTACCGCCCCCACCCATCCTTTTTCTTCTCGTTTCCCTCCTTTTTACTTTACGTAGCGCGATAAGATATTGGGGAGATTTGGGGTTTGGTGCTTTTTCTTCTGTCGTCTCTCTCGCCCTTACTCTGAGTTGGGACGATTAGTTAGTGCATCACGTCAAGGGAGGCTTGGCCCCAACCCTGGTTGGGCTCGAAGGCCGATGCGAGTAAAGGGGGGAGGGGCCGGATAACGGCGGTGGACGGAAAGCGACGGCCAGTATGGATGGACATGGACAGGTCAAAGCTGCATTAGCGAAGACAGAGGGGCTGATTGTTTTTAGTGATAATGGAGGAGGATTTTAACGCATGAGGTTGTTGATGGGAGGGGAGACATCCGGAAATTATAACGGCTACTTTTGGTTCGAGGGGAGGGAGAAGTGGGTTGTTCTCTCTTTTTTTTTTTTTTTTTGGTTTCTTTATGTATTTTTAATTTGTTCAAGTGAGAGGAGGGGGGGGAGCTCTGCCTGTGCATGCAGAAAAATGATAGATACCGCAATAATGACAGTGGCGGTAGCTTTACTAATTTGTCCCGAGAGCCGAATGTTGGAAGCATGGGAAGCAGGGAAAGGATGCGAGGGATAGATTGGTTGCGCGTCGGAGACCGGGGGCAGTGGTGCAGTGCAGGAACAGCAGGGGGCCGCAGCAGCAGCAGCATCTGTAGCAGCCATGGCCTTGAATGATTCTCTCTAGGTTGAGGAGCGAGCTGGTTTTCCGTTTGGGGTCTGCTGACTTTTGGGGGAAAAAAGAAAGGAGGGTGTGGAGGAAAAAGCGGTGTTTTTATGCGTTTTATTTGTTTTGAGGAAGGAAAAAGAGGTCGTTTTCCTTTTTCTTTTTGTTTAATGGAGATGGGTGGTGGTGTTCGTGAGATGGTTGATAAGGGAAATGCCATCGTTGATGGTGGTGGTGGCGGCGGAGAGGGGAAGAGGGGAGGAGGAGGTGGCGGTGGTGGTGGTGGTGGGGAGGCCGAGAGGGAAGGTATCAGCCCGGCACCTCAAAAGCTGGCCCGGACCGACTCATTCCCCTTTAGGATGCCTCCCTTCTCCCGGTGTGACAACGGTCCCACTTTTTATAACAGCAGCAGCGAGGTCAGGTCGAGCGATTTATACGATGTCCCCGGTGGTGCAGTCGCGGCAGCAGCTGCTGCAACAAGGACTCTGCAGCCTTTTCCTGTTGCCTTCAAATCCCCAGGTATAAACTCAAATCCTTCGTCTCAAAACCATCTGCTCTTTTCTTTTCCGGCATCTCTGAAGAAAGAATCGTGGTCTATTTCCACACCCTCCCTCTTTCTCTCTCATGCTTTCCTGTGTAAGAACGTAGAGAATGAAAGGTTGGTATTTGTGTGTATAGGGATGGCATCTCTGCGGTGCCCTTTTACTGCGGCTCAGTGGCAGGAGTTGGAGCAGCAGGCCTTGATTTTCAAGCATATGGTGGCTGCTGTGCCGGTCCCTCCTGACCTCCTCGTACCCATCAGAAGAAGCCTTGCAGAGGCTTCTTCCATTTCTAACAGTGCTACAGCCGGCCACCGTAATCCTCTCCCTCTCTTTCAAACTTTTTTTTTTTTTTGCTTGTTGTCTTTCATGTTTTTGGTTGTAGAGGTGGATGGAGACTTCGGTGTTGGGGACTGTGATGACAAGGGAATAATGAAAATTTTCTCTTTGCCTTTTTCTTGTGGGGGTTGTGTTCAGTGGGTTGGGGTGGTTTCAACCTGAGGTTTTCTAACACCACCGACCCGGAGCCGGGGAGGTGCCGGAGGACCGACGGCAAGAAATGGCGGTGCTCCAGAGATGTTGCGCCGGACCAGAAGTATTGTGAGCGCCACATGCACAGAGGCCGCCCTCGTTCAAGAAAGCCTGTGGAAGTACAACTACAAAGACACAGCACCAACACCAACAACAGCAGCAACACCACCAGCAACAACAGCAATAGCAGCGGCAACGGCAACAGCAACGCCCCTCTTCCTTCCAATTCTCCTGCTTCCGTCTCTCGCTCGCTGCCTCTTGCACCGCCACTCTCTTCAACTACCTCATCCTGCGCCTCTTCATCTTCTTCCTTCTCCTCTCTCACTTCACCTACTTCCGATCCTTTCGCTAAGCCCTTTCAATCTTCTTGGTTCAAACTCCCCGTCCAAACGATGATGCCTTCTACTTTCTCCGATAAATCGTCAAGGTACGCCACAAGCTCTTTTCCTAAAAACAAAACCCTCATTCTAGTAGAGCTCTGTTAAGTGTTGCTTAATTAATATTCTTTTGTTTGGTTAGGTACATGAATTGGACTAGAGAAGAAATAGATGGTGTGGTCTCTACAGGCAGAGATTCTACGGCCGCTTCTCATCAATGGGAGTTGGTACAATCAAAACTCGGCGAGATTCAAGAGCAGCACCAGCTCAAATTGAGCACCATTGCAAGCACCACCCCCATTCTGGGTTACCATGAAAATATCGGCTTGATTCCAGAAACGGACAACCGATCTTCTCTCTTCATGGGCGACGATCTTACAGGGCTAGAATCTACCACCAACGACCAGCAGATGCAACCGAGATGTTTTATCGATGCATGGTCTAGAGAGGACAGATGGCTCCCCACCACTACGACCGCAGCCACCACCACCACCACCACCACCAAATCCACCGCTTCAAACCTCACTCTTTCTCCTCTCAGCCTGTCTATGTCCGCCTCTGGCGGCAGCGGCGGAGACGATATGCATCCGATTCAGATGGGTCTTGGCGTGAACGACGCGGAGGGAAATGGAGGACTGAAGCAGCAGCAGGCCCCAAATTGGATGTTGCCGGTCACTTGGCAGTCGTCTTCCCCACTAGGCGGGCCACTTGCAGAGGTGCTGCAGTCGAGCGGCAGTACCGCCGCTGCACCAAACTCCCCAAAGGGATGCAGCAGCAAGAGCTCTTCCAGTGGACTCAATCTGTTGACGGACGGGTGGGGGGAGGGGAATAGTCCTCGAGGTGGTAGCCCTAGAATGGCGTCTTCTCCCACAGGCGTTCTGCAGAAAACTCTAGCTTCTCTCTCTGACAGCAGCAGCGGCAGTAGCCCCACGTTTGGAGCCAAATCTGAGATTGCTCTTCAATGGCTAAACCAACAGCCACCGAAGTTGCCATCTTCATCAGGAGTGATATGATATAGTCTTTTTTTTGCATCTTTTGCTTAGATTTGCTTTTGTTTATTGTTTGTTCATTTTGTCTCCTATGTTGGTAGCTTGTTGGGGTTTTGCTAATCTCAAGGTACTAAACTAATCTATGGAAAAAAAGCATCTGTATGGAGCAAAATGTCTTGTCTGCGCGAAAGGTTGCAAAGGAATTTTATAATCGCGGTTGTTTTGGCTGTTGGGGATGGAGGGGGAAGTTCTAAAATTCCTCCCTTTCTGGGATCATCCAAAAGAAAATTCCTTCGTCTG
This sequence comes from Nymphaea colorata, assembly GCF_008831285.2. Taxonomy (NCBI): domain Eukaryota; kingdom Viridiplantae; phylum Streptophyta; class Magnoliopsida; order Nymphaeales; family Nymphaeaceae; genus Nymphaea; species Nymphaea colorata. Next base: position 12,924,279 of record NC_045147.1, read on the forward strand.
CGGAGTAAAGAGGCACACTTGCTGATTCTGTTGATTAATTAATTCCTTGTAGCAGGAACCAACAGCCTCGAATTCCCATGAAAAGGTCATCGGATGTTTTACTGCCGCTCTTTTTGCATCTTAGTCTATATATGATTGACCATAACAAGAAGAGCTCGTCTCCCTGCTTAATCTCCTGTTCTCATGGTGCTTGGGTACCATGTATGTATACGCTCATATGTTGTACTTGGAGTAAGTATTTCAGTGCTTTGGCCATGCCATGGCCCTTATGTGAGCTCCCAAATTGGTCTTTGTGTCTACTAAGTTTATTATAGGAGACTTACTGGACCCAAACACAAACACATATTTCTCGTGGGGGGAATGATTTCCTTTGCATGAATTATCTACTGTTTTTACACTTTTTTGAGTATGTTCTGGTGTTGAATTGACAATCTTTAATCATTTGGACGGCCATAAAGTACGAGCATTAAGTTGTTGTTTGAAAACCATATATTATGGGGCTTTGATTTTTCATTCTCAAGAAGTTTATGTTTCATAACTATAACTGTGGCGTACTAAAGATGGACTGTTGAGATAATTAAACGGTTTAAGCAAATTTGGTCCAATCCCAGAGTTGGCAGTACACATTTGGGTTTTATATATATATATATATATATATATATATATATATATATATATATATAACATATAACCAAAAAAATAGAAATTTTGTCAAATCACGTTTTTTGAATGGGGATAAAGTTGCCCTAAAAATTTAATGGAGCAACTTTGTGCCTTCCAATTAGCCCATTAAATTCATCTTTTAAGTTGAAAGTTCGGTTCCATCTCGACCTTATCATTTCAAACGAGCGGCTGACATTCTTATTTTCGTGAAGAAGGGTCTCTCGAAAGCTTGTTTTTTATGTTGAAAAGCTTACGCTTTTGTGAGATTTCACAATCTTGATTACTTTAGTTATCTTATTATATCTTATTCTAGGAAAACTACATCCAAATTTTCTTTTATTTATTCGAAAAGTCGCTTATATATATCAGCACTTCTATTGCGTACGCATTCAAAAGATTTCTATATATACATATTATATTCAGCAAAGTTGGAGAAAGGGGAAAAAAAGAAAAGGGTCCTTTGGTAGGGACAGCTAAGAGAGTAGGGCTATGTTGGTATTTTCCCAGCATCGTCAGTGGCTTTGTATCCTTGGGGATCTCTCTCTCTCTCTCATCCTTTGAAATCACATGTTCTGTACCTTCGTCTTTAATTCCAAGGGGCCCACACCGTCCGTAACTCCTATGTGCTGTCACCGATTGGAATTTTGGACCTCCACCTTCCTTTTTCTTTTATTTCCAATCCACCGCTGCCCTCAAATATCATTCTGTTTTTTCTTCTTCTTCCGGCCAACGTCGCCGGATTTCACCATTCATCGTCAGCCTCTGAAATCGGAAAATGGAGCAGTTCGGCCGAAAAATATAGTTTCGATTTTTTTTTCGAAAAATTGACATGTTTTCCGTTCAACGTTTCTGTCCAAGTCCTGAAACTAAGGGTGAGCAAAAGTGCCCGAGTCCCATATTCAGAGCCCAACTCTTTCCACTATATATATATATATATATATATATATATATATATATATATATATATATATATATATATATATATATATATATTAAACATATGACGCTAGCATCTTGTGAACATCTCCTATCGAATTTTAGCAATGGATCTCTACCCAACATGGGTAAGATCCAACTCATAATTGGATCCATCTATCGAATCCATGTGGTGAGTTTGACCTTGACTGGGATTTGGACCGAATTTTTCTCTACTGGATCCCATTAATTTGATCAACCCGTTGAACTCATTATATTTGAGAACGTGCTACCCAAAGAGAGAGAGAGAGAGGTATGAGGAAGTATCAGTGTTCTCTAGTAATGCTGGAAGTGAATAAATAAATTCCAGAGAACCAGTCGTCCATGGAAAACTTAGATGAAGGGATTGATTGTTCTGAATGTATGTCTACCGTTAGGGCCGTAGCTAGACAGGATGGGCACTTCCTTCATGGCAAGCCGTCGTCACACTTCTTTCATGGTGGGCCTCCTTCCTTCTGGTCACATAATTCACAATATGAATTGCTGGCGAGGCGTTTCCGTTCGCTGCAGCCCCAAAGAGGAATTTCTCTTACAGTAACAGCTTCTCCATTGCTCGCTGTCTTCACTGAAGGCTGCAGCTAGCACTTAAAAGACAGGGAACTTCAACACTCGGCATCTAGATTTTCCTGGAAATCATTGTTCATACACATAGGGGCTGCTGTTGCATGTAGTTGCCTGCTGGTGCTCCATTAAAGGAAGAATTGATTGCTGCTCCCAAGGAGAGAGGTCATGAGAACTTCTGCCCTGATGCAGGTCCCTTTCAGTGATTAATTAGCCGTTTGGTGAAACCAGTGAAACAATGGCTCAGGCAGCTGCGGGTCAATCTTGCTAAAGCTGGCATTCTTAAAAAGAGGGCAGTATCATTAATAATAATGCATGCCCAGCTGTCTTATGAACACCACCAACCAAAGTTTTTTTTTTTGTTTTTTGGTTCTCACAAGCACTAGTTCACCTCGTTTATATGTAACAAGCAAACCTAGCTTAGACTGACGCTAGCTCAATCTAAGCCAGCTCGGTTTGGTTTCATTGAACTTGCTTAAGACATGGCGAAGGAGCTCAAATTCATGATCTGGTAGCCATCAAAAGCAGATCAATAGCACCACTAATCGAACGATACCAATTTACAAATCTTATATATTCAATTAGGTTGAACTTTTAATCTGAAATGGGCCTATTGGAGGTCTCCATTGAGCTTAAGGAAGGCCACTTAGTTCTCACCAATTTACAAATCCTAAGCTCAAACTTGTGCTTGAGAGCTACGCTTGTCTAGTGGCGAGTCGAGCTCCCGGCGATCGAGCCTAAGCTGAGCTCAAGTAGCTTGACTCGTTTTACGGCCTATCTGAGCATTACTTGCAGCATAGGTACCAGGTTTGTTAAGGGTTTTCAACAATGGTGGCTCCAACTGCAAACGTGGGTAATATACGCCTCACAACTCAACCAGTTGTGCGACCCATCACTTGGTAGTGAAAGAGACAGAAGATTAGTTGGTTTATTAATAGAGAGAAAGAATGATAAATTGATTAGTTGACTATGATTGATGGAAACAAAAGCATCATTATAATGTATGTCGAGGGATAAGATCATAAGATCGTTGGCAGATAGACATCCAAATCATTGATCTTTTGATAGCGCCAGAGCTTTGCCATGTTCAGGAAAGGAAATCATCGCTTTGATAAAAGTTCATCATATTTAGGGTACGTTTTCATCTTTACCGTAAACTTTATTACGTTATCATCTTTAGATCTCACATGTTCTAATTAAAAACTTTTATGCACGACCTTCCACGTTTTCTTTTAAAAAAAAAACAAAAAACAAAGAGGCATTTCTTATAAAGAAATTATTCAAATCTGGAGGTCTAGGTTTATACTGTTTGTTCTACCAAAGCGCATCAAAATGAACTATGTACAATGTTTTAATTAGCAGGATAATTGGAGATATTGTTTTGCCTCCTACCGGCTTCATTCATTCAGTAAGTAAATATCTGGCGTTTGATTACTCAGACATAAGATTTCAGGGTATTAAACTCGTTTAACGTGAATGTAGAATTCTCATTAATATTCTTTCAAACCATGGATATCTCTAGGTAGGTGGAGGTAGGAAGTCCATAAATTATTTAAAGAAACACAGAACACAAACTGTTGTAGGTTGACCTTGCATCATTGAAACAAAGAGACCTAAGATTTATAAATGTGAGCCAATATATTGTGTAAATAAGTAAGTAAATGTCGGTAAACTAGCTGCTAATAAATTCAAGTTTAACTTACGGACATACCTAACTTTGGTTTTTATTGTTTTCATTGTTATAAACATAGGTTAACTCCTGCAAAGTTTGTGCTTACAAAACTTGAATGCTAAACCCTCAACTTTAGTTAACCTAAATGCCTGGAGTCCGAACCCCCGTTCAGGTAGATGGAGCTCTACGGCTGTAAGATCTGGAGCTTGGTTGCTGCAGAACGCTAAGCAATGAATTATATCATGCAAGAGAAAGTACATTCAGATGCTGAAGTTCACCGACGCTGCACTAAATGGGCGAAAGCACACCAAGTCATTGATTTCTATCCTTTGGTTTTCTGAAAATAGATCGACATCTATTAAATCGATATTGTCTCGACCACCCGACCAGCATGTAATGCAATTTATGGTGGCATTTTCTAGCGTCTGTCAGCCACTGATATGAATGAAAAAAATTAAAAGTTGAAGAAGTATATGTTAAATCTAACCACATTGAAGTAGCCTACAATAGCTTTGAGAGGCATTGCGTAATTGGTCATTGCTCACACATCCTCAGTTCGATTTTTGTGGGTGCTATTCTTATATATTAATACTAAAATGATAACATGCGCAATACTCGAGTTGAAGAGTGTACTGCAAAACTACCCTGACCTCCAAACTATCTTTGAATCCTCAGAGCTGTGGAAGGAGAAGAGCCGTGGCCTCTCACTTAGGTGGTGGGATTTTTTTCTCCTTCACCCCCGAAGGAACTTACAATAAAGAGTTCACCACTCTAGGAGGTCCATATCGTCTTTGTTACTTGGTTAAATTTAAATTCTCATATACTTAACAATCAACTGCTCACAATTTATTTTAAGAACATAGACACAGTTCACAAATGGACAGAAATGTCAATTTGGCATAAACTTTAACAGAGGTAAATGTAAAATACGTCAAATCAAAATCCGAACATTCGAGGGTTGCTTTTGCCTTTTGGAGGTTAGATCGACTAATATAAGTAAAAGATGTCCCACCATGAGTTATGGTGGTATGCGGTACCATAAATTTGTCAAGGACTAATGTGGAAGCCTGCAAAAATAAGCTTACGGACACACGATTCAGGAAACTGGCATTTGGCTGTATTTTGCATATATATATATATATATATATATATATATATATATATATATACAGAAACTGGTAGTTACGATGACCTCATATGCCAAACTTTTTATGGTCTGGGTCCTTGACAAGGAACTCAGAGGAACAAATTAAGTTGAAAAAACTAAAAGTTAAGCTATATTTTAAAGTGTTTCGATTAAGGAAACTCGTTTTTTTCCTTCTTAAGAAGGAGTATTACAGGCTCTTGAAAATTGAACAACTTATGGCTTATGTTTTCAACTTAATCTCTACCATCTGATCTCTTTAGAATTGTGAACCCAAATGATTATCATTTAAATTTGGTATATAAGAGTCTGGTAGTTACTGATTTCCACATATATATATATATATATATATATATATATATATATATATATATATATATATATATATATATATATATATGACTTCAAGACCAAAAAAATTCGTTTAACATGTCACTTTGAGTCAAATGGAATTCAGGAGAATAAGATGAAGCCCCATCAAAGAGATTTGCTCTTTCACATTGTTAATACAATATCTAAAGAGATTTTCTCACTCTTATTTATTCACACTTTTTTTTTTCTTCCTTTCTAAAGTCTTGTTGTTTACCTACTGTGCTGTTAATGGAGGCCCTTTTCTCATTCCCTCATGCAATAGGCTTTATTTGCAATGACTTTGATGAGCATATCAATCCTTGGACACGATCAAATTGGACCCGTGACCCATTCACATGATCAGATTTTCAGATGAGTTGTTATATATATATATATATATATATATATATATAAAGCCGCATGTACTGATGTTTTTAATTTTTGGGATAGGTTTTCGCTTATTCAACATGACAAGGGTGTGACTCTTCTTCGAGCGTTGAAATCGGGTTGTACCCTTTTAACTGGTTCAGCTAGCTTAATTAGAATTTCACCAAGGAACAATAAATCCAATGAACAACTTAATTGAAATTTTCAACCATTACAGCTATTTATCAAGTCGTTGGTGTATTTTACGATCATTGGCAATCCTAATCGTATATGGTCTAAGTTGCTGGGTGACTGACCGGCAATATAGAAAAAAAAAAGGAGAAAAAGTTGTAAATGAATACTTAGGTAACTAAAACAACCTTATTCTTTTGTTATTTTTTTCTCTCTCAACGGTCAAAGTAGAAAAAAGAGAAAAAGAGTATTTAGTTATATATAAATGCTCAGATCCACAGGTTGGCTAAGGCTTAGAGTTGATGCCGACATGGTTTCAATTAGGAGATAGGGAACTCGAGTTCACATTTGATTGAGGAACTTGACGTTCTTTCATGTCAGTGTGGTGCCGTCGTGGAATGGATAAACTTCCGGCACTATTGACAATTAGATATCATCTGCAAAGGGTCAAGAACCATGTATTAAACTTGGTGGTGGAAAAACTATATATGGGGATCATACTTTTGAAAGTAACCATATTTCGAAGAGATGTTTCCTAATTCCAAGTTAGTGTGTCCCTTTTTAACTGTAACAAGTTATAATCTTCTTCAGTTTGTACTCGCCTGTTTCCCGGCTAAGAGAGGAATAGAGGGAGACCGAGAGAGAAAGAGAGAGGAATTAGGTGGCATGTAATAGTAACTAATTGTATATGCAACTTTTGCTGTGAAAGTGGGCATTGAGAATTGTGATTTGAAGGTGCCTTGAATATAATATCAATAATATTAATAACTTATTTCGGGCATTGATTGAACACGGCGATTGAGACAAGCCTTTGGCCAGCTGGTTGAGATCCGGCCAAAAATATTGGAGAACAAGAATTTTAAGTCTCTTCTAGCTGAAAATATTATGAGATAAAAATTAAGAAGCCCTTAAAGAATTCTATTCTTAGCACCGCTTTGGTACGGCTATGTATGCTGGCAACAGTGGTAGCAACCAAGTCTTTTCCTTGCCAACAAAAAGGAAAAAGCTTTAATTAATCCATGCATTAATATCTAATGCTGTTGAAAAGTCCTTGGATGATGGATCTGCAACGTACAAGATTTCCGACTCAACAGGAAAGGAAGGGAAGGGGGCGGCAAGACTTCGGCACAATTTTGATTCCGCGTAAAAGGGAAACAAAAAAAAGGAAAACACTCCATGAACACAGTGATGGCCGAATAGATTCAAAGCTGCTTCAAATGTCACATCATTTTGAAGAAAAAAGAAAAAGGAATAACCAGTAGATCTCAACATTTATTTGACTTTTGCACCCAGTAAACATTGAGGTGACATTTTACTGTCGTGAGATTGAGGTGAAATTTGACAGCACAGGACAACTAATGGCTCGCCAAATATAGGCTGCACAACTCCACTGTGGTCTACGTTCAATTGTTGGAGGAGGTGCGAAACAGTGAACTAAAATGAACTGAGAGTCATGTTTAATCGATCTCCGAACCTTCTTTGGAGGCTACTGTTCCTGTCTTCTCATATCTTACGCAAAGCGCTCAGATGGCGCTGCGTCGACAGTGTGCCATATTTTAATGGCAAGTACCGATGTTACAGTTGAATTCTGTGTGTTTGGCCTTTTTTCTTCCTCCATCGCTGTGATTGCACAGTTTTCTTCTACGAGTATCTCACTTTCTAATCATAGTCCTCGATTTCATTTATATTCATACAATTAAAAGGATTATATTGCTTGATCATGTCATTGTGGCACCGGAAAGCATCCTCCCGACTTACAGGCAATGGACAGATCGTTTATATTTCTATCTGATTGTGGCCGTAAGTATTGTACCTTTTATAAGTCGTTCATCTCTTTGTTGCTTCAACATCCTGGTGAGCAGACCACAGTTAATTAATTGAAGGCATTCATTTTTATCTTATTCCGATTACGTGATTTATTCCTTTGTCTTAACACCAATATAATTTCATTAGAAAAGAACACTTCTTATCAGGATAAGAAAAAGGACTCAAAAGTGAGCGAATTTAGAATGATCAATTAAAAGAGCGATGATGAAGACGGACCAGAAAGTAGGAATTAAAATCAAATATATATATCTGTAACAGTAACCTAATCTCTTTATGTCTATTTTCTATGCAGGCGGTCACCATCTTAACGAAAATACAAATGCTAGTCGTCATAAGGTCTCCTGGTAGAGATCATCATGCACAATTAGATAACTTCTTGCTACCATCTTGTCAACATTCGACATTAATGGGGTACCCCAAGCCACCAGCTACTCAATTTTTTTAATTGTTTTTCCGTTATTGATGGTTGTCTTATTTTTGAATTATTTTTTCCATTTTCCTTTCTAAAAAGATAAATAAAATTATAATTTGTTAAGCAATTTGCAAGGGAAGCTGAACGGGGCACTGGGGTAAGTCGGGGTCATTTTGTCCAACAACTTGGACAGCGATATCAGACAGCCTCATGTGGTGGAGTTGTTTGACATTGATGGAGTGGTCGTGACCAAAGTACTCCTTTCAATTTCAATCAACGTACCGTGTGATAAACTTCCTTTGACAAAAATCTAAAATCTTCCAAGGACTCTGTATTGGGGTGCAAAAGGGGTGGGTCCTATGTACAATATAAATTAAAGTATAGTAGAAATCTACCAACATATAGTACCAACATCACATACGCAACTCTAAACCTTAAGAACAAGGTGGGTGGGTGATACCAACGCAATTCTAAACCATAAGAGCAAGGTGGGTGGGTGAGAAAACTTCGGCTCTGACTTGATAACTTGAGCGGTAAGATTAACCAACGTTTTCGCCCGCAAGACTATACAATCTTATCATTTAGTACCGACACAGCTCTAAACCTTAGAAACAAGGTGGTGAGTGAGAGTGCTTCGGCTCTAACTTGGGTGGTAAGATTAACCAACGTTCTCGCCCGACAAAACTGTGTATGGTTAAAGAGAGTCAAGACAATGGGAGGAAGGGGAGTGGTTGGGTGGTGGGACTTCCCTTTATGGCATAGAGGCCCTAAATGCAGCTGAGCCTTCACCATCATTCGACTACCTACATAGTTGGCTTTATATATATTTCTTCCAGGGAATTTTGTCGACGAACATGTTGGATCGAAGCTGACGTTAATGGAGGCTGTTGGGGTGCAATTGCTTTTCCCTTGAGTGGAGGTGAGTGTGAGACAGCCCATCTATGGCCCCTCACAGTCTTCCAAATTAAAGTGATATCTGCACCAATCCTTTCAAGGCCAGTTTGGTTGTGGTCTCCATTATTGGCAGCAGTTCCTTTCCCAGAATTTGAAAAAGGAAAAGCAAAGCTTTCGGCTCACGAACTCCACAACCTCAATTGGTATATCTGGCTTTGGCATCCACAAGGAGTAATGTCCACTGAAGCAGTGACAGAGTCGGAAACTTTTTGGTCGAAAACTGCTTGAATCACAAACCCATGTTCATTACAGTGTGATCATGAACCCTTACATTGAAACTTTTCATAGGCTGGTGTCGGCAGTAGCCCAGGCCAGCCCCGGTATCCCCACCATTGCTTGGAATCTGCTCTGCACCGGACATCCAAAATACAAGGGGGGCGAGAGACTGAGAGAGCAAAATTGTGATCGTCAGAAAACACCTAATGATGGTTGAATGGAAAAAATTAACGTAGGAAACACAGAGCTCTGTGCTAAATAATGCAAGGCAAGAGACAGATTGCAGGGCAACGATCATTATTAAGGATAATGAAGCATGATAACCCAGCTTTTGTGGCAAATTAAAGTTATTAAACATCCATTGCCTCATGGTTGATGGTGGGCCCTACTTTATCTTGAGAACGAATTATATGTACGAACTCGGCTTAGATTGTGCCGACGTCTCACACAAGTTGTCCAGCATGTCAACCAATACTTTGCTTGTTTGTAAAATTGACTTAGATGGATTTTATATGTAAAAATAATTAGGGTGTCATAAGTGGAGACAGCTTTATATATATATATAAGGAGAGAGACAGAGAGAGATTGTAGATACTATACACTCCTATTGTATGCGAGATAAATAGGGAATAATTTTGTTCATGATTTTTTTTTCAAGTCGGTGATTGAGAAAAAAACAAAGAGGATAATGGGGTATTTTTGTTACTAATATTCTCCTTGTTTTTCTCTCGACCATCAATGTAGAAAAGATTGAGCGTTGAAATTGTTCTTTATCTGTCCAACATCTAAGAGTTACCAAATTTTTTTTCTCTCTCTTTAACTCTCATGGTCAGTTGGGGGTGTCTTTGATCTCAGTAATTTTGTAAACGAAGTTGTATGAATGAATTCTGGGCAATTTCCATGTTCTCTGTGTCATGTAGAATCCAATTTTGAATTCAATCACCGTGGAAGACCTTTGAGGAACATATCCAAGACCTACTTGGAGCTCACCATCTTTGAAGCTTGTCCAATTGCGTATTGGAACCAACAGTAAGCTTCAGCTACATGTCCAAGTTTGCAGGGATTACATTGGCTGGATCATTGTCAACAGCTGCTAGTTACTTTTTTGTAAGAGAAATGGAACCGGAAGCTCCAAACACATTTCAACTCCATGAGTCTTATGGGTCAATAGAGTAGGAAATCGAGGCAGACAAGGCAAATTCGAAATAGACAGGGAGCTATACGTAGAGAGAACGCTTATCAGTGACTCTTCATCACAGACTTTACATTTTTTTGCCATTCCTGTCAATTGGCGTAATAGTTTGATCATCAGAGGTGGTTGGCATGGCAGAAGGATTGTTGCTGTCATATGAATAGTCAGAATCTTGGTCCTGTTGGCCGATCATTCTTTATGTGCAGGCTGCTGCATAGCATCAGCCAAGCTTGAAACCAGCATACAAGCATGTGAACCGTGGAAGTGGCCGTATGAATCTCATCTGTATATAACAAGCGCTCAAATTACATGTCATTAAGTTTATGTAGCCACAAATACATGTTTAAAAGGGCATGTGAAGTTCCAAGCATTAGGCGCCGTGGTTATGAATGACAGGAAATTATGATTGCCAATTTATTTAAGTTCAGAGAAGGAAATCTAATGTCGGCAAAAATAGTTAACAAAATAGAAATTTCATGTTCAGGTAATGGAGATTAAATTAATGCCACCGAAAAGAGTAGTGAAGGTCGAAAGGCTATTATGGAACGAGAAAAGAAGCTACATGTCTCCACAATAATGGTTACAGAAATATGTAAAAAGGTCTCCCTCGTAATATATAGGTTAAGTTGTATACAGAAGCAATAATTTTTTTAATAGTATGTGCCATTTAAAAGCTAGAAAAACATGTATGTGTGTGGAGAATGTCATAGATCCCTCTTCCAGAAAGTTTCTGTTGTCTTGTGAATCAACTTTTTGGGTCTTCCAAGATTATACTTGTCCAGACAGCTTGGTTTTGTAGAACAGAAGGCATAACTGGGGTTTGGCATCTTTTGTATTCTACTGTGCTGAAATAAAAACAGCAGTTGAAAATTGAAATCATGCCAAAGCTTTTCTCACTTTACTTAAATAATCTAAAGTTAATAAAGCACAATCTCTTCCTCGGGAAGAGATTGAATTTGAACCTGGATGACCTGCAGTTTGGTGGCAACTCTGTGGGTGTTTCACTTGTCAGACGCGTTCTGCGCCAAGTTTGGCTTATATGGGCAACTTCAGATATTGTTCAGATCTCACACGATATTAAGATATAGAGGGGAATATGCACCACACCTTGGTGGAATACTGTATTATGCACTCACCAACAGAACAGAGTACTTAACTGTGCCTACTCAGACCTTACTGTTCACAGTACCTACATGAATCAAAATGTAGATACTCTTGTCCGCTGCAAGACGATCCATCGTGACATTCATTGAAAAACAACAGAACAAGAAAGTGCCTCCGATATTTTATTTAGAAGATATTGATTAACTGGTGATGCTTGTTTTTTGTGTCTGCCGCTTATAATACCTACTGGGGTAGCATTTTGTTCTTTTAGCGGAAGGGAAAACAAAAAAACTGATGAAGAGAATTTTCTTTCTCAAAGTTTAAAGCTACAGTTTGATCATTGATGCTGCCATAGTGCCACTTTTTCCACTAGGCTTTTGTTTGCAGATGCCAATGCAAGTAGGGTCGATAATGAGGAGCAACAAATTACGAAGTTAAGAAGATTAATCCAAACGACATAAAATTTACAAACTTATAAAGTGCAGTCCAGACTTGATATGCAGAACGCCTACAAGCTAGATCACCGGAACGATGATTCATGAAATTTAACCCAATGGTTTCCACTAAATTGCTTCTTTGAAAAACATAAAGCAGGGTTCTGTTGCTTTCTTTATTTTCTAGGCCTCTGAAAGGCGAATTTCCTGGTGTCTTTGCAAATACCTACCTTTTTGATAGGAAGAAAGAATCAGAAAGCAACCAGAGAAATTTCTACTAGCTACAAATGCTCCATTTTTCAAGGTTAACTGAACTGCTGCAATTGTAAAAGCTGTGGAACTACTCAACTTGTTTCTTTCCAAGTCTCTATTCAATATTCTAATTCGCGTAAAGGTTCTATTATTCTTTGCAGGTGATTTAAATTTGCAGTTTGAAACCTCCCAGGTTTTCATAGCCAACAAGATGTCTTCCGTTTCTTTCTCTTTCGCATTCTCCCAAAGCCGTCCTCATCATCTCTTTAAAAATAGCAATCTCTCAGACATATCCTTGAACAAGTTAAGCAAAGAACATATCTCAATCTATTTGATTAACTTCAAATTAGGGATCATTGACAGAACCGAATCAGCTGGATGGATGGGCACGTAAGTCATATACAAGCCTGGAGTTTGACTTCGATGGAGGTTATCCACCAATTTTGTTGGAGAAGATGCATACAGTCTGCAGCGGAAAATCTCTATAGGAGATAGTCCGAATGGAACACTAGAGAAGGGACACTACCCACTGCAATCAATGCAGAGATTTCTGAAATATATTTACAAAATGCTGCCGCGTCTCCGACTTGCATGATAGAAATCTTATATCCTGAATCCATCTCTTTGGCGCATTCCATATGACCATTTCGTTTTTTGGCTTATTGAACTGTACAACAATGACCAGAAACTTTCTTTTTCTTAAATTTTACAGAGTATATATTCCTAAAAATTTTGATGCAGAGATCCAGATACTGCGCATTGTTGGAATATCTATATTTTCAACGAGATTGTCATGTACCTTTGCTACGGAAAGAATTTTCCTTGGGAGATATAATGATCTTTCCAATCACGTGATTGAGATAATTCTCATGAATTCTTGGACACATAGTTGGCTTTGCCTCCATGTGATTGAGATAACTCCCTGTAAATTTGACGTACTTCCCCACGCAATGTCATTTTCAATCGTTTCCGCTTTTGGGAGGATGCATTTTTGGCTTTCGTTTTGTCTGGTGATAACGAAGAAACCAGGAAAGAGGTTCTGCAAATAAACCTTCACATCGATCAGGTGACAAGCAGAAGTCGAGGAAAGAGGATCACCTGATCGCTGTTTGTATTAAGAACAGAATCGTTTTTTGCTTTTCATGTGTAATAATTCCATTCCTTAATTTAGTGAAGGGCCCCTTGTAGGAATTTCTGACATAGACAATTGGTAATTTTACCTAAAACTTTGCCGTATTATACCCATTTTTTTCCTCGCCGTTTAATACCCGTCCCCGTTTTTTGTGAGAATGATTTCAACCAAACAAAAATGGATACCCATGAGCACTTTTTTCAAATCCACAAAATAGTGAAGAAAAAAAAGAACAATCTTGCTTATCTGAAGATATTAAAGTTTTAAAACATGGTTTTATGATATTGGTTTTCTATTCTGTGCTGAATTTACTTAGGCTATTCTCACACGAAATGTTTATTTCGTTTCCAGAGACCCCTAAAAAATGCTTGCAGTAAATTGGTTCTTGAATAGCAGATGGTTTTGCCCAGTATAAGGAGATGCACAACACTTGGCTTCATACTTGTTACGTCTCTTTCGCCGTGCAAAGTTCATAAATTGCTCCTACCGAATAAGCAGGTCCGTTATGGCCATCACCATGAAACCTTTACTGCTGTACTTTCCAGGAAACCCGTGTCTGCGTCAGGAGTTTCAGAACGGTGAACCTCATTTTGGAAGATTTGGACAAAAAATTTAACATCTTTGTGAAATTTTGGCTTTACAAACTCAAGATATGCTAATTAGAAGCAGATTAGTGCAGGGAGTGGGGAAAATGGGAACTCCTAATTTAAAGCCGACTGCAATACTTTCTGATCTTTGGCAAGATCAACAGCTCAATAATACAATTTCGAAAACTGTGTCGAGGTCAGGACAAGGCACTCTGCTCCAGCCATGTGTAGATTATACGGTCATGGGATGCTCGGTGGATCAACAAGATTGTTAGGTATCTTTTGGGAAGGCACGCTACAGTTGCCCAAGTAGCAACAAAATCTGCAGCAGTTTTTTTTTTTTCTTTCTTTCTTGTTTTTCCTAATTCCCTGAACCTGGCTTGTCACAGGGGCTCTTACAGAGGAATGATGGCCCAATAAATACCATTTAAAAGACGAGTACAGTCCTAAACTGGCCATACAGGAAGTAGGAAGACTTGTTGATTCTCCACTAGAACTTGTGGCTCAGGATTGACAATAATTAAAGGACAGTGAGTGGGGAAAAAGTTCGATTATTTGTTAACTTGCCCTTCACTTGCAAATATCCAGGAGAAATGGGAACTCCCCAGTTTAAACCAACCGAATCTCTGCAAGATTAGTCTGCATGTCTCCGCAATGCTTAAAGTACGCTTTGCTTAAGCTTAAGTACGCTTTGCCTTGTAGCTTTGCAGGTTTTTGGGCCCCCTGTTGGTGGATATAATATCATGAGAGCCATGGGAGATCCTTTTTCGCCTCTTTCTTCTGAAAAGAACTTGACAAGATTGAACTTCTTTTGAGGCATTACCCCAAACGCTACAAAGTTTTTTCTCTTTCCTTATGGCGTGGCTATAAGCACAGATGATTCTCTCAAATTGTCTGTACTTTCAAGTTTAGCCATGGAGATTAAAGATGCAGGCCGTGGTGGCACACAGTGACTGGATTTTCACGTGAGAAGAAATGCCAAGAGAAGAAAAAGAACGCTCGGCAACCGCGTCCTATGGCTATCTGAATCTTGGTCGTCGCTCGAAAACACATATCGATGAGTGGGAAAACCAGACAGTTTCTTTAAATATATTTGGACTTGACCGATCCAGTAGGCTCTCAATTGACCAGCTTGTTGTCTCGGTCTGAAGGCCATCGTGTTCATTAAAGAAAAAAAAAGAGGTACTTAGAGCATTCTTTCTCCTGAGATCAAGGGTAGTTCGTAAACCCAAGCTAGGTCATAGTGAGCTGTTCATCTGCCCAAACTTCCGGCTAACAATACGAAAGGCTTATTTTCTTGAACAAGTTTTCATCACGTAGAAAAGAAGTGAAATAAACTAAGACACAAGATAGTTGTTACTTTTGGCATATGATAACGCTGCTTTTGTGCCAACGCTTCTAAATGGAATTGTTCACCCCATATATCATATATGTACTCAACCGGTTGCTGCATCGGCCGATTCTGACAACACTGCGTCACTGCGCCCAACTGGAAGGCCCCATTTCACCACATCATGTAAATGCTATATAATATGTAGCTCAAACTGCGGGATAAGAGAAACTTTGACCCGCTTTTGGCTTTGCATGGGTGTCTATTGGCGAAATGCAGAGAGTACTGCACAATTATTAAATGTCCCTAATGGCAAATATCCTGAACTAGCCGCTAGTCTGAGCTTCTATACTCTTTTGTGCTTGCGTAAAGATGGGTCTTCTTTTTTAAGGAATAAAAATGAACTCTACGCAATCAAGGCAAGGAAATAATCATAGGTTTCTCTCTTTTGAAGGCATGCATACTCAATAAAATATGCTCAATGCTCATCCCCACATTGGTATCCTCACACCACTTGGTGCTCGTTCTCTCTCTCTCTCCATGTGCACTTTGCACGACAAATAATTTAGGTCTGTTGATATGGACACCAAGGTTTCAAATAATGTTCCCCGAGATATTCCCCTCTTCCTCCTCCACGTCCTCTTCCTCGGAAACCAGATCCCGGTTTTTTTAGATTCAAAAGGTAAACCAGATACTACAGACTACCGAAGAGATGGAGTTGAATGGGGAGAAAGGGGGAAAGTTGCATCTGGCATGCATAATGCGTGCTTCCAATTTTCGACTATTCTTGGTATTCAAATACATTTTCTATTGCGCATGACCAAGCTCTATATCACCAAGCTTTCCAAAAGCACTTAAAAGAGGAAGACAAACTGAAAAAGAAAAACTTCTTTAGCCATTGATTCGTGACGATTGCTATTGGCGTTTTGTTCGTACACTTCGAATGGATGGATATACTCAAGAGCCATCTTCATCATCGTCACCATCATGAGAATGTGTCATCATTGACAAAGGATCCACCATGGAAGGACAAAGGAACAGCTCTTTCTGAGTTTTGATCACAAAGGGATAGAAGAAGGACAAACAAAGAAGAGAAGAACTGTACTAGCTAGCAGAAAACTTCGGCTTATCTTAGCCACCTCCTGGCGTCGCCGGCGGAGGAAGGGGATCGCTCCCCACCGGCGATGCTATCGGTGCACCAGGAATAGTTGGAGCCCGAGTAGTGCGTCATCGCCGACCTTGGTGGTGGGAAGGCCCCTTTGAAACTCGGGCTGCGTAGGCTCTGCACGTCGGGGGCCGGATACGAGAGCCGCTTCTTCACCGAGCTCCCCCTCTCCCGCTCTCTTTCTCTTTCCCTCTCCCTCTCCGGTGTCCCCGGCCTCTGTCTAGGCGCGCTCTGCGACCTCAGCCTCGCTTTCGCCGACTCCGTCGCCGCCATGTAGTTGGGCACGCCGCCGTGCCGGCAGTGGAGCCCCGGGGTGTACGTAACCGAGTGTCGGACTTCGTCCTCTCGCGCTCTCGAGCACCGTGGGCTGGCTGACCTCACCTGCAGAATTCGCGCCTTCGCAGGGGACGGCGTCGACGGGGAGATGTGGAGAGAGGAGGGAATGTTCCGGTGGTTGAGAGGGGAGGAGTGGCCGACGCCACCGGTTGCATGTCGACGGCTCCTCTGCCACGAGTCATTGATGGAAGAGGAGTAAGGCCTTGTGGTGTCGACCTCGACGGTTTTGATGAAGTCTCTGCTATCAACGGATGCTCTGCTTCGGCTCTCCCATGGCCGTGTCGCCATCCAACGGTCCAGCCAGTTGGTAGATGAGATACCTGAGGCCCGCTCGTCGTCGGTTTCTTCTATAGTTGAAGGGTTCGAACTCCTTCCCGATGACCTCCATAACTAAACACGACAGCATAGTTATGCACGTCAGATAAGAGAGAGAGAGAGCGAGAGAGAGAGAGAGAGCGAGAGAGAGATTCTGGTTATGTCATCGAAAGAAGAATTGAAAGAACAAACTCATAGTTCCGGACAAAGGCTGGGTTTGGGGTAGACCTCATAGTTATACGACCCATTCTGATTGAGATGGATGATATAGATACGACGCGTGAGAGAGAGAGAGAGAGATGTTCATTGATTATACCTGGTGAGAGAAAGCATAAGCAAGAGCCTTCTCTCGTTTGAGTGCAGCCTCTTTTCTGGTCTGAAGCTTGGCTTGTATCTCTTCAATCGTATGAGGTCGGTCGTCCCAATCATCCGTCAGGCAGCTACCATCTCTCGACTACCAACAAACGGAAACCACATCAGAAAAGAAATTTAAATCTACACTTCCATAAACGAACCGGCCACGACTCCCATGTCCGAGCAGGAAGTAGCCAGGGACACTGCTCAACTACCACCAACAAAGGGTAGTAACGTCTTTTATTCTAGACAAGCTTTGTCTTCTCTGGCCTGTTCGCCTCTAGGGTCTAGAGCAAATGAAGAAAAGAATAGGAAGAGGAAGGAAGATGGTGATGGATCGATGGTGGTGGTGGTGTGGGGGATGGGAGGGACTGAAACAACAACACATACAACGGATTTTCTCTCTGTCGACGATTCTTGGAGGACGAAGCGTGAGTCCCATAAACCATCTTTGAGAAGGGACGCTGACTCCGTGGAGTCGTGTGAGAGCCTTAGCCGCTGGTCACGCGCCCTTGTCTGCACCCGGACGAGAGCCTGCATGCACCTCAGCGTCATGTTGGCCTGCTTCCTCACGTTGTGGCCCCTCACCAGCGCCTGCAGCTTCACCAGCCCTCTCAGAGCCCTCAGTGCTCTCCTGGCCTGCATATCGCATTCCCCCCAAAACCACACGACAAGAAAGAGGAAGAAGAAGAAAGGCAACGAAGAATCAGAAAAGAGACTTAAGAGGAAGAAGCAATGAAAGAGACAGAGAGACTTGGTGGTTTGTTTTCTGTTCTCTGGGAGTGACATATGTGTATATATGGAGAATGATAAGCACCAAGAATCCTCTAAAGGCCGTCTGGATCTTGACGGCAGCATGGTGCTCCCTCAGCAAGTTCGTGGGCCTTGTTAGGCGGACCACCTCTACAGCTGCCTGCGCCGAAGCCACTGCCGCCTCCGCCGCCGCGGCCGTAGCTACGGCAACGGCGATGGCGTGCCGCTGGTCCGTGATGACGGAAACCGCCGGCTTGACGTCCTGGCTCGAAGGGGCGGGCTTCCGAAACAGCCATCGTCGTTTTTCTCTCTTCTGCGTTACAATGTAAGAGAAACAACTCAAGAAACTTTCGTGCAGCCGAAACGGCAAAAGAAGCAAAATAAAAGAAGTATGGTTGAGCTCTGATGTTACTCAATACCTTCTCTTCTTCCTCCTGCTCGTTGTCATCCCTTCTCCTACAACTTTTCTTCTCGCTGTCCTTGGACGGCGATCTGAACGCCCTCTTCACTGCAGTCAGCCATGAGCTTCCGACCTTCACCATTTCCTTTCACTACAGAGCAGAAAGTCTACTACATCTGTATTTGATAGCTAGCTAACTCCCCTCTTCTTTCTTTCGATACTTGAAGGTCGCTTCCTCAAAGAAAACAAGGTTGGTGGACGTGGCTTAGCAAGAAAACTATACGAAGAAATATATCTTTTCTCAGACAGAGAGAAAGAGAGAGAGAGAAAGAGAACATCTCGAGAATCTCGAAAGGACTCTCTCTCTCTCTTCTCTCTCTGCTGTCCGTCTTCCCCCGGGCCTTTTTTGTTTCCGTTGCAACGGGAAGATCAATGCAGAGCCATCGAGTCGGATGCACGTTGTGTGTCGACAGAAGACCAACAATTTTTTTTTTTTTCTTGTTCTTTACTATGATTGTTGCTTATTATTTTTCTCTTTCCTCTCTTCCTTTAAATAAACGAATTAAAGGGGAAGGGGTGTGGGGGAAGTCAGGCTTTCAGTACCTGACATTCATCAACGCGGGGGCAGTGGCCATGGGGGATTGGTTGTCGTCACTAACGACTAATAATGTGCAGTGATTCACACTCCCCTCCACCATTAATGAGTCCAAGAGGACGCAGCTAGCTAGCGTCTCAAAGGGCATCTTGTTTTGGGAAGGAGCGGCCCTCAGATACACATACCCTCCCATTGGGCCCTCCCGGTCAAGCCTGAACCCCTCCGTACTCTCTTGCCATTTTAGAGATTCTAGGATAAAGGGCAAACTTTACTCTTTTCTTCCCCCTCATTGCGTGTTGGAAAATGCATCAAAACAATATATTATATGATCTACATACTATTTTTTTGAGTGTACCTAGTTTGTATATAATGAGCTTTAGTTATGACACATGATTAGGGCTCGGTGAACTGTAGGAGCATAAACACACCTCTTGTTTTCAGGAAAATCATAATTTTCTGGATAGAACTTCATAACATATTGAAGTTTCTTGCTTGTTTTTTTTTTCCTTTTCTGGGGATGATCTTGGGGAACACATCAACATGTCCATTGTTTTTAGCATATAAAAACTACAAAAAACAGATTTTGTTGTTATTCATGTTAATATCAAGGTAAAAAAAAATGTGACATAGTAACAGTGCCGGTTTTTAAAAGAAAGAATCTCTACTTTATCAAGATCACATTGGCTACAAAGCTTTTGTGTTTGACTTGGTAGCTCGTGGGTTTATTAGGGAAGGGCTCCCTCGGTGATTGCTTGCAGTGTAATATCGGCAAGCTAAATAAAGACCCCCGCAAAAGAAGACAGGACATTCATGTTAAACTTCTTTCCACGCGACCTCTTAACTCCTGGTTGATCTCCCGCTTACGTATCAAAGAAAAGAAGCTTAGTTCACCTCATAAGGATCTTGGAAATGACAGATTATTCACTCTCAAGCCAACGAACGATCTTATTTAAGATTCTCTTCCGTTCATGTTGCACTCGATGACATTTTAGATAGTGGTGTGCCGTATCATTACTTGCTAACCTTAATGAATGTTGAGATACACATGTATCTTTCTGCAATTTCCAATTCTCGTGTAGAAAGAAGCACATGAACCCTGTCACGTGATGGCGCAGGAGACTACTAAGAAGATCTTTTCAGTACAACTTTTATCAATTCAGGGCACGGGCTACGCCACTCCTCTCTTTTAGACGCAGTTTGGAATCTAGGACGGCTGCCCCGCCACCTGGCTGAATTTGAAGCAGGCCCTGGTCGACTTGGCCCTTTCCTAGTAGTCATCAGCTACAGTTAGGCCCTAAGAAAACTACAACCAAGCTCGAACCATTTTAACCTGAAACACGGTAGAAAATAGGCCCAAGTTGTAGGTGTAGGTTCAGGGGCCCGGTGGTGTAGGGGTTCACTATCGAGGTTCGAGCTTGGCTGGGTTACGGCGAGCCCGATTCGGCAGCAGGGTTCCAGCAATATCAGGGCTCGGTTTTGAAAGGGGGTGGCACTCGATCCGAAAAAGACACAGCCTCAGTGACGTGACCTAAGATGCGGGGCCCAGTGGGCTCTCCTTATATTCCTCTTTAAGAAAAGTGAACAAACACTGTAAAAAGGGAGTAAAGGGAAAAGGCTACAACTGGCGTTTAACTGGTTTTGTATCTAATCACGTCTCGCTCTTTTTTAAAGCTTGTTTAACTCGTTAGGACGGTTAGTTGGTGCTTGTTTAACTATCTTTTTCATTATAATTCAACATTTATTATGCAGCAGAGTTAAGCGACTCATTTCACATTTTGAGCATACATTTGAACTCAAATTAGACTCGTTTGTAAATAAGTGAGTTTGAGTCAAGCTTGAGCTGGCTCGACTCATTGTACATCTTGAGCTTTTCCTTTCTTCCATGATACATGACTGTTTTTGGTGTCTCCAATTGCATGTTCACTATGTTTCAACTTATTTATGGGCGTAAATCTTTACAGTCAAGGAATTTGGGCTGCTAAACCTCACAAGGCCGTCAGCTTCCTTGCTTCTGTTGTGCCATACCACTTATGGCACAACCACTTGAAGATGATTGAGATGTGAAACCAAACAGTTAAATTATAATTATGTTACCCTCAAGAAAGCACATAAGAGACATTAATTTTAGAAGTACACCCAAACGGGTGTTTGATTAAAGGAGATTCAAACAAAGTAAGTCGTCATATAAGGATAAAATGGGAGAACTCAAAAATGGCAAGGACGAACGGTGAAGTGAAACAAAATTTGAATGCCCCGTCATACCGACTTCAATACTTTGCATGTTGTATCAACTTTGTACCAAGTTTTTGTCAGCTTCTCAACTAAGACTTGAGGCTGATATGAGATCCACCCTTCAACATTGGGACCCGGATGCATTGTTTTCATCTCTCTTTTCCTTGGAAAAAATCATCGTTTAAGATCCGACGATTGCAGGATTAGGGGTAAAGATCTTAAATCTATGGTTCTTGAATGAGCACCGACCTCAAGTTAGATCTTTCTTGCATAACTTTATAAAATTAATGAATGCATAGTTAAGGAAGCTAACGTAAATAAATGAAGGTATTTTTTTTTTGTTATTATATATAGTTAACGCAGTTAACTTTCAGTGAATTATTACATGTACATTCTTAAACTGTATTTTTAAATCTTCATATACATTGGAAACTGGATTGACTTCTTTCAATTATCTTGACGACTTATGTATATAGCTCTATTTATTGAATCCTGAAACGAGCATGCAATACGGATATAAAGGAGTGAAGGCTGTCAACATTGGATAAGTTATGATTCACTTCCATTAAAAGTTGATCGAAAATAGGGCTAGCTCAATCATTTTTTGCTCTCCTTTCCTATGGGTCATGTCGATCGATCACTTTGCCTAGTTCTTGTTTCCAGCATTAGATTATGAGAGAGAGGGTCGGAGACGTGAGCGGAAGAGAGAGAAAAAAAAAAAACAGAAAAAGAAAGAGGAGAGAACGGCGGTTTGGAGTGGCTAAATCAATGCATTCTTCTCTGAGTTCTATCAGTAAGGATATAAAGATACGAATATATTCTTACTTTTATGATCTAAAAAACACCATTAAAGTGAGAGTTGTCTTAGAAATTTATGAAAATATAATCTATACATATACATGATGCAAAATCCTGCAGCTCATTCTTAGTCTCTTATGAATAGCTTTCTCTCCCCCTTCTTCCTCTTGCTTTTGTTCCTGCTCAGGTTTTTGAACTTCATGTTATTTGTTTTTTTGTTAATTTTTCTCCTGTGTCACTTTTATTTTCTTCTTTTAGCGTTGTTGATTGGTGACGCCTTGTCACCACATTTTGTTTTGAATGAGGTTCCATTCTCTCTCTCTCTCTCTCTCTTCTCATTACATACGATCTAGTGGAGCAATACAAGCTATTGACTCCCACCATCTTGACGATCTGACTTTGCTAGATTAGTTTCTTCTTAAATGTGATTCAATGTGTGGGTAGGTCTTGATTACAACTCTTCTCTTCCTCTTCTTGTTTAATACGATATAACGAGAGAGGGATAAAAAAGAAGTTGTCAAAATGGAAACCATATTGTCAAAATAGGTAAAAAGATGTCGCCGATTACAAACAAGCGAAAGAGGTAAGAACAAAGATAGGCTAAGAAGTCATGGTGTTATAATTGAGAGAAGTGAGGATCTGATCATATTCCACATTTAAAATAATCCTAACAGCTATTTTGGCGGGATGATTTAATGAATGATGACAAGTGATTCACCATTGGAGACAGAAGAAATAAAAATCAATAGTTAGGTTGTCACAATTGTTAGTCATGATTTAACCATGTATATTGATGTGCCATGCAATACAGTGGCTGATCCTGTTTGTATCTTACAGTACATACATGGATTTGTTCGTGGCAAAATCAAATGCCTCGAGCGGCCGTTTTATGAAATCCGATTTAAACTTCTGATCTTGGTGATGCCATCCAATACGTGAGACTCTACCGGATATAGGTGCCCCAGCCGGTGGACAGTGCCGTCTATTTTGGTTAGATCTCGATCAATCATATGGTAAAGACTAGCCAGTTATAGATAAGTTCAAGGAGAACCTGAACTTACGACTCATTGAACATACACTGGCTTTTAATCTGCGTTACGATCTGACGACAATGCTTGTTAATTACCGTGGCGCTTGAAAGTGGAATTCCTTTTTTGTTGGTATATTATATTATCATGCCGCCAGTTGCAACTGCCGGTCCTCTGCGCCAACAAGTAGGGCATTTTCAAATTTCAAATAAGCGACGCCGTCAAGGGAGAGGCAGATGGAGAGACAGAGGCAGAGAGAGGATAGGAGTAGAGATACATTATTGTGAAGAAACTATTGACATTAGTGCTTGTTTTACACATAAATTTTGATTTAACAGCAGATTGGGCAGAGAACGAGGCCATTCTCATTACATTCAGGGCATCTCAACGCCATCTTGCACTTGTCCGTGACCAGCTTCCGGCTGCCGTTGCACTCGAAGCAGGGCACGAACCTCACCCCTCCGCACCCCTCGCACACCTCGCCGGCTCGAGCCCTGGGCAGCCCGTCCACCATCGCCGTTAGCCTCCCCTCCTCGTGCATACTCACCACCTCCTCCGCCCCTCCTACGTGCTTCCCTTTGATGAACACCCTCGGCACCCCCGCCCCCTGTGGCTGCGCTCCTCCTCCGGCCAACGCCATCAACAGACCCCTGAGCTCCTCCCTGTACGCAGAGTGCATCGACACGTCCCTCTCGCTCACTGCCACCCCCAGCCCCTCCAGCACCGCCCTCACCCTGTTGCAGTCCTCGAACGTCTTCCTGATCCCTCCCAGCGTCGTCGAGTAGAAGACCACCGCCTTCTCTCCGACGGGCGGACATGGGGAGGGGGCCTTCACCGCCGCGTCGCCGTCGAGACCGTCCATGAGCTCCCACGCGTTGATGACCTCCGGCGCCTGGGGCTCCGTGGCTGCAGCGGCGGCGGAGGCGCTGGGGGTGGTTCGGTGGAAGACGATCCTCGCGGCGGGCGGGGAGGGCGCGAGGGAGAGGGCGAAGCGTCTGGAGCCCTTGTCGGTGGGCTTGGAGCAGGGGGAGTCGAGGGTGAGGAGGCCGTAGGTAGTGGAAGTGAGGGAGACAATGTGGCTGATGCTGTGCCCGCCGTGGCCGTTGGTCGGGTCGGCCTCCTTGTTCAGCTCGTCGTTGATCAGCCCGGAAGCGACGCAGCCCATGATCTCTCTCTGCTCCTCTCACTCGCTGACTGACACCAGAGAAAGAGTACTGGCAGAGGGGAGGAAGCGGGAAGGTGGGGCTTCTGTTTTTTCTCGAGCTCTCTCTCCAAACGGGTTGGTCTCTTATTTTTTTTAGTTTTGGATTTTGAATTCAAGGGCGCGGTATTTGAGGAGGCGAGGGGAGGGGCATGGTTCCGGAGCGGGCGAGGAGCGTTTATAACTTTATCAACAGTCGTGGATCCATTTATTTAAGAGTTTATTTAACAAATGAGAGAGGGGGGTTCAGACACATTCGTCGTATTTTAATTTGCATTTATATACCAAGTTCAATTGGTTATATATATATCATCGAAGAAGCTAAGGCCACGTGTCCACTGTCTTTAACGGGGGTTGAGAATTTGATTTTAGAATATGTAAACAGTGTTTTGGCTGTTGGCATGATGTTTTTGTCTTTGTTCTTGACATCACAAACACAAACTTGTTTTGAGATGGTAGATAGCCACCCCAACCAGGGGTGAAGCCCTTCCCTTTCTACTTGCATTCAATTATTGAGCTTTGATTAACCCTGTGCCACCATCCCTGCTTGACGAGCAAATCTTCTTCCAGGACATGAGGAGTTTGCACTTACTTGTAAATGAGTCCCGTAATAAAAAAAATTGCCATAAGAAAGTTTTGTATCTTAAAAGTGCCTCCCGATGGTCTAAAAGAAACCGACCAAAATCCTACTGTTTGGTAGATGATATGAATAAACGGGCACAATCTGCCGGCGTAGGAGAGCATAAGAATCTTCCGTCCAACGATCTTCCTTTCCACCTTAGTGATCGGTTCCTCGCATTAGTCCTCTCATGAGTTGGTAGAGAAAAGTGGAAAATCGAGAAAGTTCATTGGTACGGTATTAATTCTCCAATTAATGGTGGTTGGGATACAGCCTGTAATGTAAGAAACTAAAGTTTAATGTGATAATGATGGATTAGTCATTACTAACCCCTAGTCCAGACTTGTAATGAAAGTCTACTAGTGTTGCATTTATGGCATTGATGGATCATTTCCGCCTGAAAATGAGATAGTCATCCGTGAAAGAGAGTAGGGCCAAACATTTACATCTTTTGATCGTGCTAGGGACCTTGATGGCTCTGTCTCGAAAACTCCTGTTAAACCGTCTTGCCAGGACCTCTCCTCATATGATTGATGCCAACGAATGAACTTATTTAAACTTCTCTTCCATTCATGTTGCACTCGATGACATTTTAGATAGTGGTGTGCCGTATCATTACATGCTAACCTTAATGAATGTTGAAATATATATGTATCTTTCTGCAATTTCCAATTCTCGTGTAGAAAGAAGCACATGAACGTGGTCGCCTGTCACGTGATGGCGCAGGGGACTACTAAGAAGATATTTTCAGTACAACTTTTATCAAAACTTTTTGGTGAAGACCTCTCCTCATATAAAAAAAAAAAGCTCTCCAAGACTACCATTGACCATGATCGAACTAGAGCATCTGGTCGGCCATCAACTTCGTGATAACCTTATCAACGGATTTGCGGAGCATTATGTGGCGGAATTGTTGAATGCTCTCTGCTTTGGAGTTTTTGGGAATTAAGACTAATAGATCTTTTCAGCTTTCTTACAAGTCCGCACAATGAAAAGGAATTAGCGACCGTTAGGAAAACTTCTTTCCACCATGTACTAAAACGTATGAAAAATGCCCATGAAAATCATGTCAAGGTAAGGAAAATTCTTCCCTACGAGACTAAAGACAACCCTTCTGATATCTTTTCCTAAAGGCCTTAAGAGGAAGACATTTTCTTTTGGGGTTCTCCAATATGACACCTGGGCGATGCATGGTAAGTCTCTAATATGGCACACCTTATAAGATTATTGTTAAATTGCTTTCCTTGCGGCTTGCACATGTTATGCCTTCTATCATTAACCCCTTCCAAGTTGCATTCATCAAGGGTCGACGTTTGCAGGACGCGGTTGTCGTGGTCAATGAGGTTGTTCACTCTCTATACTGTCTATATCTTCCTTGCTTCATCCTTAAGTTGGACATCTCTAATGTCTTTGATTCAGTTAGTTGGGAGTTCCATTCTAACCTGCTCACCCGCCTTGCTTTTGGTCCATCGTTTCGGTAGTGGATCCTTTCGCTTGTCACTGGGGCCCAGCTTGCGGTCTCATTCAATGGGATGTGTGGCGATTTCTTCTTTCTTAGTCGCGGCCTTCGTCAGGGTTGTCCGTTATCGCCTTTGCTTTTGAACTTAGTTGCCGAGTGCTTTTCTGCGTTATTTCATCATGCTGCGGTCGTTGGCTTCCTCATGTCACATTCACTCCCCCACTTATAGGCCTTCAATATGCTGACGACTTTCTCCTATTTGACACTGCTTCCCGCCAACAGATTGTGAGAACTTGTCTCATCCTTCAGGTTTTTGAGTTCATCTCGGGCCTTTCTATTAATTCTTCTAAATGCCACATTTCTCTCATTCACATGGATCCAACCACGGTGCTTTTTGCAGAATCCTGCTTTGGGTGTAAGGCTACTGGCCTGCCCATGCACTACTTAAGTCTTCAGATTACACTTGCGCCTCCTGCTCCCTCTTTTTGGAATGGAGTGGAGCAGAAGCTTGTGAATCACCTTCAGTGTTGGCAGGAAAAGCTGCTTTCTCTCCCTAGTCGTATTATTCTTACTAAACATTGTCTTTCGTCGGTCTCCCTCCATGCTATGGATGTCTTTCGACCTCCTGTGGCTGTTTTGAGAAGATTTGATATGATTATTCGTAAATTTATCTGGGATGGTGATCGACCTTCGGATTGCCTTGCGTGTTGAGATATGGTTGCCCTTCCGCGTCTTCTGGGGGGTGCTGCGGTTACCAACCTTAGTCGGGCATGTGAGTCATTCATGTGTTTTTGGTGGTGACGGCTGACAACTGAGCATTCTCCTATCCCCATATTCATTTGTTCCAAATTTGACCTGTATTCTCCTAGTGTTTCGAATAGTTTCATTTCTCACACCTCTCCCTCTTACTTGCTGACCTCCATTCTTTTGTACCCACATCTTGGCTTCTTTCACCTTTTCAAGGATTCACTTTTTCTTCTTGCTACCCGGCCTCATTTGGTTATTCTGTTGCGTCGCTCCAACCCATGTCCCTTTGGTCCTTAGGTTCTTCTCCTCGTGTCATTGCTTTTGTCTAGCTTCTTCTTGTTGGCCACATCAACACTTTTGACCACTTACAACGCTTTGGCATCAGTTTACCTAATTAGTGTCCCCTCTGTCTCGCCGCGGTTGAGTCTCGGGTCCATCTTTTACTACTTGCCATTTCTTCGTTAGTGTTCTTGCCTCTGCATGGTCTTTTCTTGTTAGCAGCCTTTCGGACCCACCTTCCATTCGCCTTCTTTTCCTCTTTTCTCATTCCCCCACTTGTCTGCTTCCTGAGGGTGAGTCTGGAGTTTGTGGCTCATTTCCTCTTGGTGGCGCATTTGGGAGGAATGCAACAACAGGGTCTTCCGGGGTACCTTCTCATCGCCGAATGCTGTGGCTCATCTGGTGCAGGGGGGTGTCCATTTTGCTGTTCGGCTACGATGCCGTCCTCCGTCTGCAGCTGGGTGACTGTGTTGCGCCATCTATCATATCTCTGTCCACATATTTTTATTTTCGTTTTACTATGCCATTGTCTTGTATATTCGTCTTTTATTTCTGATTTTGCGGTTTATTCTTGTACTTAAGGGACTTCTTGTTCCAAATTTTGCTATGAATTTCCATTTTATTGGCTCGACAAAAATTATCACAAATGGTTTTTATATCAAGTCGTACCGTCGTTCTCTAGGCAGTGAATGAGGTTTATAGCTCTCTTGCTCCACACTAATGTTGCTAGTGACCAGTCTTTCTATCACTTTCGCTTATCCAATTAGCCCTTGCCTTAGTGCCTTCTGCAACCCCTTAGCCGCCCTGCTTGAGTTTGATATGAAGCTTATTTAGCTCCTATATGATGTTGCGGGTCCTAATGGAAACATCCTTAAGTGAGGTTCTGTTCTACCATGCCAAAATCCTCATAATAGCTTCCAATTTGTTGATGAACCTAATCATCAACATCCTTGGTCTGGCTCGGACCTGATTTCCCCTCCACCAACCTTCTATATCCATTCCTATGTTTCTGGCAGAGAGATGTGATAACAACTCTCACTAAGAAGACCATGATACAATGGTTTGAAACAGATTTAGGAGAACCATGAGACAACGGCTAGTTCTATACAAGCATTAAAAAGCTTGGTTCACCAAGCACCCATCGTGTCTGTATAAGATTAGGTTGTCTCTTGCCTTCTTGTTTTGATAAGATAAAAGACTTTCATTAATAATCCATCACTTTAAGCCCACTGTCCTCAATGAATATGCAAAGAAAGGTGACACAAAATTCAGTTTGGGGCACAAGCCGTTTTATCCTTTTGTTTCACAAGGGCATTGAAATCCCCAATAGGGGGTCGATGTAAGTCTACACAAGGGTATATACCATAGGCTTCGAAAATGGAAGCGGATGGAGAGTTTTCTTCAACATAAAATAACATCTAATAAAAATCTAGTTCTAATTTGATTCTAAGCTTGGATACCAGGGTAAATCTGTTGTTTCTCCTGCACCATGAGCTAAAACCATCATGCGAAAACATTGACTCTAAAATGACAAAGCAATTGGGATTCTACTCACTTAGAAGAAATTGGATCTCCATGAAAGTAGCCATTCTAATGAAGACACATATGTTCCTTGCGAGCCACTTCATCAAGGACGGTCGCAGTGGTGGATTGAGGCAGTGTTGTACGTATCGTATGATACGACCTCGTATCGTATGATCCCATATCGTACGATACGACCCCGTATCGTTTTAAAAAAACGGTACGATACAACCCCCGTATCGTAAATAGGGGGTGTATCGTTCCATTATCGCACGTATCATGCGATACAGGGCCCATATCATACGATATGGGGTGATACACCCCGTATCGTACGATACAGGCTGATTTCGCGGAAACCCGCTCGAGACCTACTTATTCGGCTTCTTTTTTAAAAAAAACCTTCGTTCTTCATTTCTCAAGCTTGGATACTGCCGTCAGGGAGGGCGATCATCCATTTTTACCATCAAAAAGTTGATTTTCATCATGAAATCGAAGATTAAGGGGTCGATTTGGCGTAACGGGACGGAAGAGAAGAGGCACAATAGATAGGGCCAGGCGTGGTATGCGACCATCTAGTGGTAGAGTTCCTACTGGTAAGTCTAGTGTTGGCTCTATTAAGAGCTTTTTCCCTTCATATACTAGCCCAGGTGGTCAGCCGCAGATTCGTGCTGCTATGACATCTAAAGATATGTTATATCAAACACAAAAGGTGGTAGGGAAATGATTTTGTGATGCATGTTTAATGCAGCTAATTCTTTTCAATTCCAAGCAATTGAAGATGCAATTACTTCTATAAGTCCTTGATTCAAAATGCCACCATATCATTAGTTGAGGGTTAAAATTCTTCAAGATACGGCGAAAGAAGTGTCTAAACATTGCGATCAATTGAAATTATCTTGGAAAGAAACAGGTTGCTCCATTATGTCAGATGGATGGACTGATACAAGGTCAAGAACTAATGTAAATTTTCTTGTTTATTGCTCAAAATGTACAATGTTCTTGAAATCTCTTGACTTGTTTGATGTTCCTAAGACTACTGAGATTTTGTTCAATGTTTTTGACAATGTCGTATAATAAGTTAAACCTACAAACATTTTACAGTTTATTACAGATAATACTGCAAATTATAGAGCTGTAGGAGATTTGTTATTTCAAAAGTATTGAACATTCTTTTGGAGTCCATGTGCCACTCATTGTGTTAATCTTATGCTTCAAGATCTTAATGAGATGCATGATATGAAATCAGCCATTGACCAATGTCAAGAGGTAACAAAGTTTATCTATAATCATGCATATGTATTGAGTTTGATGAGAAAGTTTATAAAAGGAGTTGAATTGATACGACTTGCACAAACTAGATTTGCCACAAATGTATTGACTGTACAGAGTGTGGTGAAACAAAGAACTCCTTTGAGAGAGATGTTCGCTAGTGAAGAATGAACTGCATATCCACATGCTCATAAAAGAAATGCTTCTTTAGTTGTGGATATCATATTTAATAACGAATTTTAAGAATAATGTGTGAAGCTATTGAAAGTTTGTGTTCCATTAGTGAAAGTCCTCAGGTTAGTTGACAACGAGGATAGGCCTTCCATAGGGTACTTATATGAGGCCGTGGATAAAGCAAAAGAGGCAATTCGAGACAACTTAAAAGGAAAGAAAAAGTTATATATGCCCATATGAAAGATGATAGATAAAAGGTAGACTGTACATCTTCATCAACCTCTTCATGCAGCAGCTTATTATCTAAATCCTGCAAATAGATTTTCTCCTATATTTAAGAAGGACAGAGAAGTCTTAAGTGGTTTGTTGAATTGTATGAAATTGTTAGTGGCAGATTCTAGAGAACAAGATGCCGTCAGCAATGAGTTGAATCTATATGATACTTGTTATCGGGCCATGGGACAACCTGTCGCCGTTCGAGCCAAGACAACCATGCGTCTAGGTAAATACATAGACATGTTTAATTTACTTTGCATTTTTTACATTTGGTTCTTTTAGAACTTTCACATTGATTTGTTATAACGTTATATTTTTGTTTAGATTTGTGGTGGAATAGGTATGAGTTTGATTGTCCAAACCTAGCACGTTTTGCAATCAAAGTCTTCAGCCAGACATGCAGTGCTAGTGGATGCGAAAGGAACTGGAGTGTGTTCCAACATATCCATAGCAAAAAAAGGAATAGGCTCCAACATAAAAGGTTGAATGACCTTGCTTTTGTTCGATATAATATGAGGTTGAAACAAAGGTAATATGAATTAATGTTTACATTTTTTGTACAATATATCTATATGAAATTATATATTAAGTTTTCTCTTATGTAACGTAGAGAATTACAAAAAACATCAGCAAGGAAGCACACATCTCAGTTCGATCCTATCAGCTTGGAAAACTTTGACGATCTGGAGCCATGGATTGAAGAAGAACCGACTACAATGTTTGATGATGAAGAACTTGAATGCTTCAACCTTGAAGCTGAAGCAACAGAAGGCTTTGTTGATGAATGAGAGTTTGCTAGCGCTACTGCTGGTGCTGAATATGTTGGTGAGGATCTTCCAATTATTGATGATGAAGATGAAGAAGAAGATGAAGATGATGAAGATTATGAATGATGAATCATTATATCATTAACGACTTAAGAGTTATGAATCTATGGTTGTTGAACACTTGAATGTTTTATCACTTTATGGCTTATGCTTTGTTGATTGAAATTGAATGATATTGTTATGAATTTTGATGTCTATGAAGTATGAATGATGAATCGTGAACACGTAAGTTTATAGCATTTAGCAATAATAAGTCTATCATTATCCAAAACATGTTTTTTATGAAGAATTTATTATTATTTTTTTCTGATTTTTTTATGAATTTTCTGAATTTTTTTTATTTTTTCTGATTTATTATTATTTTTTTTAATGTACGATACAGTTACGATACGTTACGATACGGCGTATCTTAAAACCCGACCGATACGCCTTATGATACGCGTTTTAAAACATTGGACTGAGGGTTGTCCCCTCCTGGGTCAATTAGAACATTGAATAGTTTCTCATTGAGTTGTCATTTTTTGCTGCCTAGACTCCGCTGCTGTTTAAGGTAGGAGATGCATTGCAGTGATGTCTTTCCTTTCTTTTGGGGAGAAAGCTTGTTCTAGAGCATTGATGAGCACACGTGATAGGTAAGTTTAAGTTGGCATCCTATTGCTCTAGACATCTGCTAGACAGCAATTACTACTAGCTTTAAAGTGGAACCTTGGAGGGGCTCCTCCTCCTCATTCACTTCATTGCCATCTCCAAAAGGGTTCAGGTTGCTCAACCCACTCACTGATGCCGACTGCGGCCCTCTATTGTGCGTCGTGGTCTTCCTACCCTTGCCAGGGGGAGGGTCATTCTTTGAGTGTTTGTCTAGGATGAATGTTTCCATAAAATCATCTGCTGCTCCATTCACATAAATTCCCTTGAAACAGTTCGGGCGGAAAACAAAACTCTTTATTTTGCTATGTCCATATTCTCAATAGAAGTCTGTGACTCTCTTTGTTGCTTAGTAGAGTGCTCCCAAGCATCCCTATTCAATCGTTCCTGTTGGAGAATTTATGTTGCAGAAACAGTAGAAACGAAGTCTTCTTTCATAAAAAATGTGTTGAGAGGGTTCTACCCCTACCCACTTCCAGCTCAATCTCAGGGCCAGAGCATTCTTCTGAATGCAAACCTTGGGGCTGTCGACTTCCAAGAGGTCCCCCTGCAGGATGCCTGCTATCCGTCCCCAGAACACTTTGGAGCTCCAGATGATAGGATCCAAGCCAAGGAGCCGCTCATTTCCATGAGAGGGTTCAAGTGAACATTATTGGACTGACTATAAATACATGTAAGAGATAGTTAAGAAAGTTTTTTGCACCTGAAGTTCATATATAAATATATGCTTTAGAGAGACCTGTGCACCTTTTTTTATATTGACCTTTATTTGATTCTCTGACCGGACTATTTTCTTTTTTGTTCATGTATCTTTTTCTTTCTTCCACATTCTATTTCTGGTAATTAACAGTTTGTCACCATCATATGAGGCGTTTCCATTTTATCGGCAAAACAACCCAAAACAAGGATTCAGCTAGTATTTGCCGTCATCCCTTATTGCAACTTTGCATGTCAAGTTGGTAAGTTTCTATTTTTCCCCTTGTGGCGTGTTCCCTCGATGCCTCCGTGCTTTCATTTATCTCGCCCAATTTCAAATGAAAACAAGGGTTCTATAGGCTATATAAATAATTACTCCCATTCCTTTTATTCACTTTCATGCACGCATAACTAGGAAAACATTAAAAGAGCCACGGAGGCTTTCATTGCGGTCGCAGTTTTGGAGGGAAAATATTGGTGCCACCTGCTGTGCTTTTCAATTTAAAAAAAAAAAAGTGAAACCAGAAAGAACAAAGATTCAATATCAACTAATTACTGTTGTTTATTTTAAAGGTTGCAAAGAGCAAACATATGTTGTTGGGGCCAGCAGCTTTTTGCACAAAGCGTTGCGGTTTTCAATTTGCTTCACAAACAGTCGCAAAATGTTTAGATATGTTGTCTGGATATTCCTGTTTGGCGGGACGCCATGAACAGAACAGTCGGGTCCTTGCGTCTGAAGGAACAGAAAACATGAACATGGCTTTGCCTTAACTGGGTTTAGATGAGGGTGTCATCCAAACACCCTCCTTGAATTATACCATAAATGAATTTATACATAAAGTTGGACATGCACATTGATGATTCCCAAGTTTAACATCATAAAATTTCAGTTTTCTTTCTTCCTTGATGTCTCTTCCTTCTTTTTCAAGCGTTAGACATGATTGCTATTTGCAGCAAGTGTTAGACATGATTGCTACAAGTTGGCACATGCTGCTTCTCTCTCTCTCTCTCCCACCCCACTTCTTTAAATAAGGAAGCTGAGGTGAGAAAGTCTTTACTCTTTACTAGTTTACGCCACCAAGGAGCGTGCTCGGTAACTTTGAAAATGTTTAGCACCGAGGCTCTTTTTATCGTAAAAGAGACGCCCTTCTCTTCACAGTTGTATATAAAAAAAAGATTATGGTATCTGTTACACGATCTCGTTAAAATCAATAGATTCCCCTCGTTGAAAAGATTCACTTAATGGAGCTTCATGTGATTTATACTCAAGATGGCCTAGTTTCCTGTTTTCTACAATTTTTTTTTTTGTTTTTTACTACAGAAGGAACTCAAATCTAACTCCTCCATGTATAGATAGAGGTTAAGGAAGGAAAAATGAGCTAGGCGTCTGTGTGTGCGTTATATATTTATTACGATTTCATTAGAAAAAGGGAACCGTTTCACACATAAGCCACTTAATCTGTTAAATTTTTAGGACAAGTTTTGGATGAGTCTCAACTACCAGATTGGGTTACATGTTCAGGTTCTTAACACTGGGATGT
This sequence comes from Nymphaea colorata, assembly GCF_008831285.2. Lineage (NCBI taxonomy): Eukaryota > Viridiplantae > Streptophyta > Magnoliopsida > Nymphaeales > Nymphaeaceae > Nymphaea > Nymphaea colorata. The sequence continues at coordinate 12,958,873 of NC_045147.1, forward strand.
TAAGATCTGACATAAAGCTTAGAACCTAATGCTCCTAGCTATCTTTTTTTCACCATTTGCAAACCATGAATGGTGACAGTACTCCATTTGAGGGAAGGGTGGGGGCTTCTGCTCTTAATCTGAATCTGGTGGTAGGTTGAAATACGCCAACAATTTGATGGTAGGATGAAATACTTCATTCTCTCTTCTTTCATACTCATCAGAAATCTAGCTTTGAATATCGTCATTGCAGATGGCAACATTCCATTCCAGATTGTGGACAAGATACTCATTCCGAGTTGTACATTAGCCATCTCACTTGGGGGCTTGAAAATTGTTGTGTTTTGAACTGTAAATGGTTTCTTTTTACACTCATATCGTCTGCATGGTGATTTGTGTGGTCATCTGCCCACACCAGCTTCACAAAGCTTATTTGTTTTTACATTACTAATTTGATATATTTTAGTGTTCATATATATAGTGCCCTTAAAATTATAAAATTTGTTGAATTAGTACCCACACCAGTCAAAATTTTTAGCTCCGCTAGTGACACCAGGAGCATCAGTAGATTTTGTACAAGGTCATTTTTTTTGTCTAACAAAAGGCTTCGGGAGGTCTATCTCTCCGTAGATTGGCATCAGAAACAATGATGAACTACGTCAAGGATAAAGTATAATGGAACGACATCATTTTACTTTTATTCAAATTTGAAATCAAATAATGAACCAAGGTACGCCAGCAAAAGTATGCCATATAAATTCGTGAATCTAAACTTTGCATGCTTCCTTTGAAGGCAAACTCTTCTCCATGGCCACCCTCTTTTCAAATAGTCTCAAAGGATGAGGACCTCTCGAGTCTATATGTGTTTTAAAGTTCTATGCTTTGAGCCACAGTTTCCCTTCACAATTGCCTGTGCCTTGTGCGGTTTGAAGTTCTGTCGTCTCGGAGAAAGTGATTTTTTTGAAGTTGCTGTTATTGTGCTTGGAAGTAAAGAAACATTTATTAAATTGTGTGCACTGACATTTTAATTGATCTTGGTCCTTGGCTTACGTGCAACTTGCTTGAAGCAGTCATACTCTAGACAGGTTGGGCTAATATAATTCTATTTAAATCTTTTGACTACGCCTGATTCGTGGCAAGTTGGAACAAAGTTGACGGAAGAATGACCTAAGGGCATCGATTTCAGATGACTTTGGTATTGTTCGTGTTAGTGAACCTTTATAAACCAGATTATTTTCTCTATTCCATAATTTCGGAAAAAACTGCTTTATATTTAAGTCCTAAATTTTTCTTCGCGTCCTCAAGGCCGTGTTTGTTTAATTTCCGTGAGGGATTTTGAAGTCAAAACCCCTTCACCTCCTCTTTGACCCCAAATCCTCTGTTTTGAGAAGCTGGGTGGATATATATATATATATATATATATATATATATATATATATATATATATATATATATATATATATGAACGTTCCAAAAAAAATGTTCTAAATAATTTAACAACATCCACTATAACTAACAAGTTTTGCAATTAAGAGCAAATAGTATTCGGCCTTCAAATGAGAGTGTTTCTCAGGAAATTTGTCTTTTGTTAACAGGATAGTTAAGAGTAAGGGTGGGCATCGGGCCGGCCCAATCCGACCCATCGGGCCAGTGAGCCCGGCCCAGGCCCTGCCCGATAGCCTGGGTCCTGGCCCGGGACAAGTCCATTTAAAATTAAAAAATAATTTTTTTATTATAAAATAATTTTTTAAATATAAAATATATTGATGAATAATAAATATATATTATTAAAAAAAATTATTTTTTTTAACCTAAACGGGCCGGGCTGGGCTGACCCGGGCCGGCCTATCGGACCCAGGCCAGGTTTTTTCCGGCCCAAGCCCGGGCCGGGTAGGCTCAGCGGCGGCTCAACCCGATGCCCACCCTTAGTTAAGAGGGAAGTTTCTTTTGATGTGGAGAAGCTCAATCTTTTCAAAGATGTGGGTTGTGGATACCTCCAAGGTGTATATTAATAAAAACATTTGTTTTTTAATCAATCAACAGCATATATTCTAAAAACACTATGTTTTTTTTTTTAACTCAAGAAACACGGTGTGGTTATGAATATTGTTTCTACACTTAGATCCTCTTCAGATTTTATAAACTTTTAAAATTTACATGTAAATCTAAAAAAATTTAGTTTAATGTATACAAAAAAATTGAATTTTTTATTTCGGCCCTGTTAAAATTTTGAAACTATAGTTTAGCCCTTGCGACAAAAAATTTCCTAACTCCACCCGTCACTGCTTTGTCTTTCTTGAAACAGAACATGGTAAGCATGGGCGCCACATCCACAATATTCTTCTTGTCAAACTCCCTTTTACATAAATTTGTTGCTTGTTTTGTGAGACACTGGTTTCTTTTTTCACAATGTGTAATCATAAACTGTTTTTTATTTAATCTGGTATCCTTTTGAGTTGATGTTCCTTGATTCTTTTTCTTTATTTTTTACATTGTTTTTTTTTTTCCTTTTTGGGAACGTATAAGTTGCTTTTAGTAATTTCTTTTACATTTCCGTGTAATTAGTCTTTATTTTTCTTTTCAAATTTATAATGTTACAGTTGCATTAACTTTGCTCACTAAACGAATCAAGAAACCTGCTCTCCTTCTTGCTGTTAGCTCCATACAATCGTTGGTTTTGATTGTATTCTTTCGTTGGTGGCATAGTAATAAAGGAGGCCAACCCTCCAGCTGGGTGCAGCACACCACATCGAGAGCATTGGAGAGGTTAAACGCAACATCCTATAATGAAAGCATTGGCCCCAGCAAAGAGGAAATTAAGATAGAAATTAAACTTAGGTTTGAGAAAATATGTATAAACATGCTTGTGTTAGAGGAACGTTTCAATATGAAACACTATTTAATTTCCTTATATTGGCAAAAGTGCCGAACCATGCAACATTGCCTTCGTTTTTTTCTTGTTACTTTTTAACTATGAGGGATCATCAATATTCGTAAGCTTTTGGGTTAGCTGGAGGGAAATCCTACTGCCCAGGAAGCTTTCCCTCTTCCCCTCTTAACTTCATGATGTATGACTGTTTTTGGTCCCTTGAAGTGATGCCCTGCTATACTTTAGCTTGCATACAAGTGCACTCCTTTTGCAGTACAGAGAGTTGATGCGTCGAAAATTTAAAACAGAGACAAGCCGCTTGCCAGTCTACACTTAGTTCATTGCAACAACCCCAAAACAGAGACAAGCCGCCTACAAGTCTCCACTCCGTTCATTGCAACAACCCCATCTGAGATGCAATGTTCACAAGCGTTAATGATGCCAACCTTCAGATATGTGTCCAATATTCACAGGCTTTAACGGTGTCAACTTTCAAATGGGTGGCAATGAACCATTAGGCCCATCATGTATTTCTTTGTTTGTACAAGTAGCTTGTCATTTCTTTTAGTGGTAACAAGAGCATGTTCAGGTCAAGGAACAAACTAATGGAACCTTGTAACGAGTAGGGCTCTGAACAAGCTAATCCCAGCTTTTGAAGCAAGTAGTGTTTGGGAAATACATGATGGGCCAATGAAGCATAGGCCCACCATGTATTTCTTTGTTTGTCATTTCTTTTAGTGGTAACAAGAGCATGTTCAGGTCAAGGAACAGAACTAATGGAACCTTGTAACGATGCTTCAATTAAGTAGGGATCTGAACAGGCTAATCCCAGCTTTTGAATCAACTAGTGTTTGGGAAATGTATGTTGTCCCACTTGGAAGTTTGTCAGAGAACTTGATCTCCATATATAGTTGGTTTTGCATCATTGAGAATATTGAAGTTATTAGAACCTTTGCTCTAAACATTTCAAGCATGGGGCAAAAAATAATGCAAGGTCCCACGCACACCATCTTGGATCTAACAATCTTTTCAAGAGCATTTGGAGGTTGGAATGTTAATAAATTTGATTTGGATTTGATATTCGACGGGATTGCTTAACAAAAATCCGATATAAGAAAAAACTTAATGTCCGAATAAAATTGGATTGGATATCGATTTGACATCTGATCAGATTCTGAGCTAAATAAATATATGATCAGTTTGGATTTGGGCTCTGATCGGGTACAGTTTCAAATATATATCCTATATCCCAGGAAAGGCTGCCTAAGTGTGTGGGCCTACACAATGGTGCCACGTGTGAGCTAGGGGCATTGTCGGTGCTACTTGCTGGCTTGGTAGCTGAAAAGGCTCATAACGTTGAGGTCACGGGTTCAAGTCCTGTCCGCATAAAACTGATGGAGTTTTACTTATATGTTACATTTTAACGATGCTCAATTCCACCAAGAGTGCCATGGCGGGCAAGATTTCCATTCAGTGTCATCTTGAGACATTTCCCAATCTATAACATCAACACTATGGGATCCCCAGAGAGAAAAACTTGAACTCTAGACCTAATCAATTCACAGAAATCGGATCTAACGCTTGCCAAAGCGGCTTTGAGACCTGCAATTGATAGGGGATGGTTTTTCTGAAATTTATATATTTCATTCATGACTTACCATCTGTTACAGTAGAGATGAACAGCTAAATGACAATGAATGTTTTTCCTCCTTTTCGGAGCCGATAACTTTTGTCTGGCATTAGGACAGCACCAGGTCCACCGAGTAATAGCCAAACAGGACCAAGATCTACCCTCCATGAAAGCATTTGCAGATGAGGATCCAAGTAAAATTCAATAGCATACAGTGGCGCAGGTCTAAATCAGTCGTCTGCAACTGTTGAAAAAATTGACAAGACCTGAAAGCATGTGAACTTTCAGGATGTGCTCTGCTGCCTGATCGGGCAACACATGGCTCTACTGCTCAGACGAAAGAGTTGGCGCTTCTGGAATTCAATGAGTTGCAGTGGTGGCAGTAAATATACCATGTCGGCAGTCTGCAAGGATGTCTGTAAATGGATAGATGAATAGTGAGCGGAATGGCTCTGAGCATTGTTCGCATGAGGTCACGGTTTGGGGCTCATGGGCAGGGCAGACCAAAAAGAGAAAGAGCCCCGTTTGTATTTTGTCCATTACTTGTGAAACAAAATAGAGAAGAAAAGCAGATAAGGTCTAAACAGAAGAAAAGAACAAAAACAAACAAAAATCAATAGTAGCACATGAGCAAATGGACGATTACGGTTAAAGACAGTGGATGAAAGTCATTTTCTTTTCTCAGCAAATATTTCACGTTGGGTTGTCATCAGCGATTCGTGATTGAATGATGGACATAGCTACATGGGCAACAGAGCAGCAGATATGCAGTCTTCAATCGGAATTGGTACTAGAATTGGAACTTGACAAATACTTGAAACAAGAACAGTAAGTTTCCTGAAGTTGAGATTTTGAACATCCAACAGAACATAAGCAAAAGGAGCCTGTATTTGGGTATGATCCAAGACAGCCAGCCTCGTAAATTAAGTTCTTTGACTATGAAAGCTCACCTGCATTTTGTCCTTGAAGAAACAGAAGGCCAGCAAGACTATTATGAATCTGGATCTGTTAATGTTGACAAGTCCTGTCTTTCTTGGATGAAATTGATTAGACGATGATTAACAATCGTATGCAGGCTGTCACCTCAAGTGGCAGTGAGCAGGTGGTTGTAAGAAGGAAACTTTGAAGTGTGTCGAGACGAAGGCGCAGTTTCAACTCAGCCATTTATGTTGTCTAAACCTTTCGGTGACGTTGTTTCCGTAACAAAAGGCGAAAAGCAAGTTTCACAGAATCAGAGGGAAAGTATGGGTTCATTTTTGCAAGGAAAAAGAGTAAAAAAAGTCTAAGTTTAGGTGTGGTGCTTTAAATGATAGTGAATTTGCCCTGCTTGCTAACGAAGCTCTGCAAATGATAACATCATCGAAGTAACAAGATGATGGGATTGCAAGTATTGATTAAGGATGAGTTTGGCAATGAAAATCAGATCGTCATGGACGACAATTGAGAGAAAAAGAAAGCCAAGCAAAAAAAGCAAGCGGATGGGTACCTAAGGAATCTGGTGTAGACATCTAATATGAAGCTAATCTCACAACAAGTCGGGCATTTTATCAGATAGCGACGATCGACGTGACGTGAGGTTCCTTTGCTATATATGAGATGCAGACAATGGTAGATCAAGTAGCTGCACTATTTGGCCATACATGTCAAGTGGCCAACGATTCATATGAACCCTAGGCTTACTCCCTACACGATGAATTAGAGACTTTCTCCTGATCTGATCACCTTCTCCATCTAGCGAAAAAATTGAAATCGACTGGCTCGTAGATGGCCAAATAATACCATGAATTGTTGCTAAACACACCATAAATTTTTAATAATGTTCCTTTTTAACAAACTTTTTTTAAATATTTAACCATCCGACAAATTATTGCTCAAAAATCCTAGCTCAGCTTGTCTAATATTCTAGGCTCTGCCCTTCTAATGAAAAACATTAGAAAAAGTCCTGGCTCTGCCCATTATTTGCATCCACAAAATTGCACACTCAACTCAATTGGGCCTATCCCAACATATATCATTTATAGTGTTTGTACACTAAATATCATCAGCTTCGGGCTCTCGGATTCCCACAATTATCAAGACTGAAGCAAAAGTACAACAAAAGAAAAGGGGGGAAAAAAAAGACGTGGGAGCTTTATTTAGCAATTTCGATAAGCAATCCGACGCCTAAAAGTGAAACAAGAAGAAAAACGGAACGCATTTTTTGAAAACTTGCTCCTTCGTTTCTTTGGAAGATGAGAAAGAACAAAGAAGGGGCACGACGGGAACCACATGATGAGCAGATTGCACTCGACGCCCCGTTTCAATGGGCACGCGGCAAAAGCCCCTCTCTAATTTGTTTTGTTTTTTTTTTTTAAATTAATATATGAAAAAACAAAAATAATTGCTTTTATTCCAACAAAAAATAAAAAAAAAAAGTAAATTTTCACGTTCCTTTGTCGGCACATGTACTGGACTCGACCCCTTGCACTGCAGTCGTACCCCTATAGATTCGATATCGCTTTCGAATCCAAACTGTTAAATCAGATTCGGTGTGGTTCAGATCCAAAACAAAAATCCAACCTTCCAACGCAACTTAACTTTTCCCAGTGAAAGGCCCCAACCATCGTTCGTCTTTTCCCAGTCCAACCCACCTGCGATCTTCATCCGCTTCTATGAGTTCTGGACCCAGTTCCGACCTCCTCATTTGAGGATCCAGACCCGCATTTCCAATCTCCAGATTGGATCGCACTCACCCTGAGAGGATACTGAGGGTACGGACGCTACCACACCCTTGTCACTTTCTAGAACCCGGCAGTCTTCCCCCTCACCCTTTCCGAGGTCTATGTAACCATTTTCTCCTTCAACTTGTTTAACTCGGTTTAGATGTTTCGACAATAACGTTTTATTATTGTTTATATTATGTATTACAATATATGAAAACAATATTTAGTAATATTTGAATTGTATACATGTAACAACATGTTACTATATCCATTAAGTTTTCGAGGTAATTTGGCTTAAATGTACACAAATGGGGAACAAAAACCGGTGAACTCATAAATGTTTTGGACGTTAAAGAAATAAATTTAAAGTTTAAAATGTCCTTTATAATTAATATATCGGCCCCCTTTTGGAAGGGCCCACACGCGAATCGGGCCCTATCACCTGCAGATCTTCTGTTCCGGACAACCGTCATGGATTCACAAGGACCTTCCAACTTGCCATATTGGACGAAAGTGCGGGCGCTCTCGTCATTTTACATTGCATGCTATTATGCCCCATCATCAATCATCATTACTATTTATCTCAGCGGCTCTACTCTACTGACTCTACCACTGACCTCTCTCTCTCTCTCATGTTGGAAGGATTCTGCAGAAGGAAGACGGTGGTGGTTCTTCCTGTTCTTACTCCGGAATACGGTCGATTGACCTGAAATTTCTCCGACCTCTCGCAGAAGGCTATGGGGAATTGCGTGTGGAGGGCGTTGCCAGGGACGGCTGGAGGGCAGGGCCAGGGCCAGGGCCAGGCCGTAAGGGTGGTGACGTCCACTGGAGGCATCATGGAGTTCCACTCCTCCGTCACCGCCGAGCGCATCACCAACGAGTTTCCCGGCCAGGGGATCTTCCAAGGCTACCCGTCCCCCGGCCCCCTCCTCCACAACGAGACCCTCGTCGGCGGCCACCTCTACTACCTCCTCCCTCTCGACCACCGAACGAAGGACGAAGCCGCAGCCTCCGCCGACACCGCTCCTCCGACCGTCTACGGCGCGGCGCCGTACAGAATGTCGTTCGACAGCAACGTCCTCTTCGGGAGGTGGAGGAGGGCGGGGGCGGAGGCGTTCCCGCTGTGCCAGAAGGCGTCGTCGGGGGTGTGGAAGGTGAAGCTGGTGATCAGCCCGGATCAGCTGGCGGGGATCCTGGCGGAGCAGTCCCACACCGAGGCCCTCATCGACAGCGTCCGGACGGTGGCCAAGTGCAGCGGCGGGTACCCTCCTCCGCCGTCCAGCTCCGACGAGTGGAGCCTCTCCAGCGGCCGCCGGACCTCGGAGCGCGAACGCTAACGGGCGACGTCCCCCGGCCGTCTTCTTCCTCTTCTCTCGTCACGTCGGCGGCACCGATGGTGACAGAAGTGGCCGTTGAAGCGGAGGAATACTTAATCCGTTGTTGTTAACACCTCACTGTGGTACTCCAATACAAGGCCGTGTCGTGTCCTTCCTATAACAATGTTTCAACCGTGGAAAACTGTATCGAAATCGCAACTTGCGTGTCCTTTGTTCGTGTCCATGTGAAGTGACTACATGTTCTTACTGTTCATACACTCCAAAGTCCAAAAAGGTTCCCATGGGGAGCAGGGCCGCGCCATTTCTCATTCCTCTGCCGTGTTCTCGAGGATACGGTTGTATAATTGACGCCCTAGTTTTAAAATATCATATCGTGAATTAAACGTCGGGCGTTTAATATTTATAATCCCAAAATCAACAAGGTACATATATATATTACCTTATTAATTTGATATCTAGATATAAAAATGTATAAAATATAGATTTGAATCCCGTACAGGGTTGTCTGGTCTGAAGTGGGTACGGTAGTAAGGACCAGGTAGGCCCGTGATGGATTAGGTGATCTTGGGCAGCAGCTGGCGTGGGGACGCACGTGAACTTGGGTGGGCTTGGATTGGGCTGATCACTTCCTTCCTAATCAGGATCAATTATCTTGCAGAAAACAATTTTGAAGAAAGTATCTAATAGCCCCGAGTGAAGTTGGCACACCGGCGGATCAGCCGCCGGTAGGCGGCCGGCCGGCAGTAGGTTACCGGACGTCGTCCCTAATGTTGTAAATCAGGATGCAGTGATGTAATAGTTGATGTGCAGCATAGCCGCATTTTCAAAGCATAAATTCAAGTTAGGGTAACCCACCAACTTAATTAAACAGTTTACAGGGCAGGGCAGTTTGGGCGATTCGATTCAAAATCTTTCATCTCTATTCGCCCATCTTTCTTTAGCCTAAGAAGCCAAAAGATCTCATCTTAAAAGCCTAGATTCATATTTGTAGACACAAGTAATGTACATTAATGTAATCAGGTCAATACTTTACTTGCTGCAGTGTCACCAAGCAATTAGTGCAATGAAAAACACAAGCCTTTGGATGACTTGATAAGATTTTAATTTTGCTTGTTTGTCGCTTTGCCTTAATCAAATTTGATCACATTTTCTTTTGAGTGACTTTATAAGGTAAAACAGGTTCTTGGGGACATGGTTTTTAACTTGTTTGCAACTTTGTCCTACTTTAATCAAGTTTGTAAAAAACTTTTCTTTTTCAACAAGAATCAAAACTTGGATCACTAAAATCAAATGTACATGGAAAAATGATAAGTTTCATCATTTAATTACAAATTTACTTGTTTCATGTTTCCGAAGGGAAAAAGGGAGAGGTTATGAAGGTTGATACAGTCAACTGCATGGGACAATACATGGTCAGATGTGAACATCATAAATGATCAAAATTCCAAAACGGGTTCTAATTTGTACAATATTAACTTGTCTCACAGTCCAACTCACGAAACAACGCGACATCTTTGCTACATGGAAATAGCACAGATGTATCTGGTGATTGCTTAGGTGCTCTGACCAATAAAAAGGTGCCACTTCGTGAGCTGGCACCAGCTTCCATGATCTTGAATTTTTTTTTTTAATTTTAGGTTATTCAATTTTTTTTATTCAGTATTCTCTAAATAAACAAGTTGCCGGCATAGTTGCGCTCTGCCTCTTTCTCTCTTTATTTGAGGTAAAACTTGGAATTTATTATTTAGCGACCATGGCAATGAGAATAAGAGTTTTATAGGGGAAGCGAAATAAATTGGGTCATTAAATGTTTTAGGCACGAAAGAAAATTGTTATAAAAATTTGAACATGCTTTTATATAACTGAAAAAATGTACATGATTGCACATACGGCAAAGAGATATTAGAGACCCATATGCTCAACTGGTACATCCAATTAAATGGGGCACCAACCCCTTCTTTAATGCGGAACATTCACACTATTTTATGCAGTTTTACTACTTCCTGTCATAGCCATAGCCATGTATTTTTTTCATACAATAGGCTGTGCATCAAATGTAAAGTTTTCATTTTGCTTCATAATTGTGTGGACATGGTTTTACAAGTTGTTGGGGACCAACAAAATTAAAAATAATTAATTAGCCGGAGAACAAGGTATTGCAAACATGAAAAAAATTGGCAATATATGTTTAAAGTTATTTTCTCATTTTCTTTTAAATTTCAAGATGTGGACATTCGATTGAAGTAAAGTGGCAGGTCTTTTATTCGATTCTCGTAGATGCATAAGTTAGGAAGATGTTTTTTTTATGTTAGGACCTTAATATAAGAAATATATGTTTCCACATTTTAATGGATGGAACAAATGGTCCCTGATAGAAGCCAAAACATACAACAGTCACCGCTGCTAAATATGCCAAACCTTTCTGCCTTCCCAGAAAACCAGCAAATCAGCATCAGGAATTTCTCAAACTAATAAAATTCATGAAATAGGAAAATGTGATTCCAGATCTTGAAATGAGTAGAATATCTCAGAAAAAGGAAAAAACAGATGGGATCTGGTAGATTTTTATGTCAATCTCATGAAGAAATTCATCACCTTAAGTTTGGTACTGCATCGAAAGGTACTCAAAGATATTTTGAGAATGACAACATTCAGCACGTCTAGCTTCTCATGGTTGAGATTTGAAGTCGGAAACTCAGTTCAATGATGTCCTGTTCCGGAACTTGCCAATTCTTGAATTTGGATGGCCAACTGCATAAATGTCATAAATGTGATAAGGTTCGCAGCTGCCAATTTGGAAAATAAGATCATGACTAAACAGTGAAGCCTCAACTGTTTCGCATTCTTGTTTGAAAATTTGATCGATCTAGCATCTACCAATCTTTATGATTTTGATATCTGAGTCTATCTCTCTTTATTAAATGCCTGCTGTTTGACATTGAATGAGAAAATTTGATACCATTGCCATGACCTTTGATAACAATTCCGACAACGCGAATAATTAATCTCTCCCTTTTTTGAGATTAATTTTTCTCCTCTCTTTTTTTGTTCGCTTACTTTCTTATCTAATCTCTTTCGCGCTCTCTGCCATCTTTTTTCTCCTTTAATTGTCTTTCTTCACAACTTGCTCTCCTCACATGAATATAAGTGGGGCCTTGGCTAGATATATCAGTCAATGTGCCCAAGATTAAACTGAAGGAAATTATTTCTTGTGTGGGAGTTGGAGAGGCCTGTTTTAGCACTACCAGCATCTCCCCGTGATACCACAAAAAGCAAAGAAAGAAATGTGCAGTGAGCTATTGGAGAAAAACTCGGTGGTTTGAAGCTGCCCCTTCAAACCTCAACCATTCACTTAGAGTTTCACTTAGAGTTTAGAAAATGGAGCACTTTTTACATGAATATAGTTCAATTTTTAGGCAGATTCATTGACACCTAGTTCTCGTGTTTCACCAATATGCTTCAAACTTTGAAGTAGATTAATAAAACACTTTAACGAGCATTTTGGTGAATGCTTACACCCCTGTGTACAGAAAATCATTGTTCGTGCACATAACCAGGTTCGGTCTGGAAGTCTATGCTTTCTCTTTGTAATATGGAGTATAGAAAAACAATAGGTACATTGAGTTGCAGCCTTTGTGGCAGATTCTTGGAATACTAACGCAGTATTCGTGTTGCCAAAAGCACAATCAGATGACTTCTGGTGTCCTCATCTCACACCATATATTTAAATTAAGCAGGTTTCTAATCAAACCGGCGCGTATCATCTTGGTTTCCCGGATCCTGATGAAAGTGAGATCGAGGAGAGGCCTTTCTTGTGAATTAGGAAAATGCATGTGGTGAAATGCATTGGAAACTACCACTGTGTCAGCTTTGAACTGCAACTTTGTTCTCTCTCTGATGCAAAACTCCGCAGTCTTCGCCTTTGACAGTCCACAGCCGTAGCGCTATATGTGCTTCTAATAACTCAAGCTTTCACCCCGCAGAGAATAAGTAATGTCCACAACAGTGAAAATATTGTTCGAGGCCATAATTGAATGGAGGCGCTTGTGGTTTAATGCGGCTGATCAGACGCATTAATTTAGTGTATAGATTCCTAACAGTGCGCATTGATTTTCATTAATGAAAGGAAGGCCCAGAAGAGCTGGTGCAATTTTAGTGAAGGGAGCAGTGGGCTTCTGTGATGAAGAAGTCGTCAAGAAATTTGGTCGGAAGAAGATACCTGCCAGTTTGAGTGCATGTATAACCAAACTCTGCAGACGAACCATTCGACCATATCCTCCATTTTTGGACTTCAAAACTTACATAATTAAAGCAATATATGATCATTTCAGATGACAGAGAAACCACACTTGAGGTAAGGGATTAAAGCACTAGATAATTTTATCAAACCAAAAAAGCCATTGCTGATTTATAAACAAAACTTACATTAGGCGTTCAAATTGAAGAAGGATATATAAGGCTCCGATCTGTAGGATTCTTCTTCCTTCGCCCGCCACCGGCGGAGCCACATATAGGAATGAACAGTTGTCCCATCAGCCTCACAAAAGCTTTTCATTTAAATATTGATGCTGCAAAAGATAAGAGCTCATTTATATGTCGTGGTATCTCTAAAGGTGTAAAGGTTTTCTAAATTAATGCCCCTCACCAAAAAATTCCCAACTTTGCAACTGCCCTTCCCGAACTGGTAGATATCAAAGTAATCCCAATTTGGTCAGAAATTTTGTTTTTTTCGAAAAAAATGCATACATTAAAGAATATATTCCATAGAATTTTTGCTTTTTCATGAGGTTCAATAATCAGCAAAGAGCTTTCATTCTTTTGCAGACACCCAAAAAAATGGAAAAAACTTCATGCAAGAAAAGCCTTTTACCAAAGCTTTTTAATGGAAATATTTTCTTGCAAAGAGAGTTTGGAGGGAAGGTCTTGAAGAAATGGAGCAGGTTATATATGTTATGGACATTAGGTCTGTAAATTACCAAAATGCACCTGTTAGTTAAATGGAAGACCCCTCCATTATAAGGGCAAAAGTGATATAAAAAAAAATATCCTTATAAAATGATGAAAATAAACCTCCAGTTATAACGTGGGAACACGGGCTTCTGCTTCTCTGTTGTGAGCACCGCACAGCATGGAAATCAACCTGAGCCGAAAACCTCCAACCTTTTGAAGGAAAACTTTTCTTGCAAAGGAAGTCTTAGGGAAAATCTTCAGAAACTTAAACTCCCAAACACCTTTGTACATTGCATGTTTACAAGGTCGATCCTTCAAATTAAAGGTCATATTTTTTTTTTGGCTTTAAAAAATTTATTGGGACAAAAAATGTGATATTTACATTAATTCTTAAGTCTTTGGGCGTGAGGAACACACACATATATATGGTTATTTTCAAGAAAAGTCACTTACAATTAATAAGATCGGCTTGGGGTAAGCAGCCTTTTTTTTTTTTTTTTAACTCATCTAAATTAACTTCTAATGTTGAGTTATTTTGATGATGAGTAGACGAGAGAGCAATTTGTTTGTTATGACATTCCATAATGCCACCTGTTGTCAATTGACTATAGTATTTTAGTGTTCTGGGTGGAATTTCAGAATACCCAAATCGCCGCCCTCATAGATGGAAGAATGTTGTTTGGGAATAAATTTATAATCCTTTAACAAAAGGGTCAGCTAGCTAGAGAAAGAGCTAATATATATGGTGGGAATATTTATTAACAAAAAATTGTCAAAAATAAAGTTGAAGGACATGGAGATCGAGAAAACAAGCCGTTTGGTTCTGCCGCGGAAAAGAAAATCTCTATCCATTTCTTTCTTATTATGAGTCAAATTAAAGGGAAGATACAGATAATCTCTTCCCATTTCTTTCTTATTATGAGTCAAATTAAAGTGAAAATACTGATGTTCAAGATCTCGACATGAAGAAATAAATTTAAAGAAGCTTGTTACTTATAACCTTAAGTAAGTATGCAGATCGTATTCAACCGGAAGATTTTTAATCATCAACGTTGTTTCCAATTTCCCCATTTGTTTCAAAGTTGCTCTAAACTTTTTCTGAATCCATGAGTTGCTCTGGACGCATGAAGAGTTGAACGAGTTTCGGCCTCAAGACCTTTTTGACGAATTTGTTTGATAGAGCCAACTTCACATTGTTTTGCATCTCCCAGAAGCTCTAATTTTTGAACTTCCCTTCATTTGTGGGGTGTGGTTGATCAATAGATATATATCTATATGAAATTGGCTTTCTTCCATGAAATATTTTAAGGAATAGAGTTTCACAATGTTCAAAACATGGCAAAGGAACTTACTCAGCTCATCAAAGCTGATACAATATAATATCAATATGGCCAACTAGCTCACAGTAGCGACGTTGTTGCCTAATTGGGAATGCCCTGACTAAAAGTGGCTCTTCATAACCTGCAGTTTCGTGCAAGTGTAGCGTTCCCACTCAATGCGTTGTTCCAAGTTCACCAGTTCTGCAAAAGACGAGTAGGGCAAGAATTTAGGGGTGAACACAAGCCGAGTAGAGCCTGCATTCAATCAGCTTGAGCTCGGCTTCACTAATGAAACCTTGAGCTCGGCTTCACTAATGAAACCTTGAGCTCGACTCAGTTCAAGCTCGACAGAAGGCAGCTCGAGTTTGACTCGGCAGTTACGTGTTGAGCTTGAGCTCGACTTGATTAAAGCTCAACAAACTCATTTGAATAGAATTGATATTCAACGTTACGTGTTGAACTCGATTCGATTAAGGCTCGACAAACTCGTAAACTCGTTTGAATATATCGGTTTGATTAATGCCCAACAAACTCGTTAAGATTCGAGTTCGATTCGACAGTTACGTGTTAAGCTCGAACTCAACTCGATTATTTGAACGAGTTGACTCATGAACTCAAGCTCGACTCGTTAAGCAAATGACTCGGCTTGAATTCACGAACAGAGCTTTAACGAGTTTAGTTAATTTCACCCCCAAGCAAGATCCAATAAGATTGAACAGAAATCCAGATCTGGTGCGACCCGAACCATATCCAGTTCATTTCGCACCAGGTGCCTTCGCAACGTGGCTGGCCAAGCCCTTCTCTCCTGCCTCGGTCGTGGCCGTTTCCCTCTCTACGTGGACTCTCCTCCTCCTACTGGAAAGCCACGCGTTCTCTGAAAGACTGAAACCCGAACCATCTAGAGAGCCTTACTGTGGCTCTTCTTTTGTGTAGGAAGGCTCTGTTTTTCTTTGGGTTCATATTTCTTCTTCTTGCTCGAGCAATTTGAGAAGCGACCATGTCATCTTGGTTCACAGGGAAGGCCTTTCTTGAGCCCGACAAGGCCATGTTCCGTAGTGTCGCCGAAGAGATCAACAAGTCTGCAGAGGTTCGGCAAGTTGGCCGAGGCAGCGGGAGAGCA
The DNA here is from genome assembly GCF_008831285.2 of Nymphaea colorata. NCBI lineage: Eukaryota > Viridiplantae > Streptophyta > Magnoliopsida > Nymphaeales > Nymphaeaceae > Nymphaea > Nymphaea colorata. Next base: position 12,974,779 of record NC_045147.1, read on the forward strand.
AAGAGGCCGGCCGAGATGGCTCGGTCGACGTTCACGTGGGCGGGAGGAAGGGGACCGAGATGGAACGCCGGCCTGCTTTGGAACTCTCTCCATGTTCTTTGATTTCCTTTGAGTTGGAAATTAGGTGTGTGAAATGGCTCGAACCAATTCTAGACCCGCTGGGTTTGGTTCGGCGAGGCTCAGTCTCAGAGTTCTTTCCTGTATGATGAATTTCATGAGCAGGAACAAGGCAGTGTGCATGGCAGCAACAAGGTTTTCGTGTAACAGAAGAAGTGAAGCACTCGTTGATGTAATTTTGGTTGGGCTTTCTTAAGATGTTTCTCCTGATTGATTTTGTTGATCGAGTGAGGAAGAGGATATAAGAACAGAGAGAAAGGAGAGGAGAATATTTGTATATTTGATGAGAGGCTAAGTAACAGGAAGTTGAAAGGCTGTCAAGATTGAAAGACAAAAGGAGAGAAGAAAAAAGAGGATTGCCTTATGGAAACATCTTTTCAACATTAATTTTTTTTGTTTTACAGAATCTCCTGGTCGCAACATCAAACAGTCGTCTCCAACACCTGTGCTCTTTAGCCGGCTGATCTAGCAACATAATTAAATAGAACTTGTTCCAATCCACCAATCAATTGTCAGTTCAAAAGGGGGCGTCCCACCGACACTTTGCTTTGTTCATGATCACCTTTTAAACAGCGTAAAGTGGCTTTGGCTTTCTGAGGGCTTATAATTTAACGTGAGCGCATGGTTAAACGAGGGCATCTTCCTTCCAATCTGCAATAAATGCAAAAGATTCTCACATCCTGTAGTTTTTTCACAGTTTTATCCCTAACTACGAATTCCATAGCTACCAATCTTATTATGTTCCATCGAATCAATTGTTCCAGGGTAAACTGGCTTTCTCATTTTAGCACCCGAACACTGAATTTGAACTTGAATTGCTAGCAAAACCGATTCAACTTGATAGCCAATTAAGGGGTACTGTGCCATGAGCTAGCTTTCTGCTCCTCTTTAAAAAATATTAGGATTTTTCGTAATTTAAATAATTTTTATAAATTTTTACTTTTCAAAAAATAACTTTTTGTATATATTGGCGAATTTACAACGGGTTTTCGTTTTTTTTTCTTCAAATTGACGAACCGGCCAATTCACCGAATCGATGGCCATCCGATTCCGTTCAATTTTTAGAACAGTGGTTGCATCACCATATTTGTCGACTCGGCTGTCCACGGTTGAATCTAGGCAGTGGATGGGAGGAACAATTCTGCAATCAACCCATCAGATCGGAAGATGAATGCACGAAATGCATAAGGTAGACGAATGCACGAATTGGGGAACAAATATTCTGCAATCTAGCAACCAGAATTGTGGAACTTTTATTCTGCAATCTAGCAACCAGAACAGGAATGCATGATCACTTTTATTCTGCAGTCTAGCAACCAGAACAGGAATGCATGATTGGGGACTCTCTCCCTCTTTCTCTACGCACGTTAATGTTGGTATTGTTAATAGACATTGTTTTTTTTTTTTTTTAAACACATAGCTAGATGCATTGCATCGAAATAGTGTATGACAGGATTACTCTACGGAGAAATTCAAGAATTTTGTGTACATATATATACCGAAATTCTTTGGAGATCCATCCATCCTAATGCATCGGTGGATGAATGGATGATGGGGAGAGAAAAAAAATTTATATATACAAAAACATATTTTTGGTAGATATGCTGAAGATGTTTATATTTTATTAAAATAATTCTTTAACAAAAAACTGAACGGCCGTCCTTCGTGCGAGTGTTAGAGGACGTGTGGAGAGGCCATCAACTCTCTATTGGAATTTGTAGCAATTTGTATTAGCAGCAGCGGAACGGTGCCTGCGCAGCAGGTTCACAGAGGCATCTCCAGTTTAAACAGTTTGCACGGGAAGAAGCAGCGGCAATAGCGTCTACAGAAAGGAGAGGACGAAGAGAAAGAGAGAATAAGAGAAAGAGAAGCAGCAGCAATAGCGTCTACAGAAAGGAGCAGAGGACGAAGAGAAAGAGAGAAGAGAAGCAGTGACATTGTTCACCGGTTTCCTTTCGTGAGGCTCGCTTTAGGGTAATCACCAAAAAATTAACCCTAAATTGTTTTATTGTTGGGCTTAAATAGGTAGGTAGTCTCACAGGACTTCCCGATGCCCAGCTTGCGGTTGGACGAGTGGGAGATTAACAATGAGATAAACAAGGTAACTTTTCTTTAATTTTATCAAATAAGATGTTTATAGAAAACAGTTTTCAAGTTGATCTCTTAACTTCAAGTGAGTTACGAGATGCTAAGATAAAACTCAGGGTCACTATCCATCATTTTTCACTTGACAATGCGACCACTAGATTGCTTCCACTAAATATGAGCTTCTTTAATCTTTTTAGTTACGTGGCAGTATTGGTTTGTCATTATAACTTAAATTTTGTTTAAGATTTATGGAAAGGTTTTTCGTTCAGTGGCTTTCAAACAAGTTTTGAGATATTCCTTTAGTTATGAAATCAACTATTATATTTTGATAACATATAATCAATTTTTGTCAATCATTTCATAAACATAGTATTTCACCATTATATGCTTACTCATTGAGCTAATAGCTCCATTTTTTATAAAGGATAACGTTGCTTGATTATCAAAATATAGTTGAATTGGTTAATGATTAAGATCTAATTTCAAGTCTTTCAAAGAACGATTTATCTACATAACAAAGGTAGTTGCAACACTACATGCTACATATTCTACTTTTTATGTGTGCTGAGCAACACATTCATGTTTCTTATAAAACTAGGCTATCGCACACCCTTCAAAGAAAAAAATATATCTAGATGTGGACTTACTGTCATCTTTACATCCTACAAAATCTGTATTGAAATAGCCAAGTAGAATTAATTTATCGGCTTGATAGGATAATTTCAATTCTTTTGTTTCTTTAATATATCAGAAAATTCTTTTAACTACTTATCGGTAAATAAGGCTAACCATGATTACTTTGATAACGACTCACTAAACCAATAGGAAAACTTATCTTGTGCAAAGTATTAAATACAAGAAATTGCGAACAACCTTTGCAAAGTATTAGATTTTACAAAAGATACAGGAAACTGCCAATAACCTGTGCATACAAAACATTTAATTTCTGTTGTTTTTCATCAAGACAATCTCTTCTGCTGAGATTTGTTCTTTTTACTGTTAATCTCTCACACGCTCAACCGTAAGTTAGGCATCGAGAAATCCTATGAGGTTGTCTATTTAAGCCCAGCAATACACCAATTTAGAGTTAATTTTTTGGTGATTACCCTAAAACTAGCCTCACATAAGGAAACATGTGAACAACATTGTTACCGCTTCTGTTCTCTCTTCCTCTATTTCTAAGCCTGGGTGTCGGGTTGGGCCGTCGCCGGGCCCGATAGGCTGGCCCGGCAGCGGCCCCACTCCCGCCCTCCGCTCTCCCTCTCCCTTCTGGCCTTCTCGTCACCCTCTCTGCTCCAGCTCTCCCTCTATGCTCCTGCTCCCCCCTCTCCCTCGCCACTCCCCCTTCCTCCTCCGTCTCCCTTGCCGCTCCCCCTCCTTTTGACGGGCGACGGGAGGGCGGGGAAAGTGGGTAGGGAGGCCGTCAGGGCGGGGGGAAAGGCGGTCGAGGAAGAAAAAGGCAGTCGAAAGGGTGGGCAGGGCTGGGCCGGGTCTGGGTCGGGCTGAGCGACCCGACGGGCGAGCCGGCCCGGCCCAGGCGGCCTATAGACTATTTCTCTCCTTTTGCTCCTTTCAACAGGACGTTGTTGTCGCTGCTTGATCACGTGCAAACTTAAGACAATGGTGAGCCTCGGCACACCGCTGGTGAGCTGCACGGCCGAAGAGTTGGTACAGGCCACCGTTTCGCTGCTGCTGCACGGCTCCGGCACCGTTGTCAAGGAAGCGACGTCCTTCCCGCTGCCGTCCAAATAACTTTTTATGTCTTTTGGCAGCAGGGGAAGCCAACAAAGGAAACTGACGCTGAAAAGACGGTCATCTACCTCCGGCTCGTTGTAGAGACTAGGTTACAGATGGGAACGTATTCACTGCATCCCCTCACGAAAGGTTATGGTCTCCCTAACCTATTCATCTCAAATGTCAGATACTTCTGCAACTTTCACACGTTGTAGAGATTGACATATAAATTGACATTGCCAGAAGCAACCTAAGAATGACTCCGTGGTCCATCGCTCGGGGAGTTTCCTCTCGCGGAGATTCACGGTGAAAAACAAGAAGCAAACCACAGAAGAAACTAACATAATCATGGCATGTATATTTGTATATTTGTGCAGAATTTTCACTTCAAAACGTTTTTGAATAAGAAATATAATCTTTCTGCAGTTACAATATTTATTATAATTGTCGATAGCAACAAAAGCATCTATATGTACATGCACAGTATATAACTTATGATATTTGTGTTTTACATGTAAGCTGAAATCCTCAATCTCCTTTCAATCACAACTAACCGATATAATGCATTAAGCAATCTTTGATTAAACACCCCACCTGTGAGAAGCCAGATTTCTCAATCCAAAAGTGGATGGAGAATCCAAGAACCATTATATATATATATATATTTCAAACTTCTGATTACCGAGTCAATCGGGTGCATATTGATTATTTGTCATCAACTTGGTTGATACTTGATAAGATGACAATTATTATTGTGACTTTAGATTATGTTGATCAGATAACCGATCATCACTATATATAATCTTCATATTTATTTAGCATCCTCAATATTAACAATCAGCATGTAGGTGGAAAAGTCCATCTTCAAGAACATCTAATCTTGGACATTATTCGGCATCGTTAGATTAGGGAAATTAGTTGTTCCACATCCACACTCGTAGCCTATTCGGCTTCCATTCTCTGCATTTGCTTCTTGCACCTTTCATCTATGTATCATCATCTCATGCCCTTCCTTCCGTTCCCTCCGCATTCGCATGATCAATAGAGGCCTTTCATGAAACGGGATTCATCTATGGTCGAAGTTAATTTGGTGACAAGATTGGTTATTTAACTTTCTCTATCTATCGAGTAACAAGCTTCACTGGTTCAACTCGTAAGGGATATAAATTCATGTTGGTTTGATTGTGGCATCGCACAATGCATCCCCCTCAAAATTAATTAAGTGGATCATCAAATAATATAAAGCCGAGAACGAAGAAGGAATCTCGCGCAGCTCATTACATTGGACCTATTTCGCTATGTTATCTTCATACCCTTTTTATAGTGAACCTTGCCACAGGAAAAGTTAATTAACTTACGGTGATACTCCATTTTGACTACATTTCTTGTCCCTTCATATACAAATAATAACGATAATATAAGCAGTTTAGTGAAGATGAATCTCTGCAGCCTGATTTCTTCTTTGGTATCAGTTTAACACGGTAAGGGAATCTGACCAACATAACTGCTTGAACATGTAGACATAATGACCTAGTACAATGTTTTCCTTGCATTTTGTATTATTAATAACGTTAGGCGACACAATCCTATCCTAATATTCATGCAATAAGTATGCTATTTCTTTTGCAAGTGATTGGATATATTTAACTGTTCGCAGCTTGCTTTTCATATATGTTATATATCCATCATTGATTATTGTATGCATGGGACAGGCAGCATATCTATCAAAGCTTCATGTCAGTAAAATTGGACACCATATAGGATTCTATGTGTCTATATGTGCCAAATACTGTACCTTTTGCATGGAGAAGAGTGCTTTATGTTTGATCAGTGATTTTATTTTCGTGGGAATTAGGTTCTTTTAGTGAGTTTAATAACGATAAGCTTTTCTTGGCAACTTACCTACTTAAGAAAAAAAAATTATTTCTGGTACTACTCAACAAGGAAAAGGGTACTTGAAACTTCTTACCATTTCAAAATACAAATTGTACATTTTTTAAAATTCGAGTTCTATTTTGTTGAAAGAGAATTTGGTTCAGGCTCAACAAACACCACCTTGGAGACTTCTAGAAGGCATGTGCTAACAAATAGCTATATTTTAACTTACAGCAGCTGTTGGGAGCCGATATATCCATTTTCTCTCATTAATTACTGCCCTCCGATGGGATGGTTTTGGATAGCCAAAATGGTCCATAAGTCAATCCTTCCTTTATTTTTAGTATATTTTAAACGCCGTTTAGCAATAGTAACATATTGTTGCTGTTCTTGTTTTTAGGGTTTAGCAACAGTAACATAATGCCACTATTCTTTTTTTAAATATTCTTTAAAGGTCGTTTAGCAACAGTAACATATTGTTTTCTTTTTTTAAGATACTTTAACAACGGTAACATATAGCTACTGCCTTATGAATCTGTCTTTAAAAATATGGCAGATTCATAATACTTCATAATGCACTTTTTCATGAATTTGTCTTGTTTTTTTAGGGCAGATTCGTAACACTTTATAACGCACTGTTCCAAGAATTTGTCTTATTTTTTAGGCAGATTTATTGGACAATAACAATGTTACTATTGTCAAACAACATTTTAAGATTCTAAGCCTGTTTTTAATGCTTCAGGAGGATGATGATGTGATGATGCCGAGCACTCCTGTTTTATTTCAACTTCTATATGTGCGTCTTCTTTCAACAATATAGGAAGTTGATGATTCAGGAATAAAGATTGAACATCTACTAGCTTGCCCCTTCCCGAAGTTGTGTCATCTTTTAACGATGTAGGAAATTCCCTACACCTAGTTGTGTCCTCTGTTAACAATATAGGAAATTGATACTTTTGTTATTGAGTAAGAATGTCTAGACCACTCTAATCAAAAGTAGTGTCACACCCAGTACTGTTGTCATGGTCTAAACGAATCAGCCGATTCGAATTGAATTGCTTGCAAACCGATTCAACTTGGCTGTACCATGTTCTGGCTTTTAACTATTGATCTTAAAAGAATACAATTTTTTTTGTAATTTCAATAATCTCCACAAAAAATAATTTTTACATTTTTGGTGAATTAACAACCGATTTTGGAGCTTTTCCAAATTAAGGAATCGGCCATTTCACCGAATCGGTAGCCATGGCGATTCTGATCAATTTTTAAAACAATGGATACATCACCCATATTTGTCGTCTCGCCTGTCTACGGTTGCACCTAAGCAGTGCGGTGGGAGGAACAGTTCTGCAATCTACCCTTCAGATCAGGAGATGAATGCACGACTTGGGGAACCTCTATTCTGCAATCTAGCAATCAGGTCAGTAGACGAATGCACGAATTGGGGAACTTCTATTCTGCAATCCAGCAATCAGGTCAGTAGACGAAGGCACCAATTAGGGAATTTCTATTCTGCAATCCTGCAACCAGATCAGGAATGCATGACTGGGGACTCTCTCTCTCTCTTTATATATATATATATATATATATATATATATATATATATATATATATATATATATATATATATATATATATATATATATAATGCCCGTGTGATTAAGCACAGCCCGATACAAAGTATCCGAATAGTGTGCTTCAAAAATTTTTGTGACTATGATACATATAAATAAATAAATAAATAAATATATATATATATATATATATATATAAGTCAATAAATAAATAAATAAATAAATAAATATATATATATATATATATATATATATATATATATATATATATATATATATATATATAAGTCAATCAGGTAAACCTGCAATCAGTGTGTATAGTCTTCATTTAGCATCCTCAATGTTAAATATCAGCTTGTATAGGTGGAAAAAGTCCATCTTGGACAACATCTAATCTCCAACATTATTAGATGAGGGAAATTAGTTGTTCCTCATCAACAATCGTGGCCTATTCGGCTTCCTTTCTCTGCATTTGCGTCTTGCACCTTTCATCTATTTATGAATGTTTTCATCTCTTGCCCTTCCTTCCATATTCACATGATCAATGGAGGCCTTTCATGAAACGGGCGTCATCTAATGATCGAAGTTAAGTTGGTGATCGGATTGGTTATTCAACTCGAGTAACGAGCTTCACTGGATGAACTACTAGTGGATATGAATTCATGTTGGTTTGCTTGTATTATATCGCAAAATCCATCCCTTTCAAAATTAATTAGGGGATGATCAAATAATCTCATGCCCCAACTACTTTCTTTTCTACGACTCCCTTGCTGTTGGGAAGAATCCCTGAAACATTTTGTCAATCCAGAAGAGAATAAAAGAATGGAAATACGGAAGGGAACTCAGCCTCAAGAACAGTCTAAAAGCAGAGAACAAAGAATGAATCTCGCTCAGCTCATCACATTGGGCCTATTTCACCTTGTGTGTATACATAAGTTAATAAATGGTTAATTAGACCCTTTTTTGTTGTGAACCTAGCCACAGGGATAATCCATTTAACATGAATCTCTGCAGCCTGATTACTTCTGCGGTATCTGTTCAAGATGTACAGTTAGGGAATCTGACCAATATAACTGCTTGAACATTTAGGAACATAAGATGTACTGTTCTGTCCTAATATTCATTAAACAAGCATGCTATATCTTTTCCAAGTGATTGGATAAATGCAACTGTTTAGCAGCTTGCCTTTTATTTGTCATATATATCGGGCATCGATCATTGTATATGTGGGACAATCAGCATATCTATCAAAAGCTTCATGTCAGTCAAATTGGATATCATATCGGATTCTGTGTGTCTAAATATGCCAAATACTGCCCCTTTTGTATGATCTGTGACTTAGTTTTTGCGGCAATTAAGTTCTTCTAGTGTGTTTGATAACGACAAACTTTTCTTCACGACGTGTCTAGTTAAAAAAAGAAAAATTACTTGCATGAAAGTTCTTTACCATTTCAACGTACAAATTATACAGTTTTTTTTTTCAAAATTCCAGTTTTCAATTTTGGGTCCAACTTACTTTGTTGATAAGAGATTTTTGGGAAAGCCCACCTGAAAACTTTTTTCAGGGTCAACAAACGCCACCTTGGAGACTCCTAGATGCAATGTGCGAGCAAAAAGCTATGTTTAATTTACATGCGTTGCTGGGAGCTGATACATTATCACTTGATCATTTTCTATCATTACTTAATACCCTGCAATGGATTGGTTTTCGATAGCGAAAATGGTCCATAACTCAATGAACAGAAGATATATTAGTCTAAAGATCAATTGGTTTTTACTGCTTCTGTGCGTACTAAGCTGGGCATAAGGTTCGGGCCGGCCCTACACTTGAAATCCAGGTTCGGGTCTGGCCCGACCATTAAAATTCGAGTCTGAGCTCAACCCGATTAAATTTAAAAAATATATTTTTAATATAATATATATATATATATATAATTAATCATAATAAAATATTATATATATATAAATTACTAAAATAAATAATAAAAAATTATTGGGCCCAATCGGGCTTACGAGAGCCCAATCAGGCTTACGAGAGCCCAACCGGGCCGGGCCGATAAATTATCGGGGCAGCTTAGTGCTTTTTTTCCGGGTCTAGGCCGGGTTCGAGTAGGCCGAGTACCAGGTACTCGGCGATGGCCCCGTCCGGTGCCCAACCTTAATGGGTACCATTGTTGTAGTTACCAATGGATTCGAAGCTTTTAAACATATGTCCTTTTAACCGCCTTTTCATTAATTGCATGTGTTGTTAATTTTATGGCAATTGTCCAAGATAATTATTGAAGGAAGAGACTGAGAAGACGAAAGGATACAAATTTCTATAAACTGTAAAGAGAAAAATGACATGTGTAGGAAAGAAGCTCTCTCACGCTCTTTTAACAAAAAATTACCTAACCTTAAAAAAAGTTTCGCCATCTTAAGTATGGATCGGGCTCCACACTCCAACAATCTTCTCAGGCACACGAAGATCCCAGTGCTTAGCACCGATTCACCTTCGAACCTAGGGGTTAGGAGAAGGAGGGGGGCTTGGAGTCTCACTCGAGCGGTGGAATTAATCATCCTGCACAAAAAACGACGAGCCAAACTGGCTAGATTCCTATGCACATTCCTTTTAATTTTTTTTTATTTTTTCTATTAATGTGTGCAATCTTAGTGTTGAATCTGTTACTTCTATTGCAGTTGGTCACCCCAAGAACTCTGGTTATTTGTATTTCAGGGGAAATTGATTTGACAAGGATAATCTCTTGTGACGTGCGCATTCATTTGCAGAAACATCTCCTGGATACCATCTTCATTTGTTCACTTCTCCACAGTAAAAGGGATGACCTGTGTGTACGTATGACACAATACAATATAGATTCAAGTAGTGGTTTTAATCCAACCTATAACAATCTTATTTCACTTGTTAATTAATTACCAAAGTGTTTCCAACAGTATTATTATTTCACCAGTTTGCAAACTTTGGTGAAAGTTACATTCATGTCAAAACTTGGAGACGTGAAATTTTTCAAAAAAAATTTCTAGTCATGCAATTAATCATTTTTTACTTTTACAAGTTTGAAATGAGCATCAATCATGCACCGTTCGGCAACACAAGTACTACCTCAAAGCTGCACATGTTTCATGTATGCTCAATTACATATTTTAGCATACGCATCTTCATGTCGCTGCCGACGACCTTCCCCGACTGGTGCAAGTTTTCCGGCAAGGGCAATGCCTTCATCGACGCTGGCATTTGATGCGATGAGTGAGGCTCGATTTGCATGCACCAACAATGCCTCCCAGTAACTAGCTAGGTTTCGGCGCATAGTTCACTCAGTTCACATATTTCATGAATATGAACCAAGTAAAATACACAAACTGATTACACGAGTCAGTCCGATCAATTTCAAGAATAGTTAATCAATTGTCACACATAATGTTATTACAAGTGCTAATGCACTTTTTTTTATAAAAAAAAACTTCATAATTGGATTGCCAATCAAGTTTGTTGGATGACTCAATTATATACACTTGACTTGTATAATCGAAAACCCCATACGTCAATTATATATAAAGAGAGTGACTGTTTATAGGATGTACGAAGATACAAACAGAAGCACTCTTTGGGTACATGCCCTTTATGAGAAGGGGACCATGTGCTGGTGGGGCTGCACGGAGTGTCATTTGTCCTAGGACCAAATAATGGATGTTGTCTCTTCTTAGACATAAGGTGGCCTGCATCCTCGCTCGCTTGTGGTGGAAAACTTTTGACATCAGCAAAGCTCGTCCGCTTGTGCGCGCTCGGACACAAGCGTCCAACATTGGCGCCGTTCAAGTGGCCCGCCTTCTGCACATAGACTTGGAAAATGAGCGGGCTGCTCTTGGCTTGTGAAAGTGTTCGTTCATGGACGTTAGCATCTAGGCCTGCCCGAGCTTGATGCTTTAGATCCCTACACGCACACACACACATGTGCGTGATCATGGGAATCCTGAGTTTCTCCCCTTTTCTCTTTTGATTTTCTTCGGGTGAGTGGAAGGCTAACGGCCCTCCATCAAAAGAAGACAGAAGGACCTCCATTCCTCCTCCCTCTCCTCTCCTTAATAGTTGTGATTTAATAGAAGAGAAGAAAAGAGACAAATAGAACAGTGGAAGTTGTTAGAAATGATAATTTTGAGAATAAGAGAAGGGAGAGATGATATGGTGCTTCTATAGGTTAAGATTGGCCATAAGGAGTGAAGAAACACACAAACAAGAAAATGAATTTTTAGTAGTCACAGAAAATGCATTTTTTTTCAAAAAAAATGCAAAAATAACGTGATAAATTAACTAGCCGTTTAAAACTTTAAAAAACGCATATTTTAAAAAACATTAAAAACGAAAAAAAACACGTTTTACATGCATTTTTTTCGTTTTTTTTCAGTTTTTTTCGTTTTTTAATGTCAAACAACTTTTTTTTTTTCATTTTCTATTTTTTCAAGCTCGCTGTATTATATCAAAAAAAAATCTCGCTATTTAAACTTTGAGACGTTAAACTATGATTTTTACATGCTTCGGTGACAATCACCATGGTCGATGATAATTGAGCTATTTCAACGTGCACTCCGTTGTTTTTTCTCTTTTTATACCATTGCTTTATGTACAAGTTTCAAGTACAAGACACAAAACAGTCTTCTCTGGCTAGACATCGGGAGCCAAACCCGGAAAAAGCTTCAAGTACAAGAGGTTAATACTCTAGAGTTCACGAGGATATTCTTTACAGTGTTCTGCATCTTGTTTCATTGGTAACAATATCTTTCTCGTTTTACATTTTTCTATGGGTTTTCTTGATTATTCCTTAAGCAATTGTTATCTTCAACCTCCTTCCTTGGCGAGAATTTGTCATCCTCTGAGTTGTTGCCAACTTTAGCCTCACGATATCTCCTCTACTAATTTTCTTCAGTTGCCTTATCATCTCCCCCTCATGCTGACAGAAGTCAAATGATTCAGCTTGCTTCTAAGTTGAGGAAATTAACGTAGGTCCTCCCGATAAAATTTATCTAGATCATCTCTTTTGGAAGTTGTTCTCTAACAAAGTGAGTGTTTATTTCAAATTGTTTTGATCTAGCATGAGTAAATAAGTCTTTCTCATGCTATGACGCCACAATGTAAGTTCGTATCCTCTAGTGCAGCCGTAGGATTGCCCTCGTGAAGAATGGCTAGTTGAAGTGCTTCAACTGGCGACTACGATATTTCTGGGGATCTTCAAACTTCTTAGCTTCCTTCCAAATATGGATGATTCAGGTTGGAAATAGCCGATGTTGTTAATATAATGGTTCGTGTCACACCAAATATTTCTATTCTAAGAAGAATGTCATAAATGTACCTTTTATATATGGGAAAGTGTAATATTATCATTATCATGAAGAATTTCAACTCCTAAGAAGTAAACACGTTGCCGATAAGTTTGATGGATTATTCTTTGCCAATTTTTTTACTTATGCACATTATGGCCTAGAACAAACCGGCCTAGAACCAAGAATTGACAACTCATCTTTCAACCGTTCAAACGAAGTACGAAGAAGGGCTTTCTTAAGCCCTCTATAAAGCTTTGTATATAGATGATGAACAAAATATTCTTTTATCTTTCTCATCAAATCATGTAGGCTGCGACAAGAATATTTCCACATTAAGAGTTCCATAAATTAGGAGGGTGTTACTTACATCAAGATCCTAAACTTAACATGCCAATAGGGACAAAGCCAGGATTTTTTTTAGGGTCGGGCTAAATGGGAGCTGGGTTTATTGGGTTGGATTTGGGTAGGGCCAAACTGAACTTACATTCAAAAAATACATAGAAGCAAAAAAAAAAAAATCAATTTTTACACTGTAATTTTTTTTTTTAATTTGGTTGGGGTGGGGACATGGCCTAGGCGGGCCCCCCCCTCCCGCTGCCCCTGCATGCCAATACCCTCATAGCCAAACAGAGCATCAACCTTCCTATTGTTGGTCTAACTATTGGCGAGAAAATTTCAGTAAATTCCTTCTTTCGAACTAACGCTTTGTTTGGTTGGAGGGAAAGGAATGGATGGAAAGGGAGGAAATGGGAAGGGAAGGGAAGGGAATGAAAGAGAAAGGGAAGGGAAGGGAATGAAAGAGAAAGGGAAGAAAAAGGAATGTAATGGAAAGGAATGGAAAGAGTTATTAAAAAGTTTGTTTGGATAGAAAGAGAAGGGAAATGAATGAAATGGAAAAAAAGACTAAATAGCACATGGATTTAGAAAAGATAGAAAGAAAAGGAGGGGTAGTATAAGAATAAAAAACTCTCACTTACCTTTCTTTCATTTTCTTTCCAATCCGTCGGATTTAGGAAGGAAGAGATTTACACTATACAATCTCTCTCTTTCCTTTCATTTCCTTTCCCTCTCCTTGCAACCAAACACCTTTTGCCCCTTTCCCTCCCTTTCTTTCCTTTCTAATTAGCCAACCAAACAAAGGAGGGATGAATAATCCCTTCCTTTCCCTTCTACCAAACAGGCCCTAAATCCTCTTGAAATTGAACAAAACATCTGATTGGTAGCTTTCTCCATTTGAAGTAATGTCTACGTTTGATTTCTTTCAAGAAAAGACAACTCAACAGGCCAGCATGGCTTGTTTCTATTTTGGGTTACTATCGAAGGGCTTCCTCTAGTGATGTGGGTTTAGTTTCTTAACTAGGATGTATGTGACTTGTGAAAATTTTTGGTGTTCTTGTTACATCCATAGTTTTAGTTACCATGTGATGGGTCCTAACAGGTTGAACTGGTTCACAGGGTGGATTTGGGTTGACAATAATAACCAGATGCATGATGATTCAATACTAGATGAACTATTCCCCCCGGTGTATTTAAAATATAGTAGCTACGTTGTTTTCTACCACAATTGGGTGTAATTACTCAGGAAATAAGTAGGACATAATCTTTCTCTCTCCCTCTCTTTCTTTGTGAGCGTGCGCCACACATACACATACATAGAAAAGTAGGGTTGGCACATTTGGCGTCATGGCAGCTTACATAATTGGCTGGTGAATCCTTCCATGATCATCACCCACAAACAGATCAAGAGCGCGTGGGGACATCGTTGGATTGTTGATTACCACTTTCAAGGGGATATTTCGAGTTCCAAACACTTATTCGTGTCTATATGCGACACTAATATTCTTGCAATATTCTAGTTTTGTTGGACTGTCTTTGTTTTGCTTGTTTATCAGTACAGCATTCTCTATGGTCGAGCCCTTCCGTTGATCGTATACACGTTCTAGATATCATGAGACCTAGGGTTTTTAGGTTTTTGTTGATAATGTTCAATAATTCTCCATATATGGTCTTTTTTTTTTTTTTTTTGCACAGGAGCTTCGACCTCTTTAGGGTATCGCCCCATATAACATAAGAAATCATATTCCCAGCAGACTTTTCTACCAATAGTTGCATTGTAGCTCATGTTTCTTCATCCATTGCCTCATTTTTTTGCGCACAACTTGCTTGTAGCAATGAATTAATGCATGGAATTATGCATTGTAAAACAGAGAAACGAGAGAGCTTCGATTACATCCTGCCGAGACACCGGGAGAGTAGTTACCCAACCATGGCGTTCTTTTTACAGGAAACTAAAAAGAAGAGAAAAGGAGGAACAAGAAAAAAAGAAGACAGTACATAACGGTTAAATTAACTTACGCAGGGAGCAACACGAGCATGTGACATGAACGCCTACTCATCCTCTGCAATTGCCGGAAACTGGAAAGAACAGTACACCACCAATAAATGAACCTCGATTGATGACGACCCAAATAAATTGAATCTGAAAACCTCGATTGATGGCGACCAAAATAAATTGAATCTGAAAGGAAATTACAAGCAGATAGCCGGGGACAACGAGACTGACGGAGAGGCGGGGACAGCATGTACAGCCAAGTGAGTCCCTTGCTTCATGACATCACATTTATGACTTACAGACAAAAGTAGGCACTCAAATCACGTTTCACTTTTGCCTCTGCCCAATAACAGCAGAAATATTTATTGATCTGTACGCACCGCCAGCTCTCTCTTCGTTGTTTCTCCGCTTTATGGCAGGTCAAAAAGCATAGGCTTATATCGGATGGATGAATAAAAAAGAAACCATAAAGGATTCTTCTTTTTCTTTTGTTGTTAGTTACACTTGAACAATGTGTAATGCTTCCATGATTAGTGTCTTTCCTCTGTTTCTTTCTGGTAATTATTAACTAGTTGTTTCCCTGGACTGGTGGAGCCAAAATCCAACATACAGTTCTTTCTTTTTCCTCTTTTGAGGTTGCCAACATCTTACTGAAGTATGAATTAGAATTATTCGGCGGAGCATGATTACAACATGTGCCACCTCTCTTCATCCTTCAAATTCACGGTTTTTGAGCTCTGTGAGAAACCCCATTTACATTTTGTGCTGTAGTCCATTGTCCTAAAGTCCTTACAGTTCGACTCATTGAAAGAGATGGGTGAAAGGAGCTTCACGTTGACAAACCACCAAAGTTTCAGAGCTCAGAAGTCACACCAATCCTATTGCAGGTTAAATAATTAAAGCATTGATGTGACAACGCTGAAGCACACGTCAACCATCATCTCCTGTTTTTCTCCTGGATTTCCTGCATTCAACTAAAATTCCGGTCACGTAAATTCTTGCTGCAGTTTTACACTTCTCCTTTTTCTCCGGCTTCCACACATTCCTTTATCCCCTCTGTTTTTTTTCCTTCCGACTCACTGCTTGTTCTTCGACGTCAGGATGAATATCACAAATCACAAGGCTCATAAGTGGACAAAAGAATCTCTGCAACGCGAAGTAAGCTCATAAATTAAATACGACGGTCTAACGTAATTGGAGATTGGGTTCGATCTGCCATTCTCGTTTCCCTTCGTCCACAAGCATGCTGGGTTACCTGGTTCATTAATGCGAACAAGCACGAGAAGAAGGTGCGCACTTCGAAACGAACAAATTAACCAAGGAGCCGGCCCATCGGCACGCTCTGTTCTCCATGAATTGCACCACCACGGAGTGGAAGCGATTTGGCTTGTGTTGTTGCTCCGGTCTTGGCGAACCATTTGACTATCTAATTTTCTCTTCAAATCAGGGAACGTCGACTGCGCCAATTAGAGAGAGATGTTAAAGAACGATGTCATCTCAAACCCCACGCATGGGAAGAAATAGAGAGAGATGTTATGAAGAAGAAAAGAAACAAAAACACAAGGATTCATATGGTTAAAGAAAAAAAGACTAGCTCTTCCTACATCTGCGTTGAAGCTGCACATTTTCCATCTACACATGTATAAGAGCGGTTGGCTTTCATTAAAGCAGCTAATAGCTGAACACCATAATTACTAAAATCATAATAATACCCCTACCCGCAAAATTTTCAGAGTGAAAAAGTTGAAAGTAGTTGGGTTGCACAACCAGTTGAGTGGCACATTATAGCAACTTTCTTAGTTCAAAACTTGGAAGATGCTATTTTGATGGTATTGATAAATATTGAGATTGAGATTAACGGTGTAAGTGGACTCGTTTTTGTCCCTCTCTCTTTTCTTCCATCTCCTCCGCGGCCCCCTCTCTCTCTCACTTGTAGTTGGCTGACTTGTTAAGGTTGGCTCAACTCACTCCTGATTCAATCGGTTTTAGTTTTTTTTGAAACTCAATCGAATCGACAAGTCAACTAGCTGACTGGTGACGACGTCATCTATCAATTTGAGTTCAAGTCACGGGTTTGCCATCTATCTATCTATCTATCTAGATGGGTGTTTTATTTTAACAAGACCACTATAACAGAGGCAGAATCTTCTTAGCCATTCAAGCCCTTCATCCAATCCAAGCACTGCACCTTGATGTTAAATAGTCCTGATGTGGTGGGAAAGGTCGGGAGATTTCTAAACCGAAAGAAATCATACATGTAGGCTCCCACGAGGTCAAAGAAAGGACAGAGAAAACTGTTGTTTGAAGAAGGTGGTTCCAATGGAGTGGCGCTCCTGTCCAGCATGTTCTTTGCGGCCGGTTGTACGTCACCATTTAGTCGGGTAGCTCGGGAGTAGAGTAGGCCGCACGACTGTGGTGGCGAAGATGATTCGAGGGAACGGACCCGTACACACCTTCAATGTGGATGGAATGGAATATACAGACGGGCGCCAGTCTGCCCTTGTGCTCTTTTACCACGGTAACAACACCTTCTCTGTTCGCCGGCGGACACCATGTACCGTATCGGTTGATCTTCGTTGCCCTTCTCCGTCTATATCGCTCGAGAAAGAGTGCCCGCCGGCACATTGCGAAAATATGTAATACATTTTGCGTATTATCCCAAGTTTCCTTGATGATGCTATTTTCGAAGATAAGTAATCTTTGTGATCAAATGTCTTAAGTTCTTGTTGACATTACATTGCTCGTTTCAAACAATCTCGCGATTTCACCAACTCGCCGGTGTCCCTAGAATAAAGTTACAAATATCATTTTCAACAGTACAAAAACATCCATCATTTTCACTTTTTACCATTGATTAAATTCCCCTTCCCGGCCATATGCTTTTTCCCACAAATCCACACAGCGGTGCCCTTTGGAGTAATCGAATCTGCCAAAATCCAATAAGTGCACTTGTGTATGCCCTGTCTAAACATTCATCGGTGTAAAACTTCCAATACCAATCTTGTTCCCACCAAAGAAAGTCCTCCCGCCATTGTTGGTGGGGGTTTGAAAACTGAATCCAATGGGTTTCAAACAAATTAAAACAAGTAAAGGTTTAAAACAACTTGGAAATAATTAGCAATGAATCTAACTGATTTGTACGTGTTCTATTCAAATCCGAGGATTAGGACCATTCTTCCAACACTGCTTCAGCCTTACAAGCTTAACTATTGATGGGCAATGTACAATGGTGGAGCCACATGCCACAGCTTCAGCCTTACAAGCTTAACTATTGATGGGCAATGTACAGTGGTGGAGCCACATGCCCCATGGTGGCTGGCGTGAGCAGGTGCTTGCACCAATCTCACAAAGTTTGTTTTTGAATTAATGCTTTGATATATTTGATTGTTTATATGTAGTCACCCTTAAAAGCATTTAAGTTATTGAATTAGTGCCCCTCTAGCCAAAATTTATGGCTTCGCTAGTGTAAGGATCCGACTTACACCGGACTCGGGTTATTGACTTGATGGATCTTAACCAACTCCTTAGTAGTTTCGGTTTCAACCTAAATAAGAATAAGAATCAGCACAATAAATCACTTTAACAACCTTCTTTATAAATACCCAATGATTCCTCATCCTCATAAATATAAGACTAAATTTTTGGAATGTATAATCTAATGCATCCATGCATGTGGGACTCCAAGTCTGAGTGTTGAACTTTCATTCAATATCACTACAATATCACTATAATAATCTGACCCACTTGGTTCGATCACTTTAACAACTCTTTATAAATTCTTTAAGTTTCCTCATAATTTTAAATACAAGACTAAATTTTCAAAGTACTGCAGCTAATGGCAATGTACATTTGAAGGCTATTCAAGTAGGATGTCCCTTTTCTAAAGCCTCCAACAGAACGAGCATCCGCCCCTTAAAGCTAGCAAGCAACTAGGCAACCACCTCCAACACCACATGCCCACGTAGCAGGCTATTGTCTGAGCTCATAGAAACTACCCTTTGTGTGAAAATTTTGGTTATCTAGTTGTATGGTGGGACAACTTCTTCGGGAAAGATTTTTACCTTGTTTGAAGCAAAGTGTACCAGCTGTACTAGATGTAACTTTTTACTTAGCATACCCTATAGACAAAAATTTCATTTTTTAGGTATGCAAGAGGTTAACAGTCTGCAGTCCAACTTCCACCTTTGTTAAGTTTCCATTGAAGGATTTAACGTGATCCATTTGACTATAACATCGAATGTATACCTACAATCACATAATATCACTTACATTTGAAGGTTAGTTTCAAGAAACTGAAGCACTAAATAAACTTCACTAAATAAATCATATACCTCTGTATGTGGATGGAACCAAGATATGATTGACAGCTAGATCCAAGAGAGAGAGAGAGAGCATTCTTAGTAAATATTGCTTTCGTTTGTCTATCTTTAACAGCCTCAAATCTTGAGTTGGACCCGCTCGAGATTGTCTCGTACGAATTTCATATATACCTATCAATAGTGCCAATATTTCATATTCCAAAACCAATTTGTTCGTCCTTGGAGATTATATATATATTAACGAACCTAAGGAAAGAATCCTGAAAGAACCCAGTGGTGGAGCAAGATTTTTCATCCATAAAGCACTTGATGACACAACTCTGGTGTAGGCATTTCTTAAAATTTTAGTCATAAAGTTAGCATAATTAATGAATTTTTTGATGAATTGGCATGAGCAGTGGCCCACCCGAGCCAGCAAGTAGCTCCGCTATTAGAAGAACCCCATCAACTCTAACTAATACGCAAAAAGTTTGCGATACAGTAAGAGAAGAAAAGAGCTTGCCTCGCAGGTGATAAAAGGCTTTGTGGAAAGGAACCAGATGAAGTTAGTTAGTTACATGCATAGGCATCTACACAGGGATCGAACAGACCGTAACTTCACCGGATCTTCCCAGTAGTTCCTTTTTACGAACCAGGAAAAAAGGGATGTTTTCTTTCCCGAGTAACAGGCTCCTTGGATTCTTTTTCTCTTCTCTCTCTCTCACGCGCACAAACAGTAGCTGTATTTGGATATTGTGCAGTGGCATGATACGGCTTAAAATAAATTAAAGCTGGAAGACTACCAAAATGGATGTAGGGTTGCACACACACTTCGTCAGATGGTGTGGCTCATTTCAGCTTGGTGGCGCATTTGGGAGGAGCGCAACAACATGGTCTTCATGGACACCTTCTCTTCGTCAGATTGTATGGCTCGTCTTGTGCAGGAGGATGTCCAGTTTGCCATTCGATTAAGGCACCGTGGTCCATCTGCGACTGGGTGACGGTGCCGCTTTTTCCTTCCTTTCTATTTACACATTGCATTGTATTGTATATTTCGTCTTTTTGCTTTTGTTTTTCCGGATTTCTTTTGTATATAGGACGTCTTGTCCCTAAATTTTGTTATATATTTTTCATTTTATCGGCTCTCTCTCTCATACACTTCCTCTCTTTTGATATTCTCTGCCTCTAAATCCAAAGTGGGACCTCTGGTGTTGCCGCAGCTTAAACTGTCGTTTTACATGTTTTTCTTTTGGAGGATACAGCAACCGTTGGATTGGTTTCGCCGATTTGGTAACGGTAGTACGCATCTGCACCTCTCTCTCTCTCTCCGACGCGTTTGCTGAATATTTGTGCGTGCGAGCGAGCGTGCGTGCTTGCTTGTCTGTCGCAAACAGGACAGAACACGACGGAGCTAACCAGCTGTAGTGTGCTGAGAAGCCAGCACGCGCTTAATATCTTACTAGATCATTTACCTTCTAGCTCATTTTCCCTTTACGGGGAAGAATGGACTGTGCGTGCCACAGAGAAAGAGAGAGAGAGAGAGATGCGTATAAGGCCTTGAATCAACTCAATTTCCTGACCGATTGGATCTAATCAGTGGGGGAGCTACATGCAAAACTTATTATATGCATAGGCCTATCCATTTATGCATCATGTTCATTACATATATTCTTGGAAGTGAGGCAAAAGAATACATGTCATTGGAGGCTGTGTATGGCGCATCTGTAATCATCTCTTGAATCACGTAAGGATTATGCTTATTTTTTTATAGTGTTGTTTTCAAATATTTGATTGTTTAGATGTACAAGTGACCATAAAAAAATAGAAGTTATTGAATTAGTTTTCCCTTCAAACCACGATTTCTGGTGCTTCGAATGAACCGACCAAGATCATTCGTATGGCAGTGGTTGCCATCACGGCCTTCCTTCAGCTTTTTGTCGACCACTTTTGTTTGTTTTTGGACCCAAATGCCAAAACACGCACGCTTAAAAGAAAGAAAGAACAAGGCAAACTAAATTGCACTCGCGGGTGAAAAAGAAAGACATTGCCGTGCAACTATGTGATCAGACATAACGCGTGTTCTCTGCGCGACCCCCCATAGTAAGCTAAGAGCCTAAAGTCTTGTTTGGAAGTACCCATTGGAAAAAATGGGTTTGTTGAAAACTTGATTTTCAGAAAACCAGTTTTTAATGCGTTTTTGAAACCTGGTTTTACTGGCAAACCATGTTTGGATGACCAAAAAATCGGTTTTGCTGTTGATTAATTCAGCTGAAAGACAAGACGGTTGACTTATAGTTAGTTAGTTAAAACTATACAGATAAAATAAATATGGAAAGCAACAAACATTAATTGAGAAACTTGAGCACCCCAACCATAGAAAATTTTGGTAACAGTAGTTCTAATGAGAAACACAGTTACACACAGATGTAGAAACACATGAACAGCGGTGGAGAAAACAGTTGCTGGATTATTAACATATAAAAAGGGAGAAAGAGTAAATCTGAAGAAAGCCCTTAATATCCCCTAAAGCACAAAGATGCCGTCAGCCAAACAAACTATGTTGAGTACATGTGATCCTTCACTCCCAAACTACCCTAAAGGTTTTGAGCATTTATATATTTGATGGTTCTACATATAAGTGCCGAAAAGGAATTAAAGATATTGAACCAGAAAAGAATTACTGACTCGGCTAGTGTTCGAAATACAATTCTCTGTTGAAAATTGCTGATACAGTTATCAGGAAAAAAAAATGAGAGAGCTAGACAAGTACCAGGTACTTGATTCACAGCTTCTGACTGTTAACAACAGCACTACTACTTACTTAGCATGATGGCTATTATGTGAAAGGGGACAAACCAACAAAGTGAAAATTAAACATAACAAATGATAAGCAGTAACGAGTACCTGAAACTGAGAAGAAGCTTAAAAAAACAGCTAAGAGGAGAAATCCTTGAGAAAACCTTAGCTCACAAGTCACATAACTGGGAATCAACCTTCAAAATACCGTTCGCGTCTCAAGATGTTGTCGTTAACCATCACCTCCCAAATCGCCATTTTTCTTGAAAAAAGTCCCTCCCTGGCTTCTGCAAAACGGCTAGGTTTTAACCAAACTGGCTTTTCAAGCAACCCAGTTTCATGTGATGCCAAACGCTTCACACAACGTCTCCTGCCTCCAAAAAGGTCTTCTATGCATCAAGCTAAATGTGCTATACCTGAGCATCGGGCCCGCCTAGCCCCAAACTTGAGTCCAAGTCTGGCCCGACACCCAAAACCTGAGCTTGGGTCAAGTTTGACATGGTTCGATTAAAATAAAAAGAGTTTTTTAAATATAAAATAAAAATTATTTAATATAAAATATATATTTTAATAATAAAATATATATCATTATTAAATTTAAAAGCATATCGGGGCGAATGAAGCCTCGTCAGGACAACCCGATCTGACTTGGTATGTGTCAGGCCCGCCCAAGCCTATTTTTTTGGGCTCGATGGGGCCAGGTACTAGATACTGGTAGGGGCACTCGGCCGATGTCCATCCTTAGTAACATGGTTACCAAACCAGTTATGTACATATTCATGTGCACGAAAAACACCGATGCACATGAACAGAACCCATAGAAAGTGGGTCAGGAATAGATGTTGATGTCGCACCGTGCACCTTGGTGCATCTATCAACCTTTTTTTTTCATAAAGGGAAGGAACATGGGGAGCCCTCAAAAGGTTATTTTTCTATATTTTTCATTCTGTCCATGTAAGAAGCATTTTTCTCTTTTTTTTTAATTATTTTTCGTTTTCGGAAGAAAGAGGATCTTAGTATTTTCCTATACCCACACATGTTGGCGACGAACCCTTTAATCTACTTCGATAAATATACAATATCCATCTCGAAATCAGTGACGTTTATATGGTCCCAATATATTTGACTATCGAATGTACTTTTTTGCCTTATTTGCGCATTTTTTGGCAATAATGTGCTTTTAGATACTAGGCATTTGGGCTTATGAATTACATGAAAACTGCTGCCAATCTTCCAGTTAAATTAGATCAGCAGAGGCAAATATCCTACTATATTAAATAGCTTAATTTCTATTTTTTCAACATAATTTCGACCGATTGGTAGGCTTAGAATAGATGTTTGAGATGATAATGTCTTGTTCATTTTCATCTCTACAAGTACTCGGTTGGACACTATCTTGCTCGCATGTATAATTGGAATACGATTGCTAGCAAGCTACAAGTAGCGATTATTACTGTACTTGTAAAGACGAGACTTGACAAAATAGATCTATTTTAACCTTGATTCCAACCCCAAGGTTGCTTTTTGAAGTAGATGCATGATAAATGTTCTCAGTAACCACACAATGTTCACCGCACACCCTCCCTACTGGTTTACTGACCAACTAGTGGCGGAGTTACAAAAATTGTCCATAGAAGCACTGATTTACAAATTTTCATATTCCAAAGAACAGCCACTTATATAACAGGGTAAATAATTTGAAGAAATTAATGTAAAGAAAAATTGAGGGGCAATATGTGGTTCTGCCCACGCCCGGTCAAAATTAAAAATAGATATTTTTAATTTTAAAATAATATATAAATATAAGTAACCATAACAAAATATTATAATTACATATAAAAATCAATGAAAATAATCTTAAAAATATTTTATCCGACCGAATAGGGCTTAGTCGGGCCTACTCAGGTCGACCTGGTGCCTTTTTTTTGGGCTCCAATTGGGCCCGGGTATCAAGTGTCCGTCGGATGCCAAGCCTGATGCCCAGGTTAACCCCTTACCATATCCAATCTTCAATCAAATTCAATTTCTGGTACAAAATTCAAATGAACAAAAGTTCATCCCATGTTCAATTCCCTTCTTTAAATTCACAATTCAAAACCGATCCGAAACCGTATCCAACCTTTCTATACACGACCCAATTCAAATCATATTATCATACGTTAAAAACCTTACTTCCAAAACATCCAGATAGTCGATGTAGGATATTTATTTCAAACACAATGTGTGTTTATATTCGAAACTGAATCGTATCAGATATTTATAACTAAACTTGATGCTGATTGGATTCTATGTCTTGAATCGGAATCTCCTCTTATATATATATATATATATATATATCTATATATTCAATTTTTCTAAGCAATTCAGGTAGATATTCAATTTGAATTGGAATCCAGTAAATTGAAGTGGACAGCAATGCCACCATTAGGGGCACCAGTTTCCCCACATAGTAGGCACAACAGGATCTGCCTACCAAAAGGGTTGTTGCCATGTCGATTTCAGTTGGCCCCGAGTCTCTGTATGATTGCGATACTTTTGTATGCGCCTTCCTGCTCTTGTTTTTTATTCGATTAGACATCGACCTTTTGCTCTAACCTTACAGAGACTTCGATCGCCTGTCTTTCAAAAAAATGAGGCACATGGACGGTTGAGATGTATTTGTAGGTTGACCACCCATAGCAGCTGTATCAAAAATAATTTAGACCCAAATTCGGGGTAGAGTTGAAACCAGAAATTTTTAGAAATATTATTTTCTAAAATTTTTATGTAAGATAAATAAAATCTTTTAAAATTTATATATGCACTTAAAAAAATTTTGAGGGGTGAGTAGAGCCATTACTAAGAATGTTGGTTAAGGAAGCACGTGATTGTTGTAAAAAATTGGTTTGTTAACGGAATCGTCTACAATGCTAATTTGTTAAATCAATCTATTCATTCGATTCCACTAGATCAATGGTTTGTAAAAGTAATTTTCTGAGAAGAGCAAATAGGAAATAAATAAATAAAAACAAAAAATTCAAGAAAATTTATAAAAAAAAAAAAAATTAAAAGTTGACATATGGTAGAGTCGTCCACATAATTGAATTGAATTGAATGGATTTGACAACTTGGAAGCAAACAAGTCTTCAACAAGCTCTTCGTTTAATTGGCTTGTCACTTGGACCAGATCATCTCTCCCGTGAGCACGTAGATGGCGGGTAGAGGCATGTGAGGGGCGTGTCATTTTTTAAACATGATATGATAGCGTAGAGAATTGGGTTGAGGGGTTGCAATGACACTTCTATACCAAGGGCGAAGGCCAGGTCGGTAGGGATTAGGGATATCAATATATCCGATTTGAATCGAATATCATATTCGGATTTAAGCATTTGATCAGATTTAGATTCAAATTCAGATATACATAAATATCTAATTGGATTCAGATAGGATTCATGTTTAGACAAATATTCTGCATCTAATTGGTAAAATCTGGTTCAAAATTCAGATTTGGATATAAATATAAAAATCCGATTCAGATTGAATTCTGAATTGTAAAATTGGATTTCAGATTTGAATTCATATATGACTTTTCTTTATTAAAAAAAACGAATCTGAATTCGAATATGAATATGTGAATATCCAAAAAAACATATATGATTAAGGTTATATCCAATATGATCCGTTGACATCGCTAGGAGGGGCTTTAGCCCCTCCCTTAGATTTTAAATAATTCAGAAATTTATGTGTAAAGTTTAAAAATCTTAGTTTAACATGTATAAAATATTTGAAAATTCCATTTTCCTTTCCATTAACATTTTAAAACTATAGTTCACCTCTTTTAATAATAAAAAAAATACCCTTGGTTTCGAGTCTCCCTCTCCTCTCTTCCCTTTCTTCCATGAGCTCATCACTTTACACGTACCCCTTCTAGAGGCTATCTATCCTCTTATTTGAAAGAGGAGAAGGAAGAAGGCAGGGAGTAGGCCAATAGATAGGTCCACTTAGCCTCCTACGAATCAAACAAGGATATATGTAATGTAATGTGCCAACCTGCCGGCCAGTTGTTCTATATATATATATAAGCCATTAGTTAATTTTATTGGACCCACCAGAAAATTCTCATGTGTGATTGGAGGAGTCCGATATGGGGAGGACGTAAGAGCGTAGGGTATGTTG
The DNA here is from genome assembly GCF_008831285.2 of Nymphaea colorata. Taxonomy (NCBI): domain Eukaryota; kingdom Viridiplantae; phylum Streptophyta; class Magnoliopsida; order Nymphaeales; family Nymphaeaceae; genus Nymphaea; species Nymphaea colorata. The sequence continues at coordinate 13,001,064 of NC_045147.1, forward strand.
GTGCACCCTCACTGAGGGAAGCCCCTTAACAACAACCGTTCATGGGCTTTTCCAAGAGATTTTTAAGGTCGACTGTCTTAATTGCAGAAGGTGCGGTTGCCTCCCCGTGCCCGATCTTCGTTGTGGGCACTCTTTCTCTTCTGTGTGCTACAGTTGATCAGTCTCTCCGTACATGATGCGGACACCGCTCCAACGTACACAAGAATCTCAATAAACTTGTTTTTTCTTCCTTTTCCCTTTCACTTTGCGTTATATATATTCCTTCCACCTCCTTCTCCTCCTCCCATACTCATTGCACCTGCACTCTTCTGTTTCTCTTCTTCGTAGCTTTTCATGGTTTCTATCCAGGAACTGTCTTTTCTTCGCCATGGTACTTTTCTTTTGATACGTTCGTGGGTATAACTAACGGTTTTCGTGTAAAAGAAAATTTGGTTGTGTGAGATACAGAAGGTCCATGTTGAGGAGCAGAGTGGGAGGAGGCATGAATCTGCAGGTCAATGGCCAAGCTAGCGTTCCACCAGGCTTTAGATTTCATCCAACAGAGGAGGAGCTCCTGCACTATTACTTGAGGAAGAAGGTGAACTATGAGAAGATTGACTTGGATGTCATCAAAGAAGTTGATCTCAACAAGCTTGAACCCTGGGATCTTCAAGGTCTCTTTCTCTCTCTCTCTCTCGCTGTGGCGGAAAAGTGGCTCCGTTTCTTTATCTTCTTTATCGGCATTGGTTCTTGTCTAATGTTTGGGTTGTTTGCTGCATGTAGAGAAGTGTAGGATTGGATCCACGCCTCAGAGCGACTGGTATTTCTTTAGCCACAAGGACAAGAAGTACCCGACGGGGACGAGAACCAACAGAGCAACCGCAGCAGGGTTTTGGAAGGCGACGGGGAGGGACAAGATCATCCACTCGAGCTCCAAACGCATTGGCATGAGGAAGACGCTGGTGTTCTACAGGGGCAGGGCGCCTCACGGCCAGAAGTCGGACTGGATCATGCACGAGTACCGCCTCGACGACAATCTCGACTCGGCCTCTCCCGTCACAGTAAGTTGTACACCTCCTGTATTAGCCTTCATTAATTTTTTAGCCAACCGTTTGGAAAGTCAGCCACAATTGTTACCCTGTGCTCAATGATGGTGGCTGTACAATATTTTCCGGCAAGCCCGCTGCTTTAAAGATCAGAGAATGTAGGTCGGTAACACGTTACATCAACTCCTTAGGCAGGACGTTTCATGTGTTGTCGAAAGATTTCGTGTTCTTTCAGAAAATAAGGAGAGGAAGAAGAGAATGTCCGACCAGCTCCACCGACTAGTTATTTTCCTGCTGCAGGTAACCGAGTCCATACAGGAAGAAGGATGGGTGGTGTGTAGAGTCTTCAAGAAGAAGAATCACCATTATAAGAGGGAGGAAAGTCCAGTCGGGCCGGGGCCGCTGGCGACGAAAGTGACGGACTTGAATTCCTGCCTCGACGGCACACTGGACCAAGTGCTGCTGTACATGAGCCGCACATGCAAGGAGGATTCGCCGGAGAACAAATTGAAGCAGCTGCACCAGTTTCAAGGCTTTCAAGCACTGGCACAGCTTCCCAACGATGGCCCGCCGGAGCTTCGCTTGCCATATTTTTCCGACATCGAAACCACCTCTTCCGCTCCGACCACGGCCGCAAACCTCTCCAGTATTGCCGGAGACGGCCATGACTGCACAGGGCTGAGGGCGACTGCGGCCGTGTATACCGGGAACACGGATCATGTTCTTCACGACTGGACGTCTCTTGATCGTTTCGTTGCTTCTCACCTCAATGGTGAAGAAGAGACGTCGAGGCAACTGGCCTGCTTCAATGGGCAGCCGACGTTCTTGTGCCAAGTGCCTGAACCCGACCTCCATTTCCCTCCCCTCCTTCCGCAGAACAGTAGGCTGTTCGGCACCGCTACAAACGACTTGGAAAACGACATTGACAATTGGAGTTTGCCACGGTCATCCACTGATTCAGAATTCTTGTCCTCCGGCATTCTCTGAATTCCAAAGCATTTGTTGATTGAAAATGTGGATGAGTCTCTTTGGCTTTTGAAATATGAATGTTCAGTTTCTGTACGTGTATTACGAACTCAGTTGATGAGATCGGGTAGCATTTTCTGCTGTACTCTCTCTCTCTCTCTGTGTGTGTGTGTGTGTGGAATGCCCTTAATTACCTTCGAAGTCTTATCTCCGCACACGTTCAGAACTCATACTTGTTCCATCGTTTCGAGCAGCAGTACTGAAAATTGAAGATCTTTTGTCTTGCTCACTTGCCTATGCACTAACCCTTAAACCACATTTCTATCTTAAGAAGATTATAGCCCTAAGTACCATCTGATCATTGCATAAAGGGTACACGCATAAAGGAACAGTTTGGACTTGATTAAGGACCTCTGCCTTTAGTTGTCGATTCGAAAGCGAAAGGCATTTTTGTGGCTGAATTTCGAATGCAGCTTTTAACTTAGGAACGAGAAATGGGGAGGGATTTACAGCCATTTAAGCCAAACCTAAGATGTAAGTTAAACAGGAATATGCTAATGATGAAGGAATATTCCGAGCTCGCCTCCTTTAGATCGTTACTGACATGAGCCAAATAACTTTTTATTACATAGCTGTAAGAATAAGTTTAGTGGATACGTGTCAAGGGAACTCTTTTTCACTTTTAACTCTGCAACCCACCTCTTTCCAAAGTTTCTCAAATTATATGGGTGAGCAGAAGGCACCGCGGCCCACTGTATAGGGTTGCTTTGAAATTTGGGTAGATGTTGCACAACCATTGTTTGTAGTTTAGAATAATAATGTTGGTAAAAACTCACCTTCCACGCAACTAAATAATTAACCTTAGGCAGCTTTTTGTTGGGCCACATTATTTCTTTTAACCGATGATTATTTCATCAGTTAACTCTTATTTTTAACTTCTCTTTGTTTTGGCGAAGAACTAATATGTTTTAACGGTTAGTACCCACAAATGGAAAACCAACGTCATTGGACCCATTAATTTTAATGCACGGATGTTCCTTCGGTGACGCAATATGAGGGGCTACACGACGACTTGCTCAAAAGTTCAAAACGTGCTTGATTTATTTTCTATATATATATAATGTCCGTATTTGTATGTAAATTCACAATTGAACAGCTGGACGGAGGTACTGAAACTGAGAAGACGAAGAAGATGACAGGAATGATCACTTGGAGTGCAGAACGTTTGAGGAGCAACGGCTGACATGACCAAATTTGTACGTGAGCAATCAACTGTTCCTCCACCACATGACAAGGAAGAGCCTCAGCATTTGATTGCGTAGAAAGGAATCCCATGCGGAAGCGTGTCCCACAGGGACACACTGCGAGCCTAGCGATGACACTCCTGTATATGGCTGAACATGAGCCAATTCCAGCCGAGTCTACACCATATATTGTTCGACTTGAGTTCGAGTCTCATTGTTGACGGCCAACTCAAGCTAGACAAATTCTGCTCGAGCTTGACTCTTCGCTTATCAACTTTTCATTCGACTTGATCACTTTTCTTGGTTTGAACTTTGAACGTTTGGCCTTTTTTTTAAAGGTTGTACACTGTGCACAGCAATCATGTAACCATTTCTCGTAAAAAATGTCATCCACTTACTGGAACCAAATCTTCACTAAGCATCGTTTGGCCATTGCTCACATGAGCCTTGAAGTTGAAGGAGGCTCGATTTGGACCATACGTGCCATGACGTAAGGCGAAAGTAAGAGAACGGCCTAATTTCCGGCATACATATGTAACGATCTAGGTGCGTAGCCCGGAAGTTATTATATTTGCCGCAGTTACAATAAGCCGCGACAAACAGGTACCGTTCTAATTAGATCTGAAAGTTTCGCAAAAACCAAAAAGTCGAAGGATTCTCTCACGGTAAAGAAGAAAAGCCGAGCCTTTGAGATTACTTATAGTTGAATCTGCTTTGTGGGCTTCTAATACGAATACGATTTATATCGGTGAATGTGATTTGTATACTCCTAGTGGTTCCACGAATCCAAAGGATACTTCTTGATGGTACTGGAATGCGTGAACTTTTTATGAGTTATGTGGGTGCCCTTGCTACAGTTACAACTGTAGACGATTGTGTCAGCAAACAGGTAGCTGGCTTCGACCCAGAAGATACAATATCCGGTTCCTTTTTTCTTTCAACTTTCTTATATGCGTACATTAGAAAGTAAGAATTATGTGGTCTGCTTTTACATCACTGACTATTTTCAGGCATCATAAATAGATGACAAATCAGACAGCTAATTTCCAAGCATTGTTAGGTACAAACTTCTTGTTTTCCGCAGACGATTTATGAGGCAAACACTTGGGCCCGACACGAATCTGCAATACTGCACAAAATAATGAAAAGCTTACTAAGATCTAAATTGCTTGCTCTATTTCTAATGTTTCCGGGAAAACTCAAGTCCAAAAGTGAAATTTGAAATCAATGAAGATGAAAAGTGAACGGATCAACAACAAGTGAGTCAATTGTTTTAGGACTGGCTACAATATACTTTAGGGGCTGTTTGGAAATAGTTAGACAGTGTTATTGTCCAATAAAACTACAAAAAAGAAAAAAAATGCAGATTCATAAGGTGCCTTGAATCTGCCCTAACAGATTAATGTAAAGTAACAATGTGTTACTATTACCAAACGGCTCCTAGGGTGCATTTGATGGCGCAACTAAGTTGTCTTTTAGTTACAAAAGAGACTATAAAAAATCATGGTAGGTAAAGAAAAGTGAGGTCCCTCAAAGGCCAACTTCTTTCCCTTTCCCAAACCTTGGATGACTCTCTATAAAGGTGTACACCTTTGGATCTATCAAGACCATCAAACACCAACTAATGGTTTTCTTAGAAACTACCTTCCGGTTGATTGTGAAAGATGCACCACCAGAAATATTGTCGCTATTCTTCGTAGTCCATTTTCGTTGAAGAGGATTCCATTGTTGAAGACGTTGGGCAGCAATGCAAAATAAGAAAAATAACTGTTTGAGTGTGAAACTTCATCGTAATTTGATAGGCTTTCGCTGTTTTACGCAAACTTTTCCGGGTCAAGACACTATTATAATTTTTTGCTTTTGCAGTAGATTCCATGTTATAGAGATCTAGCTAGCATCTCTTGCATTGCAGCCGTGGATACAGGATGATTACTAGACCTGTATTCTTGTGTACTTGCTTCCTTTCTTCTTTTTTGATCTAAAGAGTGCGTGGTAGCGTGGGGCTTCGTGCTTAACAATAAGCTAATGCAAAAATACAACTCCCAAAGAGTCGATACTTAGGTAGATTCCCCAAAACAAGCATTTAATGATAATTATGTGGAGGAAAACTGTACCTCCATGTGGTCATGTATAATACTTGTTTGAATTGGAGTTTATAGATATGTTTATCATGTCTTGTTTAGTAAGAAAACGTCATCTCCAACAAATTGAGGTTGCAGACAAAAGATGGTAAGTAAAAAACTCAACATCAGCACTGCGAAACATAGTTACAGACTTATCTTAAGAGGAGAGACGTCATCTGCGTTCTTTCCCGTCGGACCTAACTTGGTATCCCGTATCTGCGAATCTATATAATGGCTTGGGGGACCCCATCAATTACATACGTACCAAAAAATTATTCTCACCCGATCTTATCGTGTTTTTAAAAAAGCGTGCTTTTTGTGGCATACAATTGGATGGAAAATGTGTTTCACCAAGTTCTTCGCACATTCAGCATTTCCATCGTGAGTAATATGGAAAGAAAACCGAAGGGTTGGTACATTTGGCAAAATTGAGTGGGCCGACATCTGGAAAACTTTTATTATTTTTGGGGAATTTTAATTTTGGAACCCACTATTTACCTCGAACTTTAAGGGGGTGTTTTGATTACACATGAAAGCAAGGATTTGGAAGTGTTTGGGTGCCAGGAAACTGGGTTTGAAGAAAACCCAGTTTTGACAAAACCTGGTTTTGTAAAAGGGAGTGAAAAACGTGGTCCCTTTTTTAAGTTATTCGAAAACCAGGTTTTAGAAAAGCAAAAGTTTCTCAAACTCATTAAAAACCCTGGTTTTCATAAAACCTAGTTTTTACAATATTGAATTAGAGGAGATTGTCATCCAAACACCCTCTAAAAGATATAGGACCACATTTTGTCATTTTCTTGATTAAGGCCACATTTTATTGTGAAAACTGTCAAATAAGGCGCCTTGTAACATAGGAACAGTGTGAGAACATTACACTAGTTTGCTCCAAATTTGAGGTATACTCAATTATGAATCTAATTAAATTTTGACATATTCATGAAACACTCACAAAATGTTTCTAATGCTAGACGATTCCTAGGAGTCTGAAGTGATTTTCATTAACTTGAAAACCCACAAATATCAGCTGTAATTTTTTGTTCAAATCTTGCCAACTAGTTAGCAATTATTTATTTTTATATTAGCAAAAGTTTATTAGCTCATGTTCTTAATTATTTGACATTGATTAAGATGGAAAGTGTACGGAATACATTTGTTTTGTACTGAAAGTTTAAAAATTTTGTTATTTTTTGGAGCTATGCACGTGGAATTCGTAGTTCAATCAAAGGATTTAGGCCTATCTGCCAGCAGGCTTGCTTTGGAGTTGTATACCTGTAATCCTCTAGGGGTCTTAGTCTAGTTTCAGCATGGTAATCTTGGAAAGACAATAAAAAATGAAGGAAGATTTTTGTAAGAAGTTAGTTCGATTATAGAACATTAGCACGACGTTAAAAAGTACTAGCAAAATTTTTCGAGAGCAGCATCAAGTTCTTCTACCAGCAATTTCTTGGTCTATCGACAGTTTTCGTTGCCGATCCCTAGCTGACATGTTAAGTTTACTGGCTTGTTTCTTCTTCATCATAGCGAAAAAGACAGAAAAAGTTAATATACTTTTCCTTTTCGTGTACCTGAAATGGAAATAGCAATCGGCATTAGCAATAAAGACACGAAAGAGCAGCAGCGTAATAATCACGAAAGAATAAGATAACATGCATGTAACAAATACGTAAGTTGTTGTTCCCTTGATGTCACTGGTACTTTTCTGCCTGTCACTTCATTTTTCATTTTCAAAGACATGGAATCTCAGGTTAGAGAACTCCAGCGCCTCATTTGCGGATTAATTAATTAACTAAAAAATGGTTTCAGTGTTCTAATGTATAAAAAATGGCTTTAAAAACCAATCTGAATTACCCAGAGACAGAGGGTACTCTATATTTTTTTAAGTTGATTTTGTGTCTCTAGCTGTCCCTGAATCGGCAGCCGTCCGATTACTTCGGTGGCTGCAGTACTGACTTGAGAAAATTTCTTGCGTCATAACGCCGTACAAAATTTATTAGAGGACAGCAAGTTATATTTTGCAAAAATTTTAAAACGCTAAGTTCCCTAAACTTATAATATATATATACAGATGTTGGTAGCCAAGATGGTGGCTCTTTCCGTTCTGCTTCATCTTTTTATCCTTTTCGCCATAACATCTTAACTGAAATGCTCTCAACAACCCTGAAAATTGAAATTGATTCCATGAGCACAGAGACAAAAGCACGAAGGGGCCATGTGCTGGTGGAACGCACCAAGCACTGGTGGGGATAATCTGATGAAACCTTACTATTAAAGAAGGGAGTGCTTAGGTACTCAACCAAGTGTAATGAGTTCCTTCACGTGGGCACATGATCACGGCCTAGCCCCTGCTTGACTCTACTGAGATGCTCTGTCGACGTAATTTGTACACGGTCAGACAATTTACTTGTCAAGATCGGCTTGTTAGGTCGGGTTAGCTGATTTCCTTAACGCTCAACAACCAGAAAACTCACACACCTTATGATACAAATTGTCGCCGTTGGCTAGGAATTTTCAGGACAAAGTTAAGCAAGTATTGGTGTCCCTGATCACCCAAATAATCATATCGCTAGTTAGGGGCTGTTCTTACGTACACTATTAAGGCCTTTGATTGGAAGACATTGATCAAGATACACCGATCTACATGTGTCAATGCCTTGTCGGTCGCCATAATCTAATCTACCAGGGTTACTCTGGCGCGCTTAATGCACTTGCCCGTTCATGAGACAAAATGGAAACTTACTAGTTAGCTGGTCAGTTTCAGTTGTTTTTAGGGACAGGGTACAAACGGAGTGGGCTTGGGCATTATTGAAGCTGTGTCTCTAGTTTGAAAATTATTCCATAATAAAGTGAGTCCATAAGTTAAATCATGTAGGAAATCTAGCTGCCTGGTACCATCAGAATTTGTGGGTGAAGGAAAGGGGGAGGGCTTCCGTCATCTCCCGGGTGGGAGAGAAGTAGGATAATCCTCGTGCTCGCCCAAATCACTTGTTAAAATTCCACTATAAGATGTGCCAGGCCCAATTGAATTGGCTGCCTGATCTTCCTTGTTGAAGGTGCTCACACTAGCCCAATTGAATTGGCTGCCTGATCTTCCTTGTTGAAGGTGCTCACACTAATTAGTAAGCTGTTGGCCATGTATTTTTGCTTGTCCTATTGTGCATGTAAAGCTTCGCATTAATGTTGCGAAAGGTAATGTTTTAGAAGGGGTTGGTGCAATGAGTGGAGGGTGGTAAGTGGCTACTCACGTTTTTAAACTCCTTTGATGTCAACTCTCTATCCCATAGAAAAGAAAAGAGGAGACAACGATATGCAAGTTAAAGCATACCGGTGGTGCCACTCTGAGACACCAAAAGTAGATTTAGTATCCTCGAGATATAGGGAGAAGGGTAGGGCATTCTGCTTTCAGCTGGGTGGTTGTATGTAATATTCTTCATGCTCACCCAAAATATTGCTAAAGTAGACAGTGAGGTAAAGAGAACCCTTGAACCTATGAGGGGTGCATATGTCTAGAGGTGTTGAAGTGCATGCATCAATAATGAAATAGTGAAATATAAAGCGCTAATACAATTAGTAATTACAAACTTGACTATAATTAGTTACATGGATTAACAATTCCATAATTAACTACAATTAGCATCATAAGCACGCCAAGTCTTATGTATTAATCCAAATGTTGAGTGGTAACGGCTCCAACAAGCAATCCAGAAAATTTGTTTCATACACGATGATGACTCAAACGAGTTTGCGTTTCACTTCCTCGACATCTATAATTTAGTCGCTTCATATACATTAAATTACCGTGATAAAGTCACGATTCCATTGGAAATCCACGGTTTCAATTCACATTTCTGGAGGGCAGAAAAAACTGGATCTATTCATTGCATTAGCTTAGGAATATATTCACTTGTAATAATCACCAGATAAAATGCTAAATGCTAGACCCTCCGTATTCAAGGTCAATGCTCGAGAGCAAATGACCCAAATATTCGAAAACCAGAAAAGTAAAAAAAAAAAAACCTGATAAAAATGAAAAAACAGAAAACTTACCTATTTGAAAAAGACAAAAATACCCCTCACACGGCAACGTGGTGGCTACGTGAAGGGTCGACCATTGAAAAGAATGGTTGATACCATGATCCATTGCACCCTGATATGGCCATTTAAGCACCATAATGCTGTACTTAGGACATTATTTCAAGTTATACTTCAAGGATAAACTAATTTACCTAAAGAGTAAAAGAAATAATATTGGAAGTACTCTCACACGCACACACATGACACGATCTAGTGTAGGCATAAGAAGGTTAAACTTGATGTGGGCCAATATGTGATTCATTAATCAACACTCAACAATAATTTTTTAAGGAAAAGGCCGCCAATGCATGCATTAAACAACTTGTGAGAATAATTTAAAGCAACATAGAGAAACCCTAGCCTAACTTATGAGGAACCCGGGCCGGGGATATCCACTATCATTAAGAGTGAGTTTGACGGCCTTGAACTTTAATTGTATAATTAAAATTTTAGAAAGAAAATTCCACCTCAAACTGGAATTGAAATGAAAATTCCAGTTCTAAATTCCCTTTATGTTTGATAGCCCAGAATGTTAATTCCAAAATTTAAAATAATGTATCTGATATGACATGAATTAAAATTCCAGAATTGAAGCATTAAAACTGTCACGGCATGTACCCTAATTAAAAGAGATAATTTTTTAAAAAAATTCTAGAGTCATAATCACTCCTCAAGGTGAAATCATTATTCCAGAATTTTAATTCAATAATAAGCGTACACAACACAATTCCCATTTCATATCAAATGAGATTTCAATTTTAGAGTTCCACAATTCTAAACTCATCAAACATTCCCTAGAAAAACCAAAGAATACAAACATTAACCCCAGCCCAACCTGATCGCCAGCTTCATGTACATACAACAAAACGAAGTTCAATAAATAATGGGGCTTTAAATAATAACCCTTTCATGTTTTATTCATGATCCTTTCTTGTCATTCGTTGATTGTTTAAAGAGTGACACTTGGTGGCGGACATGTGGACTTGCGTCATCATGTGGCCGGATGCCCGCGGTTCTCTGTGTGCACTTGGAGTTTTTTTTTTTTTTTTTTTCTCAATAAAGTCGGCCTCTCTCTCGCATGCCCAACCTGTCTTTTTCTACACCATACTTTTGTACGTGCACTAACTTCTCTAGTCATATACGTCATTAAATTTTTAATCATTGTTTGTTTCACAATATTGGTAAACTTATGAACTTTATCTATTTCTAACGCGATCTAAGCACTAGATTCTTGAATGCTTTTGCTCATCAGGTAGCCCCCAAATACTGATCTTGCTTCATTTCATGTGAAGGATGCATTCTTTTAGCTCCCCTGCTATCCCTACTAACAGGCTGCAGCACAGAGCTGGTGACATTAATTCCCATATTTCAATTGTTCAATGGGTTCAAACCATCGGCATCTCCCTTGCCCCTCTCCCGACGAGCTGCCTCTCGTCGGCAACACTCACATTTGACGTAGTGCAAAGAATGTTTTCCCTCTTTCAGGGTTTACCATTTTCAAACTTTTAGATCGTGGCTGTCAGGCGAGGGAGCAGAACTGGATTCTCTCAGTACCGCTTTTGGCATAAGCTGGATCTGCTGACCATGGAGATACGTCACTGGGAGTATATGTGGCTTCCACAATTCCTTGTAACTCGATCTTATGGAAATAACATGGATAAGATATGTGCCCATACCCACAAATGGCTTGTGATCTTCAGGTTCTCGATTCTTGATTCTTGATTGTTCGCTACACCGTTATATTTCACCTTAATGAATAATTACAGGTTTAAAGTGGTTAACTTCACAAAAGACACTCAAAATTGACATGACGTTCCACTTTGGGGTTCCCTTATTTTAAAAACATACGTATAAACAAACGCCATATATGGTTAATAAATAGCACAAACACGGCACCATGTGACTCTCTGCCAACTGTGGCACATAATGGATACTCATCATTGAAATGGAAACTATTTACATGGTAAAGTTCAGTTGGCAAGTAGTCTCCAGAAGTTCCCTTGCAGTAAATCATTTTGTGAAAACAGACCTCGTCATGATTCGGCTCTGCCTTGTACTGGATTGTGTAAAAAACTTGGTGTAGGGAATTCCTTTGTATTCTATCTTATAGTGTTTCAGCTTGGGCACTTTCCGTTCAATTTTCAGGGCTTTCGTTAGGACTCTGGACAATGGAACTTTCCATGTCAGCGTTTCGAATGGAATTTTGCGGACAATTATTGGTTGCAGACAGAGACACAGTCTGACAAAATTATTGGTTGCAGATATTGGTCGAAGGGGTGCATTTTTCGTTCTATAACAATGAACATATTCATAAAAATATACAGACACCCCTTTTCTGAGCTATTGGTCGTCATGCTCCCCATCATTTTTGGCATGTATTTTCATCTGATTTAATACTTCTGGCACTCAGATCCCAACGGTAATACTCTCATCATGTTAAGGCCAGAAGTCCTCCAGGTGTTAGTGTCAAAGGCTAGAACATGAAACTTGGCTGCTTTTAGCTGTTGATATTTCCAACCTCACATGACAAACAATATTATTACTTTAATTGTATGTATATGTTCATTTTTATATGCTCCTAATTCTTAAGTAGAAACGATAATGCTTGATTGGGCATATGCTCATCAGTAAAGCTGTAATCAATTGAAATTAGCTCCCTATTCATGTTAACTATCTACCTGAAATCTTAAGCCATGCATGTTGTAGATCTGTTTAAGAGACATCCTACCGGAATCAAATACGATAGTTGGTTTTGCAAGCTTAATGAAGTAGGTGCTCCAAAACTTATTGACATCTCGTTAGTAGTTCGATACGACTAAATCTGGCATATCAGATAATCTTATGTTAAATGCAAATAACTATCTCACATTTTCCGAACAGTCCCAACTCTCTCAATGTTATATATGTGTTTCTACACAGGTATTCATATCACTTGTATATGATATTTTGTAGAGCTTCCACCTTCAGGTATGACCATTATGTGATTTAGAAAAATTAGGCTTCCCTAGTGCAAACTGAATTTTTCAGTAATTGTCACCATTTAGTTTTCCCATTCCTAATACGCACAGTATAAACTTACAAGATGCAACCATCTTCGAATAGAAAATACATTCAACTATGTGATGCCATCCTTTTTTCACCTCTTGAACGACGGCAATATTAATCTTCAGCATGGAGTTTTTGATCTCCTGGTTGCGAGCAGATGTATTTTAATTGCTAAGGCTATCTACACAGACTGCTCAACGACTCAGATTTCATCAACCTGTTTCTTATCCTCTGTCACCCCTTAGCATCCAACAAATCGTTAGCCGAGAGCACTTTTGTTGTTAACGCCATTTCCAAAAATGGTTTCAAAATTCATCACCGTCTCTGGGCCTATTTCTGGTGCAGTGTTAACTCCTTGTTATCATGATGAAATAAATAAGTCATTGGAGGAATCTATTTGAGGAGTATGCTTATCCTAAAAGTTTAATCTCGGTGGCTTTATTTATCCTTAGCAAACAGGTATACCAGAGAAAAATGGAGAAACTTGCCAAGAAGAGTCTCATCCACCTAGCTGAGCATGGACTTTAGATCTTGAAGTTGAAAAAGGTGAGAGATCAAAATCCAGGAAGCGTATCTATCTGTAAGAAAGAACGGCTACGTCAACCTAGCTACTATGTACATAACACATGTACAACCAAGTTGCTAGAGGGAATATTTTCTAGACGAGGTTAAAGATGCTACAGGTCGGGTGGAAACCGAACCATTTTACGGACCTTTAAATCAAGACCCTCCGACTTGGAACCCTAGCTGGGCTCAGCCATCGTAGAAGGACGCACAGTGGTGCCACATTGTGTGGTCGATCGCTCTCCAAGTCCCCAAATAATTCGTCTTTCTCTGACACCAGCTTCAATCACTGCTGAAAATGGACTGTCTGTTTCTGTGGGTATAATTCACAAAGATGGCAGGTTCCAGGAACTTCTTTCGAAGATGTTAGCTGCTGCAGCCTGCAGCTTTACATCTTTCTTTCTTTTATCCCAACACCTCACGTCGACTAGCAAGCCCCCTTTGCCATTCAAGGCACTCAATCGCCCTGACATATTTCAAAAGTTCGTTCCACGAAACCCACTATGGAAGTCATGACTCGCTTTCATCACCTTTCTTTCACGTGCTTTCCTGTCAAAGTGGGCCAATTTTTGCAAGAAAACTAACCAATTTTCTTGGCCAAGTGGGGGGAAAAAGTATTGAGAAGACAACAGGTGCGACGCGTACAACAAATTAATGGGAAACTCCCTGGCTTATGCCATTTTTCGTGGCGAAGTTCATATTCTTACCTCCATTCTTTTTGCAGAATTAATGCATTTTGATATTAAAACTGAAGACCGTGAAAAGTTTCTACATTTAATTACACAGGGCCTAACAATGTGATCCTCATTGAGAGAGATCAGAGAGAGTAAATTTACATTGGCTGTTTTTTGTATAGTTTTGGTATGACTTAAGCTTCTCTGTCACTTAATTTTACATGTAAGAAACACTTTTCCTATACTCATGCAATGTATCTTGCTAACGCTTCAACGGATAGAAAAACACAGTGCCCATTAATCATGGTAGGATAATCTTCCATTGACCAACGCCACAAGGACGTGCGCGCCTTCTTTCTCTCATTTCTTACACTTTGTTCCTGCTAAAAAGCGTGGGCAGTCGTCCATTTAATGGTAAAGCCGATCACGAGGTTGAGGGTGATGAAGTACCAAACCGATGCAAAGGCGAGTTATTCATTTCTTGGAGACAACAGGGACTTTCTGATACTCACCATATTTGCATCAGTGAGAGTTATGACACTATTTCTCAAACATTCTTTCAACAATTCATACGTAAAAGAATGTTATTCACTTCTCTGTGTGTCTGTACTTTTGTTTGCTTTTCTGTACTTTAGATCATGACTAAGATTAATGTCTTACCATTTTAATGGAAAATGGAAAAATTTTTGGGAAACTTATCGCCTTTTCTTTCCTGAAGTCTTTTGATAGACCGCATATTGTACATGTGGTTTGATATTCTGGCTCAGCATTCCTCCACAGCTTTAGATATTTTTAAAACTCTAACCAGAGCACGAAAATTCCACCGAAAATAAAAAGGAAATGGCGTAAATATAAGTTAGAGGGAAAACCACAAACATATATATATATATATATATAGAGAGAGAGAGAGAGAGATACCTATTGTACTGAAATTTCCTTGTTGGGCTCTGGAATCTCTTGTTAGCTGGTTGGATTATCATTAAATAGGAATTACATACCTTATATTCTAGAATTAAAGTAGTGGAAATCAGCAACTATATCAAATCCAACATACAAGGGAACCTAGAGACTCCGGTCTGGCCACCCGGATATTTAGCCATTTATTGAGACAGATATTAGCTATTTGAGATAAACTGAAATCTCTAGGGAAAATCTCATCGAATTTCTCTAATATATGAAGCCCATTTATAAGGGGAAACGGGAACTACTTGGATTGATATTGTTGGTATGCTTTCTATCATGCTGACCAGCCTTCCAAGCAGCCAACCGTGTTGAAACCCTTAGAACTGGTAGAATTTGTATGGAAAGGTCCTTGTCTCTCATGCCAGGCCAATCATCCACAAAAAACCTCATGCTCCTTTCCAGATACTTTAATTATGGATTGAAAGCATTCAACACTACTTGCCCATACCTTGGTAGCCACATCTTTAAGGAGGAGTGGTTTACGTTCATGGTATCTCGTCCCTAGTGGTCCACAGTTTCCATATAGCAATAGGGAAACATATTTGCTAACAACGCATAATCCATTCTCGTTTGAAGCTAGACGAGAACCACCATTGTAGCTCCGAATTGAAGTTTTTATGAGGAACTCTTTTTTTTGCTGAACTTGGTAGAAATAAATCTCCAAACTTTGGCTGCAACATGGCAAGTGAAGAGGATGTGGTTAACTTCTTTCTCCTATTTGTGGCAAAGATAACATCTGTTAGATAGTTGCAGTCACTTAGATTTTAAGCGGTCTTGAGTTCGGAATCTTTCATAACTAGCGCTGTCAGAGAACCATTGAGAATGAGGAATGCACTCGTTATGCCAGACCCTTGCACGAAGGCTATCTTGAAGATGGAGTGGTTGAAAAGGGGCCCAGAAACACAAAATTCCCCTGCTTTAAGCAGATCAGGCGACATGGATTAGTCTACCTAGCTGTTCAAAATTCATTCCGGCCTTCACCCACTTTCCAATTGACATCATCTTGAATGCTCTTCCAATGGGACTGCAACCCTTTCAGGGACTACAAGGCATTGACCACTTTCTTTCTTAGTCCACAGCGTGCGAAACTTGAAGTATTTGTTGTGAAGAAACTTAGCCCAATCATGCTGCCTATGACAGAGGTGGAGAGCATGGAGTGCCCTGGAGGCCGTTTGAACATCGTCGAGTTTCATGTTCCCCAAACCCCCTTCATCAATGGGCTTACATACTGTCTTCCAAGCAATCAGGTGGTTGCCCTTAATCTCACTAGCAGACCCCTATAGAAAGCCCGCGATGAGAATTGGTGACTCTATGAATAACTACAATCGGAAGCTTAAACATCACTACCCAGTACGTGATAAGACGAATGAGGACATGCTTAATTAGACACAACCGACCTGAGTAGGAAAGCAGGCGGCTTTTCCAATCAGCAAGCCGCTTGTGAAGCTTAGATAAGAGATCCTCACAGCCAACAAGGGAAAGGCTACCATAAAACAGAGGAAGACCCAGATACTTCACTGGAAGAGAAAGTACTAATGGCCGGCCAGTCCAGGACCAATTTCAGGGCCCTCAACAGACCTTCTATGATATGGAAGGGAATAATGGGAGATTTCTGGTGATTGATCCTAAATGCTGCATGAGAACACACAACATCAATAGAAATAGCGAGCTCTCGAAAAGATCGAATATTAGCACTGGTGAAAAGGGAAACATCATCTGCGAAAGAAAGCATGCCAGGGCTCCGACCTCCTCTAGGGAGCCATGGAGGAAGGATGGCCTTTATATCTATCTCATAATCACCTATTCCTTTGCTGAATTTGAAGATGATCCAGATCTTTATGTCCTGAAGCCATCAAAAAATTCTGGAACTGAAGTTTGGTAGCTGCTGAATTCCCCATCCTATATTATCTGTTGTGGAATCAAGCAAGTTATGGTGAATCTCCTTTTCAAGGTCATTAAAGATGGTTCTGTGTGAACAGGGTGCTTTCCTTTGCTACAAATGTTAAAGTTTTAGCTTACTGATTTTCACTAGCTAATTTTTCCAATTTCATGCATGTCTACATAAAGTCCTCTGTTCTTTGAAAAAGGCATTCAGTGGCCAGTACCCATTTTTCCGTCTGTTTATTTCTGCTAAAATTGGAAATGGGTTTTACTGCTAATTACTATTGCAGATGATTAAGAACAGGAAGATCAATTTCAGTTGACAACAGATGGTGCTTAACTTGACAGTGGGTCTACCGTCCTAGTTGGATGTTATTTCTAGCAAGGTTCTGCATGAAAGTGCTGTTGTAGTGCGTTTCATGATTGAACATAAAATGGCGATGGACCACTTCACCCGCTTATAGAGCAACAGAATATACATAATCCTAGCCCATGATATCCCATATTGGGACAGATGAGCTTCCCTGGTGATTATAGAGCAACATATTATACACAATCCTAGCCCATGATATCCCCATATTGGGACAGATGAGCTTCCCTGATGCTCCAATGGAATGCAACAACGATGATGCTACCTGGATGGGACAGGAAGTTGATGACAGAATGTCGCCGATTTTAACTATCTGATGCTTAAATTTTTATGTTGGTGGCTTTGTTTCTATCCCCCAGTTAACGGGATTCGCAGAATTGTTCACGCGGTAGAGAAAAATGGGACAATTTGCAAAGAAGAACTTCATCCCGCTCTGCTGTGGAACAAAATATGATCTTCAAATTCAAAAAACAAAGAATCTCTAAATGGAATGCAACAACGATGATGCCATCTGGATGGGACAGGAAGCTGTTGACAGAATGTCGCGGATTTTGGCTATCTGATGGTTAAATTTTTATGTTCGTGGCTTTATTTCTGTCCCCTAGTTAACCGGATTCACAGAAATGTTCACGCGGCAGAGAAAAATGGGACAATTTGGCAAGAAGAACTTCATCCCGCTCTGCTTTGGAACGGAATATAATCTTCAAATTCAAAAAAGAGAGCGTTCAGTAGATGTCCAAGACGCATCCCTGTCGGTGTCGGTCGGTGAGAATCTGAGTAACAAAAGAAACAAATCCCAGCTACAGTTCAATCCGGCAGCTAAGAGACAATGGAGATCTAGTCCGAATAAAATGCGGTACAGTAGCACCGGAAGATGACGAATGCATCATAGAGATCTGACCCTATTGCAGCTTCAAAATCATGAGCAGTAAACAGTTAATGGTAAACCTGTGCCGTCCCCGAGTGTGAAAGCGGTAGATCATTTTGCATAGAATACCAAGTTTTTTTTTATTAATTTTGTGAAAAATTTTGAGTGTTAAGAAAGAACCTAAAACAAGGAAGAGAAGAGAGAATAGCTTCTTAATTTTCTATTGAAATTTCACACTTATATACAAAGAAATTAGCACATGACATTTGGCTGGCTCCTCTTATCCCACAACTTTTGAGTTCATCTTAACAGCGATTTCATCTTAACAGCTTCATGCGAGTTCATCCAATTCAAAAGCTTATCGTTAAAATAAGGAGAAAAGAAGCGAATCAAGATAAGGAGATAAGGAGGAGATAAGGGGAATCTTAATTTTAACACTCCCTGAGCATAGAGATTTCTTACGCTCAGTTTAGATAGAAGATGTTTAAATGCTTCCTTGCCTAAGGCCTTAGTAAATAAGTCTGCCAGCTGATCTTTGCTTTTAATATAACTGGCTCGTGAAAAACTGGATTGGCTGCAATATGCATGGCAGCCTTATTGTTGCAATATAGATTTGCCGGTTGTGGATGTCTCATGCCTAGATCCGACAACAGAAATTTTAACCAAGTCAGTTCACATATTGCATTTTCCATTACTTTGTATTATGCTTCTGCAGAGGAAGCGAGATACTGTGGGCTGTTTTTTTGTCTTCTATGAAATTGGAGAATCACCAAGGAGAACACAATAACCAGTTACTGACCTTCGCGTTTCATGACACGCCACCCAATCAAAGTCACAAAACACACTCATTTGAAGATTAGTTTGTTTACTTAGGAGAATACATTGTCCTTGCTTCAACTTGATATACTTGGCCACTCTTAATGCAGCTTGAAGATGTATCTCACGTGGTGTTTGCATGAAGTGACTTAACAAGTGAACTGCAAACTGAATATCGGGCCTTGTTATACTTAAATAGATCAGCCATCCAACCAGCCTTCTATACATAGTTGGATCTCTTAGTAACCGACTTTGTGTGGAGTCGAGTGTGCTTTTGTTCCATTGGAAATTTCATTGGCTTGGCACCCAACATACATGTTTCGCTTATAATGTTGATAGCATACTTTTGCTGCGAAACATAAACTCCTGCACTTGGACGAGCAATTTTTAAACCAAAAAAATATTTAAGGCTACCAAGGTCTTTCATACAAAATTTCTGACATAAAAATTGTTTAAATTTGTCAACCAGCTCTTTAGTGTTGCCTGTAATAATAAGGTTATCCACATAGACAAGAACAACAACAAAAAATTGACCTTGTTTGTAAGTGAACAATATGTGGTCGGCCTTTGACTGACTGAATCCAAACTCCACCAATGCCAACAACAATTTGTGAAACCAATTTCGAGAAGATTGTTTGAGACCGTGTATAGACTTATGTAATTTACATACTAGACTTTTCCCTTTACGTTCATATCCTGGTGGAACTTGCATATAGACTTCTTCCAGCAAATCGCCATGAAGAAAGACATTATTCACATTCATTTGGTATAATAACCATTCATTTGCTATAGCGACTGAAAGTAAAGTTCAGACAGTTACCATTTTTGCGACTGGTGCAAATATCTCATTATAGTCTAGTTCTTCCTGTTGGGAATACCCTTTGGCGACTAGACGTGCTCTGTATCACTCAATAGTACCGTATGATTGAAACTTGGCTTTGTAAATCCACTTGCAACCGATGGGCTTAACTCCTTCTGGCAAAGTGGTCACTGTCCAAATGTTGTTTTCCTTTAGTGCACTAATTTATAAGTTCATTGCCTCTCGCCACTCCCTGTGTCCAACTGCTCTTCAAACGTTTTTGGTTCAGATGTGAATACTATGGCTGCTAAAAAACTACAGTGTTTAGAAGAGAAATGAGAAAGTGAAGTAAAGTTAGAGAGAGGGTAGCTTGTGTCTTTGATTACACTGGTCGTCGAGTTACCGTTGGTTGAGGGAGCCAAAATAAGAGAGCAATAGAAATCCCGCTTCCAAGTGACTGGCCTTTTTTGATGAGTGGATCTTCTCAATGGTTCGGTGGGCTTAGGTTCAGCAATAGGATTTGATGCACTGGATTGAGGTGGTTGAACATCTTCATTTGATAACTCAAGTAATGGGTCAATGAGTTGTACATCTTCATGATCAATGGACACATTGGATGAGTTATGATTTGGTTCAGATATAGGTGTATTTAGACTGTTGTTATCATGAATATCGTCATCCAAGGGACTAACTTCGTCAACTTAGGTAATTGGCAAAGGCAATACAGGCACACTTTCGTTCTTTCTTACATGCTGGAAAAGGAAAAACATTTTCATAGAAATAACGTTTCGACTAGTAAAAAGCTTTTTACTTTCTAAATCATACACTGTACATTTTTTGTCCTTCAGGGTAACCAAGAAATATGCATTTATGGGATCTAAAATCAAATTTATCACTATTGTGGTCATTGTTTGTAGCGTAACAAAGTGATCCAAAAACACGCAAATGCTTGAAGTTTGGTTTTTTCTTAAATAATTTTTCAAATGGTGACTTTCCTTCCGAAACTGGAGTTGGGATGTGGTTGATTAAGTAAGCTTCTATTAGAACACACTCCCCCCAAAAGTGTTTTGGTAAATTTGCATCAAACCGCAAGGCTCTAGCAATTTCCAAAAGATGTCGATGTTTTCGCTCTACTACTCCATTCTTTTGCGGAGTAGCTACACAACTGTGTTGTTGTAATGTACCTTACATTTGAAAGGAAGATTTTATCTCATATGAAAAACAATCAGACCCATTATCTGAGTGCACATTATTAATACAAACTCCAAACTGATTTTTAATCATGGCCAAAAATTTTTTCATGAAATAAAACATTTCATGTTTATGTTTCATTAAAAAAAATCCACGTAGATCTTGTATGGTCATCAACTATACTTGAAAAATATTGTGCTCCAGTAAGAGTGGACTGAATATATGGCCCCCAAATGTCACAGTGTATTAGTTCAAAAGGCTTCGATATTTCAATACTACTTAAATCAAATTTCAAGCGAGTTTGATTTGCATGATGACAAACATCAGAGCAAATTTCTTTATTCAAATCACAATTCAAACCTACGTATGAATTAACAAGTTTAAGACGAGGAAAAGAAAGATGACTGAATCGCCTATGCTAGAGATCTTGAGAGGAGGACACGGGAAAACAGCTTGCGGATGAAATCACTGGATCGAGTTCATATATGCCTTCTCTTTCTTTACCCTCACCAATCGTCGCCCTCAATGCTAGGTCCTGCAAGGCACAATGAGTAGGAAAGAAAGTTATTGAACAGTTTAGTGTCTTAGTCAATTAACTCACAGAGAGTAGGTTCACTTTGAAAGAGGGAATATACAAGGTGTTTTCAAGAGTGAATGGTGGTAGTTTAACATCACTAGTTTGAAGGACAATTATTGTATGTCCATTAGGTAAGTTTATAGGTACTCGGCAATTGGTTGATTTTTGAAGTAGAGAGCTATCAGCACAAATGTGCCGACTTGCTCCAGAATTGATAATCCAAGGAAGACGGGAGATACTATATGAAGATAGACTACCTGCGAATTGATAGAGGCCGACGGAGTTCTAACAAGTGATAAGAGTTTATGATACTCATTCATAGTGAATGAAGTTACAACTTCCTTGGAAGTTTGACAGTTGCTGCCAGAGAAACTAGTACCATCACTTGCATGGAGGTCCATCGGCCTTTGATTATGAATAGCAGCTGCAACTAGTGGTGGCCGAAAATTGGGATCATGGAATCGATGTCCTGGAGGATAACCATTCAACTTGAAACATTTATCTTTCACATGACCTATGTTATGACAAGAGCCACAGATTGGTTGTCTTTGACGTCCTCCTCTATTTTGCTAAAACTTGAAACTTTGGCTATGTGACTTCACTTTGGGAATATGATTGTGTGATATTGCCAAGGTGGTGTGAGAGGCTGATGGTGTGAACCTCGCTTCACGCTGTTGTTCCTCCTGCAAGACTAGAACATATACTTTGTTTATTGTGGACAAGGGCAATAAAATCTGTCCTCTAATAGCATCATATGAGTCGTTCAATCCCATCAAGAACTGAATTTCACGTTCTCTTTGAATCTAATCTGAACATATTTTTATGCCTCCACACGAACACACAGGCACCGAATTGTAGTAATTTAATTCTTCCCAAATCACTTTGATTTTTGTATAATATGTAGTAACATACATGGAATCCTGCTGTAATCGACATATTGAACTTTGTAATTGAAAGGCCCTTGGTACAAGACTCTGAGTATATCTTTCTTTTCACTCCTCCCATATTTCTTGAGCTGAGGTAGCATAAGCAATGCTAGCATGAATCTCCTTACTAATCGAATTAAGAATCAATTATAGAACCAGATTGTTACATCGTACCCAGAACATATGATTATGCTCATCCTCTTTGGGCTATTTGATACTTCCATCGACGAAACCTAATTTGTTTTTGGCTGATAGTGCCATGATCATGGCTCTGCTCCAGATTGCATAGTTATCACTCATAAGTGGTTGATATACCAACCCACTTCGAAGATTATCCTAATGATGCAAATAGAAGGGGATCAAATATCACCTGGGAATTTTCATAGCCATTAGTATCTCCTGGTTTGTCATTGTTACTACATAGTATTTCATTAATGGGAAAATGAAAGAAAACAGAGAGCGTGAAGAAAAAAAGAAATAGAGAGAACGCTATTTGTGCTGTAATGAAGTAGAGTCGTGGCCTCCGCTCGCCGTGAATTATGCAGATGCCAAAAACTTGGATTGACGATTTTGGATTTTATGAAGCTCGCCATAGGCAAATGCAAGAGAACCAAGCAAAAAAACAGAGCAGCGACTCAACATCAACTCTTCAGAAAAACAGTCTCAAGATGTTGCCGCCCTTTCCTCGATGATGTGCTCTTATACCATGTGAAAATTTGTGAGTGTTAAGAAAGAACGTAACACAAGGAAGAGAAGAGAGAATAGCTTCTTAATTTCCTATTGAACTTTCACACTTATATACAAAGAAAATAGTACATGACATTTGGTTGGCTCATCTTATCCCAAAACTTTTGAGTTCATCTTTACTTCATGCGAGTTCATCCAATTCAAAAGCTTATCGTTAAAATAAGGAGATAAGGAGGAGATAAGGGGAATCTTAATTTAAACAAATTTCAATTACCACTAAGAGATCAAATTTCCAATTTTTACCAGAAAGAAACATTGTTGACATCATAGCAAGCTAAAGGCCTTTTTTTTTCAAAAAAGACACGATAAAACACATTAAAAACAATGAAAAAAAACTCTTCCTTTTTTCTGTTTTAAAAAAATTCTAAAATTAATTTTAATGCCTTTTTTTGCATTTTCATTGTGTTTTCCTTGTTATTTTTACATTACCCTTGTTTTAAAGTTTAAAACATAATTTATATTATTTATCTTCTTTTATATCATTAAAAAACATCAAATTTTATCATTCTATAGTGTTACTTTTTTGGTAGCTTTCATTTGTTTCAGTCTTTCCTATCTGTCAAAAATATTTAAAAAAACCTCGTCATTTAAAACCGTCAAGAATATTTGTTTAACAATATTTATGGCTATAGTTAGATATATAATTTTGAAATAGTGTCCACACATCGGTCTGCTTGAATGGGGATGTGTCTGCTTATATCGCCAACTAATCGACAACTAAATTGCTGAATTTTTCTATATGTAGATAGTGACATACCGATTTGGAACCCTAGGCTCATCTATCCATGTCCATAGATGGAAGCACGGTGAAGGCACATTATGTGGCCGCTAGGGTTGCACATGAGCTGAGTCAAGCTCGAGTTGGGTCAATTTGAATTTAACTGGACTAAAAAAGCTTGAGCTTGAAATTCGAATCAAGCTCAATAAAACAAGCTAGAGCAAAAACTCAATGATACAACATGGAGCTCGAACTCGATTCGCTTACTTGTTTAACTTGTTTATGTTAAAAATATTTCGTTTTTTTTTTACTCGTTGGCTCATTTAACTCGATTAACTTGTTTAGTTGCTACTTATTTAACTATTCTCTCATTGTAATTCAACTTTCCTTGTATAGTCTAGCAGAATCGAGTTTAAATGAGTTGAGCGAACTCGAAATCGGCTTTTTTAACATTTCAAGCATGCATTTGAACTCAAACTTGACTCATGTATAAACAAGACAAGTTTGAGTCAGGTCTTCACGAGTGAGTTCAAGACCAGCACAAGTTGGCTCCACTTGTTGTGGCCTAGTGGACGTTGTGCTCCAAGCCCCTAGATAATTTGCTTTCCTCTTGCACCAGTTTTAGAAATATTGAAAATTTATTCTTACAAAAAGTAAATGAGAAAATGTATAAAAGTTAATTTTAATATATGATTCTTCAAATATTTAAGAAATATATAATTAAAAAAGCTAGCATCTTAATTAGAATCAGGTGCTGCCGTCACCAATTAGATCTAAATCAGTTGATTTGGGCCAACTTTAACAACAACATCGTCAGTATAAAATGCAGGGGTAGTCCACGCATGCAATTTGACATTGAAACTGGAATTTGACATCAACTAACTTGAGAAAGAGTACAACTAATTACAGATTTTTTTTGTCAAGTATGAGTATGATAGAATAAAGAATATGTGAATATCTCACCAGTTTTCTTTAGTGCATGCATTAGGGAAGATGAAGACCAATTATAAGGGGAAAAAAATGAGAACCTGTGTATTCTTTCTGTCAAGTTGCTGACATCATATCCAACAACGGGAATCCTCTGGGAGTATCAGAACTGCTCCCAAAGTCCCCCTCTTCTCCTTCCTTCTCATCTCTCCAGTCTCCAACTTGATTTTCTCATTTGCGTGGTTGATGTTGACCTGAAAAATAAGAATTCCTTAAGGGGTTGGGCTAAATGCATGTGCACGTCTTTAGTTCGATTCTCATGAGCATTACCTCTGCTTCATAACTGGTAGTTTATGTACCCAAGTTAAAGGATACATTGCCGTCATCGTTAATGTCGACATAACTCATGATCTTAGCTTCATAAAGAATATGCTGCTTTTGAACCCCTCTACTGGTCAATTGGTTGTTAACCTCTCGCTCACTTAAACAGGAAAAAAAGAATCCTGTGTAGAGATTCAGAGTAGAGGTTCAGACATGTCCGGCCATGTTCTTAAGAAACAACATTAGTGGACCAGAAAATTTAGTTGGTGCAACCAGAAACATTTCCCTCATGGCTGGTCAGATGATCCATGGCTTAGTTTAATGCACAAGGATATTTAAGTCCACTTATGTGTCACTCACTGCCTTGTCACCTCTCATTACTAAGGCATCTATTCATAAATTACTTTCTTAACCAGGTGGCTAATAGTAGATTCTCAAATGTTGAGCACTTTCTTATAATATGTCAAAAAATTCATCAGTTCTTTTGAATTTTTCTTATAAAAAATGAAATGTTGAAAATAAACACTCATAGAATTAGATTTCTCATTAAACTGTGCTATTTGAACTTTAGTTTTGTATTTATCCTTGTGCGTAAAAGGAAAGAGGTACTATAGATCATGTCTTTTGTTTCAAATTGTTCTCTGTATACATAAGTCAAGTATCTTCATCACTTTATAAGTGCTGGTATACTTACAAGTGCTTGGTCTCGCCTTCTTTCTTATTCCTCCTCTTTTTTCATTCTCATTCTTCTCCTCTACCTCCCATGTTGTAAGAGTGAACTGGCGCTTTTGTGTGCAAATCCGGCCCCCTGTTTCTATTTGGTATCAGAGACTAGTAGTACACTCTTGGTGTTGTAAGTATGTTCTGCTTTATATGAAAGTTTTTATATGTGTTTAAGTTTTATTTAGTGTTTCGGTTATAAGCCGAAGGGAAAAGTCTCTTTCCCGGAAGCATATACCTTTGCATACATTTGCATAATCTGTTTTTATGAATCTGTGTTTTATGTTGGAAGTTCTGGCCCTAGCCAGGATCTATGCGTAGAACCATGTTTTATAAAGAAGAACCTGTTATAACATGTTTTGCTTATGATATTATTCTCGTGTTTTTGAGTTCTTGATTCTTTGAACGAGCCACTATTTAAATCCTTAAGGACCAATAGGCTATTGTGGTAATTCATAAGAAATACAAAGAAAAAGAAACAATACCTCAGCTAGATAACATTAGCATAAGGATCCAATTTATTATCAATGAATTGGTAAAGAAGTGTACTGAAATAACTATTTCTAAGCAATTAAAAGGAAAATATAGTTTTTGTAAACAAATATATACACCACAAAGATATGATAAAGAACATCGACATCCAAAAACATATAAGACGAAAGACAAAAAAAAGAGATACTACCTTCAAAAATCTAATGCTAGAAAACCATACCTTGGCAAACATAGACATGTGAGAAAATATAATACTCAAAGAGATTATGAAAACAAGTTAACATGCTTCACTTGCAGCAGTTATGAACATTTAGCTAGGGATAGTTCTGAATGAAAGAATCTATACAATTAAAGCCTCGATCTTACTTGACTATGTAAACGAAGATGTACTAGATTTAGATGAATATATTAATGATACTGAAAGCATTTATAGTATCGTCTCTATAGATGAACCATGTCATGATCATAATTTCGCTGATGAAAAATCTTGCAATGATACCCACATCAGTCACAATATACTCGAATCAAACAAAAAGTATGGTGAAGAATTCCAAGACAAAATGTCCACGTTAACCAAACTACAACATATGTTGGATAATATGGATGATGACTAATGATTATTTTGAAAAAACAAAAAGTATCATATATGATAGATTTTAAAATTTCTGATATTCTATGAATAGACATTAGCCATGTTAGACAACGTAGAATGCATTCTTTTACCTAACATAAAATTTTGCTTTAGAAAATATTGCTTTTTTCAGCTAAACCCAATTAGTCTAAATAGACAATGATCTAGGTTTGCCTATATTTCCTCCGGACTCTAATCTTACATTCCAAACCTTGCCCAGTATGACTCTTGACCAAAAAGACCTTGTTTTATTAAACAACCTTTGGCATAATAGAAAAAACCCAACATTCTCCAAAATCCTGAGTATCAGGCAACCTATCTCAGCATGAAGAATACATAAACCTAAATCAGACTCTTTTTCGATGTGACCCAAACCCCTGTTTTTCTAGACTTAACCCAAAAGTTAGAAGATACTCGTAAAGAGCTAGATCTATGTAACGAGAAGTTAGAAAAAATGATAGGGAGATTGAAACAATCAAAAGCAGAGATAGAACTTGTCAAAGAACAGCGAGACAAAGAAATAAAAAGGTAGTGGGAAGAAAAAATATAGTTTTCCTCTTGAAATAGACACAACAAAAGAACAGGTCTACAAACTAGTACTCGAAAAGAAAATGAAAGAGCAAGGATGGATCTAAGACATTAAGATTCCTTGCCAGAAACCCTGGACTACAGAAAAAGGGATTAAAGTTCTTCCTAGTCAAATTCCAGCAGAAAAGACATGTAGATAATTCTTTTTGTGAATGCTACAAAGGATTTGAGATAATCTTGACAAGCATTAATCTGAAAAAATGGACAGATATGGAGGTGTTTGATATGCAGATTTTTTTACAGAATCTAATGGAACGAGGATATATAAAGAAGATTATTGTAATAGCAGTTGGCGTTTAGCTCATATAGTAGAACAAATATTCAGGAACAACTGGGTTACAAAAGGCTTTGTAAACCTAAAAATTGATGCAGTTCCTCCGACATATGACTATCCATGTGACACAAAACAAGGAATAGTTATTCGAACAAATTCTTTTGCTACCCCTTTACAAGTTACCATGCTTCTTACGGAAGTGCCAAAAGCACCTTTAGACGAATGGTATGATGAACTCACAAGATGGACAGAATTCAAGATGTCAAAATAGTTTTAAAAATAGCAGCACCCTCATAGCCTTATTTCAGAAGATAGAAATACCATGATATATGTTTTTAACTCTAAACATGTATCCATGGTCATACCCTTCCAAAACCATAATTGTATTAATCCAGGATTACATGAGCGTTTTGTCCAAAATAATATAGACTGGAAAATTTACGAATTAGGAAATAATGGTAAAGACTGTGCTTCAATGATTCCCTTCCTCAATCAGCATTCAGTTATCGAAAAAGAAACTGATCCAGCATGGCAACAAACATTATTTAAGCAAAGTAGGGACGAAGCTGCTGAGTCTTTAACCCTGCAGCTTAACGTTTGTCAATATCGGTATAACTTGACCCTTGAAAATTATGGTTAAACTTCTCATGGGTACAAAGTTTTCCATGTAAAACTTCAACATTATCCATTTGAGAAGGTATGTGATAAACTTACCTTTGAGAAAATCCACCAAGTCAAAAATAGGATTTGTATTATAGATTATCACTTCAAATTCTACCCAGAAAAAACCCTCCAGGATAAGTATGGACCTTACGTTTGTAAATTTTTGGTATAAAAATTTACCATATAACGTACACCATAGGATAAGCATTGGGTCACATCCTGACGCAAATCATCTCGAGGAGCCAATAAAAGATTGGGTAGTTGTCAACTTTCTTTATGTAATATAAAGCAACGTTGCGTGAAGATGAAAATAAAGACGAAGGAATCTCATACGCGTCAAAAAAACAAAAGTAACAAGACACGCGACTTTTCTTTGAGAAATGGCGAAGGCAGTTACTGTAGCAGTCATTGTAGCACTGTGGCAGACACTATTGCGCACTGTAACACTTTTGACTTTTTAGACACGTTCCATTGCCACCTCATCTAGCACACGACAGTTGTCCTCCTTCGAGTTCCTTCGAATGTAACTGTTCTTGTTTGTTAGTGTTAAACTTGTTCGGAAAGGAATCAAATTTCTTTTCCAAGTTGTATTTTGTTTTGAATTCTGGTACCTATAAAAGCACCACCATGGAGTCTGTATCTATCAAACACTTCTACATCTCACAATAGCCTATTGATCCTTATGGAATGTAAGATTAGAGTGTGGAGAAAATATAGGCAAACCTAGATCTGAGTCTATTTAGACTAGTTGGGTTTGACTGAAATAGACTATATCTCCTAAAGCAAAATTTTGTATTGGGTAAAAGCATGTATTCTTCACCATACTTTTTGTTTGATTTGAGTATATTGTGACAGATGTGGCTATCATTGCAAAGTTCTTCATCAGAGGAATTATTTTCATGACACAGTCTGGCAAAATTCACGAATTAGGGGATAAACAGTAAAGACTGTGCTTCAATGATTCTTTTCTTCAATCAGCATTCAGATACCGAAGAAGAAATTGATCCAGCATGGCAATAAACATTATTTAAGCAAAGTAGGGACGAAGTTACTAGGTCCTTAACCCTGCAGCAAAACATTTGTTAACATCGGTAAAACTTGACTCTTGCAAGTTATGGTTAAACTTCTCATGGGTACAATGCTTCCCATATAAGACTTCAGCATTATAAATTTGAGAAGGTATGCGATAAACTTCTCTATGCGGAAATCCACTTAGTCAAAAATTTGATTTGTGTTGTAGATTATCATTTCAAAATCTACCTTGAAAAACCCCTTCATGAAAAGTATGGACTTTAAGTTTGTAAACATTCGGTACAAAAATTTTCCAAGTAATGTACCCCATAGAATAAGCGTCGGGTCACATCCTAAGGCAAATCATCTCGAGGAGCCTCTAGAAGATTGTTGTAGTTGTCAACTTCCTTTATATAATATAAAGCAATGTTGCTTGAAGATAAAGGAAATAAAAATGAAGGAATCTCATACGCGTCAAAAAAATAAAAGTAACAAGACATGTGGCTTCTCGTTGAGAAAAGGCAAAGGCGGTCACTGTAGCAGTCACTATAGTACTGCGACGGACACTATTACACACTGTAACACTTTTGACTTTTTTGACACGTTCCACTGCCACCTCATCTAGCACAAAATAGCTGTCCACCTTTGAATTCCTTCAAATGAAACTATTCTTGTTTGTTAGTGTTTAACTTGTTCGGAAAAGGAATCCAATTTCTTTTTCAAGTTGTATTTTGTTTTGAAGTCTGGTTCCTATATAAGTATCACCATGGAGTCTGCATCCATCATCAACTTCTACATCTCACAATAGCCTATTGGTCTTTAAGGAATGTAAGATTAGAGTCCAGAGAAAATATAGACAAACGTAGATCTGGGTCAATTTGGACTAGTAGGGTTTGACTGAAAGAGGCTATATTTCCTGAAGCAAAATTTTATAATGGGTAAAAGCATGCATTCTTCACGATACTTTTTTGTTTGATTCAAGTATATTGTGACAGATGTGGGTATCATTGCAAAGTTCGTCATCGGAGGAATTCTGATCATGATATACGCTGGCAAATTCAGGAATTCAGGGATAACGGTAAAGACTATGCTTCAATGATTTCCTTCTTCAATCAACATTCAGATACCAAAGAAGAAACTGATCTCGCATGGCAATAACATTATTTAAGCAAAGTAGGGACGAAGCTGCTGAATCCTTAACCTCGCAGCCTAATGTTTGTCAAGACCGGCAATACTTGACTCATGCAAGTTACAGTTAAACTTCTCATGGGTACAATGTTTACCATGTAAAACTTCAGCATTATCCGTTTGATAAGATATGTGATAAACTTCTCTTTGGGAAAATCCACCAAGTCAAAAATAGGATTTATATTGTAGATTATCACTTCAAAATTTACCCTGAAAAAACCCTCCAAGATAAGTATGGACTTTGTGTTTGTAAATTTTTTGTTTAAAAATTCACCATGTAACATACCACATAGGATAAGCATCGGGTCACATCCTAAGACAAATCATCTCAAGAAGCCTCTAGAAGATTATTGTAGTTTTCAACTTTCTTTATGTAATATAATGCAACGTTGCATGAAAGATAAAGGAAATAAAGACGAAGGAATCTCATACGCGTGAAAAAAATGAAAGTGACAAGACACGCAACTTCTTGTTGACAACAGGAGAAGGCGGTTATTGTAGCAGTCACTGTAGCATTGCGACGGACACTATCGCGCACTGTAACACTTTTGACTTTTTGGACACGTTCCACTGCCACCTCTGCTAGCACACGACAGTTGTGCTCCTTCGAATTCCTTCGAATGTAACAGTTCTTGTTTGTTAGTGTTTAACTTTTTCGGGAAGGAATCAAATTTCTTTTCCAAGTTTTATTTTGTTTTGAAGTCTGGTGCCTATATAAGCACCACCATGCAGTCTATATCCATCATCCACTTTTATATCTACAATAGCCTATTGGTCCTTAAGGAATGTAAGATTAGTCCAGAGGAAATATAGGCAAGCCTAAATCTGGGTCTATTTGAACTAGTTGAGTTTGACTGAAAGAAGCTATATTTCATAAAGCAAAAAATTTGTATTGGGTAAAAGCATGCATTCTTCACCATACTTTTTGTTTGATTCGAGTATATTGTAAAAGATGTGGCTATCATTGCAATGTTTATCACCAGAGGAATTATGATCATGATATAGGCAGGCAAATTCACGAATTCGGGGATAACGGTGCAGATTGCGCTTCAATGATTCCATTCTTCAATCAACATTCAGATACCAAAGAAAAAACTGATCCAACATGGCAATAAACATTATTTAAGCAAAGTAGGGGTGAAACTGCTGAGTCCTTAACCCTGCAACCCAACGTTTGTCAAGATCGGTAATACTTGACCCTTGCAAGTTATGGTTAAACTTCACATGGTTACAATGTTTCCCATTTAAAACTTCAGTATTATCCGTTTGACAAGGTATGTGACAAACTTCTCACTGAGAAAATCCACCAAGTGAAAAATAGGAATTGTGTTGTAGATTATCACTTCAAAATCTACCATGAAAAAACCCTCCACGATAAGTATGGACTTTACGTTTGTAAATTTTTGGTATAAAAATTTAACATGTAACGTACCCCATAGGATAAATGGTGGGTCACATCCTAAGGCAAATCATCTCGAGGAGCCTCTATAAGGCAAATCATCTCGAGGAGCCTCTAGAAGATTGTTGTAGTTGTCAACTTTCCTTATGTAATATAAAGCAACGTTGCGTGAAAGACAAAGGAAATAAAGACGAAGGAATCTCATACGCATCAAAAAAACAAAAGTAACAAGACACATGGCATCTTGTTGAGAATAGGCGAGGGCGGTTACTATAGCAGTCATTGTAGTACTGCAGTGTACACTATTGCGCATTGTAACACTTTTGACTTTTTGGACACGTTCCACTGCCACCTCATCTAGCACACGACAGTTGTCCTCCTTCGAGTTCCTTCGAATGTAATTGTTCTTGTTTGTTAGTGTTTAACTTGTTCGGAAAGTATTCAAATTTCTTATCCAAGTTGTATTTTGTTTTGATGTCTGGTTCCTATATAAGCACCACCATGGAGTCTGTATCTATCATCCACTTATACATCCAACAATTGCCTATTGCTCCTTACGGAATGTCAGATTAGAGTCTGAAGGAAATATAGGCAAACATAGACCTGGGTCTATTTGGACTAGTAGGTTTGACAGAAAGAGGCTATATTTCCTGAAGCAAAATTTTGCACTGGATAAAAGCATGCATTCTTCACCATACTTTTTGTTTGATTCGAGTATATTGTGACAGATGTCGCTATCATTGCAAAGTTCTTCATCAGAGGATTATGTTCTTGATATACGCTGGCAAATTCATGAATACGGAGATAACGGACATCCACAACAGCATATTGGTCCTTAAGGAATGTAAGATTAGAGTCCAGAGAAAATATATGCAAACCTAGATCTTGTTCTATTTGAACTCGCAGGTTTTGACTGAAAGAGGCAATATTTCCTGAAGCAAAAATTTTGTATTGGGTTAAACCATGCATTCTTCACCATACTTTTTGTTTGATTCGAGTATATTGTGACAGATGTAGCTATCATTGCAAAGTTTATCATCAAAGGAATTAAGATCATGATATAGGCAGGCAAATTCACGAATTCGGTGATAACGTTAAAGATTGCGCTTCCATGATTCCTTTCTTCAATCAACATTCAGATATCGAAGAAGAAACTGATCCAGCATGACAATAAACATTATTTAAGCAAAGTATGGGCGAAGCTGCAGAGTCGTTAACCCTACAGCCTAACGTTTGTCAAGATCGGTAATACTTGACCCTTGCAAGTTATGGTTAAACTTCACAAGGGTACAATCTTTTCCATGTAAAACTTCAGCATTATCCGTTTGAGAAGGTATGTGATAAACTTCTCTCTAGAAAAATCCACCAAGACAAAAATAGGAATTGTGTTGTAGATTATCACTTCAAAATCTACCCTAAAAAAACCCTCCACGATGAGTATGGACTTTACGTTTGTAAATGTTTGGTGTAAAAATTTACCATATAACGTACCCCATTGGATAAGCGGTGGGTCACATCTTAAGGCAAATCATCTCGAGGAGCCTCTAAAAGATTGTTGTAGTTGTCAACTTTCTTTGTGTAATATGAAGCAACATTGCATGAAAGACAAAAGAAATAAAGACGAAGGAATCTCATACGCATCAAAAAAACAAAAGTAACAAGACACACGGCTTCTTGTTGAGAATAGGCGAAGGTGGTTGCTGTAGCAGTCACTGTAGCACTGCGGCGGACACTATCGCACACTATAACACTTTTGACTTTTTGGACACATTCCACTGCCACCTCATGTAGCACACGACAGCTGTCCTCCTTCGAGTTCTTTCGAATGTAACTGTTCTTGTTTGTTAGCATTTAACTTGTTTAGGAAGGAATCAAATTTCTTTTCCAAGTTGTATTTTCTTTCGAAGTCTGGTTCCGATATAAGCACCACCATGGAGTCTGTAATCATCATCCACTTCTACATCCCACAATTGCCTATTGCTCTTTAAGAAATGTAAGATTACAGTCCGCACGAAATATAGGCAGATCTAGATCTTGGTCTATTTGGACTAGTAGGGTTTGACTGAAAGTTGTTATATTTCTTTAAGCAAAATTTTGTACTGAGTAAAAGCATGCATTCTTCACCATACTTTTTGTTTGATTTGAGTATATTGTGATAGATGCAGCTATCATTGCAAAGTTCTTCATCAGAGGAATTATGTTCATGATATACGCTGGCAAATTCATGAATTTGAGGATAACGGTAAAGACTATGCTTCAATGATTACCTTTTTCAATCACCATTCAGATACCGAACTAGAAACTGATTCAGTATGACAATAAACATTATTTAAGCATAGTAGGGACGAAGCTACTGAGTCCTTAACCCCGCAGCCTAACGTTTGTCAATATCAGTGACTTTTGCAAGTTATGGTTAAACTTTTCATGGGTATAATGTTTACTATGTAAAACTTGAGCATTATCCGTTTGAAAAGTTATGTGATAAAATTCTCTTTGGGAAAATCTACCAAGTCAATAATATGATTTGTGTTGTAGATTATTACTTCAAAATCTATCTAGAAAAAACCCTGCACGATAAGTATGGACTTTGCGTTTGTAAATTTTTGGTATAAAAATTTTTGTTGTAACGTACCTCATAGGATAAGCGTCGAGTCACATCGTAAGGAAAATCTTCTCGAGTAGCCTCTAGAAGATTGTTGTAGTTGTCAACTTTCTTTATGTAATATAAAGTAACGTTGCACGAAAGATAATGGAAATGAAGACGAAGGAATCTCATACGCTTCAAAAAAACAGAAGTAACAAGACACGCGGCTTTTTGTTGAAAATAGGTGAAGGTGGTTACTATAGCAGTAACTGTAGCACTGCGGTGGACACTATTGCACACTGTAACACTTTTAACTTTTTGGACATGTTCTACTGCCACCTCATCTACCACAAGACAGCTGTCCTCCTTCGAGTTCCTTCGAATGTAACTATTTTTGTTTGTTATGTTTAACTTGAAGTCTGGTTCCTATATAAGCACCACCATGGAGTCTGCATCCATCATCTACTTCTACATCCCACAATAGCCTATTGGTCCTTAAGGAATGTAAGGTTATAGTTTGGAGGAAATATAGGCAAACCTAGATCTGAGTCTATTTGGACTAGTTGGGTTTGA
Organism: Nymphaea colorata; assembly: GCF_008831285.2. Taxonomy (NCBI): domain Eukaryota; kingdom Viridiplantae; phylum Streptophyta; class Magnoliopsida; order Nymphaeales; family Nymphaeaceae; genus Nymphaea; species Nymphaea colorata. The sequence goes on from NC_045147.1 coordinate 13,036,003, forward strand.
CTGAAAGAGGCTATATTTTCTAAAGCAAAATTTTGTATTGGGTAAAAGCATGCATTTTTCACCATACTTTTTGTTTGATTCGAGTATATTATGACAAATGTGGCTATCATTGCAAAGTTCTTCATCAGAGGAATTATGATCATGATATAGGCTAGCAAATTCATGAATTCGGGGATAACGGTAAAGACTGTACTTCAATGGTTCTCTTCTTCAATCAGCATTCAGATATCGAAGAAGAAACTGATCCAGCGTGGCAATAAACATTATTTAAGCAAAGTAGGGAGGAAACTGTTGAGTCTTTAACCCTGCAGCCTAACGTTTGTGAAGATCGGTAATACTTGACCCTTGCAAGTTATGGTTAAACTTCTCATGTGTACAATGTTTCCCAAATAAAACTTCAACATTATCCATTTGATAAAGTATGTGATAAACTTCTCTCTCAAAATATCCACCAAATCAAAAATAGGATTTGTGTTGTAGATTATCACTTCAAAATCTACCCTAAAAAAGCCCTCCAGGATAAGTATGGACTTTACGTTTGTAAATTTTTGGTACAAAAATTTACCATGTAACGTACCGCATAGGATAAGCGGGTCACATCTTAAGGCAAATCATCTCGAGGAGCCTTTATAAGATTATTGGAGTTGTCAACTTTCTTTATGCAATATAAAACAACGTTGCGTGAAAGATAAAGGAAATAAAGATGAAGGAATCTCATACACGTCATAAAAATAAAAGTAACAAGACACTCGGCTTCTTGTAGAGAATAGGCGAAAGCGGTTACTGTAGCAGTCATTGTAGCACTACGGCGGACACTATTGCGCATTGTAACACTTTTGACTTTTTGGACACGTTCCACTGCCACCTCATCTAGCACACGACAGCTGTCCTCCTTCGAATTTATTCGAATGTAACTGTTCTTATTTGTTAGTGTTTAACTTGTTCAAGAATGAATGAAATTTCTTTTCCAAGTTGTATTTTGTTTTGAAGTCTGGTCCCGATATAAGCACCACCATGGAGTCTATATCCATCATCCTCTTCTACATCCCACAATAACCTATTGGTCCTTAAGGAATGCGAGATTAGTGTCTAGAGGAAATATAGCCAAACCTAGATCTGGGTCTATTTGGACTAGTAGGGTTTGACTAAAAGAGGCTATATTTCCTGAAGCAAAATTTTGTACTAGGTAAAAGCGTGCATTCTTCACCATACTTTTTGTTTGATTCGACTATATTGTGACAGATGTGGCTATCATTGCAAAGTTCTTCATGAAAGGAATTATGTTCATAATATATGCTGGCAAATTCACAAATTTGTGGAAAACAGTAAAGATTGTGCTTCAATGATTCCCTTCTTCAATCAACATTCAGATACTGAAGAAGAAACTGATCCAGCATGGCAATAAACATTATTTAAGCAAAGTAGGGACGAAACTACTGAGTCTTTAACCCTGCAGCCTAACGTTTTTCAAGATCGATAATACTTGACCCATGCAAGTTATGGTTAAACTTCTCTTTGGTACAATGTTTACCATGTAAAACGTCAGCATTATCCATTTGAGAAGGTATGTGATAAACTTCTCTTTGGAAAAATCCACCAAGTCAAAAATAGGATTTGTGTTGTACGTTATCACTTCAAAATCTACCCTGAAAAAACCCTCCAGGACAAGTATGGATTTTACGTTTGTAAATTTTTGGTGTAAAAATTTACCATGTAAAACGTCAGCATTATCCATTTGAGAAGGTATGTGATAAACTTCTCTTTGGGAAAATCCACCAAGTCAAAAATAGGATTTGTGTTGTACGTTATCACTTCAAAAACTACCCTGAAAAAACCATCCGGGACAAGTATGGATTTTACGTTTGTAAATTTTTGCTCTAAAAATTTACCATGTAACGTACCCCGTAAGGTAAGCGTCGGGTCACATCCTAAGGCAAATCATCTCGAAGTGCCTCTAGAGGATTGTTGTAGTTGTCAACTTTCTTTATGTCATATAATGCAATGTTACATGAATGATAAAGGAAATAATGACGAATGAATCTCATATGCGTCAAAAAAACAAAAGTAACAAGTCACACGGCTTCTAATTGAGAAAAGTCGAAGGCGGTTACTGTAGCAGTCACTGTAGCACTGCGGCAGACACTATTGCGCATTGTAACACTTTTGACTTTTTGGACACGTTTCACTGTCACCTCATCTAGCACACGATAGCTGTCCTCTTTCGAGTTCCTTCGAATGTAACTGTTCTTGTTTGTTAGTGTTTAACTTATTCGAGAAGGAATCAAATTTCTTTTCCAAGTTGTATTTTGTTTTGAAGTCTGGTGTATATATAAGCACCACCATAGAGTCTGTACCCATCATACACTTCTACATCCCACAATAGCATATTGGTTCTTAAGGAATGTAAGTTTAAAGTCCGGAGGAAATATAGGCAAACCTAGATCTGAGTCTATTTGGAATAGTAGGGTTTGACTGAAAGATGCTATATTTCCTGAAGCAAAATTTTGTATTGGGTAAAAGCATGCATTTTTCACCATACTTTTTGTTTGATGTATATTGTGACAAATGTGGCTATCATTGCAAAGTTTTTCATTAGAGGAATTATGATCATGATATAGGCTGGCAAATTCACGAATTCGAGGATAACGGTAAAGACTGTGCTTCAATGATTCCCTTCTTCAATCAGCATTCAGATACCGAAGAAAAAACTGATCCAACAAATAATATTGATGTTTTATTGTGTAGATTCTTTTGTTTGGAACAATCCATAGCTAAATATTCAGGACTGCAACAAGTGAAGATTGTTAACTTGTTTTTATAATCTCTTTGGGTATTATATTTTCTAACATGTCTATGTTTGTGAAGGTATGGTTTTCTAGCATTAGATTTTCGAAGGTAATACCTCATTCTTTTGTCTTTTGTCTTTTGTCTTTTGTCTTATATGTTTTTGGGTGTCTAGGTTCTTTATCATATCTTTGTGGTGTGTATATCTGTTTACAAAAACTATATTCTCATTTTAATTGTTTAGAAATGGTTATTTCAGTACACTTTTTTATCAATTCATCGATAATAAATTGGATCTTTATGCTAATGTTATCTAGCTGAGGTATTGCTTCTTTTCTTTGTATTTCTTATGAATTTCGGAACCAATGGATCAGGTAATTTAGGAAATAAGCTTTCTCCTATTTCCTTATTCTAGAAACATCCTGCTAAAGAGCTATAATAAAAGAAATCTTGGAAGAATGGTTTTATTTATCGTCAGTCTTTAATTTGGAGTTGTTCTAATTTTCTAGTTGAATCTTACTGTTGCTTATCAAACCCTATGTTTGGTTGATATCCTAATAAGATTAATTACATTTTATTTGTAAAATTGTAAGTGTTTTTTCCTAATAGAATTTCTTTTTGTAAGTCTTGGGGATGTTCTCTTTTGTATGCTTCCCAATATGCTCTAGTAGTTTCTACTGAAAATTTTTCTGCCGAAATATACATTTCTTTTGTTGTCCACATCTCTTGATTTATTTTGTCTCATTTTCTGGCCACTCGTTGGGACTACATTTCTATAACTGATGGTAATAATTGAGGGTCATGGGCGCGTACATTCAATATCCTTCATCTATTAATTTTTTTCTGTCTAAAGTTTCTAAAGGCATTTGTTTACCTTTAGGTTTATAAGTCTCTCTTTCCTTATATTCCACGTAAGGTCTTCTAGAGGGTCATCCAGGTGAATAAAACACTATTGGTAGTTGTTGAGCTTGTGGCGATCTTTCAGTAGTAATTAGGTCTTGTGGTGATCTTTCAGTAGTTGTCAGGCACGATTCTGGAGTGTCTATCTCCATAAGGTTTTTTGATATATTTACAAGCTTTTCTATGGAATCATCATCCTCTTCTAATCTATTTATCCTAACATTTCGTAGTGGGTCTACATATATCTTCCTCACAAATTTTCTCTTATGTTAATAATTTGATTTCTTAACTGAGAATGTCTTCTTCTGATAAGTCAAATCCCTTGGGGAGTAAGATACAATTATTTTCTAGCCTTTCCATTAGTCCTTGATTTGACCCTGAAATTCTTCTGATTCATTTTCTTCACTTGGTTGTTTTTCCTTATAGTTTAGAAATCTTACAGTATAACTACCATCAAGGTTTTTAAATATTAGACTTTCTTCTGGAATTTTAATGTTAGTATTTATTTCTAAGTTTTTACTAATATTTCAATCTAGTCCTTCTAATTAATTGGGATTAATAGCTATAGGCTTAATCATCCTTATACATTTAATGGTCATGGGTTCAATTATTGCTTTTATATTGATCTTGCATTTTGTTGTACTACTATTCGTCACTTTCCCTAGGAATCCTACATTTATGAGTAGGTTTGCTTTTCCTGTAAACATTTTGTATCCTTTAGTCTGTATGCTTATAACTATATGCTCTAGATCCCTTATGCTAAATAAGAAATCAGGTGCACAATAGAATATTCGCTTGTTGTCGGACATGTAAATTTCCATACTTTGTATAATGGCTTTTCTAGCATCACTTGCCTATCTTTTGTTGAGTAAAGTGATTAAAACTTTTGTCCCTAAGTTTCTCCTTGCTAATCCTTTAATCCCTATAATTATTAGACCAAGATGAATAAATCTTTTTTGATTTCGTAATAATTGATTAATACCTTCTTGACTCACGATACCAATATTTTGGTGTTCAGTGGTTACACAAACTTCTTCTTCTTTACTTATCCTAACTAATTAGGGGTTTATACTCCAAAACCATGTCCTATATAAAGTTCTTGGATTTAATAGGGTTAACTGATGTTTATTGTAAATTTCTAAATCTCTATTTACGTCTATTATTTCTTCTAACATTCTAGAGTTGGGACCTTGACTTCGAATTATTCCTATTAATAGATTCTCATCTATCTGTCTTATTTCGTTAGTATTACTAAGGGTTCTACTAATACTGGAAAAAGAATGTCTTGTAGCCATTATTTTCTATCTTCTAGAAAAAGCAATACATTTGGGAATAGGATTATGAATGGGGGTATGTTTTATTCCTCCATTTCCTATAATCAGATAGTCTAGTTTTTTTATTAGTTCTTCTAGATTTGCTTCTTGTGGCTCTGGTCCTTTACCTAAAGTTCGCACGAGTTGACTAATTTTCTGACTTAATTTTGTTATCATAATAATTATTATATTTAGTTGTCGAACTATTATTTTATCAGAATTACTAGGTTGATCATATTTGCTTAATCCTTTTGTATTTGGGTAATAGGTTATTGTTTCCTTTAGGCTTTGTTTGTAAATATCTTCTTTATCACTCATTTAGAAATAGAATAAGTATAGTATGAAAAGATTTGACTCGGAAAGTGTGCTTGTTTTAGGTATCTTATATTTTGGGTATATTTCTGGATTCAGATATTCTAGTCTATTCATATGATGGTGTGATGGAAAGTAATTTATTTTTAATATGTCTATTTATATTACTAAGTAAGTCCTTTTTAATAGTTTTAAGTTTTTCAATTGTAAGTGTATCTAATATTGTTAAGTTTTTAAACAAACAAGGTTTAGAAGATCAAAAAATGTTCTTTAGCTTACTACGTACTCATCTCTTTTTATCCCGCAATCCTATGTACGATCCATACAACTTCACACTCTGTTTACGAGTCTTCTGTTTTAGGCTGAAAATTTTCATTTCACAGGAACAGGGTTCTATAAATATATAAGACATCTATTATAAAAAAGAACAAACTAGAACACGGTAAGCTTATGGTTTGATCCCTCTGGTTTTGAAAACTTTTTGAGGTTTTCCTTTCAAAGAACACTATGAACGACATCATGTCATCCCATTCAGACCTTACTGTTCGTGTACTTTTTTCTTCTAAATGGCCCCTTGCCTCATGGGTACTTCTTTTCCACAATAGCCTATTGGTCCTTAAGGATTTACATTGTGGCTCGCCCAGAGAATCAAGAACTCAGAAACATGAGAATAATATCATAAACAAAACATATTATAACAGGTTCTTCTTTATAAAGCATGGTTCATACGCATAGATCCTCGCTAGGGATAGAACTTTCAACATAAAACACATATTCATAATAACAAATTATGCTGATGTATGCAAAGATACATGTTTCCGAGAAAGAGACGTTTCCGTTCGGCTTATAAGTGAAACACTAAATAAAACTTAAATACACATAAAAACATTCATTAAAAGCATAACATACTTACAACACCAAGAGTATACTATTAGGCTTTGATACCAAATAGAAAAAGGGGGCCGGATTCGCACACAAAAATGTCGGTTTGCTTTTACAGCATGGGAGGCAAAGAAGAAGAGTGGGAAGGAAGAAATGAAAAAAGAGGAGGAATAAGAAAGAATGCGAGACGAAGCACTTGTTAGTACTCGATGGGGAAACTGGATGTAAAAGTGAATGATAGATACAGACTCCATGGTGGTGCTTATATAGGCATCGGACTGCAAAACAAAATACAACTTGGAAAAGGAATTGGATTCCTTCTCGAACAAGTTAAACACTAACAAACAAAAATAGTTACACTCGAAGGAAGTCAAAGGAGGACAGCTGTCATGTGTTAGATGAGGTGGTAGTCGAACGTGTCCGAAAAGTCAAAAGCGTTCTAGTGTACAATAATATATGCCGCAGTGCTACAGTGCGATAAAGTGACTGCTACAGTAACCGCCTTCGCCGTTTCTTTTCGATAAGCTGCATGTCTTGTTACTTTCACTTTTTTCACGTGTATGAGATTCGTTCGTCTTTATTTTCTTTATCTTCACGCAATGTTACCTTATATTACATAAAGAAAGTTGGTAATTACAACAATTTTCTAGAGGCTCCTCGAGATGATTTGCCTCAGGATGTGACCCGACGCTTATCCTATGGGGTACGTCACATGGTAAATTTTTATTCCGAAAATTTTCAAACGTAAAACCCATATTTATCCTGGAGGGTTTTTCAATGGTAGATTTTGAAGTGATAATCTACAACACAAATCATATTTTTGATTTAGGAGATTTTCCAAAGAAAAGTTTATCACTTGCCTTCTCAAATGGATAATGCTTAAGTTCTCAAATGGATAATGCTTAAGTTATACATGTGAAGCACTATACCCATGAGAAGTTTAACCGTAACTTGCAAGGGTCAGGTTTTACCGATCTTGACAAACATTAGGCTGCAGGGTTAAGGACTCCGCAACTTCGTTCCTACTTTGCTTAAATAATGTTTATTGTCATGCTAGATCAGTTTCTTCTTTGGTATCTGAATGTTGATTGAAGAACGGAACCATTAAAGCACAGTCTTTACCGTTATCCCCTAATTCGTGAATGGTAGCCTGTATTATTTTGGGCAAAATGCTCATGTAATCCTGACTTAATACAACTATGGTTTTGGAAGGGTATGACCATAGATACATGTTTAGAATCGAAAGCATATATCTTGGTATTTCTATCTTCTAAATTAAGGCTATGTGGGTGCTGCCATTTTTTCAACTGTTGTGACATCTTGAATTCTCTCCATCTTGTGAGTTCATCATACCATTCGTCCAAAGGTGCCTTTGGCACTTCTGTAAGAGGCAGGGTAACTTGTAAAGGGGTAGCAAAAGAATATGTCTGAATAACTATTTCTTGTTTTGCGTCACATGGATAGTCATATGTCGAAGGAAGTGCATCAATTTCTAGGTTTACAAAGCCTTCTGTAACCCAATTGTTCTTGAATCTTTGTTCTACTATATGAGCTAGACGCTAATTAAATTGTAGCATATGAGTTTGTTCTACTGCTATTATAATAATCTTCTTTACATATCCTTGTTCCATTAGATTCTCTAAAGAAATCTGCATATCAAACACCTCCATATCTGGCCATTTTTTTAGATTAATGTTTGCCAAGATTATCCCAAATCATTTGTAGCATTCACAAAAAAAAAATTCTACATGTCTTTTCAACTAGAATTTGACTAGGCAGAACTTTAATCCCTTTTTCCATAGTTCAGGGTTTCTAGCAAGGAATCTTAATGTCTTCAATCTGTCCTTGCTCTATCCTCTTCTTTTGGAGTACTAGTTTGTAGACTTGTTCTTTTGTTGTTTCTATTTCAGGAGGAAAACTTTCTCTTTTTTCTTCCCACTACCTTTTTATTTCTTTGTCTCACTGTTCGTTTAGGAGTTTTATCTCTGCTTCTGATTGTTTTAATCTCTCTATCATTTCTTCCAACTTCTCTTTACATAGATCTAGCTCTCTTCTAACTTTTGTGTTAAATCTAGAAAAACAGGGGTTTGGGGCGGATCGAGAAAGAGTCTGATTTGGGTTTGTATATTCTTTATGATGAGATAGGTTGCCATGGTACTCAGGATTTTGGAGAATATTGGGTTTTTTCTATTATGCCAAAGGTTTTCTAATAAAACATTGTCTTTTTGGTCAAGAGTCATACCGGGCAAGGTTTGGAATGTAAGATTAAATTTCAAGGAAATATAGGCAAACCTAGATCTAGGTCTACTTGGACTAGCTGGATTTGACTGAAAGAAGCCATATTTTCTGAAGCAAAATTTTGTATTTGGTAAAAGAATACATTCCACGTTGTCTACCGTGGCTAATATCTATTCACATAATATCAGGAATTTTAAAATATATCCTATATGATGTTTTTTGTTTTGTTAAAAGAATCATTAGTCATCATCCATATTATCCAACATATATTGTAGATTGATTAACGTGGACATTTTGTCTTGGAATTTTTCACCATACTTTCTGTTTGATTCGAGTATATTGTGACTGATGCGGCTATCATTATAACAACCCGACCCCAATCCCGGGCTCGGGCCCCTGGTTCGACGGATCCCAACCCACCCCCTAGCAGTTTCAGTTCCAATCCTAAAAAGGCTAGGAACCAAGACAATCATCTCATTAAAGCCTCCCTTTATAAGTCCTTGAAGATCCCTCACAATCTTCGATACGGGACTAAACTTCTGGGGTGTTACAATCCACCCCCCTAAGGCACATGCGTCCGCACGTGTGGGACGTCAGGTCCGAGTGTTGAAACCGGTTCTGATACCACTATAACAACCCGACCCACTCCTGGGCTCGGGCCCCTGGTTCGACGGATCCCAACCCGCCCACTAGCAGTTTCGGTTTCAATCCTAAAAACGTTAGGAACCAGGACAATTATCTCATTAATGCCTCCCTTTATAAGTCCTTGAAGATCCCTCGCAATCTTCGATATGGGACTAAACTTCTGAGGTGTTACAATCATTGTAAGATTCTTCATGAGAGGAATTATGATCATGACATGGTTGTCTATAGAGATAATACTATAAATGCTTTCAGTATCACTAATATATTCATTTAAATCAAGTACATCTTTGTTTTACACAGTCAACTAAGATTAAGGCTTATTGTATAGATTCTTTCGTTTAGAACAATCCCTATCTAAATGTTCAGGACTGCCACAAGTGAAGCATGTTAACTTGTTTTTATAATTCCTTTGGATATTCTATTTTCCAACATATCTTTCTAGCATTAAATTTTCAAAGGTAGTATCCCCTTTTTCTATTTGGTATCAGAGCCTAGTAATACGCTCTTGGTGTTGTAAGTATGTTCTGCTTTTAATGAAAGGTTTTATGTGTGTTTTAGGTTTTATTTAGTGTTTCGCTTGTAAGCTGAACGAGAAAGTGTCTTTTCCAAAAGCATGTATCTTTGCGTACACCTGCATAATCTATTATTATGAATTTGTGTTTTATGTTGGAAGTTCTAGCCCTAGTCAGGATTTATGCGTAGGAACCACATTTTATAAAGATGAACCTATTATAGCATGTTTTGTTTATGATATTATTCTCGTGTTTTTGAGTTTTTGATTCTCTGGACGAGCCACTGTGTAAATCCTTAAGGACCAATAGGCTATTGTGGAAAAGAAGTACTCGTGAGCCAAGATGCCATTTAGGGAAAAAAAGTACATGAACAGTGATGTCTGAATGGGATGACAAGAAGTCGCTCATAGTGGTCTTTGAAAGGAGAACCTCAAAAAGTTTTCAAAACCAGGGGAATCATACCATAAGTTTGTCTATTCTAGTTTGTTCTTTTTTATAATAGATGTGTTATCTGTTCATAGAACCTTGTTCCTATGAAAAGAAAATTTCCAGCCTAAAACAGAAGACTCGTAAACAGAGCGTGAAGTTGTATAGGACTGCGGGATAAAAAGAGATGAGTTCCTAGTAAGCTAAAGAACCTTTTTAATCTTCTAAATTGTGTTTATTTAAAAACTTAACAATATTAGATACATCTACAATTAAACTAGTAAAGAGGACTTATTTACTAATATATACAGACATATTACTTTAAATTACTTTCCATCACACCATCATATGAATAGATTAGAATATTTGAACCTAGAATTATACCAAAAGTCTAAGAGTACTGTAAAAAATAACCACATTAATCATACGTGTTATTTTCAAAATGAAAAACATCTGCTTCATAACGAAGACACTAGTCTCGTGTCTCAACAACTAAATAGTATAACTGACCTCCATATTTCTTTAGCACAAAATCTGGAATCCTACAATATAAAAAATTAGGCCTTTTGGCAGCCCTTATTTGACACTTTAAGAAACAATACTCTTAAAGAAATACTAGAAAATCAAAGATATTTAAAGGACCAGTTAGCTCCTAAGCAAAATCAGGTGCTTGCAGGAATACCAATATAATATTGAAGTTTTACAAAAACAAACCTTAGAAAAATTAAAATACCCACAAAGTTCAAAGCAAAACTATGTTGAAATAATAAAAAGCAAAATTGTATTCGAAAGAAAGAGAATATCAATTTATTCTAGAAATGACAATATGACAAAAAGATGATGCTATAGAAAAAGAGTCCCTGTAGCAGAAAATAGAATAGATGATATAGAAAAAGCACTAGGTGTAGTAGAAATAAAGATATAATCTTTAGAAAAAAAGATAGTAAGGCTTGATACAATAAACTACGAGATGCCAAATACCAATAATGAATGTAAAGCCACAATCCTAGAAAATGGTAAAAGGGCATTAACTACAATAACTATTCCTAATGTAAAGCTTGGCCATAAAGAACAAAGGAGAACAACTATAAGAATTCCTTGTATATTTAAAATAGAAAAGTGGAAATTAGAAATAGATGCCTTAATAGACACCAGATGTAGTGTTTCGGTATTAGATAAAGCATTAGTCTCATCAGAATATCATAGGAATCTAGACCCTGTCTCTCAACTTTGAGCAAAACAAATGGACGGATCCTTGCATAAATATGATGAAAAGAAATGTAAATATAAATTAGTTTTTAGGATCTCAGAAGAAGAACATATTTTCTACCAACCAGAGCTTAAGACATTCATCAGACATATGCAATTACATGATAGTACAAAATGTATTAGAGGACTAAGTTTCATTCTAAAAAATATGGTTGGATGTGTCATTACTAGGACAAGCCTTTCTTTTCTTAATAATCAAAGCCCTTGGGTAACAGAAAAGAAACCAGATGAAAGTAGAGACTGTAAATGTAAAATCCCAGGAGCATGTAAGGAAAAGATAGACATGCAGAAGAATAAGATGACCTAGAAGATTTAGAAATGAATCTTGAATGTAGTCCTATAGATATGCAAAAAATCTATAATAAATTAAAAACAGACTGCATAGAAATAGATGATTTACTGAGAATATTAGAAAAAGAATAGAACATAGAATAGAACATAAGAGAAATGCCTACAAAACATTGGGATCCTAATAAAATAAAATGCATACTACAAATCAAAGATCCAGGATTTACTATTTCCAACAAAAAGATAAATGCTACTAATGAAAATATCAAAGATTTTGTGATATATAAATGACTTGTTGAAATTATGAGTCATAAGAAGAAGTATAAACCCCCATAGAAGCTCTGCTTTTATTATTAATCAACATAGTGAACAAGTTCGTGGAAAATCTATAATGGTCATACATTATAGACGACTTAATGATAATACTATAAACGACTCTTATGACATACCTTACAAAACTAAATTAATCAACAACATACAACATAGTAAAATATTTAGTAAGTTTGATTGTAAATCTAGATTTTGGCAGATAAAAATGCATATGGATTGTATCCAATGGACCGCTTTCACTTGCCCTTTAGGAAGTTTTGAATGGTTGTTTATGCCTTTCGGCTTAAAAAATGCTCCTGCTATATTTCAATAGAAAATGGATATGGTATTTGGCCAATATAGGGGATTTGTTTGTATTTATATAGATGATATTCTCGTATAGGCCATTTAAAAATAGTGCTAGGGGAATTTTTATGTAATGGAATTATAATCAGTAGTAAAAAGCCACAATTCTTCCAAAAACACATTAAATATATAGGTGTAGAAATTGTGAGAGAAAAATTAAATTACAACCACATATAGCCACAAAAGCTTTAGAGTTTGAGGTACATGATATCGAAAGTCTTCAACAATTTTTAGAATTAGTTAATTATGCCAGACCATTTATAAAAGACTTAAGAAAAATGGTTGGCTCTTTATATAGCAAACTCGAACAAACCGGTGTTAAAACTTTTAATACGAAAGATATGAAACAAACAGAAAAAGTTAATGAAGCTATAAAAGACCTACCAAAAATGTATCTCCCTCTAGATTCAGACTTCTTAATAATTGAAACTGATTGATGTATTAATGGATGGGGAGCAGTGTTAAAAAGGAAGCCCAACAAAGACACCTCCAAGGCAACAAAGGTCGTTTGCAGGTATAGCAGCGGCCAATACAAAGAAAAAAGCCTTTCTAGTAGTATAGACCAGGAAATTCTCGCCGTAGTATATGGGTTAAACAGCTTTCGCATGTTTTTACTTAATAAAAAGGAAATAGTAGTCAGAACAGATTGTGATGCTATTGTAAAATTCTACGAAAACAAGAATTCAAAAAGAATAAGTCAAAGAAGATTAATATCCTTTAAAGATATTCTTATAAACCAAAATTATAAGGTGACATTTGAACACATAAAGGGAGAAGATAATCGTCTAGCTGACATGTTAAGTAGACTTTTAAAAGATGAATGGAGACATTGGTGTTTATGAATCCAATAGAGAAAGACTACATGACCTTGACCCAGCTTTCTCCATTGAAATAAGAAAAGTTACTGATAATTTATTAGATATTGTTTTAAGTATGCCACAGTTGATCTCTGCCATGAAACAAGTAAGAGTTCGGGCATCCTCATCTCATTCTTGCATTGATTTTAGATAGCAATAGTCTCAAATCATGTAGATTAGATCTAAATTATCAGCACATAGACATTAGCCACGGTAGACAAGATAGAATGCATTATTTTACTTAATATTTTTCTTATTACATGACAAATGGCCTCTACAAGCCAAATGCCTCTTGACCCAGACCTAGGGTTACTAATCTTCCCTCCTCATTCAGACTTGGTCTTTCGAACCTCTCCAGGCGTCATTCTAGATCTAAAAAACTACATCCTTCTAGACAACCTTTGGCAAAACAAATGAAATCCTACATACCCAAAAATCCTTTCCTTATTAGCAAGCCATCTAAACCTAAAGAATAGGCAACATCAATCCAAAACTCTGCCACAACTCTCCATGGACCATATACCCCTCCGACCGCAAAGCCTAGATGCTTATCTTACCCTAAAAAAAAGTTTAAAGGCAGCTCAAGGACAGATAAGTTCGTGAAAGAAAGAAAATGAAGAGCTAAATGAAAAAATACAAGTCTAGATTCAGAAAACAGAATCCTCCGAAAATACGCTGAGGAAGAAATCAGAAAATTAAGAGAAAAAAGGGAGACTATTCCCCCAAATATTCTACTAGTCAAGGAGCAGATCTATCAATTGGTGTTAAAGCCAAAAAAGAAAGAACAAGTTGATATTCAGAATCTATTAAGGACGATGGCACAAAATTCAAAAAAGAGGAAGCCTCGTTTGGAATTTGCTTTGATTAAATACAGACATGACCACCATGAAGATAATTCTTTCTGTGAATGTAAACAAGGGTTTTCAATTATACAAGCTACCCTTAAACTTAGAAAGTGGCAAGATCAGGAGATCTAAGGCATAAAACTTTTCCCTAAGACTCTTTTGGATCAGGGATTTTTGGAACGGATTATGATTACCAAAGAAGAGCAAGCAAAACATCTTGATTTTGAATGGAGGTTAGCATATACAGTAAGAAAGATGTTTAAAATAAGAAATATAAAACCCTATGGATATGTTAACCTAGATATTGAAACTCTCCCTCCCCCTTATAAATACCCATGTGAAGCAAAACAGTTAATTTTAGTCAACATCTACACCTCACTTTATCCTCTGCAAGCTAGATTCTTTGAAGAGTTAGAATGGCTTTAATTGAAGGTGATGTGTATTCCCAACTGAAGCGATGGAGAGCTTATACAATAGCTACAGACCAGAACACCTGCTGGACCAGGACTAATTGGATGGTGACTGAAGACAGAAATACACGAATATTTTTAGCAGATAGTTGGGTTACTGAAAATTTTTACATCCCTTGGCAGAGTATCTTACGCATAGACCCTGGTCAATGTGAACATTTTTGTCAAATACGAGATAGTAACCCAGCAGAATGGGCAGGTGACAATCATAATAATGGGGCAGTCCTCCAGCGAGATGATAATGAAGACGAGTGGAATGTTGGTGATGAAGGAGGATGGGATAATAATGAACAATATGAAAAAGAGATTGTAGAAGGACTGGAAAATAACTAAAAGAAAGTAGGGACGAAGCTGCTGAGTCCTTAACCATGCAGCCTAACATTTGTTAAGATCGGTAAAACTTGACTCTTGTAAGTTATGGTTAAACTTTTCATGGGTATAGTGCTTCTCATGTAAAACTTAAGCATTATCCGTTTGAGAAGGCACCTGATAAACTTCTCTTTGAGAAAATCCCCCAAATCAAAAATATGATTTATATTATAGATTATCACTTCAAAATCTACCCTGAAAAAACCCTCCAGGATAACTATGGGTTTTAAGTTTATAAATTTTCGGTATAAAAATTTACCCTATGACGTACCCCACAGGATAAGCGTCGGGTCACATCCTGAGGCAAATCACTTTGAGGAGCCTTTAGAAGATTGTTGTAGTTGCCGACTGTTTTACGTAATATAAAGCAACGGTGCATGAAGATAAAGGAAATAAAGGCGAAGGAATCTCATACGCATCAAAAAAGTGAAAGTAACATGACATGCAGATTTTCGTTGAGAAAAGGCTAAGGCACTTACTGTAGCAGTTACTGTAGCGGACACTATAGTGCACTGTAGCACTACGACGGACACTATTGCGCATTGTAGCACTGCGGCGGACACTATTGCGCACTATAGCACTTTTGACTTTTCGGACACATTCGACTGCCACCTCATTTAGCACACGACAGTTGTCCTCCTTCGAGTTCTTTCGAATATAACTGTTTTTGTTTGTTAGTGTTTAGCTTGTTCGGGAAGGAATCCAATTTCTTTTCCAAGTTATATTTTGTTTTAAAGTCTAGTGCCTATATAAGTACCACCATGGAGTCTGTGTATCCATCATACACTTCTACATCCACTCTCCCCATCGAGTACTTACAAGTGCTTGGTCTCGCCTCCTTTATTATTCCTCCTCTTTTTTCCTTCCCACTCCTCTCCTCTACCTCCCATGCTGTAAAAGCAAACCGGTGCTCTTGTGTACAAATCTGGCCCCCTTAAAGTGGTTATTTTTTGCCTTGTTTGTGCTTGTGATTGGGGGCAGAGACAAGGTGTACGCACCCCACCCCCCCCCCCCACACACAAAAAAAAATCTGAACCTTTCTAAAATTTACATGTAAATTTAAAAAATTTTATTTGTCCTATATATAGACTTTGAAAAATGATATTTCATCTCCTCTCAAAATTTTGAAACTATAATTCAACCTTTTTTATGAAAAATTCCTGGCTCTTTCCTGCTCATGATCTTCCCTAAGTGTGAGATCAAGCTTGTACAAACTCTCTTGGGGTACTCTGTTTATTTAGCCAGCATAAATACCAGTATGTAACCTTTCGAAACTAAACACCAGATTCCTAATTGGTCAAGTTTAGGAGTTAGCGTGCCTTTTAGTGATTAAGATGCTTTTCAATCTTTTTCCTAAATTTTCCTCTAAAGCATGTTATTGAGTTTTATAAATATTTGGTTAATTTTCAGACGATCATTTCCCTTGTAATCTTACAAAAAAAAACACCCATGCTTATTTCGAATAAGGACCTGATCACTTTTCATGATAACTAGATTTTGTTAGCCTCATAAATGAAATCATTAGCTGTCTTTTTTTTTCTCAACATTATCCTCTGTCTCTAGATTACGTTCTTATTATTTTACCTAGCACTTATTTGCTTCTCAAGTTAATCGAAGTCTATCTTAAGACCTTAGTTAACAGTTTTTATGAAAAGCATAGTCCTTATTAAGAAAATTACAAGAGAGCCCCTTTTCAGAATCATAAAGAAAAGGCTGGCCGGAAAGCAGTTATTTCCTAATATTTTACTAAGGTTATCACAATAAAAACTAAAGTATACGCACTTTTTTTTTGAGCTGGTTATATGTACCATGGAATACCCAGACACCCAAATTGTCCGAGCTTCTTTTCAGGTGATCTAAGCTTTTCAATATTTGGGTAATTTTTCATTTTCATATTTACTTTTTGTTTGTAACTCCACATTAAAATGCACCATGTTTCGGAAAAATTTTAAATATAATTTAGAGATTCCCTCTTCGTCATGAAAACAGTCAAAATAAACCTTGAAGTCAAATTCTGCTAATTAGCCTCATAAAAGGAAACATTATCTGCAATTTTTCTTTTTCAAGATGTACCCTCTCTCACTAAATCACATTCATGTCAATCTGCTTATCCCTTTTTGTTCCTCAAGTTGAGATCTATTTCAAGACCTTCATTGACGGTTTATATGAAAACTGTTCTCCTTATTATGAAAGTTACAAAAGATGGTATCTTTTTTATAATTATAGGTGAAAGGCAAGCCCCAGCACGGAAATTTTCCTAAATTTTCTTAGTAAAGCCAAAATAGAAAAAGTATATTTATTTGTGGATCAGGGTTAATTGTGACCCAATCCATTAAGTAAGAGTCTAAGATCGGGCACAATTAGTGCCGTCTATTTTCATGGTGGTCATGAGTCTAATTATTGGATATAATTCTATTTTATTTTTGTTTACAATTAGTGTCGTCTATTTTCTTGGTGGTCATGAGTCCAATTATTGGATATAATTCAATTTTATTTTTAGTTATTCAATAGCCGGACCTAAATTATGAGGAGAGACTGGGTCAACTGGATGTCCAAATATATATTTTCCCTGTAATCTTATTTTATATTTTCTCTTCTTAAAGCAAATTATTGAGTTTCATAACGTTAACTTTTTTGCCATTATAATGTTTCCTAGAAAATCATTTAAGGAAAATATTATGGATGGAGGGGTAATGTATGTGGGCGTGTCACGTATCACCCCGTTCCCGAGACACGCACGCGGCACGTGATTAAAAGATGGCGTGTCATTGTGATGCAGGAATTCATGCTAGCTATTATATTTTGCCCTGTCTCCATGTTTGCTTATGAAATTAGTGTCTCTATTGTACACGCCTCGATCCCCTCTCCCTCAACGCAACCAAAGGGCTGCCGGGGCTTTTCAAACACTTGTTCCGAACGAAATATACTGTTCAATGCTTAAAGATCATTTCGTGTTTGGTACATACATACTGAAAAAGAAATCCTGCGATCCCAAGTAATCCAAGGCCTACCTAATCGATCGCCAAAAAAATTAAAGAGAAAAAATAAAGAAATTTTGCCCGACGACCCATATTCTCAAAAACAGAAATTTGAAAGATTGAAGTGCCTAAAAGGCATAAAATTCTTGAAAATAAAAACCAATAAAAATGTTTGATCACATTAAATGTGTAATAACACACGCCAGTTTCATGATACAACGAAAATTAGTAAGACAATGTAATATTTTGAGATCATCAAAATCTTTTAGGATCACTATTTTTTCAAATTGGGGCCGCTATGTCTGGCATTCATTCAAATGGTAAGCTGAACGTGAATCTTTCTGTATCTGCAAAAACTTTTGGGTACCACGGGGTGTTCAATTAAAGAAGACAGGCACACAGAATAATACTTCTGAAAATCCAGATTCTGCTAAAGCCGACATCGGGTGCCACTGCAGTATTTGAGTTAGAATCGGCCACAATCTTTCGTTTCCATGGAAATATCTTAGGGGTGAAGAAAGCCGAAAAGTCCACATCATTTACTGCACGAAAAAGGAGATAACCATGTTCAAGTTTCTGAGTTTCTCTGCCTTCAGTCAACACAATTGAATCGTAATAATTCACATGCATGAGACATTATGGCAGCCATCATATTTCAGAAATGGTCGTTGAATAATCAAAAGCGTCACTTGCTGCTGATTCATGTAATGTACGTGATTCGAACATATGTTTCGAATTTGATATATAGGACAAGTTAGCGAAAAATAAAAGCACCAAGATTAACGTGGACGTGGTGGTGAGAGTACTTGTCCTGGCATAGCACAACCAGGAGGCAAGACGGATCACACTTATGAGGTCCGTTTGAATTTTGCGGTTGTTCTTTAGGTTGCAAGCCTAATATATCGATCTAGGTATCTATCCGGGGACCAAAGGAAGCGAGAACCTTACAGACATGGCTTTGGAACGTAGTCACAAAAAATGCGTTTTTCATGAAAAAAACTCAAAAAAGCTGTTTAAAACTTTAAAAAAAAACATTTTTTTGAAAAAAAATGCGTTTTTAATGTGTTTTTCACTTTGTTTTCGCTTTTTTCATTTTTTCAACTTTTTTAATGTCAAACAGTTTTTTTTTATTTGTTGTAAATTTACTTACCTTTTGATGTTTATGTTATTAGTGTCTCATTTATTTTATTTGTCTCTCATTTTTATTTTTTAAAAAATTTAAGAAATTTACCCTTTTTTTCTTTACTTTTTTCAAGTTCGCTGTGTTATACTCCAGAAAAAACTCACCCGAGAAAAAATTTCAATGACAGTTTTTTCCAAATAAACATTATAAAAAACATGATGGCGACACTTCTTGTGGCTTTCTGACTGGTTAGAAGAAGTGATGATAATAAATCTTTCCGCTGGTTAGAAGAAGGGATGATAATAAAACACAATTTGCCAGATTTGGTTTTCAAATTGTTCACTATGCTTGATTTTGTAGTCATTGAATTAACTGGAGCACGAGTTTGACAAACGTAGTTCAGGTTAGGTCGCGACTAGAGGCCTTGAATCGAACCGTTTGGATCTACGCATCTACAAAATGCTGATGACATGAATCCCAAGCAGAAGGGACCACTACAAATGTCTTCCAGTTTTCCACTGTTTCCGTCTTTCTTGCAACTGGGTGGGCAATGGCTTTGACGCTTCTTCTTGCTTTCCTTATCGAGTGGAGTCCAAATGCAGGGCCCCTGTGTATTTATTGTAACATTTATAACACGGCTACGTATATAAATACTGGTTGGTTGAGGGCACCAAAGCATTCAAACAAAAAGTTAACATCCAAGGTGAGAGCAGAAGAATTGGTCAGATATGGGCAACTGTGTCTCTAACAAGGCCCTGGTTCATCCTCATGATGCAGCTAGAAGCCATGATCGGGATGAGCTGCTGGAGGAGGAGAGAGGTGAGAGAAGGATGTGCCTGGTGAAGGTGAGGATGACTGCCAAGGAGTTCGCAGAACTGGTTTCTCAGGCAGCGACTGCGGAGGAGATTGGGCCAATGCTGTTGAACAGGGGCCTCGCGGTGGGGAGCTTTGAGGTTGAGGGATGGAATGGTAGCGATGAAAGACGCAGAGAGGCAAAGAGGCTAGAGACCATTCAAGAAGAATAGTGGGCATTCAAGAAGAACAGTGCTTTTTATGTATTGTGTATGTTGAGCCCATACGTGTCTAATTCATGTGTTGAGTTACAAGAATTTTCTCTCGAACATTGTTTTCTCTTCATCGATCGGTAGTGGAAATATCATTAGTTGGTGTTGCCAAAATTTGTGAGCTTGTGCTTAAAAATCTTGTAATTTGAGCAAACTCTGTGATCAATGGTATTTATTCAGGATGTGATGCAGCAAAGAGGAAGGTCGCTTTTGAACTCTGCAATCAGAGTTGCGCAGATAGGAAATTTTTTTCTCGACATGGGAAATTTGGTTTTTTGCACTCTTTTTGCTTGCAGAAAAAGCTCAACTTTTGTTCCCCACCTTTGCGGGAAACTGTGAAGAGTGACGTCTCCACCGTGCCCCAGCCTCACATCGAGCTTTTCCTTGACGTTTCTCATGCTCAGGGCAGGAATGAGGAATCTGATACGCCATAAGGGAATGAAAAAGGTCCTGACATCTAGTTCCAAATGAATTGGATCTAAAATTGAAAGACTATTCATGGCGAACCCATTTCTTTCATAAGAAAAACAAAGCAATGTCGAATTTGCTTTTATTGATACATGTCATTCCATCCATTTGAAACACTAGATGTTGTTATGGAACCATGAATTGAGAGAACTCAAGGTTGATCACAGCAGATGTGAAGGACTTCTGATTTGCAGGGAACCAGATGTAACGATGTTCGGCCTGCTCTTAACTGATTGTGAGAGAGCCATGGTTACTTCAGCCATGGCATTTTCTTTTGCTCAATATGTATTTGGGTTTTCAGGGTTTCCTTCAAATCCTTGAGAGACAACTTGCGGTAGATAGACGGGTTTTTGAATACTAGATTATCCTAACTTTAAGATTACCTTTCTCCATTAACAAAGAGACCAATCTTGTGAGGTGGGAGATCAGCTGGTCCACTGGTTTAACCTTGTCATCCTTGAAGTCAAGGCCCTTGATGTTAGGAATGAGGCCCTCTCTCTCACGATATCAAGAGAAGATGAAGAAGAGGAAGAAAGCATCGAAGCATTTTTTGTGGTTTGGACACCAAAGTCATGGTTACAACATTTTTTTGGAAACTGGGAAAACCTATTAAGTAATGATCAAGCTCCACACTAACACTTGCCCCCCCCCCTGCAAGGATCCTTCATCTGAACTCCACATTCACTTAGGGATGTTTTGTCACCTTAGTTCTAAGATCCAAGTATCTGATTTAACATGATTCCCACCTTACATTCATAGCTCTAGTAAATTGCTGACTAGAGAAGTTAACATGGAATTCATATCCTCATTATCTTCCAAACCAGTGGAATGTCTCTAGCAAGACCGTCGTAGATTGGTGCAAGCACAAGCAAAACATACAGGCTCTCCCCACCTCCGGAAAAAAGAAGACTTCTTTTTGACCTTATCACACAAAACCAGGTTTTCGTTAAACCTGGTTTGTTGAGGGTGTCATCCAAACACAACCTTAGTAGTTCATGCATTCCCTATATGGACTAATATTTAGTACTGTTGTTAAGGATCTAGCATGGGTGATTTACTATAGTCAGGATACAAATTTTCTTTATTTTCACAAATGGTGGCTTCAAAGATTTGGTTATTCATTATATACATTTGTGCTCGTAGCTGTAAGAAACTGTTTAAATTAGTGTTTAAGAAATTGTTTAAATTAGTGTTTGTCTACCCAAAATTTCTGGTTCCACCACTGGATGAGGCCGAGCCGACATATTGAGAGGGACAGCCCATGCATGAATCTCATAGATGCTGAAGTGCGTCTAGACCACGGTCTAGGGCCGGCACAAGCAGGGGTGAACGGCAGGGCACCTGTCTCTTCCACATTTTTTTTGGATGTGGTCCCTTTCACATTTTTTTGGACGTGACCAATAAAAGAGACAGCATGCTAAGTAAATGTGGTGCACAGGGGGCCGGGCCATGGACGGGCATTAAAGGAGTACCACAAATTCATGGAGTAAGAGCTGAAGGATATATATGAGGCTCATTAAAGCGCTAAGCGCATATGTACGTCAAATTGTTAGAGATGGAGGGCATTATGTATGGTATACAGTAATTGAGAAGGCATACTTAAAAAAGAATAGTCATTCGTATCATTCAATGGTTTCTTTGGCTCTTGATTTGAAGTTATGAGTTGAGGATCAAATAAGTACGTGGATGGAAATATTGCTTTCATGCAGTGGCAGAGCTAGGACTTTTTCCTAGAAGACGCCAGTTCTGGATATTTTTTTGCCAGGGTCAAGTGATTAAAGTCAATGCGGCAATATTGAAGAATTGGAGTCTAGCCCGTTTTATCTCTTCTTCTTTTACAGCAAGAAACAGCCTGCTACAATTAAAGGGAGACCTAACTTCATGACAGTGGCCTTCCAACTATTCCCTTAGAGCAGCCTGACCAAGAGCTAAGGATGGCTGCTCCTAGATACCCAGCATAAAATTTGCTCTCCATTTGGGTGTACAAGAGAAAATCTCACGACTGAGCTAGGGTATAGGGCTGCTTTAGGCACTTCAAAGAGATGCTTCCACTATACTTCAACTTGCATAACAATGTTTCCCTTTTTGCAGCACCCATAGTTGATGTCACGGGACCCAGTTGCGCCAACCCAAGGAGATCAATTAAAAAACACTTCTACTTTTCAAGCTCAGTGAATTCTGAACTCTCTTTCCCAAACAGCCATTAGTTTGAATCCTCGTATATAAAGGCATTAAACAAACAATACATGTCACCAGGGGATGCTTCTGTAGTCTCATCTGCCCTCACTCTAGAAAGCAATGTCTCAAAAAGAAAAAGTACCTCCCACTTCGTTGCCTGGAATATCACATGCCTGGTACTTTTGAGTTTTTTTGATAAATTTGACTTGGAATCTTCAAAAATGAGGAAATAGGAACAGAAGTGTGATTTTTTTAATAGAGTTCAATGTCAACATATTAAACTTTGGATTAGATATTTTTATTACTTATTACCATGTCAAAATCGTTAGATATTGTTTAATTTGAAGTCAGGCTCTGATTATAAAAATAACCAACCATATCCCAATTTTTTAATGCAACAAGTTTGAGCATCGGTCAACATCAGATAAACGTAGGATTTAGTAAGAAAAACCTTATATCATATATACCGCATCAAATCAATGCCTTTATCGAATACAACTACTTGAATTTGGATTTGAAACAAATAGTGGGTTGTATCGGGAATCATCAACGTTCCTACGCTGGTCTGAAGTTTAGTTTCAGTAAGCTAACAAACCAAGATCACTGATTTTTAAACCTTCATAAAGTAGAACCCAACTACACATCCAGAAGTCATAATATCTTTTGCGGTTTGTTCTTGTTTCTAGAAGACTTTTTGCCCCTAAATTTTGTTATGCATTTTCATTTTATCAGCTCAACTATATATTTTTGCACATATAATGCTTTCTATATCGTATCGTTTCATATATATATATATATATATATATATATATATATATATAGGGAGAGAGAGAGAGAGAGAGAGAGAGAGAGATCTCCCCCCTTCCCCCAGACAAACATTGCCCAGAAAACGCCAACAAGTTGTTGAGAGTACGCCAGGTGAATGATTTTCCAAAAGCAAAAGAAAGAAATGACAAACCTACGATCGGGTTGCAAGTGCAACACCAATTTCAGTTTAGAGAAACTTCTTCCACAAATACATTAAACAGGATGTCCAGTTCCAAAATTTCTTAAGATCAAGTTTAGCACTGCTAAAACAATATCCCATCTATGCAGCTAGGTCTTAAACAGCCATGTGCGCCAAATTTCCGTCGATTCTTCATGGAACATATTGCATGTGGACCATGAAAGACATCCCGCGTAGTTGAAATATCATTCTCATTCACCATGGGTAGCTGCCAGGCATTGTAGAAAATATCTTAGAGAGGCAGTCTCTCAAGCGAAGCATAATTGAGAACCGTGTGAAGGAGAACAAATGGGCTTCGGAACTGGAGACAGATTGTTCAGTAGTCTCCATCATTTTCTTTCTTTTCCATGACGTGTGGACAATTTAAAGGCCTCACGGTTTAGGGTGGACCCACAGACCTTGTTGCTTATCTCCATGCCCCCCAATAAAATCTTTCCCCACCATTAAAAGCGAAAAAAAAGTGTTGTAGGGCCAGATCTTATGACAACCATAGTTTTTTAACCATTTATGCGCAAATGTGGATTTTTGCCCACAACAGCTAAATAAATGCCTTTATTTTCATACCAGTGCAGTTGGATTATTTGTTTCTATTAGCTATTAGTGTACCTAATAGAAACAAATAAAGAAGTCATATTTAAACCTGAATCAAAAATCTGATTTCACAATTTGAATCTCATCATATATATAAAGAGAGAGAGAGAGAGAGAGAGAGAATGTCAAT
Organism: Nymphaea colorata; assembly: GCF_008831285.2. Classification (NCBI taxonomy): domain Eukaryota; kingdom Viridiplantae; phylum Streptophyta; class Magnoliopsida; order Nymphaeales; family Nymphaeaceae; genus Nymphaea; species Nymphaea colorata. The sequence continues at coordinate 13,060,326 of NC_045147.1, forward strand.
TTGCACCAGCTCAACGCTGGCCTTTTGCTTCCAAAAGAGATCGTCCTCCTCTAACTCCTGTTGACATTCTTCTCTAAGAATAAACTCTCTTTCTCCATCCCACTGCCTGTCTCCCTCCATGTTATTATGAATGTATTGGAGTTCTTTCTTAATTCTTAGATTAGTGAACAAGTAACCCAGCAGATGATCAGTCTAGCCACACCCCTGGTGAAAACTGCGTCTATGATGACCACAATGTTAGTGAGTAGCACTACCAAAACTCTCATTTCCGTTCAGTGAAAGGGCATAAAAGGGAATGCAAATGTCTGCTGCATTGTCTTGCTAGATCAAGTAGAGGTCTAGACCGGCGGCAATGCGCCCTAGTCCTCTGACATTCCAGGCCACAATTTTTCATGATGGGCTTGGAAGAAAAAATCACCCTATAACATGTCGGTGTTCCTTCTCTTATCAATCAATGGAATTGACTGATACTCCATAGTTCATGTGGGTTGTTAATCTAAGTAAGACAACGCTGAAAAATGACTGCCTCAAGACTCAGACACGGGTGCGGGACAACAAGTGTGAACTGGATTCGCACCGAGTACAAGTCAACAAGAGTCGCGTGCGTCTAACTGAACCTGATCATTTTCACTCATTTTGGACATGCATCCGACTCGTGTTTGGCTCGAGTTGGATGCAGTCAAATGGTATCAATCCTAGCCTATTGTTGCTCCTTTTTGATATTTTTTATCTTAAAATTTTTTAATGTTAAAAGGAGCATTTAGGGGACAATTGTATATCATCTTCTTCTCTTCTCCTGCACTCCTCCCTTGGGGTTTGCTGGTTCCATTCAAGTATCCAGTGTAATGGAAGATCATTTTCGGTGACTGAGGGGGTCAAATGATGGCCAGCGGCGACATGCGATGGGTCTTCCAGTGGAACGGAAGAGTTTTCTGCCCTATTTTAGTAGTATTGTCATCTACATCTTTCTCAACCCTATTTCTAGCAAAATGGATGTTTCTGTATCAGTCTCTCGCTTGATTCCACCATCTTCACTTCTTCGTTGCACTCTTGAGTTTGTATTTCATTTTGTTGTGTCACCGATTCAACTAACGACTCACAGCACAGGTGCTTCTAGTTTTTTGTTTTTTGTTTAAATCAATAAATGTTCATATTTGACTGTTAGTTTTTTTAACTTTCTCAATTTTGTGTTTTGCTGCAACAACTGTTATTTCTTGTTTAGCATTTTTTTTCTCATTTCTGCCTGTTTTTGTTGTTTTTTTTTTTTAGTTGTTTAATGTTTGTACTTTTGAAGCATGTTAATGCTTAATATGATACATTCGTATACACAATTCATTATAACTTATAAGTACGTAATATACAATATTCATATATAATTCACCTATAAAGTGTGTAGCGTAAGAGTGTATAAACTACAATGTATACTCTTACATTTGTTAATTCTTATATATATATATATATATATATATATATATAATAAGTACCCTCGCCGCACCTAACCTACAATTTTTAGAATTTTCCACTCCAGCATTCACACCCGTGCCTCGCACCTATGTGACATAGTTGTTGATCCCCTCCTCAGCATTAGATCACCGGAGTCTGACCCTTCCATCTCTCTGTGTTTATCTCTCTGTGACTATTCCGGTCTACCATAAGCACCATCAGCAGCCTTTGATTGAACCCCTCAGGTCAGAATCTGGGGATGACCAGAACCACATTCTTGGTCTCCAAAAATTCTCCCAACTGGTGTGCTAACCTCAATGTTGGTCATGGATGATCCTTCTGGTACTCCCTGTCCGGGCTCACCTTGAACATTTTAACAACAGAGATTTTTAGGAGGAAATTACGTACCTCCTAGAGTGGCTTTTTAGTTCTCTAGCAATGGCCATGTTACTTGTCTTCTCATGTTATGTTCGCTTTCGTGTAAAAGAAATTGTGAGTGGTCTGATTGTATAGATGGTGATTCATAGCCTTTTTTGGGCAAACAAAAGTTGGCTATGAGTCAGGTTGGCTTGTATATTAATGCTTCATTGTCATTTGTTCAGCCTTTTGTTCATTGACATATTAGCTTTACCATTTATTATACCTTTTGGATTTGCAATTTGTTTTCTTGACGATCATAATTTGGGTTGAATTTTTGGGCTTTATGCAAATTATTGTTTGGTTAAAATCAACTAGACACTGATTAATTAAAAACGCTTCATTAATTAAAAAACTCAAAATACGTTTAGAAAAGAGATGCGCATACTAAAGAGCTTTTACTATTTAGATTAATTCTTTTGGTCAATGCCTCCATGATTTCACCTTTCTTGTAAGTGTGTTTTTAGAGAAAAAGAGATGTGAAACTATACAGTGATGGGCTCTAAAAATGTATGTGTTCGAATTTTCTTCTTCTGAGAAAAACTTTTCTTTTTAACTGCACAATGGTCTTAATTCGGCCTTAAAACCGTATATACATGAAGTACTTTACAAACTCAAGTAGCTATTTGTAATTTTTCAAACATTAGATAGTTACTTATAAGTATGATAGAAGCTAGGTGTGTATTTGTAAATTTACGAAACTATATAGAAGTACGTCTGAAGAATCATGTCGTAGACTTATCCACATATAGATAGGCCGAAGCTAAAAACCTAATAGAGATTAACAATTTTGCTCAGTGAGTCGAAATCATCTATAATTACTAGACTGAAGCTGAAAATGTTATGGAGATTACTAATTTGTTAAGCATGATGCTCTTTTTCGTAAAAGGAGGAATTCTCCGGTCACTTTGAAACTCTTGTTGGCTTGGGAATCTGGGCCTCTGTGAACCGGACAGCTCCTTCTCCGGTCACTTTTGGCTCATTCTGAGCCTGTCCGCATCCATCATTTGCATACACAATTGAGTGGAACATATGTGGACATGGATTCTGTGAGTAAAGTGGGTTTAATGGGAATTAGTTTGAATCATATGTGAACCAGATTTATTAAATTCGTACTTTCATTTCGAAATTAAGAAAAAAAAAACAGAGAACTCAAGAAAATGAAGAAAAAACCTAAAAAATGACAAAAAAACAGAAGTTCTAAGAGTTAGACTTCAACAGTGAATAGACAGAAAAAAAAAAGGATGGAAAGCCTTGACTTTCAAAACGAAAGTGGCATCCTTTTCATTGATGAAATTTCAAGTGGATAGAGTCCACTGATCGAGAGTGAATCGACCAAATTCAATTGGTCGTTCAAAGAAGAATCGACTGATTCTGGAAACTCACCACCCACCTACCACCACCAACCCAACCCCTTCGTTGGTGAGCTTCACATCGACTGATTCGATTCAAATCGTTCCCTTCAAACCAAATTTTAGTTAACTTTGAAGATGAACCGTTTTCTCCCCCCGTTCTCTCAGTTGTTTTTTTACAGCTTCTGGTTTTAGGAGTGCTTTGATAATTTTGCAACCTTTTTCCACCACTTCTTTACGATCTGGATAAGACGGCAGAAATTTTAAAAGTTCGAAACAAACGACCGTTAAATCTTGATCAATTCAACCCGTTATGCTGGAACAACAAGGTCGAGTGATCTGATATAGTTCTCAATGTAACTTTTACAGAATTATTGCATCCGTCCGGCAAGTCAATCCAATATACTGTCAAAACACCAATCCAAGTCACATTATGCTATCTGAGAGTCAGATCTAGAGTTACACCTACCATGATCAGGAATTGATTTCCAATTAAAGTCCATGCGACAATATTGAAGAATTGGAGTGTTGCCTGTTTTATCGTCTTCTTCCTGTACTGCATGAAAAAGCCAGCTAGAATTAAAGGAAGACGTAACTTCTTGACAGTGGCCTTTCAATTATTCCCTTAGACACCAATAGCTAGCGTGAAATTTGCTCTCCAATGGCTGAGTGGAATCAATAAAAGAAACTTCTAACTTTTCAAGCTCAGTGAATTCTAGTCCCCAAACCATATTCTGAGTTGGATCCTCAGATAAAAAGAGATCAGACAACCAGTTATAGCTTAGCGGGGGATGCTTCTGTGGTCTTATCTGCCTCCAATCTAGAAAGCGCAGTCTCTCTCAAAAGGAAAAAGCACCACCTCCCGCTTCATTGGCTGGAAGACCATTGCCTGGTACTTTTTAGTTTTTTTGGTAAATTTGACTTGGAATGTTTTAAAATGTGGAAATAAAACTGAAGTATGATCTTTCGATTGGGATTCAATTTCAACAGATTGGATTTGGATTTGGATTTGGATTGGATGTCGTTATTACTTACTACCATGGAGAAATTAGGTCACAGAAATTGATTAGTTTGACCGAAACAGAAGTCAGGTTCTGATATGAAACTCACGACCATATCCCAATTTTTTTATGCATGAAGTTTTAGCATAGGTCAAAATCAGTTATGGGTAGGATTTAGCCAGAAAAACCTTATATATATACTGCATGCCATCAATGTTTTTATCGAATACAACGACTTGAATTTGAATTATCGGAACCATCAACGTCCCTACTCTGATCTGAGGTTAGTTTCAATATGCTGACAAACCAAGATCACTGATTTTTAAACCTTCATACAACAGAACCCAGTTACACATCCAGAAATCAGAATATTCCTAACTTTATATATATATATATATATATATATATATATATATTATATATATATATATTATATATATATACATAATAGAGAACCGTGCGAAGGAGAACAAATGGGATCCGGAAGTGGAGAGACAGATTTTTTCAGTAATCTCCGTCATTTTGTTTGTTTCTTTCTTCCATTAAGTGTGGACAGTCCTGTCCGTTGTAGACCTCTAGGTTGAGGGTGGACCCACAGGCCTTTGTCATTTAGTATCCATGGAAAAAATAAAAGTGTAAAAAGCAGACCGAGTCAAGGTAGGGCCGAGTCAAGGTAGGGCCTGCATGAACCATAGCTCCACTTCAAAAAAATTTAAAAAAAAATTACATGTAAATTTTAAAAAATTTTACTTGTTTTATATAAAAATTTTAGAAAATGATATATTCGACCCTAATCAAAATTTAGAAACTTTAATTCGACCCTCCTCCACCCCTGATCAGGTCTCCTTAGTTTTTTAAACCAGTTTCTAAAACATTGTTTATGTGTTTGAGTGACAGGCAGTCGTGGAACCACATATGACATATGGGAGATGCGGGTTGTTGCTCATACCAACTCTTTAAAAATCCTTTATTTTCATATGGGCGCTTTTATTAGTCTTATTTGTTTGTATAGTGTTTGTAAAGACAAGAGAGCTTCAAAATTACTGCTCCTCCAAACAAAATTCATCGCTCTGCCATTGTTGACAACGCAAAGGACGATGTTTTCTGTGAATACTGAATAACCGGGGTGCAGGCCAAGTTATCGGCTTCCTGAGACTAACCTTTTGTCTGAATGACCTAGTCAAAACTGGGTTTTGAAAAACCTAATTTTGAGTCTCAACCATCGCCCACATGCACAATAAAAATTGTTTTTGAAGACAAAACAATGTTAAGGAAAGATATCTTGAAGTGGCCGAAGCCTGCCCGCTTATCCCCTGCTCCGAGAGTAAAACAATGGTAAGGGTGTCACTCAAACACGCCCTAGTTTGACGCGTAAACTCGTTTTCGGGAGATCAAAAGGTTCATTCATACCGCTGAATCCAAAAGGTTCATTCATACCGCTGAATAGAGGTCCAAAGGTCCCTCCCTTTGTCTTCGGAGTCTTTATCTCGCCTCACCATCATAAAACGTAGGAGCATAGTACCTATGAGAATCAAACTATAAAAATATTTTCTTATATGCATCTAGCTCGACCAGCTATAATATGTCCCTTGATGCAACTCTTAAACTGATGTACTTGTGCTACCCAAACATGCAAATTCATTCCAAGCACAGGTTGGACATTTCAGCCTCGAATTCATCGCAAAACAAAAACAAAAGAGTAGCTGCAAAAACTTTCCCAAACGAAGAAACGTGCTCGAGCACTTCATTTAAAGTAGCCGGCCGGCGAACATGTAAATTGCCATGTCAAAACATCACAGGTTCGAGTTACAATTTATAAATGTATGGTGAGCCGCTATAGGCATGTAAACGTTCTGAGCCTGCGTTCAGCCGCTCAAGCCGACGGCAGAGGAGGCCACGTGAAGCAGACACCTCAGGGTCTTCCCCTCGTTCAACAGTTTAAATGCTTGGTTGATCTGAGACATCGGCAGCTCATGCGTTATGAACCCTTCCAAATTCACCTCCTGAAATCAACCAAACCAGTTTAGCAAAATTATGTATTTATATGTGCATATATAACTCATCATTGATTAATGATAGGGAAGAAGAAGGTAGTCTTACCCCTTTCATGCACCTTATGGCCAGACCGGGCAGTTGAGTTTTCCCCTTGAAGCCTCCAAATGTGGAGCCGATTATGCCTCTTCCGTCGAACAACTCCATGGGGTGCAAGGGCAGCATCTTTGGACTTGCATGTATCCCTACAATTATGGTCATCCCCCATCCCTGTTGACATGAAAACAAAAATGTTAGCTTAATTTGCAATATATATATATATATATATATATATATATATATATATATATATATATAGAGAGAGAGAGAGAGAGAGAGAGAGAATCCTTCGTTTGTACATTCAAACCATTTTTAACCAGTGGTAGAACACACTGTGCATGTGTAGGATCTCCTGACAACATTCTTTGTCAACAAAGTGTAAACTAAAAAGAAAAGTTTATGGAGAGGGGAGAATATACTTGGAACGGCGGAAAGTCCTCTTATTTTCTCCTTGTGACGGATTCATCAGGACTTAAGTAAAGAATAATACAACCGTCAAACTTTTAATAGTTCTTTCTTTTTAGGTTTCATAGGCGAGGAGAAGTTGTAATCTTTTCGCACCTCAACGCTTTGACTGTATTCCAACCTAAAACCTGCTTAGGCCCATAAATAACCCCACACTTACTTCGGTGTGGAAATTAAAGAATATTCGGCTAACCAAACTAGAGCTTGTTTTTTCTTCAAGATGAGGATTTTTTTGTGGTGAAGCGATGGCTCTCAGCGTCGCTATCAATGGGAATAGGTTAATTCAACCAGTTTGAACTCCGTTTTGTACGTTTGCCCCAACAAACTCGGATCCAAACTTTAGTTAATTGAATTGACTTGCTCAAAAAAATAAGTTCTCAACGATATAAAATAAGTGGCCCTTATTATGATAGCTACCTTTTGAATGTAATAAAGTAATAACAAGTTCATATCAGATCAGCCTGTATTCGACAACATTGGCAATTGACAACTTTAAAATGATAAGCCATGGAAAAGAGAATTCGAATCCATACATCATGAGAAGACAAAAACGACTCGCGCAGCACTTGGTAGTTGCCGGAGCATTCGAAACTGTAGTCCACTCCTCCCTCAGTCATCTCCCTAATCACCTGCATCATTAAATTAAATATAAAAAAAAATCATATTTTATATAGAATGAAAATATTTATACTAAATGCCAAAAATACAATAGGAAACTAATCTAAACCCCTCGAAATCTTGTCACTAAAGCTGTGTTCTTTTACCTGATGCACTGGTCTGTCGTAGTCCCTGGGATTGACGAACTCCGTTACTCCCATTGCTTTAGCTGCTCCAACCATCACCAAGAACAAATTAAGAATCGGATGAAAAACCTCCAAGAATATATAGAATGTGAACGAGATTTACCAACATGCTGCTTCTTTATATTATATGTCGATAACATGTGTTCATGGTCGAAAACGATTAATTAATGTTAGAATTTGTAGTACCTTTGATGAATTTGTCCGGGTTGATGTCGACACCGATGATTCTGGAGGCACCACTCACCCTCGCACCTTCTGCAACCTGGACGAAGCCATCCCCGACAGTCAAACGCATCTTCTTGGATTTTCTTGGTGTGGGGGGAGTGTGGTCAGTCGCCCACACGGAGCCACACAATTTATTCATTGCATATTGGTGCCTTTTCAGTCCTTTTATTATGTATTTGAAAGGTCTAAATTCTTTCGAAGGGTCTAAAATTAGGTCCTTAAAAAGAAGAAAAACCAAAACGAAGGGTAGTTGGCTTGGCTGCATGCGGCACCATTTTGACATTTTCAAAATCGGCAAGTAACTCGCCGATGCCGACATATGATAGGTGAGGAACAGATAGCGGCAGCAGGATAAGATACCAATTGATTACTCGTAAGCCTTAAAAAATATAAGTCCAAAAAAAAGAACGTTTGCTCATTATTGGACCTTAAAAGAGGGTCACTTTGAAGGAAGTGGAAAGATATTGACAAAATCTGAGAAAGCGTATTGAATTGACGATCAATAATGAACAAAAGATGAGGGAAGACGCAGCCAGTGGACTCACTGCAAGGCCCACTCCCCCGAGCCCAAAGATAGCGACGCTCGATCCAGCTTCCATTTTTGCAGTGTTCCACACAGCCCCAACCCCTGCAGGAGACAACCCATCAGTCAAAAGAAATCAACACAAACTTGTAGCGAATTTAACTTCAACGCTTCATTTGGGGTTGCAGATGGATTGCATCTCCTGGATGTGGGGATTTTGATGCTCCAATCTGGGCTCTTTGCTTTTCTGTCGACTATTCATGTGACGGAAAGGCAGAGAGTCAGAACATTAATATAGGTACAGAAAAGGGCCTTGGCAGCATCTAGGTGAATTAAATCTGATTGATAGACAGTTTCAAGTGACATAGCATAACGGGTAGGGGTCGCAGCACAAAAGACAACATGTCACCATTTCGATTCTTGTGGATGTTATGATTCCGGGTAAGTTCCTTGATGTTACCGGCAAGGGAAGGGGGCGGGGTCTTGCCCATCGGCCTGGGTGGCTTTCAAGCTCACTCAAAAGGTACAGATTGCAGCTGGCCAAGGGCCCAGTCAGTAAGCTGAAAATTAAGAACTTTTGAAAAGGCATGGAGACAATGTTACTTCTGCTGCCTAAAGTCATAAATATTGAGCATTGAAATACTAGTACGGAGGAAAAAAGCAAAGCCTAAATTAATTATTGGCAGTTTACATGTAGCTGCATATCTTGATTCCGTTAATTAAACTGGAAATTTAAATTTTACGGCGACATCGCCATCTTCCCCGTGATTTTGCATATACCTGTGGAGACCCCGCAGCTGAGCAGGCACATCCTCTCCAGCGGCGCCTCCCGGTCGATCTTCACGACGCAGGCGTGGTCCAAGACGGTGTACTCGCTGAAGGTGGAGGTGGAGAGGAAGTGGTAGACGGGCTGCCCCCTGACGGAGAATCGAGTTCGGCCGTCGCCGAGCATGGTGCTCCGGAATGGGTCAACCCGGTACTTCTCGCACAGATTGGTCTTCTCGGACTTGCAGAACTTGCAATCTCCGCACTCCCCACTGAAGATGGGGATCACATGATCCCCTGGCTTCATGTCCACGACCCCTTCTCCCACGCTCTCCACGATCCTGATTCGCAAGCAACAAGCCGCATGAAGAATCAACACTTTGTTCATTTCAATGGAGAATTGTGACAAAAGATTGGAAATGGGGAGTCGTTAAACAAAGAATCAACACTTTGTTCATTTCAATGGAGAATTGTGATAAAAGATTGGAGATGGGGAGTCGTTAAATGGTTTAAACTAGACTCACCCTGCAGCTTCATGGCCTAATATCCTTGGGAACTTTCTCTGTGCTTCATTCTTTACAAGAAGAGAAATTCATGTGAGACAGATAAGAATCATCAGATGAAGAAAATGTTACATGGATTCATCATCAGCTCATTACCTCTCCTTTCCATAAGCTAAGATCAGTATGGCAGATGGATGTACAGATGACCTTAATTCTGACCTCCAACTTGTGAGGGGGCTCAACTTGAATCTCCTCGATCACAAACGGCTCTTTGGGACCCCAAAGCACGGCAGCTACAGTACACAACAAATGGATTAAGGAAGAAACTGAGAGAGAGAAACAGAGACAGAAGGAAGAGAAGGGGAATCGTACCCTTGCAAGTGATGACCTTGCTTTGTGTAGCAAGCAGTTCAAAAGCATCTTCAGAGATGTGATTCGGAAGGCTACCCATCTTCTGTAGCTGATCTGTAGCTGCTGAGAAGAGCACTTGCCTTCCTTATATTGGACTCTTCCGGTGCGGGCTAAGATTCAGAAGCGCACCCCCTTTATAAGGAGTCGCTGACACTCTTAACCAAAGGAGCTAGCGTCATAAGTATTTGATTAATGAAAACAAAAAGAAAGATTTGTGAGATATTACCGATGCATCACAGGGACATGCACCCCATCGTTTTCGACTCTTGGCCATCCGAGACGCCGTCGGCGACGTCCTCCAGCTCAAGTGTCTGGTTTCAATGGCACGGATGCTTAGGTCACCATCCCTGCACCTTGTCAAGTCAACCCAACTGCGGAACTCTTTTGTATTGTAAGTGAGTTGTATTCTGAATTTTAATTTCAACTTGAGCAGGTGAGAAGTGCCGTCCAAGTTGTTGGGCCACACACTAGCGGTGGCATGATTCCATATTTTCATTTGGGGTACGCATCTTAACAATTTTTTGAGCTAAAATTTTTCATTTTTAAAATGTTCAAAAATATAATTTTACCCCTATATACAATTTGCAAAAGTGCAATTGACCCGTGTAAAAAACTTTCAAACAATTTGTTTAAACATGGACTTGTCTCCTCCCACCCACTCATTTAAGACTGTGTCAGTGAGACAAAACATATTCATCTTGGCGCCACATTTTGGGAGAACTAGAGGATCATCCCACCACCCAAAACTAGGCATGAAAGCCTCCATTCCCCTTGCTTCTTGAGTCCTGAGCTGCGTCGGTATCCCCCCCCATTCCCTTTGCTTCTGGAGTCCTGAACTGCATCAGTGTCACCGATAGAACGATGAACTCTTCAACTTGGATGTCGCGCTTTACTACCTTAAGACACAGAAGTATAACGCTCACGGGAATCAAAATAAAAACCTACCTTTATACAGGCTCTTACTTCGACCAGCTATACTATGCCTCATGAGGCATCTTTAACACCACACTTTACTCTACAAAATGTATATAAGGAAAAAACATAATCCTCATAAGAATCTAATAGGCACGAGTCTTGTCTCCACCACCATGTTAGTTCAGCCAAAAGGGAAATGATGCTCTTTCTCTTTCTCTTTCTCCCCTATTATTGGGAACCAAGCTCTTTCACATTTTATTAATGCACTAACACAATAAAAATAAAAAATAATGAAAGAGAAAACATACAAATATTTATACAAATATTTATGTGGTTGAGAGAACGTTTTGATACTTCCATAGTCATCTATTAACTTTGATGTCACCTCAAAAGGCAGTTACCACATTGATACGTAAGCACAAGTCCTTTTATATGTTTAGATGCTAAGTTGGCTTTTTTGTTCCCAAATTTCCACTGACCGAATTTGGTTAATTTTTTTCAACTGATTAATCAAGATGCTTCCGTTTTGAAGTTTGTGGGGAACATCAAAAACCCGATTGCGATCATCATCAATGACCTGTGAACCGATTAAGACATTCAACCACCCCATGAAAAGTGTCCGGTGTAGGACCCGAGCCACTGTTTGGATCCATGTGTAGATATTGTGTGCACCATGTGCAATATACCCAGAAAAATCAACCAATTATATCTGAAATTTCATCATGAGATGAAACTGAACTGTTTTAAAGTATTTATGAGGTTCATTGCATGAATCAAAAGGCAAAGCTAATTTCAAGCAACGCAATTCAAAGAATTGTTTTAACTATTTGTTGTGTATTGCGTATGGTCTGGGGCATTTATATATTTACCGCACTATTAATAATGGCTTGTGACAATCGAGCTTCATAGATAGTGAACAAGGACGTTGTAGTTATGATCTTTGGTGACTAAAATATCTGGAATAGGACAGCAGTGCTAATAAACTTGCAATGGTATTTTTCTTTTTTTTAATTTTGGGGTCAAGACTTCTTTCCGCCCTCGAGAATGGGACATGCATCAACTAAGTCTTGTGCACCCACTAGTTGTACTCCAAAGGAATAACACCCACATGAATTATTGAATTGATTGTCGGTCTTTTACTGTTTCGCCAGTCTGACTAGCTACACCCCTACACCCATTAAAGAATGAAAAGGGAAACCAAAAAATTGAGAATGTCACAACACTTAATTTAGATATTTGAAACTGTAATATATTAGTTTATGGGGGAGTGGAAGCCGCACATTAATCTTATTCTACTTGTCCCCCTAACAGTTTTTGTTCAAATTTCCTTGAAAATAATGAAAAACTAAAACCGGTACCGTGATAGACTTTGGCCAACAGAACTGCCATAATTAATAACTACGACACTTTTAGAAGAAAACCAAAAATGTTGTAATTTGTCAATAAGAAGGTCATGGTTCTTTTCAAATTGCATACAAGAACATAGTTCATGAGAACTATTTGTCGATCGAAACGAGCCAATTTATTCTTCTCTTCATTGAACGACCAAGACTTAACAAAACGAAAGATATACCCTATCGTAATTCATTTGGTAAAAAAAAAGGACATGGTCAGTTGTCTGAATTATATATATATATATATGAATATACTCTACATGTTCAAAGACATTCAAATGAAAAAACAAAGGGAAACAACCACAAGTTTCTTTCTTTCCAATGATTATGCAAGGATTTAGTATGGATCCCGTATGAGTTGCATTAAAAACCAAAGCTTTCATTACTTAAAATGCATGCTAGAAAAACAATTAATTTGAAGATCTTAATTTTGCAGTACTACCAATTTGGTACAAAACATTCTTTTATTCAAGTTGGTTTGAAGGAAAAGCTTGAAATTTTAGACCGTCAGACTTTTATTAAAATATTCGCTGACTTTTTTTTTTTTTATTTGTTTCGAAAACGCATCTTGACCCAAAACGACACCGACATCCCTCACGTCTAACGTAGTGCGTAACCTTCCGTCACAATCAGCACCGTTTCTTTCGCCATATTAAGAATCCCAGATATGACGTTATGGGCACCAGTTTTGTGGCCGTCAATTGCCCCATTTCATTGTTTATTATATCTCTCTAAAAAGTTCATGATCAATATTTGGTAAAAAGAAAACTATGTTTTTGGAATGCATGTTTTTTTAAAAAAAAAAAAATACATGTTCTAAACACACTACGTTATTGTTTCGAAAAGCATTACATAATTATATATAGTATTCGATTGTTAAATCTTGAAATAGCATCTAATATCACATCCTGTTTCTTAGAATAAAAACATAATGTTCTTACTAGATGGGTTTAAAAAATATATAATGTTTTCCTTGAGCAACTCTGACTTTGAAATGCCACTAAACAACCTTCATTTGTTCCTGGCCAATATAAAATAGACTAAATCTAGTCCTTATTAGATACGTCGTGGTTGATCCTCTCCGGCCTTCAGATGGGCACTATCATAGATGATTTTGAGTTGTTGTGAACCTTCTCTTTGGGGTTTGATTCTTCCTCACCAGCATGCATGTGGCCTTCTGAACTTCCAGTTTATATTTATTAAACAAGTGGGGATGGGTGCGATGCTTATGTCAAGCTTCTTGTCCGCACTCCATTATTCGGTAAGCTTCTCACTTCAATTTAAGCCTATACTAGCTTCAGCTGTTAGAGCTTTGACTCTCCATAAATATATAAATAAATAAAGGATCTTGCTTAAATCTACAACAGTGGTTATGACCCAACTTGTCTTCATAAGAAGTCAAATTTGTTTCTTTTCTTAACAGTTCGTGGGATAAACTTTCGGAAATGAGGCCCGAAGGACCCCATTCTCTTTACCTCTAAGGTCTTGGGTTGCATTAGTGCCTACAACAGCAGCAGTGCACCCTTCATCTTAGTTACCGCGATACACTACTTATGACATAGAAGTATAGTATTCATAAGAATTGAATCAATGACCTGCCTTTTCAAATACTCTTATCTTATGCCCTTTAAGCTAAGAGAGGCGTCTCCGGCTGACCTTTGACTGACAAAAAACAAATTGAAATGCAACTAATTCCAATGCTTTCGTGGTCTTGTAAAATTGAATTGGGATGAATGTGCGTAAGATTGCATATTGACTTTATATGGTATAATTTTAAACTGCGGTACCCAAAAGCCAGAAGTCCTATTTACATGATCGTTTTTTAGTTCAAAGTGACAAGCTACTCATAAATTAAAATTCACCATTGCTTCTCTTCAACTAATTCTTTTATTTATTGGGACCGCTAACTGCACCTTAAATCATCTTAAAAGTCAATAATTTTGTGAAGTTTAGGAGCAGTTCTGTTTTTCAGCTGAGCATTTTTATATGACCTGAACAGGCTCTTCACAAAAAATAAAGAAAAGATTTGAACTAAAACGTTCGTCAGGTGGGTGACCATGTTAAGTACCAGTAGAACCACGTTATTTGATTATGGTCCTTAAATAGAGAAGCCAATCATAGCTGCTTTTGTTGAACAACACAACCCACTCCCATGTGGAGCTCGGGCTTCTAGTTTGGTAGATAGATCCTGACTTGCCCCCAACCAATTTCAGTTCCATCTTTAAAGGGGATAAAAATCAAGACTCTCTATCATTTCATTGGTCTCCTTTATAAGTCTTTCACAGTCTTAAATACGGAGCTAAACTTTCAGGGTATTATACGCAATGGGCGCTCTTGTCTTTACTGGCTCTGCGGTTTAGTTCAAACAATTTTGAGTTGAAAAACAACTAAGCCACCTTTTGTTTCCTTAGGAAAACAATGATCTGTTTTAGTGAGGTCTACCATAAATCACTCATAATATTCTTTAAAACTTCTATTAAATCTTAATTTTCCTGCCTACACTTTAATTTCCTCCCTCAAAGTGCAAAAAAACAAGCCCTAAAGGTCTCGTATGGCTAATGCACGTATCAGCAAAATCTGCCAGAGCCTGCCTAACCACCATTAGTTTGCAATTTCAAACACGAAAGGCATACTAGGAAGATTTTGATTCACACGAAATGATTCTTCTCTGTCTTCCGCACAAACGATCTTCTAAAAGCAAGCTGCCCCAGCAATTCAGGCTGAGTCAGGTTTAGGCATAGTTAATCATGTCTGGAATAACTAGACTAAGAATCAGATTCGATCATGAATTTTTTAAAAAAAACTGAACCTAGAACCATATTAATAAAGGGCATCCCTCTTAATTAAGGGTGGGCATCGGGCATACTGCCCTGATATGCCAAGCTTGGGATGGTTATTTGACACTTAGGCTGGCCAGATTTTAAAAAAAAGAAAAAAAAATCACTGGGCAGCTGGCTATAACTCATCCCTCTAACACTTTTTATTATATTCTCTCTCTTTCCTTTTATATGATGCCGGCAGCTGGCTTACTTAGAAATTCTTGGCAAATCGCCGATGGCTCACTTAGAAAATTTTAGTGCATGTCTTCCTAATAAACTCTTTGCATGTAAACTAAGGGTTCCTGAGATATTAAAAAATGAAATGTTAGGAGTTTCAAATAAGGTTTGACAATCAATCGGGTATCCAACCGACATGAAGCTGATGGTTAGGTCCAGCCTGATAACTAAGAATCTGGGGCTTGAGCTGCCAGCAAGGGCTTCCAGCCTACCCGAGCCGGGTTTGTCAAGCCTTTGCCCGGTCTGGCTCTACTCTTAATTCATGTAATTAGATATGGATTTTGAACTTAGTTTGGATCTAATTCAGATTTGAATGCATAAATTCATAACGAAACGGGCATTCAATTGGTGGTAGATCGTGTTTCCACTACCATGCCAACGGAATCAGGTCTCTGGATTCAGGTCAGTGACACGGAATGATCTGTCCCATTGGCATCTCGCCTGAAAAGTCTCTCTTTCTTGGTAGAAAATCAAATAGCTAGGTTGGAGAATGGCTTCAGTCAGCCTGGAAATGCTTCTTAACCCTTGACCATTAATTCTGACGTTGGTGCTGGAAATAAGTTTGGATTTGGTTCACATGTAGCCTTTAATAAAAAAAATAAGAGATCACATTGACCAAGCGAACTTGATACTCGTATTTGAATATCCATCCCTTCCATATTTAGCTACTAATTGACTCCGCTTGCCCTTGTAAAATCCAAACAATTGAATTCGAATTTTATGGGCCATGAGTATCCAAACGAGATCCACTGTCGCCCCCACCAAATAATAATAATGCTCCACTCGTTTTCATCATAGGAGATTTCCTATATAGAACAGTGCGTTATAAGATAAGTCGGCCAAACAAATTTGAAAAAGAAAGGATTGAAATAACTCATGATTTGGTCAATCGATGAACAATTATAAATAACAAAATTGAGATGCAGATTGTGTATAATCATTTGCTAGTTGCCTCCCTCGATCTGATTGTTATCATTTTAACAGGGACTCTCAAATGCCCTCGCACAGCCGGTCAGGAATGGATGCAACGAAAACACACAAGGCACTAATGAGATGGACCTGCGCAGATCAAACATAATAGGATCTGGTTGCCAACAAATATATTCATATTGTTCAGCTACAAAAGAGGAATCATATCATAAGTAGTCATCCACCAACTTACATTTCTAAAGAAATCTCACATCCTCACCATCATTTGATCCCATGCGCTCCACACAACTATCAGTGCGTATATGGTGACTACCTTTTGTAACGTAGGATGACATAATTACAAATATCCAATATATAATTTGGCAGATTACATGATCTTTCGATCATATATATATATATATGAGTGAGAGTGAGAGAGAAAGTCATAATTAATGTGAAGCTGATGAAGTCAATTGCTTACCAAATCTACAGTCACTGCGCAGCGGGTTTGCAAGCTTCGCCACTGCTAAGCGGAGTAAGAGCCATGAGATAAGTTCTAATGGTCGAGCAATCATACTGAGTGTTTCCCCTTTATAAAATATTGTGCAAATGGTGGTCTATTACGTCACTGTGCTGTACATTCGAAGGGGATGGTACTGGTATACTCGGTTGGATAACATTCTTCCCGGAGCAACTGGTGCTTTAGGGAACTAAGGTTGAAAATATAATAGATAGCAGCAATTGGGTCCTTTCTATATATGGTCTTTTTGTTAGAAATTTGTATGCTTTTTAACTCATTCAGGCGTAAAAATAAACTTTTCACACGTTCATCAATGACTTCAAGGAAAGAAGAGATGTTTCTAAAGAATGGTTCAGTTGATTATGTGGACTTGATTCGTTAAGTCTTGGGCGCTTGAATGCTACATAAAAGAAAAAGCTCCTCTAACTGTTGCCCTTGTGCTTGAATGCAGGGTAAAATGCAGTCCAAACTGCATATATCCTTGAAATTAGAATAAAGCATTCAAATGCAGCCGAAGAAGAGGTGAACAACTAACCTCCATCGGAAGAATCAATTGCTTCTTAACTTATGTTGTGCTTTACGACCTGATTTATTTATGAAAGAATTTTGTTCCTCCCCAATCCAAACAAAGTGCAATTTCCACGTTCATCTCGCATCCAAGCCTCCATTTTCCTTAAAATAGGAAGCAATACCGTCGTCAAGAAGAGGCCAGGAAACTGTTTTCACGTCAAAAGAGACACTGCAACTTACGTGAAAATTTACCCAGCATAAGATACACATGCAATGAAATACCTAATTGTAATTAAAAAGGTCAAGACAAAAATTGGAATGAAAAGGATCCCTTGTAGAATTTCTATTATTAAGGGTTCCTTGGTTCTCAACTGGCTAGGCGCCAGCTGGGTCATTGCTTCATCCGAATAATAGATAAAACCAGTAACCCAACAAGTTATTGAACTGAAGCTGAATGGGTGATCACAATTTGCATGCAGAAAACAAGTTCTTTATATCCCTAAAATATAAGTGGGAAAGATCTTCCTGTGACAAAGATACCCATGTTTGCCATTTGGAACAATAATAGTGCATGTCTTTTTCATATAAAGGGCTAATAAGAGTATGAATAATAGATCTATAATAAAGATGCCCATGCTTGCCATTTGAGACGTTAGTTATGCATGTTTTGTTTATATAAAAGTGAGCTCTTGACTTGCTTTTTTTTTTCTTTTTTTTTTCTTAGGTAGTGATGTCGTGTTTATATAAAAGAAATGGAAGGTACGGCAAAATGTAGATCTACAATTAATAGGGAGCTATTGATGAAAATAAGTTATACAAGAAATGTAGCCTAAGAACCCTGATCAGGTGTTCTATCCTTCCAACTGCAAAGTTCTCTCAAATTTAAACTTCATAGTTTGATACTTTGATTACCATGTCCTGCTCTCATGTGCCCACCATTCGTGATAAGATGACCCAACATTCGGTAGGACTGATATCAGCATGGAAAGCTTTATCCTGCCTTAGGGTTGCCTATTTCGTAGAAGCCAGACAATGGCAGTCCTAGTAGGTTGACGGTGGACTCGGAGCCCAGGTGGAGAAGGGTAACAGCCAAAGAAACCAGGATGAAGGTTGGGATTGTGATAATGACAAAGATGCATCAAAACAACATTTCTTAAAAGCTCTGGTGCTCATTTAGTGCCTTTCAAATTTTTTGCAGAACTGCAAAAAAGTGAACAAACTGAGCAAAATTTCTCCCTGCTTGCAAGTGCTTCTGCACGCAAATAAGAAAATGTGAAAGAAAAATTTACAGCAGAAGTAGTCATCTCCGCAGTCATCAAAGACGAATGCAAATAATGCCATCAATAATTTAAACAATCTCAAACCAAATCAAATTCTGCATTCCCAGAAAGAAAAATTGAATTGAAAAGAAGGAAAGCCAAGCTGTTGCCTGTTGGTAGGTCAAGACCAACACGAACCTGAACCTTCTTCTTACTGTGATGGAACTTCTCGTCTTTTTGGGCAAACAGAGCAAGTGCAGATTGCAGGTAACCCATCAAGTTCCTTCTTTTCTATGATGAATTCTCAAACTTCTTGGTAGCATCTAGAACATTTTCACCAAACATTTTCACTACAGTAGGAATCAGAAATTGGATTAGCTTCAGGAGTTCTGGATAAGATTGATAAAGCCTGCCCGTGAAGAGAAAACAAAGATATATCAACGAACAAGCTGATAAAGTAAGGCGAGCTAAAGTACATAAGCAATTTCTCACAAGCAATGGCCAATTGATTCCACCAAAGTTAGAAACCTAATCAAAAAGTAGAAATTTAAACAATTCCAAAGAAGGCTAATTAGCAAAAGCATCACGGCAAAAAAAAAGAAAAAAAAAACACCCTATTTTTGCGATAGAAGATGACAATGGTTGTGCTACCGTACACAAACAGTTGAACCATCTATACTATTGAAGTGATAACTATCAGAAAATTTCAACTGAAAACCATCACAATCATATCCATAAGCGTTGCATGGGTAAAACCCAATTTTGTGAAGAGAGAAATCTACAATTTTCATTTGGAGTTCTTGAACAACGATTTTTAATAAAATTAAATAGAACCAACAGCTAAATTACTGAGATATTGCACGACTTTTTTCGCTATGATATTTCCATAACCAAAATACTCCAAGCACATCAGCACATTTAAAATATCGTGTATTTTGAAAATACGATCTCACACATTTGGCATGCCTAGGCCAACACATAATGCATCTACATGGGACTTGGACGTCTACCTAAAGAAAAATGTTACATTAAAAGTCATAGAATACACATACACAATGTGTGAAATTTTTCAATATTCAAATCAATATCTTTTAGAAGCAGCAAAGAAGAAACCTTTGTAAATAAAGGTTATCTTAATTTACACTAGTACAACCCTTGATGTTTTCAGATAACAGTAGAAATTCTGACTAGAAAAACTGCCTTTGAAATGAAAAGATGTGTACAAACCACTCTCTTGCAAAAAAATAATTGATACCAGGTGTTCATGATCTTCATTGGAATATCTTATTTCACGTTAAACTTAAAGTTGCTAGTTCTTCAACAAGGAAAGAAATTTTCTCTTGTTCTAGTTACTAAAATGTAAAAGATGATTCCCATTTTATTAGGTCAGTGCCCTTCTTGTTTATTTCATGCATTAGTTCCAGAGAAGCAAAGAGAAGCTAACCCGCCATCATCCAATCACCTACATACTAATACTCATATTTATTGTTACTTATATTTCAGAAACCCATAAATAGGTTTCATGAATGCATTTTGATAAATAAGAATTGCTGCTATAAAGTTTGGAGTATTTAGAAAGGGCTTACCTGGTATAGCTTGGCTACTTGGTTGAGGATCTGCTTAAGATCAAAACATTTGCATTTATCGCTGGACGACAAAACCCCTTCAATCAGCGACAAAGAAAAACAAAAAACAGAACCGTAAGGAATGTCAAACTTAAAAGACTTAACCAACCTAAACAAATAAATTTAGAATCTTAAAGAACAAGCGGAACAAGGAGATGAACTTCAGAATCCAAAAAATCTAGTTGCCACGTACCAAGGCAAGTTCAAATCACCGTTGCTGTGAATACCAAGCCTGTTATGTCTAGTAACAAAGAACAAAATGCAGAAAAACTGACTCTTTGAAATTGAAAACATTGGTTAGATCAAAAGCACCTTAGAAGTATTTCAAGGAATCGCCAACATCATTTCGCATAGTCGAAGTCCACCATTATCATCTTCTTATACAAACCTCATCGTCCAATTTCTAAAACATGAGATCCATGATCCAAAAATCAGAACAGAATAATGGTGTTCCTTAAAAGTCAAGAGTAACAACTACCGTCGACGCTAAGATAAAAGCAAGAAAAATGATATAGGCTTGCTTAGAGAAACCAAACTTCTTGTCCTAAACGACCAAATTACAATGATCGAAAATTAAAGAGACAACCAAGAAAATGAAATGCGAATGGCAAGATAGAATGAGTCATGTAATACTGTCCTAGCAAATGAATTGCAAATTGGCTTCTCGTATTGGGGACCGATCGTTGAGGGGCAGGGAAAAGGAGTCGTACCAGAAAGCCAAAGCTGGCTGGTGCCGGAAGCACTACTGATGCCTTTTCCTCGCCGAAGGCGTGTCTGGAAGCTGCTTCTCGCAGTATCACTTGTCAAGCGGTATTGCCTCTTTCTTTCTCCCTCGAGTTGACAAGCAGAGAGTGAAAGAGAGATGGAATAAGGGGAAATTTCCTAGGGCTTGTTCCGGAGCGGGACCCTCACTCCATACATGACTCGTGCACGAACAATCTGTCATCCGGCTCAAAAATGTTCTGCTGTCCAATCTTCTCTCGCAGTCGGTATATTTAACCATCCCCTACGGCGGTCTCACCTTGATCGACCATCCACCCTCCTCCAGCGGCCCTCCGAGTGCCTTTCCCAACCACGTTCCCGGACAATGGACTCCGCAGCCTCCCCGCCAACGCGCTTGGTCCCCGTCGACGGAAGTCGTATTGAAGGCGAGGCGGGAAACTTTCACAGCTTTGACTCGGAATGCGCCGGCGCCAAGCTGCGATGGGCGCTTGAATGCTACATATTTATACTGCATTATCTATGTTTCTTTGGCTACAAGCCCCCCTAGATTCCCTTCTCCTTTTCCAAGAATTAGGGTCATTAGATCTAGATTCTTATTAATATAGAAGCAAAAAGTTTGTTTCTAGATCTTAGAACCGTGGCTTGGTCATCTTCCTTATTCCTTCACCGCAACTTTCAAATATTCTTTGCATAGTAAGCAATATTTATCACCCAAAATACATGCTTTTGACACACCAAAGTAGTTCTTTGCAAGTTGGTCAAGGTATGATTCCCATGCAACATATAATTCTTGCAGCACCAATTCTCTGTACAAGTCTATGTGCCTGGAAACCTCATTCAAGGCAAGCTGCACATGAAGTTGGATTCAGTTTTAAATAAATATTAGCATCCATATATTTTGAAAGTCGTATTATGATGTTGGTCGAATCTGACATGATTCATTTGTGAATTTAAAACCAGATTTAGATAAGATCCTATTGTGAATTTAAAAGTTGGATTTGGATATGATATTAGATCTTTTTAAATTTGCGTTTAAGTTTGAATTCAAATATAAATACATCCAATAAATAAGACATAGTAAAATATACATTCGATCCGAATCTAACACATACACATCCCTACCTAGACCAACTTGCCGGCAAAGTGAGTTTAGAGAGAACTTTTCTTGATTTCAACAAGAGGCAAACGCGACTGCATATCTATTAGTACTCTTTTTTTTCTTTACTTCATGAATTTCTTAAAAAAAAAACTATTAAAGCTCGGACTAGTTTGGATCGAGCTCACCGTGATCCACCCTGGACCCAGCTCACCTATGACCTAAGCATTCTCTCTCTCTCTCTCTCTCTCTCTCTCTCTCTAAGGAAAAATAGAAAAGAAGAAAAAAAAGGTAGGCCATTCAAGCTCGGACCGGTTTGGCTGGGGCTCACCGCGAGCCAGCACGAACCCAGCCCACCTAGGACCACTGGACTCAGCTTAAGAAGGGCCACATGACAGGAGGCGCGGCGTGAAGGGAGGAAGGCAGCACGGTCAAATCATGACCAGCACCACATGTATTGTCCACCTCAAGGCACACACCACGAGGTATAACTGTTGGCAGTGGGCCCCACTTTTCTAACTCCTCCTCCTCTCACCACCGTCCATCTCCGCGATGAAGAGCAGTGGGGGACCAAAACCGCCAAAAGGATGCTGCTTTTGCCCCCTACGCATATAAAATTGGCACGACTCGATTCTTTCACAACTTGGCATGAAATGCCTCTCCCCAATAACTGCAAAAAAATATGACCAGCTTCAAAATATATATATATATATATATATAAGTCACTTTCAGTGACAGTGAGAAAGAGGATAGTTTATTTCTTCAAGTTTTAATGGGTTGTGCGTCATGGACTTGAATTTTCTTGATTTTGCGACTTACAATTAGAACAAAGTAATCCAAGGTTGTTATTTGTTTCATATCTTAATCCAAGTGGTTTTCATATATAAAATGCAGGGGTATGTGAAACTAGGGGTATGCAATCCAAGCATTAAATGATCTCTATTAAATTTCTTACATACCATACTTTGTACTCACTTTTGTACGACATTGAGTGCAGTTCGTATTTGATATATTAAAAGAAATTGGTAGACAAATGGATACCATTAGATGAGCACTATTAGGTTTCTTTATAGATAAAACCATTTTAAAAATTATCATGAATTCGATGAGATGGCTTAGAAGCTATCACACTACTTATGTTCTCCTTTTCAAGAGTTAGTTTTGATGTGGCAGGCTGTAAGTCATTGGGTTGTATTCACGGGCATATATTTTAAGACATAAGGTGTTGAAGATACTGGCTGCCACATTATAAATACCATTGATTTCTACTATTTTGGTTCAAGTGGTGTGCATGTTACAATGATTGTAGAAGTCACGATCTCAATTCGTGAGAATGTGACCTGTGAATATATGAAGTTTTAGTTCATGGTTTGTTAGTATTACATATCAAATATACTGATTTGCCTCTGAAAGATGACACTATGCCATGTTTCCTGTCAAACATTATTGAATACTTTTCCTGTCAAGCAATGGCAAATTTTCAGGATTTAGGCATTCAATAATTTCAACTAGATCAAATTTCAAGTATATATGTTTAGATTGGATGAAATCGAAGCATTACATCCCTAAATCTGTGTGTCAAGTTTGATGAAGCTGCACACAAAATGAACAAAGAAAGAGTCGTTTCAGATGAATTCAGTTATCTGAGAAGTGAACAACCAGGCAAATCTTCAATGCCGGAGTTTTCCTTTTGACCTAAGAAACAACTTTCCCCTGCCTGTGAAAAAGAGAGGAAAATAGAAAGGCCTTCTCCTCACCATAGTCACAGAAAACACTTTTTGTTTTTAAAAAAACACGATAAATTAACTGGCGGTTTAAAACTTTAAAACCTCATCGTATTATATCGGAAAAAAACCTCGTCGTTAAAACTCCGAAATATTATTTGTGACTATGGTTATTTGAGCCCTTCTGTTATTTGGAAATTTTACAGGAAAGAATGACATTGTACCAGAGCCACAAAATCTTAGAAAAAACCTTTTGTTTGACCTAAGAATATTATCAATTACAAAACCTTTTCAAGATTTTCAAAAATATTGTGAAAACTTTGCTTTCTTCGACCATAAAAATTTTGCACTGCGGCAGGAGAGGAAAGTTCACCGGAAAGGATTTTTTGCAGTATCTTAATGACCATGAGATATGACCATGGTTTTCTTGTCCTCGCATTCTACAACAAAATGGACTTGTTGATTGCAACATAGATACATTGTCTAAATGGGAAATGACTCTTCTCACTCATGCAGTCTAACCTAAATATTTTTGTGTTCACAACTTTAGAACTGCTTTGCATCTCATTAATAGATTACCCCCTCGAATTCTTCATGACAAAAACCCACATGAAATTCTTAATCGAGCAAACTCCTTGGCTTAAAACTATGTACATTTCATCGACCGAACTCCTTGGCTCAACTATGTACACATTTTTTGAAGTACATGTTACCCTTTCCTTGTGCCCTGCGGGAAAAATAAGATGAATCCAAATTCCAAACCATGTGTTTTCGTTGGGCATGGACTTCAACACAAAGGCTTTCTATGCTTTGAACTGGTGGATAAACAAAGTTATATATCTAGAAATGTGGTTTTCAATGAAGATCTCTTTATATTCTGAGGCACTTTGTCTTGTCTCCCATGTTCAGCAATGGCTTCAAGGTAGAGGGCCATCGTGCTTTCCGTTGCCACCTCCCACGAGCCAGTGTATATGGGGGCGGCGCCGGGAATTCTTTTCCATAGGGCACTAAATATATGGAAAACAAATTTTCAATTAACCATAGGGCGGTGATTCAGATCCCATGGGGTTACCCTATCTAGCTAGACCCAAATTCACCAAGCTTCAACATTGAATTAAAGTTTCAAAGAGTGGGTAAACGGAGACCCCACCTGCCTACGCCCCTGGGGTCTATAGCATTCTCCCGAACTCCGCCTCTCATGTGCCTGAGGAGGAGACTAAAAATCTATCCCATGACAGTGATTTTGGTGATCTAAGCCTCTAACCATATCCAGTTCTCTAACTAGATCCAATTTTCAATTGCAAGACTAAGGAAATGATGATTTGCCAACCATGCCCCATATCCAACTCCGACTTAAGACTTGAGCATCAAAGTTCAGGTAGCTCAGAGTCGGCTCCAAATCATTCCAGTGCTCAAAGTGGAAGAACAAATCAAGTTCCACTGCGCTTTAATGGTCAATCTAATGGTTCAGAAGCGTCGGGCATCAAACTTGTTGTGGATGTGCCTATCATCAAAATCATCTTCTTGTTAAGACCGATCATATGGTTGCTCGATCTATGGATGGGACCAGAATTCCCAAGACATATCAGCCATGTGGTGTTAATGAAATTGAAGCAAAAGACTATGGGAAAGCTAAAATGGATCAAAGCCATGGAAGAAGAAATTTCAGCTCCCCATAAATAACACATGGGCATTATCTCCCCTTATTTAACTTCAAAGATTGTGAATAAAAAGCAATGCGAGATACATGGCCTGACTCATTACCAGGGGATACAACTTATAGGAAGGTATTGATTATTCTGAGACTTTTAGTCCTATGGGGAAACCTTTTACTGTTTGTGCAGTCCTAACTATTGCAATATCTAAGGGATGGGACATTTGACAATTGGACAAGAATAATGCATTTTTACAAGGAATTTTGAAGGAGACCGTGTTCATGAGCCAATAGAAATTCATCCTTGTCATGGTTTGTCATCTCACAGGTAATAAATGGATTAAAACAAGCTCAGAGGGCTTAGTTCGATGGACTTCAAACAGATCTATGGGATCAGGGTTCCCAAGAGTAGTTTCAAACACTTCCTTTTTAATCAAGAAAAGAGGTAAAAATGTTGTTTATGTGTTAATTATGTAGATGACATCACCGTTGCAGAAAGTTCTACAAAAGCAACTCAACACTTAATAGACAGATTTGGAGAAGAGTTCTCTATCAAGAATTTAGGGCTTGTCAAAATTTTTCCTTGAAATTGAAGCCATAAAGAAAGCAATGGAATGATAATGACTCAAAGGCAGGACATTGCACACCTTCTAAAATGAGCCAATATGACTGAATGCAGGCCTACACCACCTTATCCAAATTCGATGGAGACTCGTTTGAAGATGGAACTACACCACAGTTACTTGTCCAGGCATTACATTTGTTGTGAACAAGACATGTCAATTCATGCAATGTCCTTCTCAACCTCACAAGAGAATTCTACGATACCTAAAGGGGACATTGAATTATGGCCTATCATTTTCTGAGTTAACTATCCAGATCAGACGACTCACACTGATATATAGATTGAGCAGCATGTCCTGATTATACAAGATCTATGGGAGGTTGTGTGGCATATTTAGGCGGCAATATTATATCAGTCATCATCCAAGTAAAACACCAGTGCATGATCATGCATAGAGGCAGAGTACAAGGCATTTACGGGGGCTACTTCATATCACTGGCTTAAAATCCCTATTGAAGGAAGGAGCTTCTTGTAAATCATAGCTTAAAACTAGTACTTCAATGTAGAATTTGAAAGCCAAATACCATGCTATGAATCCAGTCTTCCACGCAAGGACAAAACACAGAAAGGTAGATTATCACTTCATTATAGAACAAACTGTTAAGGAAGAGATTCAAGGTGAATATGTGAATTCCAAGTCTCAAATTGCAAATATATTCCTTAAAGCACTACATGAACCAAAAGTTCTTGAATTTTCAGGTCGAAACTCAATCTTAGAGAGATTGGTTTGAGGGAGAGCGTTACAAATCGAGATCTTGCATTGAACTGTTGTGAGAGGCAAGCCTGCGGGTGCAAAGAGGAAGACACTCAAATAGATAGAAGGAAAATCTTGCTCCTCATGTAAAACAAAAAAAAAATGTCATGTCGATAATGAGGTTCACCGAAATGGCAATTGCTGCATTGTATTCAATCAAGATCCATCCGCTGAAAATGGATCATAACGTAAACTCATTAATATTTAAAGGAAACTCCCTCGGTGAAGCTTTTGAAGCAGTGTGAGGAGAAAGTGGATAGGTAAGGAAACTACCGAGCCACTATACGTGAGATGCGTCAATCTCTCTCTTCTTACCATGTTTAACATCTAGAAGCTATGCTCAGAATCTCCTTGCCCTTTGACAGGAACCAGAGACATGTCGCCTACAACTGTGTGCCTTGGATACTGCACGATCTTTCAATTGCAATGGAGGAAATAACAGTAAAGAAATACCCACTTCATCATTGGTGCAAAACAACCAGATTACAACCCAAAATTTATGCTACCATTTTTCTTTCTTTCTTTCCTTCTTTTTTGGGTGAAAAATGGAAGTTGAATCATTAACAAAATGAGGTAGAAATTACACATGGGAACACCCAGAACAGAGATCTGGGTTGTCTCTCCAATGGCAGATGGTAAGAATAAACTTGAATCCAGAGATATAAAAGTGCTCTCTGAAAAAGGTCAATTACAGACTTGAGCTCACATGCAAATGGATGTGTTTCTGTGTGTGCATAGGTGTGATCTGGTAATGTCTGTACTCGAGCTGTCCACAGATGTCAGTCTTGGTCAAAATGACGATCCATCCCAAATTTAACCGTTGACCACCAAGTCGTATCCCTAGAAATATTTTTTAAAAATAAAAGCAACGGTAGGAAAAAGGAAAAAAAGAACAAGCAACAACCACCCACAGGACTCAAATCTCAGAAGAATCCCAAATGATCAGTAATGATGATTAGCATAAAAGATCACGAAAAAATCTCGATCCCGTTCTTCTCGCTTTCTTCAACAATCCGCCACACTGCAACTCAGACCGGCAGAGCAGCAGAGATCAATAAAGAAGGAACCCCCAAAAGAATGTGTTGATTCTTTCTGATTTCTTTTCATGTGAATCTGTGTTTCGTCCCCCTGAGAGCTCCCCACAAAGTTTTCGTCGAAGAAAACGTCAGGCAGATTGAGCATTCTGCTCGGAACTGCCACCTGCAACTGCCTGAGAGGAGGAGGAAGAGGGTGCTGTGGTGCTCACCGGCAAGCCACCTGCTGCATTTCACCACAGACTGTTATAGTTTCAGTGTTGCCACATGAAACCCTTCAAGCCAAAGGAAAATATTGAGAATTTGAGAGAGAGAGAGAACTTTTCCTTTTTACCTGTGGTAAATGGCACATTGGTGGGTAGGGAGAGAATGGGAGATCCATATTGTTGTTGAGGAATGTAAGTTTGTGGATATTGAACCACCTGCGGGTATTGCATATTGCTCTGCAAATATTGTGCGTAGTAAGGGTAGATTGCAGGGTTGGGGAGCATCCCTAAGCCGGGGTAGTAGTGAGAGATCTGGTGACCTCCATATGGACTATAATATGTCTGCAATTTCACAGCAAGGCATTTTTTTAATGCATTAACTGGTTTCCCTTCCATAAATACCATGTGATGCAGCCATTAATGATCTGAAATATAATACCTACCATGGGGTATATGCCCTCTTGAGAATAACCAGTAAACCTGGACGAAAGCAAGAAGAACAAGAAAAAAGAGGACACGAAATAAGAAATTCTAGTGTATCGAGTTGCTTTGCTCTTCAATGAAATGTGATTTGTGAGAGTGGTGTTACCCGTAAGTTTGATAAGGAAACGTTTGACGCAATGGGTATTGAGGCTGTTGTTGCTGCGTGTAGGACGTTCCCGGTGGGTGGTATGCCGGAGCTCCGGCGGACCCGATCGCCGTTCTATACCGACCACCACCTTTGGTAACAAACAAAGAGAAAATTTTGTTCGTTGGTGTCTCTTCATTGATCCTTTCTTGTGCTTCTGATTTGATAGCTATGATCGAATGAATACATGAGGAACTAACCGTGTTGGGGAGTGGTTGGTCTTGTTGTCCGGGCGCCAAGAGATGCCAAATTACAGTTGGCCCTTCTGCCATCGATCACAGGCGAAGGATCTAAGCATGCCCTGCTCGCCGAATCTGCGTCCTTGAATGTCACCTTCACAAAAGGAAAGCAGAAGCAGAGAAAACAACAACATGCTTTACAGACAAAACCCATCAAGAAAAGATCGAAGAAAGAAGAAAATGCAGAAGAAGAAGAAGAAAACGAAAGCGAAGATTCTCTGAAACTCTTACAAAGCCGTATCCCTTTGATCTCCCTGTCGCCTTGTCCGTGATCACAACGGCCTCCAGTATCTCGCCAAACTGCTCAAAATAACGTCTCATTGTTTCCCTCTGCGTCTCCCATGCCAACCCTCCAACGAAGATCTTGGTGTACGTGGTGTCCCCAAACTGCCCGCTTCCGGCATTTCCCTGCCGTTGGCGTTGCGCCATTCCCTCGTCCCCCAACCCAGAAAGAAAACCAAATGCTGCAAATATAACCCCTCCCCACTACCCAGAAGGCCAACTAAACAAGAATCATGATGAGACACACACATCCTGATCTCCTTTTTCTTCTGCTCAACCTTCCCATCTCCTCAAAAACTTGCCGCATTATCCCTCCTTTTCAGATTCCAAAAGATGGGGTTTCAGAGAAGGGAAATTTATGAAAAAAGACAGGAAAAGGGAGACGAGGAAAAAGAAGAAACAGAGGAGAGAAGAAGAAATCTAAAAGAAGAGGGGAGGAAGAGAAGGGGGAGAGGATGTGGGTCGTATCAATGTTTGTTTGTGGCTCCCACACCAGGTAGTCGTCCAATGGATTAAGAGGGGGCAGTTTTCTCCCCCTCTTAATGTATGACCACTTTCTATACTTCAACCAGAGGAATTGTCTGCCTTGCTGTCTTCAACCCTTTTATGTTATTTTTCTTTCCTCATACATCAATACTTCTTTTTTAATAAGGATCGTGTCATACGAAGGGCGCATCAGCTGGGAAGAAGATACCTTGACCATCTTCTCCTTCCATCTCTCGGAGTCTTCAATCTGTGTCGATATCAGAGACTCTCCGGAAGAGGGAGAGGGGCGAGTGAAGGATCAAATGTATGCGCTAGGGAGAAGGAAAGAGATGGTGATGGTGGTCGTGTTTTTTTCTTGTCGTTGCCTACAATGGCGGATTGGGCGGCGCGTCGAGTGGCTAATTTTGGGATGGCGTGAGGCGATCAAAATAAATGGTATATTTTGGCTATTTTATTATAAAATCTCGGGATTATTATTTTAAAGAACCGAAGAGAAGAAGGCGGACTGCGGAGGGCGAGAGAGAGAGAGAGAGAGAGAGGAATCATTATTGTCGCTAGCGACCAACAACCTAGTAGACTAACGGTCAGACACCCGTCTCCAATCTTCTCCTTCCTCCAGGTGACCCCGCTTACCGAGCCATCAATCCCTCGGGCTTGGCTTCCTCTCTCTCTCTTTATATATATATATATATATATATTACAGATCCTAAGAGTTAAGCTAGATATTCTAAGGAGGAGGAAGCCAGCCTCTTAAGTTTGAGAGCAGCAGCCACCGAGCAAGAAGAACGACCGGGGACGATGCAAAGCAGCTCAACTGAACCCTTCCTTCGGAGCCGATTGCGGACTAGCAATCACTTCCACTTGGGCTCCCGACCATTCCAGCCACATCTAGAAGCTATTGAAATGCCGAGAGACTGGCGGCCGTACAAAGCTGTTGTTATGATAGAATATTAAAAAACAGACTTCAAATCAAAGACGAATACAATATTTGACATTGTTCAGTTCTTGTTGGAGGCCTACACCCACCAAGGTTAAGCTCTCTCTCTCTCTCTCTCTCTCTCTCTCTCTCTCTCTCTCTCTCTCTCTCTCTCTCTCCTTCTTTGTTATCTAGCTATCCTTGTTGCATTTCTTTGCAAAAGATACACTTCATGTTTTAAGGCATCCAATCCAGTTAGCATCAGTATGCTTGGGGCGAACGAGGCGATCACCCCTCACTAGACCCTCTATTTCCGCAATTACCAGAGCTGCGCCAATGCCTAGTAAGGAAACATCATGAAAGTGAATCTCAAAGCACTCTTATGAGGATGTTTGCTATCTAATTCTCATGACACCATGAATAGGATCACGATGTCATATATATTCCTGGCTTCCCAAGATCGTGCTCATAACAAACATGTCCATGAGAGGGACCCTGTTTGAGGAGAGCAGGACGAAATAATCTGAAGCATCAGTTCCACGAGGCACACGAAAAGAACCTGTGTGCATCCTATGCGTCTATTGATTATGTTGATTCATTGTTAGCAAACTCCTTAATTAAGGATTCATCTGGTAAAAGGAATAGTTTGTAATTGCTTTATTAATCTGCTCCAAAAATTAAAACATATTTGTAGAACACTTTTTAAAGTGTTCCATGAATCTTGCCTCAATCATTGAGCCATATTCATGGAACTGTTCTGTTTACCAAACGGGCCCTAATGATGATTGTTAACAAGAAAGAAACTTGCAAACAACAAAGGTGGCAATGAAAAGTCCTATGTGGTGACTGCAATCGTTGGAGTGCTAGCTTTGATACCGTGATAGAATATGAAAGAAATATAATGTTTACAACATGGTTCAGTTCTTGTTAGAGAGGTATTATCAGACCCATAATCGTGACAAAGTTGGCAATCAGTATTGTTTTTATACTCTGCAGATTGTTTGCCAGCGTGTTTCGATTACCATTGGAAGCATTGCCTCTGGGGTTGGCTCTATACATAGCTGTAGTGTTTCTTGTGGAGAACTCAATCAAGACTCCTTTTGTCTGCTCAATTCCTTTAGCCAGAAGGTTACGTCAAAGATATAATTCAAATTTTATTTGCATTTTTAATCACCAAATCACGTAAACAATTGATTTTTATGCCATTGATTTTTCTTTTTATACATTAAAACGGGATGACTCGAAATTAATTAGCTTTTTACTAAAGACAAACTATGTAGAGTAATGTGTTGTAGATGACTGCTCACTTGATCTCGAGCAGGGCACAGTGCGTACATTAGGACTTTGCATACAAAATTCAATTAATCACTGTTTCCATCTCTCTTATAAGATGGGCATTTTTTGTTCATATAAAACTAGTTGTAACAGCCGAATCGTAAGCGAGAGAGAGACAAAAAAAAAACAACCAATACAAACAATTAATAATTTTGTTTCAGTATGTACATAGAAATTTCATTCATTATAAAAGATGAAACCGCTCACGTTGTTGATCTTTATCACCCTATAAAATAAGGTCTGCACTATATAAAAAAAGAACGTATCCTTTCGTAACACACATCTTTAAAATTTATTTCACTCCATGATGTGTAGTTATATATGTATATTGTACACCTGAAATCTTTTGTTGTAAACCTGGTTTCATGAATGAGTTTGAAAACTCCAAAACTATATGATCGAACCGAATTGCAACAGTCTTCTAGATGTATGACATTTTATTAAACACTTTGTTTAATATAGCCTTAGATTTGCTTGCCCTTTAAATTTCCGCAACTTTTTCAATCGTATAGTTTGAATGTTTCAAACATCCAGTTGGATTGATATATATATATATATATATATATATATATATATATATATATATAAGTGAAGCTTGATCTTAGCCAAAAGGCTGAGAAAGGCGTTGATAACTGACGGTTGATATAAAGATCTCTCTCAGGCCAGCCTAGCAAATCACATGGTAATTGTCACCATGGCACGTTGTCTCTGTGAACAGCTGGAGAAAGGGCCCAGCTGGTTGGCATGGAGCCCCAGAATCAATGGGAGGCTGCATGCTTCCTCTACTTTGTCGCGCCTTTGCCCAAGCTATCCGCCATTGCCCAACTCGCCGTGCGCTTCCAGAGCCTCACAAACCGCCGCCCCCACTCCCTCTTCGTCTTCAGCTACTCTTTAACACTTAACAGGCGTGGCTCATGGCTGTGCACCCTGCCCCGCTCTGCCCCGCCCTCTCCTGAATCGGCCCCCTCACTTTTCACGTACAGCAACAGTCGCCTGCGCATCGTGTAAAGATTTTGTGGCATGAAACCAGACTTTTCTGTCTACAGCAGTCTTTATTGATGATCAAAAACGTAGATATAGGTTTCTAGGACCGCAATTTGGAATAACTATCCTTTGTGGATCGGATGTTTTGATTGAACTGATAAAAAAAAAATCGAATATAAGTAAAAATGTAACAGTCAATTAAGAAGAGATCGAATAGATGGGGCTTTAAGAAATGGCGTTCGGTTGGATTCGGATTTAGATTCGAATATGTATAAATATCTGATTGGATTCAAATCGGATTTAGCTTTAAATAAATATTTCAGATCTAATGCTCTTACATTTAGAAAATTGAGGTTCAGTTTGAAATTCAGATTTTGATATGAATGTAAAAATCTCGATTCGGATCAGAAACAAATTGTCAAATCAGATTTCAGATTCCGAATCGGACATGACTTTTCTTTGTTTGTATTCGAATCTGAATTCAAACTTGAAATTTCGAAAAATGGTTGTGGTTAAAGGTATATCCAATTCAAATCTAATATGTTGATATCCGATAAATCTCTACCCTTATTGCAAAAAAAAAAAAAAAGTTACTTAGAGATCAAAATGGGATCAAGCAAGGATGCACATACAAAACACACACTTTTATAAAGTTATTTCTGCCAATCCATTATAAGTAGTTAGACTAAGAAGGAAAAATGATTCTACCATCTGATGATAGCATGCACACTGGGATCTGATTCACCCAAAATTTCAGATGTCCATGACCTCGCCAAAATCTTATTGTTGCGAAGCAGGACTTATATTGAACTTGAAAGGATTTAGAGCCTCAGTAATTGTTGAAATCCATTGATATGCTGCTTATTGAGAAAGCAGTGGGCCAACCTACAAAGAATATTGAGTCTTCCCTCCCTGCAATTAGTCCAAGTGAACTAAAAGCTAGGATCCACCATTTTTTGTGAAATCTCATTCTCGTTTCTTCTTTTTACAAAATTTGTAAATGTCAAGCAAGCTTGTCCCTAGAACCATAGTCATAAATAATGTCTCGGAGTTTTAAACAGCAAGTTTTTTCTCAGGTATACTATACTGAGCCTGACAAAACGAGAAAAATACGGTAAATTTTAAAAAAATTTAAAAACTAAAAGTGGAGAAAAATAAAATAAGTGATAAACTAATAACACAAACATCAAAATATAAATAGATTTGCAACAAATAAAAAATAAATAAACAAAAACTGTTTGATATTAAAAACTCTGAAAAACTTGAAAAACACGTTAAAAACATGTTTTTTTGTTTTTAACTTTTTTTTCAAAAAATGCTTTTTGATTTTTAAATGGCTAGTTAATT
The DNA here is from genome assembly GCF_008831285.2 of Nymphaea colorata. Taxonomy (NCBI): domain Eukaryota; kingdom Viridiplantae; phylum Streptophyta; class Magnoliopsida; order Nymphaeales; family Nymphaeaceae; genus Nymphaea; species Nymphaea colorata. The sequence goes on from NC_045147.1 coordinate 13,094,546, forward strand.
TATCAAGTTTGTTTTGTGTTTTTTTCAAAAAAAAAAGCGTTTAGTTTTAACCACATTCATAAGCTTAACCACATTCAATGTGCATGCCATAAGATACGAATTTTGATTTTGTGATCTCATACGTTATTAAATGTCATCAAGCGTATAGATCATAGAAATTTAATTTGAAGCCCACGAGATCCTGATCTTTGGTGCAGATAGCGCCGCTTGGGACTTCAACATTGAGAGTTGGTGATTGCTACCAGTCGTGAAATTAAAATTAAAAAATTGAATCAGATGGGTCATGCTGCCAATTCAATGAATCGGCCCAAGTAAGTATTAGCATAGGTTTATCAGTTGAATATATATATATATATATATAAGTAAAAAAAATCAAGATCATAACCACAATGAACATTATATAACATTGTATGAGCTGATAACTGGAATTGGGTTGCCACCAATTCGGGGGGCTGATTTTTACAAACAAGATTGACAGCATCTGATCATATGATCGCTCAATAACTTCTCCGCTTTTCTTTCCACATGAACACCGAAAGCAGCCTTATGTTTTTAACTTCCGGATAAAGGCTGCTCCATGGGTTGGCAACTAACCGATAAAGGTCCCATGTTAAAACCCTTCATTTTAGAACAAGTTTCGGCTACTTTCAATTGCCTGGCAAGTACTAGAAAAAAGTAAATTGTTTACTTGATCAAGTCCTTTAAACACGAGATCAGTCAAAGGACAAAGCCACGCTATTTTACAACTGGCAGCAAAATGATCGTCTGGGCTAGAAAGTTAAAAAAGTGAAGCCTGTTTTAGAATTATTGTGGCCAAGGGGTGGGCCCTTAAAAGGAAGTTTCTCCCAGCTAGAAAAATCTCCTCTCTGCATAGTGGAGTTGGTTCATCGTGAATTTGATTCCGGTGGCTATTACTCATTCGAAATGCAAACTACGACAATGTCAATGCAGAGTTGAAGGAAGTAACCGTAAGTTCACCCAAGTCTTAAAGCAACCTTGAACTTCGAAAATAGGAAGAAAAAAACTTCAACACCGCAACTCACATAAGATTATGGAAGTCTGGAATTCATTTTTGATTTAGTGGCATATAAAGAAAGCATGGGTCACATGCAGTTTTTTTTTTTTTTAAGGCTATTTGACTAGAATAACATTGTGTGTATGAAACATGCATTCTTAAAATATATTATCATATAAAAGAACACAATATTTCTAGACATGTTAGACATAAATACACTTTCTTCTCCTAACAAGATGGTGTTCTTGAAATATGTGTGCTTAAAAAATAGTGTTTGCTCCTTGTTGAAAATATTATTGAGCCTCTCAATAAAATTTTTCTGCTTCAATCAACAGGAGATAGTATGTAGATAGTATGTTGTACTCACTATAAATCTATGTTGGCAACTTGGATTAGCACTCAACAAGTTTCTTTAAACTAGTAAAATCGGTTTCTAGCATGCATGGTTTCAGTGTCAAGCAGGCACTTAAAGAGTCATTTGGCAGTTGAAATACTTTGTAAATAATTCATAAATTCAGTTCAAAGATTGAGACATATTCATTAAACAATAGAAATAAGTATCCATGAATCATGAATCTGCATATTCTTTGAAGCAAATTCATGCAACACTCACATGTTATTCTATTTTTCAAACGACGCCCATAAACACATTCGTGGTTTTCATTATTAAAGTTTTAATTCTGATGTAGACAGGGGCAGAAGAAAGGGGGGCACGGCAGGGACCTTGGCTATCTCTCATATTTTAAAAACTTTAAAAATGTATATGTAAACCTAAAAAGTTTTAGTTTAATATATATATAAAATTTGAAAATTTCTATTTCAACCTCTAAAATGTTGAAACTATAGTTTGACCCCTACGACAAAAAAATTCCTAGCTCTGCCCCTGCATGTAGAAGTGCTTCTACGGATTGACTCATATAATGAAAGTGTCCATTGTGAAGATGTATGCCACATTAATTAGCGAAGCAATAGGCAGCTTGTGTGCTCATCACCTCTTTCTTTCAACCATAAATTATGCATAGATTGAGGTTTATAATCCTACTGGTGGCTCGCGAGAGTTACTTTTCATTACTAAAAAGATCAAATTACTATACAAATGGAACATTAGAGTGCGTTAGCTTAAACTTTCGGCAGCATGTGGCTTTAAGAAAAGAAAACATTACTGGAGGGCCCGTGTTTATGTCATCTACATGCTTCTTGTTTGGAATTAAAAACTGCAATATAAACTCTACTTCACATATGAGACATCTTCATTAAACAATAAACCCCAATAAGGGAGAATCCCAAAGTCATTTCCCCTAAGGCTGGATATCGAATCGTACCGCCAGCAGGTACCGAGTACCCGGCCCGACTTGGGCCCGAAAAAAAGGCATCGGGCTGGCCCGATAATTTATCAGGCTGGCCCGATTGGGCCCAATAAGTCTGATAACTTCTCCTCTTACAATACAAAAGTTAAAGTCATTGCCATAGTTGGCAAACTAGGCGATCCTACTCACGAATAGACCAAGCCGGATTGAGATCGTTCAGTTGTTAGGTCACGGGTACGACCCAAGCAATCCACACTAAGACTCAACTGACTCAGTAATTGGCTAATTTGGTTCGGAATCGGCTGGCTCATATAACATGAGTTTTGGCTATATAAAACTAAATTAATGACAAAAATCAGTTAATTGTTTTTAAAAAAATCAGTATGAAAAAAACCAAAAAAAAAGGAAAATGATGAATTGGTTGGTTATATAAATATATACACACTTTTATTATGGAAATTGAACCCCTTGATACACGTTGCCTTTTCGATGACCTCCAAGATCAAAATGAATAATGTGTTAGGAAAAACAGAAAAAAAAAAGGCAAGCTCTTTTGTGGAATTAAAATAAACAAATTGATATTTAAAAGCCTTCCTACGAGCAGAAGGCACGCAGTAGCCGTACCGATATGAGCACGGGAATATGAAGGCTGTGGGCCCCACTAGTTCTCCGGCACATGCACCCACTGCCCTTCACGTGGCCAACCCTCTGCTCCTGGCTTTTCCATTAGCTCCTCCGTTTTCTGCGGAAATTTCAAAAAGGCGATCTCATGAAGCGAATTTCCCAAATGCTACTCATTTTGTCATAACACAACCACGTTTTGGCGCCTCTTTTCTAATTCGTGAATACGCCTTCTGGGATTCTAATTCCCTTCGTTTTCATTTTTTTTTGTTTTCTCCTTGTCATTGAGCCACCTGAACTAGATGTTGAGCCCATATATGAAACACTTACAACGCAAAATCAGCATTCTTCGTCATGAGAAAACATTTCAAACGTTCAAGCCTTGGGGGTTCTTAGTTGTAAGCCATTTTATTGGAAACCCGTTTGAGCATTATATGTTAGAGTGAAGACAACACTAAATAAATAATATAGTTAACAAATTTTCAATTGATTATGAGGCACTGATCTAGATCTCTTGAGACTATCTGATATAACTGGACTCAAAAGTTTCAATACTTAATTTACATTATATGTTTATATGTTAGAGTGAAGACAACACTAAATAAATAATATAGTTAACAAATTTTCAATTGATTATGAGGCACTGATCTACATCTCTTGAGACTATCTCATATAACTGGACTCAAAAGTTTCAATACTTAATTTAAGTTTGAAAGAGCGGGTTTTATGGAGCGTATGCCCCAGGAAGACTTCATCAACTTATGCCCCTTAAGGAGTTAATTAAAGTTTCAAAGAGAAGACTTCAAATTAGGTGTTTGGGTGTGCTTGTGTATGGGTTAGCCTATATATGTAGATAGAGAAATTGGTAAAAACCGGACCCTTTGATTTTGATTTTGATTTTGATTTTTAAAGTGTTTTCTTTTTTGCAATCTAAAAGAATAGGTTTATGAATAACATATACTAAATTGAGCATTTGTTGGACTTTAATGGGTGTTTATATAATAAGATAAAATGAACAGCCTCCATGGCATGATGATAAAAAAAAATCAACTTTTCTTAGTAAAACAACTTGAATCAAAGCATGTTTTACATCAAAATTGTCTTCATAAATATATTAATATGTTTATATTGCATTTAAAATAGTTTTTGAACAAAAAAATCAAAGGGCTTGGTTTTTATCTCTGACCTAAATTGTGGTTTTTGACATCTTATATATATATATATATATATATATATATATATATATATATATATATATATATATATATAACCAACAACAACATACCTTTATGCCTTGTGGTTTAGGGGTTAAGTTGACGTAAGATACATTTTTGAACTCAAACTCGGTTGCCACTTTTGCCATTCTTAATAATTTAAAAAAAAAATCTCCATCAAAATCATTATATAAGTTTAAGATGTTGGCACGGCATGAGAAAACGCGTTTTTCATAGCTAATTCAAAATGTGTCTTCTACTAAATAAAATATAATCAATACGTCTCACGATTTAAGATAATTAAAAGTCGCTTTGTGGTATGAATTAATTGTTGCATGAACCAGAAACTAGGCGCATGCGCATCTACAAGTGACAATATTTTCTAAACATTCTTGTGAGTTACATTAAGTCGAGCCAACATGATCTTTCGAACATTTTTAGCACTTTGGCGTTCGTATGATTTGGTGCTCTGAAGAAACAAGTGGGATCATAATAAAGACATGAATAACAAGATTTCATGATATTTTTAACCATTTAAGCCAAGTTTAATAAAGACCGAAAGGGGACAAAAGATTATTTTGTTATCATCTTTGTAGTAGCATTTGAATGTTCTTTCTAGTTGATGTTGTTTGGGGAAATAATTAAATTTGAATTCCCATCTCATTCATAAAAATCGTCCGTGGAATTCTATATTTAAGAGCATGGAACCTCGAAAAAAAAAATCCAACCAGTTACGTTCCTAGCTGCATGTCCTGGTGGAGCATTTCCTTATAAAACTCAATCTGGAGAAGCTATGATACAAATTCCGTGTGAGCCTTTGCATGTTCTAAAACGCAATTAGTATTACTCAAACCTTAGTTCCAAAGAGTTTGGTGTAGTTGGTCATACCAGTAACTGAAAGTTAATTGTTAGTTCAATTCTCATAATAATCCGAAGCATACAATTTTTAATAGTTCAACTCTCGCCCTCTCTCAGTCTCATGAAATCTACAGAATGCCGCTACTTTGAAACTCTAGGGGCTTAACATAGCTAGTCAGGCTGATGAGTTGACCTGGTTACGATTCCCATGTAACATACTCTCTTGAACTGCACCAGTGACGTGTGTGATACTCTACTTAATAGGGTGCATCATTCGTTGTGTGATACTCTACTTAATAGGAGGGTGCAGCATTCGTGCCGAAGTCCTGAAGCAATTCTAAACTTTAGAGGTAAGGGGATGAATTATTTTCATATATTTAATTATCTCACCAAATATTAATTGATACGTGAGATCTGAATGCCACCCTGCCCCCCTCAGTCCAAGACTGGGCTTTGACCCCCATAAAAAAAGATAAAAAAAAAATTACATCTAATTTTTTAAAAAAATCATTTATTTTATATAAATTTTTTTCAAAAAAATAATATTTTGGTCTTGTCAAAATTTTGAAAAATTGTTAACTCTGTCCCTGGTTGCTGAATCGAACACCAGTCAAAATGCCACACGTAGTGAACAAAGTAGGGATTCGAGCTTATCTTGAATGAACGAAGGTTCGTTAACCTTAACAACCTCCAGATTTCAAATTCATCAAAGTGGGTCCCACTACAGCGTGAGAAGGGGCGGGGGGCCCACTCATGTCGGTTTGACAAAGCGTTTGCGAGGTGGGGCCACCATTTGCGGGATGAGGTCTTTGACTTGGAAAAAGTGGGGCCCGCGATCGGCGGGGTCACATGACCTCCACGTGGCGTCCCGCTCCCTCGGCTGGGGACCACAGTGTTCCGCCTCCCCCGCCGGCTTGACTCTCTTGTCGCTCGCTGCATTCCTGGTGGAAGACGAGATCTGGTTTGCTTCCCAAGTTGTTGTTGATTTTACAGGAGTCGAAATCGATACCATCCATAATGAATTCAAATTTATATCTTTAGAGTGAAAAAAGAAACAAAGAGCAAGGCGAAAAAGTCGATATGTTAAGAAATTTTCAAAAAAATCAGTGAAATTTAATTAACATATAATTCGAGTTCAGGGGCTCAAACCTGAAAGACGAAGCTCATCTTCGACCTAGTGGGACTGCTGACGACTACTTGAAATCTTGTAACTTTCTTCTACATCTACAGCTTCGAACCTACTAACCGGTAATTGGATCTCTTGCCGCTAAGAAAAGCACAGAGAAAAGGACCGAGTTGCATGGCAGAAGCAGGTTGCCACTGCCCAAATGACCTCTACCTCATGATCCTCAATTTTGAGATCTACAAGATTTAAATTCAGGCCTTTGTAACAATCTAGTGCCATTGTAGTTAAGTCAGACTTCAGACATTTAGCTTTTGCTGAACTATAGAACTTGGTGTAGATTTCAACAAAGATTTGTCCTCTCAGTTCTTGGGGGCCAGAGTCGTACATGTTTCGTGAATATGCCCGAAAAGTTGGGTAGATTTATAAAACACTTTTTAAGGTGTTTTATGAATCACCTGCCTCGATCTTTAAACCATATTCATGGAAAAGTTACACATTATTCTGTTTTATATGTGACAGGATCCTTGAAACCTGCTTGCATAACATGAGAGGCATATGCTTAACTCAGTTTTTCTAGTCATAATTAGAGTTAGGATGAATGCCCTAACAAAAATGATTTGGTGTTGGGTCATGTGAAGGAAGGTAACAACGAAGCATCGGAAAAGGTAGAGAAAACTTGGACAGGACAGCTTATATGATCCTAATAACTCTCCTTATCTCTTTTCATTTGATGTTCAACTGTTGAACTTTCACTGAGGAGAAAAATAGACTCAGTTTTTACGGTGGTTAAGATTTGTAACCGAGTGTCGAATCCGCCTCCATTTTTTGCCAGCATCTACTTTCAACAAGCGAAGTACTGCTGAAGCTGAGATCGAACTTAGTTTCACCAGTAAAGCCTGGCTCGAGCTTTAGCATGCTCAAGCTTTCACAATGTGTGTCAACCCAATCAACCTTAATCCATAAGGTCCATGCTCAGGCGTAGAGGTTGTTTGGCAGCATGAATAGACGCTCTGTGAGTTTTCCATGAATCCATAAGCCATCCATAAATGTTTGGTTTTGAAAGACCAATCTTTCCTATTCCCTGTTTATTCATAACGTTGGCCGCCTGAACGTGCGTGCTTGGAAATGGTTAAGGCCGCTTCATAGACACCAGTTGTCCAAAAATAGTCGTCCAGCTTATGGAGAAGGAAGGAAAAGTTATGAACATGTTAGATGACATGGGAATAACCCAGAGAGGAAGGAAGGGAATCTAAAGCTTTTTCTTATATGATTTCTTTTCCTTCATGTTCATGGATCGCCCTTGCACCATGTGGATTTTGATGTGTATTTCTTTAGGATGAAAATGGGGGAAATTTTCCTCCTTTTGGGCATATCGAAGTTGGGCCCTACACTTCAAACTTCATGATACAGGTCCAATGTTTTCTGACAACTAAATGTACAAATCTGTCAAGGGCCAGTGAAGACTGGAATTGCTGTTGGAACTGGCTCAATGCGGCCCGAACCGAACTTGGCATGATAATGGCATACATTTAACTCGGCCAAACTTCAGACCTGGGTTTGGGACCTGGCTCAGGCAAATGGCCCAGATTAGACAGTTTAAGATGCTATATGGATACTTATAATGATAATTTGAGTTTTTTGTGATAAAACTTTAGCCAACTGTTCCCAAATTTGAAGTTTAGACAAGTTAACATTTGATTCTGTAGGGAATCGCCGAAAAACTGAAAAACGAAATTGAACGATTGTTTGCAATCATTGACTCTATAAGAACTTGAACACTGTGAAGCTTTGTACTTCTTCCTGCGGCGAACCCTGTGGATGTGATTTTGGGAACCTTGTGAAGGCGTGAACTGAATGTAAGGTGGAGAACTTCCACTGACCTCTCTCTCTCTCTCTAATCTTCTGATCCCTATCGATTTGAATAGTGTGGTAAACATGGTTGCCGTGGATAATCAGTGGCTTCATCTTGCTGTCATCAACAAAAACAAAAGCATTCTCTTAAGACAGAAATTTACCTATGTGTTTACCCAATGTTCTCTTGTTCCACGAATTCTCAACCATTCACATTTCTTGGGACCATGAAGAATTCATGACTAAGAGTCGCCAAGCCAGAGACACTTTATATCTCAAGAACATGCTTCAAAGATTGGGCAGGTTAATGAGACACAGTATACCCCTCCTACCAAACAACCCTTAGTATAAAAACCAATTTTGTCCAAACCATCAAAATCAAGCTCAATTGGCAGAAGCAAATCTGGAGAATATGGGTTTGATACAACACCTGTAAGGGTGACGTGTGCCGCACATGAATATTTTTTTATTTTCACTTTTTCCTTTTTTTAAAGTATTTAGCCTTTTGACTTTTTATATTAATACAAAAATCATTGTTTACTTATTCAGAAACGATTCGTAGTCCTATTTGATGCAGTTGATTCCTGATTTGATTCAAAAGCCCATGTTGACAACACTGTCAGGCCCTCAGTTGGCAGTTATCAGCAAAAGTTCCGCCACGTACAAGCATCTCAGAACGGAGATGTCAGTTCCGAGTTTACGGCCACAACATGGGCCCGTATATAGAAATGTTTCAATAAACTAACGTGCAAGTGCATTTCAACAAACAAAAATGATTCTACATTAGACAAAGCATTACTCTGAATAGAACTGAGTTCCATGGGAATTCATATCAGGCCCATTAGGTGCACAGTCCCCACACTTAAACTAAAAGTAGCCAGCAATCATGAGAAAAAAGAAACCATTGTTCGAGATAGCAAAAGTTAATGAATCTGAACGGCCTGATATTAGTTAGCATCACATTCACGGTTTCAACTGCACAAGAAATAACTTGAACGGGAAGTCCTAGCAAACAAAATACACATTGTGACAGCGTCCTTTTTCATGTCTATGATGAATATTAACCTGCTTATAAGGTCAAGATCATGTTAGTTCAACAAGGCTTTAGCAAAGGCACCAAAACAGCAACTACACTAGTTTGACAGCAATTTTCATCCCCTGGAGCACTTCTAGCAACAAGCCCTTTGCTGTCAAGAAGCCTTTGCATAGTCCTTTCACAAGATGATGGTCCTTTCACTAAATGATATCAGTCATTGAAATTTAAAGTTCAGACAGTCCTTGGGACATCTGCAACATGTACCTTAAAGTTTACTGAGAGATAAACTCCAAAGCCTCGAAGTTCCAACCAAAAATCTACAGATAGCAAGACAAATTATCCCCAGGATATCACCTCACTACTGAAGACTGAAGTAAGTCCATCATGCAAAGAGAACTGCTGAAGAACATCTAGACTGAAGGCACCACGAGGAGGGACTGCCATGAAACAGCTAGACCTGATGGAAAACTCAGAGATACACAAATACATAACATTTGTGTCCACCACTAAAGAGCTATCTGGTTTCAATGAATTGGAGGCCGAGGAGCACGAGGCCTCACTGGTGTCTTAGATGGGCTCACCCTGCAGAGTTTTTCCAGTGCCCAACTAAATTAGAAGTATTCAACAAATATTTTCCAGTAAAAGCAGAACTTGATGTGTACTCATACCTTATAGGCAAGGAACCCAAAATGGCGCCACTACAGTTCAGTGCGCTAATTGCACTTTCAGCCTGAAAGAGAAGATTGCACAAGCCATTAGTGTTTGGATGCTTCAAATAACAAATTATGCACAAACATAAGCCACCAGGCTCCAGCTTGAATAGAAGAAACAGACTCAAAAAATTTACTGCAGTTTCATTGTTCAACAAATTGAATAAAAAAATAGACAAGCAATCTTCTGCAACAGTTCCATACATGGACGTATTACAGGTTCAAATTCTATATGAACTCCAACTGGAATTCACAATGTCACACATTTGCAGCAGATTTACTATCAAGAAACAACCATAAATAAGTTGGTGGGGGAAACAAGGGTGTCCATTGAACAACACGTATTCAGACCAAATAAAAGAAGGAAAGGAAAAGAAATGGAAAAACATGCCAACTTTAAACTTTAAAGTTGATAAGCCAGTTGAAAGAGGTTTCAGTCGATAAGATGAAGCCTGTATAGTTCATAGATTAAAGTCATTAATATCTCTGAAGCAAAAGTTAATATTAACTTGAGACAAACAAGAACAATGAGTCTACAATGATGTAATGACGGATTGACATAATCTACCTAAGGTTCTATTAAAAGTCTGAAACTAACATTTGATATAATCTATAATAGCATAATAAAACTCTTTAAGGAATGATGTCATAAAGTAGAGGATTAAATGCCAAGGCGACTTGTTACAAAGAAGAACTTAAGAATATTTCAGCAAATCAACACCAAAAACATATATATATATATATATATATATATATATGAGAGCAATAAAATGAACGCCCGTTGCTAAAATCAGAATGTAAAACCAAAACTACCAAAATGTTAGATTACAGGCATGTGGTGCAGGTGCAAGAGTGGGTGTGGCATGTGTGAGTGTGCGCACGCTTGTGAAAAAGTTAAAGAGAAAGTCTTTCATTGCAATAAAAGAAAAACTAAAAAATAATAAGGCAAAAAGTTAAAAGAGAAGTTTGTCACATGTCTTTTTTTGTCAATAATACTAAAAGAGATGTTCAAAACAGAACATAAAAAATTATACAAACCCTAACCATTGTTAATCTCAACCCTAGCCCTGCCTTTCTAGCTGCAGCCAGTAAGTCTTTCACTCTTTTTTCCTTCTTGTTGTTCCTCTTCCCTCCTTTTCTTCCTCCCTCTTTTTCTGGGTGACTGCACCCCAAGCAACACAACAACTGCAGGCCACACCCACGTCGATGCTGGTGTGGCACCCAAAATGGTGTGTCGATGTATCATAGATTTGAATGCAATTTGCTTTGCCTCACTAGGCATCTTGCATTGCTTAAAGACGACATTCATAATTAATCATCAACAGAAATATTTTCATGAATTTTTGCTATTTTATTTCCCCTGGAGAAATAATGTCATGAACTGATGCCAGTAAAATTTTTTGCTTTGACTGTGAACTGACAATGATGCAGATGATGGCAAACTTTCCAAAATTGTCATAATTATTCTTGAAAATCATCTAAGTCCTGCTCCTGGAATACACCAATCATGTGCATCAGTCCATGGTTTTGCATATTGTCCTAAATCTGCTGTTAAATGCAAAATGCACTGAGGTACTAAGGAGTTTCAACATCCAGCTTGGTGCTTTCTCTTTGTATATTTTCATATTTTTTGAATATAAATAATGAATATACTGTTGCTTGCTTAAATCTTCTAAGTAATACATACATACATACATACATATATATATATATATATATATATATATATATATATATATATATATATATATATATATATGGCCATGGCCGTGTACCCAAATTCTTTTAAAATTGCTCTGCACCATACCCACATTCATGTGACATAGCCAACAAAATAGATGTAAAGTTGTACTAACATCTATCCTGTGCTCATTTTCCTCTTAAACAATGCCTATACAACCTGGAAAGTGTGCATAAGACTAGAAGGTGACAGTATGGCAAATAAAACCAATAAAGGAATCAACAAATAGATGACAGCAGTTTGACTTGATAGCAAGTATTGAAACCCTTTTACAAGATAACGAATATAAAAACAGCAGCACTTTCAATTGAACAGTTCAAGGATTATGCTAAAGTAAAATTTGCATCAGGAACTACACAACCAAGGAAGAACCTATTTTGAACTTTCCAACTTGTGCATTAAAATCATATCTTTCTGAAAACTAGGTCACGAACAGAAGTGCCTACAAGATGTTCGATGCACAACTACTCGTGACAGACACAAGAACACAGAGAAGGTGGATTCTGTATTCTTTTTATACAGAACTGATCGGAAGAAAGTGAGCTAAAGGCAGAAAACCAATTGCTAGTAATCTTGCATGAGATCACATAAGCATAAAGACTATGCCTAAATGCATGTTTCAACTTTCAACACATTGTCCCTAACCGACTGCTAGAAGTAAGAGAAAAGCAATACAAGCAATTCTTTCAAGCATAGTCACAAATAACGTTTCGGAGTTTTAAACTGCAAGGTTTTTTTCGGGTATAATATAGTGAACTTGAAAAAAGGGGAAAATAGGGTAAATTTTTAAAATTTTTAAAAAACTAAAAATGGGAAAAAATAAAATAAATGAGAAAACAATAACACAAACATCAAAAGATAAGTAGATTTGCAATAAAAAATAGAAAATGAAAAAAAAAACTGTTTGAATGAAAAAAATCAAAAAAATGAAAAAGTGAAAAAAAATGCAAAAAAAACATGTTTCTCTTTTTGAACATTTTTTTCAAAAAAATGCGTTTTTTTTAGTTTTAAACGGCATTTAATTTTCTCACTTTTTTTTTTGCGTTTTTTCAAAAATAACGGGTTTTTTGTGACTATGAATTTTTCAAGAACCTTTCCATTTGTGTGAACACTAATGGCATACAATTGCAATTTTGGTATGGTCAGCACTAATGGCATCTCCTTTTTTTGATGGATAATGGCATACAATGACAATTGATCCTTTCCATCATTTCCTTTCCATGAAGTTGGAAGCACTTTTGACGATTTCCTGTTCGCTTCGCTAACGCGACGCGTTGTCAGCTTTGCTACCGACGCTTCCTTATTAGGGTGCTTCGCTACCGAGGCGCCGCATCAAAGAAAGTCAGCTCCGAACCGACGCTTCGTTCCGCTTCGCTAACGCTCGGCTCAGTCTGGAACCTTCGCGCTGACCGTTCGCTTTCTCAGTAGCGAAAGCGCCTATGAAGACATTAAGGGTCTGATTTGAAGTTTAACTGCCGCAGGATATCCAAGAGTTGCAAGTTGTAACTTGAAAATCAGAAAAAAAGAAAGCAAAAAGAAAAGGAAAAAAAAGGCCAGGAAAGTACGGCAACAGATTGAAATTTTGAATACCAAACAACAAAGCACACAATGTACAATTTCCCCATGTCCAAGTCATTACGTTCAGCAATTGCTAGAAGGACAAACATGGTCAACAACTTCAATGAGAAATATTAAGAAAATCTGAAAATTAAAAATTATTTGGTGTTGTAGGTGGAAAGCATTTCTTGATTGGCATCAAATTGTAAATGTCCGAAACTTAGAAAGCAATGTTACCAAGGAACAACAGATCAGATCCAAGCTTGAGAAATATGACTATGTCCAACTGAGGCACGAGAACTACAGTGTGAGTTTGACTATAAAAAACCAAGATCCTAAATATGCAAAAATCAAATTCTTATTGAACCCCTGAAAGTAATTCTTATTGAAAAGTAAATCACTCCAGTGCTTGTATTGCTCTAACATTCAGTTAAAGCTTTGAAAAACAAGTTTCGCAGGTCACAGAGCTGCAGAAAAGGAAAAACTAAGGGTGAACATTTCAGTTGCATCCTATGTCACATAGTTGTGGGGTGTGTGTGTAGGCTTGGCCACACAATAGAAGTATAAACAGAAAACATTCTTCCCCAAATTTCTTCTACCCACCCACATAAATATGTGTGCAAGAGAGAGAGCGAGAGAGAGAGAGAGACTGGTCAAATAATTTTGTCCCAGGTCAAACTGGCAACAAGCACTATCTAACAGTCACTGTCATAATCACGATTCAACAAAAACTTTAAAATAAGGTGCTCGGTGACAGTAAAATCACAGGCCTGTGTAGTAACTAACTTTGATTTTCCATGTTAAACATGAGAGGTTACAATTTTAATGGGTCAGTTGCATAAATTTAGTTCAACTTTAAGAATAGATAGTCTGCATAGTTTCCTTTCAATCATAAATGGACAAATGCACATGCACTTGAATAACACAAATGAGATTCTCTTGGACCATTTGTCATGACATGGAAGACAAAATGGATAAATAGCATTATGCAACTGAATTGGAATGTCCGTTTTTCAGTTTCTTCAAGAAAAGGTGGCCCATGCCACTGCAGAGTCATACTTCATAGGTCATTATGGGTTAATAATTAATATATGTAATGTATTACCTGTTTAATATAAAATAACAGCATCATCAACCTTGAAACAACGATAATATTAAATGAACATTTTTAGGGTCAGAACAGGATCCAGTCTGATGATCATCACACTCTAAAGAACATAACAAAAAGAAAGAGAAACACACACTCTAAATTGATGCTCACAGCCTCACTGACGCAATCTAGTTTATCAAGTTTGGCCGCACTTTTTTAAACAAGTAGTGGTTCACACTACTGGAAATGCACAAAGGTATTTTTTAATTAATGCATAACCTAATTTTTTGTAGAAAAACAGCACCAAAAACTTTGGAACTAGATCATAATAAATAAAATCGTCACTATTCATTTCAAGGATACTCACATGAGAAATAAAGCACATTAACCCCAAAAAATTGTCATAAGTAGATCCTGTTGCCAAGTAAGACTTACATGCACAAACTCCACGAAAGCAATTCGTGTTGAGTGATGGTAATCTCCCAACAACCTTAATCGATAAACCTAAGCATAAAAATATCAGTTCGCAGTTCTCAAAATAAAACAGTCAAATTAAACCAGAAATCTTAAGATTGTGAAGGAACACGTGTTCTCTAACCTCTCCACACAGTGATTCAAAAAAGAGTTTAACATCTGCTTGGGTAACCTGAAAAATTAAAAGAAGAAATAAGAATGTGTTTATAACTTCACCACAAAAAAATGGCTGACGATGATTCATTCTAACACAGTTCACCTTTTTATCAATATTTGTACAATAAATAGTCCTTGTACACATCTCACGCTCATCTTCAGACTGCTCCAAAAAACACAGTTAGGCATGGACGAGCAAGAAACAAGCGTGGAAAGCCAGATTCTACCAATTATTGTGATTTTCTGAGCTACTGATGAGAGAAAAAATTATTCTGAGCTACTGATGAGAGAAAAGATTATCTACCCTTGGCAGAAAAGTCGGGTTAACAGGTGCGATTGCAGTTTTCGATGGAAGCACCCTCACTGGGTAGAATCCAAGCACAGTTCCTGCAAGGCTTAAAGCAGCTTTTGCACCTTCTGAAATTTCAACAGCCGTGAATTAGAAGAATTATAAGCATGATAACCAGTTAAATGTATTAACTGCCCAAACAAAATTCATACCTTCATCAAAAAACTCAATAAAAGCAAAACGAAGAACTGAATTTGGGTCACCACATACTCGGCAATCGACAATCTTCAGCCCAAAAAAAATTATGAAATCAGGAGAAAGAAACACCTCTATGCCTTGCAGAGCCAAGGATCAAGCATAAGTAGAACGAGGATCATAGTAACGCAATATACAGAAAAACTAAGTTTTCGTAAGTCTCACATGTCCACAATGGCTGAAGAGGGAGGCAAGCTGCTCTTCCGTAACCTAGATGATCATCAAAAATTAGTCAATCATAAAATTAGTCAATCATAGGGGCATTCCACACTCATTAAACCAAATGCTTATTCCTAATTGAGATTGTTCTCAAAGATATTCAGATATACAAGTTAGTAAGCACCACAAAGGCAAGACGAGATAAGTAAAGGGCGATACCATCGCCATTTTCACGTATAACAAATTTACGACCATCTTAATTTCAGAAATTAGAAACGAGAAGCGCACGTCCGAAGATAGACCAACGGAATGAACAATAACGGTGGAATAATGTACAAAAATCCCAAGGAAAAGTGACAGAGTCCACAATCCAGTTCACTCAAGTGGTCAAATCATATTAGGAGCTTCGGCAAAAAAAAATCCCAAAAGAGCACAAAATTTAAAGGAGAATAGTTCTTAATAGAGAACTAATAAATTTACAGTAGAATTACCTGCAGATCAATATCAGAAACGTAAACCGTCCTCCGGATAACCTCTTCCCTCTGAGCCAAACTTGTCCGACTGTTCATTCTGCGTTTCCCCTGATTATAACTGCTCTTCTTCTGACGAAAATGTCAGCAAATATCAGTATCAGAGTACACAAAAAATAACACAGCAGTAAATTTTTAGTTGTAGAAATGAATTTGGTGATCTTCCACTCCTCACCCTTCTGAGGTTTCCATTGCTTCCGTTGCTGTTCTGCAATACAAAATTGTTCGCTAAAGGCGCGCCAGAGCCCGGAACGAACTCCTCTGCCATTGGGTTGAGCTTCGACAGAAGATCCACAAGCTCCTTCATATCCCGCTTGAAGCCGTCGCCGCCATCAACATCCCCGTTCTCGCATAAGTCGTGGCCATTTGCGCGGTGCTGATGCCCGCCCACAAGTGCCGCATGTTGCAACCCGTGAATCCCATTCTTCAGCACCATCTCCGTCTTCGCCGCCACCGGCGCTCTGTGGTTGCCGAGAGCCTGCGGTAGTGGGGCCGGCGGTGACGGCCTTTGCTGCACCTTCAACCTCATGTCACCATTTCTCAGCAGGCCGTGCCCCTGCGTCGGCCCTCCGCCTGCTTGGCCTAAATTAGGGAAATGCTTCGCCTTTGCCTGCTCGTGATCGTTAGCTGGGGACGGCTCCGTGGCGGCTGCCTCGAAGCGGTCAGCCGGCACTTCGTCACCAAAATTCCGGCCAGCCAACGACGATCCGACGTTCACCCCCAAATCCACGCCGGCGTTCTCCACCACGGCCATGGCTGCAAGAGATCAACGGCCTCCCTTATTCCTTATATTTCTCTTCTCTCTCGCTCTCTCCCTCTCCAACCTTCTCTTTAACCTCTTTATTTCCCCGCTTCTTCTTCTTCGATCACCACATTTTTCGCCCTAGAAATCCACTCTCTCACACACAATAGGGGAAAGAGACAAAAATTACCTCTGAGAACCAGCGAAGAAAAAGGATTAGTTCTACTTCACGATCTTAGACGCCATGGATCGCCTTCGTCGTGAAACCGAGATGCAAGAGGGAGGAGAATTGTGACAAAAACGTCTTCCTTCTTCTACCCCTTCTTCTTCTTCTTCTTCTTCTTCTCGCCCTCCCCACCTCTGCTTCTCCCTTTCCTGGCACCCCTTTTTCCCTTATGAATGCTATGAACATATATTGTACTCGAAATGCGCGTATACTTTTTTCCCCTCACAAGCCAGAGTCGTTCTTCAATGCTTCCCCCCCAGCATGCGTGCATGCTCCATGAGCATCATCTTATACCATAGCCATCATCATCATCATCTTTCAACAAGGTATCACGGATCGGATCCTATCGTATATCCAGTAATGAACCATTTATTAGGTCCAATTTTTTTTTTTCTTTTTGTATCTGGTCAGACATAGATTCGTATGTCCAATTTCACCTGAATTCAGAATCATATTCGAAGTTGTCTTATAAGTTTGATCACATTTTGGAAAGCATTTTGATCCTACATAATTATGGTCTCAGTATCATACCCGAAGTCGGCACCCCGGCCCTGCTCCGGTCAAATGGCTGCTCTTAGTTGGCCAATTACTGGTTTGACTGGAGAACAAGAGAGGTTTGGTTGCGAATACTCTTATGAAACCTTTTGATTATATTTATTAATAGCTCTTATCAGAGCCTACTTATAGAATGGATATATAGAGCCAAATAAAAAAAAAAAAAAAACATTAAACTGATAAAAGAGAACCCTTTGTCTTGAATCTTGAAGAGTGCACCCTTAAAAGAGAAAAAAATATCATGGCCTACAAAATCTATTGCAAAAATGGTAAACAGAATATCGCAACATGTTTACTTAGACTGTTCGTTTAGAGTGCCACTTAAATGTCAAAAACCAGTGTTGTAAAGTCCGCAGGGATTGACGGATTCTGCGATTCAGCTTGATCATGAATCGGTAAAAAAAAAAATTACAAGTGATGAAGAAAAATACCAGCTTTAAAAGTATTTAGAAATATTAAAATTAATATAACTCATTTGCACCTTTATATGAATTTTCAGGTGAATGGAAGTTGCCCGAATAAAAGTTAAAGTCCCTTTCCTATCGTTCTTAGGATTAATTTGGAACTTATATAAACTTTGAGGACATTTGTAATTCAAAGAATAGTACCCACAAAAATTAAACTGATGATTGGGCAATCAGCAGCCAACTAGATTACATCCGTTGGAGCTATATGAACAATGAATTGCTTTGGTTCAGTTGGAACCAATTTTTACAATGCTTTGAACATTGATATATATATATATATATATGAGAGAGAGAGAGAAAGTATTAAGTACCCCGAACATATGATACTATTGGGTCGGACATGATCCGGACCATATGGATTCTTGCAATCCTAATCTATTATTTAATATTTCAGAACGAGAACTTTTATTGACATTAACTCAGATGCGGATGAATCTTTTAAGTAATGTCCCCATCACTTCATTAATTAACATTGGCAACTTTGTTCGTTAACGAAAACTTCACTGTAATCTGAAATTTGTGGAATTGTCTGATCCACAACAAGCGTGCTCTTTGCCATTTACGTAGATTCAGATCCAGATTCAAGTTTGCAACAAAATTTGCATCTTTGAGTGAAATTTGTACAATCTATGAGCCATCATCACATGCAGACAAAAAGAAAAAGTAAAAAAATTATATGGACACGTTCGTAGTATGTTCTATATATAATAAAACTTATGAGTATTCAAAAATGACAAAGCAAAACTGTAAAAGAACTATTTGCTTGAACGATCTTCCAAGAATCGATACTCTTTTTTTGGTTCAATTAGATTGTGTTTTTATCAGCTGAAATCTTGAGGCTGGCCGGATGCTCCACCCTCACACTCCAAACTCTTTCAGGCTGTATGTGTGAGATGCCGGAGTATCTGGAAGGCCGGAGAAATCCTTATATATATATATATAACTCTTACATCGGAGTCAAACAAAATGGCTCTTCTACAATAAGCTAAGCCCTCACGGCCTAGAGCTGCATTGACTTGTATAAGGGGTTGACACTCTCAAAAATCAAACCAAAGACCATTTGGGTTGTGTTATAAATGCCCTAGCAAAACCTCTCGATGGGAAGCGTGAAATTTGAGCTTCCGAATATCGGTTAATTGAGTCTCTCGCTCCAGGTCTGATTTCGAGATGGGCGGGCACGATCATGTGGAGGCTCGCTCCATGTAGGCTGCACTCGTAGTTCCGAAAGGGTAGGTGTCACTCGCAGAAAGGCTGCACTCGCTATAGGCTGGCTACACTCGCTCCTAGGCTTTGTGCTTGGTCAAAAAAGCAGCGAGCCCTTGAATTTAATCTCCCCCAAGTAGGATTTGAACCTATGACCAGTCAATTAACAGCCGACCGCTCTACCACTGAGCTACTGAGGTGTCAAACCTGCTATGCTAAGCCCATTGGAGCAACCTAAGATTATCCTAACAAATGAAGTTAACCTTTCCGCAGTTTATTTGATTAAAAGGCTTCCGTAGGAAACTAACTCGAAAATGCTCAGTGAAGATCCAAATTTGATGCAGATTTAGTTTGTCCCATGAGTTACACAGTTGGATCTGACACTTTCCAAATTTTCATGTTCTCAGGTTTAGTTCAATGTAGAGATGAGTTGCTTAAATTTTGAAGCTGACATCTCAAACCCTAAGGTATCTATCTATATTTAAATTTCGGATTCTAAGTAACATGTGAATTTTGATTCAAATTGATCCAAACGGAACCCGCCCATCATCATTCAGCAGAACTGCAGACGACTTTGGATCTTGCCTTGAAGATAAAAGAAGCATGGTGTTTGATTTAAAACCTAATTTAATGACCCAATTTTTTAAGTAACTCTAAGAAGCATTGATGTTAGGCGTCGCTTTTTGCTTACAACTTTCAAAAGAAAAACTCATGTCAAACTTATCATTTAAGAAGCTTTGAAAATTCACGCGTTTTATCACAATTTCACGTCAAAAAGTCTTTTGTTACTTAGAGAAGGTTACTGTCATTTAATGCTGTTAAGTAAATCTTAGTTGGTGGACAATAATATAAGCAGGTGTTCATTCATAGTTGCAAACCAAAGTGGAGCTCATGCCGAAAAGCATCCAAAAGCTTACACATTTGTATGTTTATGTTGAAGCAATTGTCTTTTAAATGAAATTTGTCGTCAATGGGGCGATCTTCATGATCAGATACAACTATTATCATATCCAACTTGTTAGATATTACATCAAACTCAAGAGCAGATTCATATCATTTGGAAATGAATGACAGTTCTCACATGTAGTTGGATTCTCATATCATAAAACTCTAATATGATAAATGACCAGATCCAAATTATGTTGAATTTGACTACAGATTTGGATTTGGATTGGATATCAGATTGTGCTTGTACAGAGCATTGACTTGCTTATCTCATATTTTAAGTTTTATTTTTGTATTTGTTTCGAGGAGAACTGCATAAAACAACAGATTTTTTGTTGGGATTTGGGATTTGAATGCCATTATTTAAAGGGATGTAACAGTAAAAGCGAGCTAATTTAGCCATTATGTTATGTGGACTTAAACCATGCGGTGACAATGAATTAAATATTTCTCTTGGACCATTGGATGTAACTTTTTCAATGAAGTTATTAATTAAACAATAAAGTCTACAGAGCAACAGTTTTAGGGGAAAATGTAGGAAGAGTAAAGCTAACGTTAAGGATATACCATTATTTGTAATTTGTTGGATTTTCAAATGGCATAATCTTTTTGTTTTGAACAAGAAAATCCGAATCGAATCAACTAATTCAAACTTAAATTAAATGCCGGTTTTTTCTTATCTGATTAAGCAAAAAGGCCAAAAACAAAAAAAAAATCACAATATTTCAACAACGGAAAATTCTTCGTATCAATGAATCATTTTCAGCTAATTCAAGTCATATATACTAACTGAGAGAACTGAATGCAAGCTGATGCCCATTAGTAATGCCAGTTAAAAATATTGCAACCGCGTAGCTTCTCTTAGCCCACTTAAATTCAAGTTACATTGAAAAGAAATTATTCCATTTAAAATGTTCACCATTGTTTGAAACTAGTTTTTGTTTCCCACCTTACCCAACCCCTCATCCCCGTATTGAATACATGACCTGGTTTTAGTGTCTCTAAGTTTCACCCTCGCTGCGCTTTAACTTGAGCATCAGTGGCGCTCTTTTTATAGCACAAAGAGTTGACACAGGAGAGATTTGAAATGGAGACTGACCAGTTGCTCACCTTTACCCCGTCCATTGCGCCAACCTCCTTAAAAATTAAACTAAAATACGTCGTGTTCCAATGTGCTTCACAGGCCCGCTGATAGAAGCCAGAACCAGTTTAACAATAAATGGAAGCCTAACGAAACCTACCACACTCCCCAACCAACAGAAAATTTGCAGACATTGACTTTGCGGAGTAGAATATCCGCCCGTTAAATTGCCATTCATCTAACCACACCAAACCAGTTCGTCGACCGACGACTCACCTTCCTAACATTCTTAGTGGAATATGAGAAGTTGGCAGCTCAACTACTTGCATACAAAACCTAAACCATATTATTTTTAATAATTTCAAGCATTTATTACTGTAAGCAAAAAAATTTATTTCAAAACAAATAAAGAATGAGTTTGTATATGTGCTTTTTTTTTAATATGTAAATATGTAAAATTATCTCAAGAGACATAACATAACTGGTCGGGCAGGCAAGCCGTGTAGAGGGTGCATCATTTTCATCGGTTTGATTTTTCATATGTGCTACAACCTTAGACCTTAAACGGTGCATGGGATCGCAATGTTCTAACTTGACAGATATACCGTACGTCATATAGGTCATCATGCATCCTAAGACGATAAGGGCAAGGAGAATGCAAGAGCCTTCAAGTCTCTTTTCCGAGCGATGGGTTGTTAACCTTTTACTCAACCAAAAATTAAAATATGTAAATCAGAGGTTTTTTATTTGAAACAAGACATGTGGCTAATATCTCAATCAAAGATCTCTCTCCATCGCCATGAAGTAGTTAACATAAATTCAGAACCATATTAGATGTAACATAAAGGGCCCTTAAGCAGCTAATATGATAACTGAACAATATTAATCAAAGTTCCTCATTACTCTATGATATGTACATATGGACGAAGGGTCAGAGTGAGGACGATTGAATACGGTAGATGTGAGGTCAGGTGGAAGTCGGTATAACAAAACAACGTGAAGAATTTTCTCTTTGATCTTGGTGACGAAGGCGAATCCTTTTTCTCGAGTTCGGAAGAAAGAAAACTAGAAGAGATGTGGCGCTTAATTTTCTCTTTGAAAAAGTTTGTAGTTGACCTAAAATAGAGGTGGAGATCGGTTGCAAAATGACTCCCATCTCTTTTGTTCACCTTGGGCTTTGCATTGGACGCTGCTTGTCTTCCGCCGCTGTTTTGTTTCTCCTTTCCTTCTTAGTTTCCCCTTCCCTTCTCCTCCTCTCTTACTATTGTTCTCTCCGTCTTGTTTTCTTTTTCTTTGTTTTTGTTTTTTCCCATCTTGCACTTGGGTGACTTGTTGCCAAAATTTGTTAATGAATTTTGTGTTTGGTCCTCTCTCTCTCTCTCTCTCTCTCTCTATATATATATATATATATATATACTGCTGGATGCTAATGCTAATTCATAGATATGTGAGTTGGTATGGACAGTTGCACACTAGCTTTCTAAAATTTTTTTATTTTTATATTAGTAAATTTGATATTCACTTTTATACATATATAGTTGTATCTATAAATATAAATGTTTCCAAACATGTGTCCTAGTAGCTAGTTTTTCTAGTTCTGCCACTAGCCTTAATTAATATGCTTTCGACTCTTATAGGGATTTAATGTATATATATACACATATTAAGTCCCTATAAATGTCGAAAGAGATCAAACATAAATGTTTCTAAACAGTGCCCCTCCAGCTAATTTTTTGGTTGTGGCCTTAATTCATATTCTTTCGATGTTTATAGGGATTTAATGTATACATTTATATAGTGAGATCAGACATATGTTCGTCCAACCCATTCAACCATAATGGTGCTGGTTCTTGGCAAACCAACCATGACATTTGGAGTCATGAGAATGGTTTGAATCTATATGCATGTTTAAATAATTTTCAATCAGATTTTATAGGTTTAAAAAGATTGTTTGAATTGCTCGTGTCATAGAATTTGATGTGGGCATAAAATTCACGTGATTCTTTTTTTTTTTTTTCAAACAATAAGTTTGGAACAATCCACATTAAAAAATATATATATGATTAAAAACTACCAAAATAACCAATATTGATCCAACTTGAAATCCTCTTTTTACCTTTTTGAATTGAGAAATGTCTGATTTAATATCATAAAAAGGTGAATCTGATCTTAAATTTGTGAATCTCAAATCCTGGGATCTTAGATCACCGACCTAAATCTTGATCTTTGAGCTTACTTTTTTCTCAGTAAATATTTAACTGTAAACATTCCGGTGAATGATACATTTAAAAATCAAGGGATCATTTGGCAAAGGGAACACACTGTTTCATTAATTTAGCTTAAAGATCGAGCATTATTTAGTTCTAATGTTTTATGAATCTGTCAAATCTTTGAGGTAAATTCATAAAACACTCCAAAAAATATAACTATTTGGTGAAAGAGTCAAAATTGATTTATTCTTTTTAAATATACATATATAAATACCACTAATCATAAACTGTTAAAAATAAAGCTCGCTCTTTTTTTATGATTAGTCAACACAACGGATATTTTTCTAAACTCAAGTCCATATCAGAAATATCACTCGGTAGACCGATTCAGAAGTCAAACACCTAAAATACTTTTAAACAAAAAAAGAAAAAAAAAAAGAAAAGAAATCGTCGTTAGTGAAAAAAAAAAAAAGCCATGAGTTGCATGAGGAGAGAGAAAGAGAGAGAACTGAAATGAACCTTTTTATTAAACATGACACGAGCTTCTTATATGCAAGTAAAAAATACAATACCATTCATAAAGTCAATGAATGACAGCCCCGGGAAAGGGACTCAGTCGTTGCCAATAAACCTTCATGACCGCCACAATTTCATATCTCAAAAAATTATATAACAGGGGGCAGAATAGAATTAAAGTTTTTAAATTTTGATTAAAACCGAAATATCATTTTTCGAAATTTTTTTATAAAACAAGTAAATTTTTTTAAATTTATAAATAATTTTTTTTTTTGAAGTGGGGTCAGGCTTAAGCACACCCACCTTAGCTCTACCCGCAGCCGATGTTGTAGACCATAAATATTTATGTCTAACGATCATTACATAGCATTGTTGTCTTTTAAAATGCTACCTG
The DNA here is from genome assembly GCF_008831285.2 of Nymphaea colorata. NCBI lineage: Eukaryota > Viridiplantae > Streptophyta > Magnoliopsida > Nymphaeales > Nymphaeaceae > Nymphaea > Nymphaea colorata. The sequence goes on from NC_045147.1 coordinate 13,118,874, forward strand.
ATGCCTCTCGGACGTGGTATAAAGCGGATCATCCAAAAAAAAAAAAAAAAAAACTTTAGTAGTTCTAAAAGCATACTTAATAAAAGGCAAATAAATGGTTAGAAATATGTGTTTATGTATATAAAAAAATTGAATGGAAATTTTAACTTTTTAAAGTCACTCAATCATTTAATTGGGGTGGTTCGATCTAACATAATAAATAGTTAAAAAAACAATAAAAAATTGAATATTTTCATAGTCTATTAGTTCATACCTTTTTATTTTTTTTATTTTATTTTTATGGTCTTGATGTGATGACTTGATGATTAACTATATAGTTGATCATACATATAATTATATAATATATATATATATATATATAATTCAATAAAAGATAATAAAAAACAAAAAAATGATTGCTCCGGACACGAATTGCTAGATCTTCAACCATCTCTTTCCTGTTGTTTGACTTTGAATAAAATAACATTAAATTCAATGAAGGCACAGTGTACCACCCAATCAAACAAACTTTTTCCTCAAAGACACTTATCCTTTTCGTTATATTAGTCAAAGAGGCCTAACTTTACAAAATTATAGAGCAGTCGGAAATATATATAAAAACACAAAACCGTGTTGACATATTTCACAAAGGCGTATATTCCAGCTTCTAAGCTTTTCATGTGAATACATATGTTTTTGTAATATATCAGTAAAAAAAAAATTATATTCTAAAAATCACAAATAACAACAGGTTGTTATTTGTGTTGCACAACAATTAAATGTAGTTTAGCTGGTTCCAGTTTCATGTTTCCTTTTTTATATTTTTTGTATCTAATAACTATTTTGACATAATTACAAAATAAAATAGTTCTTGCCAAGACTGTCATCACTGAACTAGAAAAATTAGATAAATAGAATGAACTTTCATATATCCGAACTTGAGATACCAACCCACATAAATTTGAATATTTTTATATTGAAACATCATGATTATTTCATTATTTACACATGGATTGCCTCTTAAAAGTTTTTTATAAATTAATAGTGCCCCTCAGTCAGAAATTTCAAACTCTGCCATTGTTTATTAGCTTGGACTTTAGAGCAAATAAAGTATTTCTTTGAACATAACTTGTTTAACAAAAAATAATTATAAAACGTTTTAAATATTATAATATTTTATCTATTGTTATCATCTTGGGAAGGACGACTTAAACCAAAATTTTGGATGAAGGCACAAGTGGCAAAAGGCATGCTTCAATCTATTGTAGAAAATGATGACATTATGCCATCACAAACCTACATTCATATGTCAAATAAACCAAATAATAATATGATAATCATATAAATATATAAAAATAGATGGTTAAAGACTAAGATGGCAAGAAGTGTCATATATTAGCAAAAATAGTTTGTCATTTGCCTATAAAGTCGTTCCTAGTGTATTTCAGCTTAACTTCAAATCATTGGTATTATTCAAGTTATCTTTCTAATAATTCATCAAGTATGAGTACTTGCGAAAATATAATAAAAACAAATTACTAATATTTCCCAATGCTGCAAATTGGTAGTAAATGACCAAATAAGTATCACCTATTAAAAACACCAAGTCAAAATTTAACAAAAATCTAATATTCTAAAAGCCATGACAAAATAATCTCTCATGTCAAGTGGACTAAAGGCCCAAATTTTAAGTTAGTAACTTAATGAACATTAAGCTTTCATGAAAACTTGCAGTATATATATATATATTTTTAGTTTGAAATGCCATAAAAAAATTGGTTTAGTTTGTACTATATGTTAATGATGCAAGTATAGTACTATTGACAAACATGTTATTAGTGTCGGCAATGAATTGTAATTTGGTGTTTGCACCAACCTAATCTACGTTTGAAGTGAGATTCCTTTGATAGCAAGTTGGTGAATAAAAAAAAAAAAACATAGTTAGGTCAAGTTTCAAGTCAAGTTTGACGATAACACTGACAATATATTGGCCAATATTGTAGATGAATTATTTTAAATTAATACTAACAATAATAAGATTTCATGTTTTGCCTTTTATATATTGATAATGCATTCATTTCTAGTGTGATATTAAGGTTTGTAGTTTAATTAAGGAATATAAGTTTGAATAAAATGAGGAACTAATAAAATTTGTATTATTACTCAATTTGGATGAACTACTCGAAAAATATGATCATGTATATATAAAATAGAATTAGTAATGAACCATTTTCCTTAAAAGTCATTAGATTTTTTAATTCGTTAGAAACAATTACAACTAATATGTGAAATCATTTTAAAATAACAATTCAAAAGGTATGTTATGCCTCATCATTTTTTTGTGTATGTATGTTTTTTTAAATTAAACACATGGGATGCATTGTACTTAATAAATTAGAAGCATTTGGTATATTTAAAAACTATTAATGAAAAGTAAAAAATATTTTTATCTGATCAATGAAAATGAAAATAATATGCTTCAAATAAATTATATGGATATATAGTGTCAAGAGGGTGATATTGTATATCAAATATAAATACCAACAATATACTAAGAATTGACAAGGAGGAAAATATATTTTAAACAAGTCCTATGCATATTGTCGTAGGAACTATATTTGATTATTCGGCAATGTTAAGTTAAAGCTTTCGAAAAGGTATATAGTGCAGCAAAGAGATAAACATGACTCTAGTATCTCTTATCATATTTCTATTATCAAATGTCTATTGCCAAAAAAACTTCAGGATAATGTAATATTTATAAGTATCATAATTTTGTGTGTGACAATCATCTCTACACCATAAAGTTATACACTGACATCAAACATATTATTTTTACAAATATATATATATTTTTTATCTATGGAAAAAAACAAATTAGATAATACATCATTGCATATATGTCCCGAAGAGCATACAGTTTATATCTATACGATCAACTTATAGATATTACTAATTACCCTTGTAATCTTATCGGGGTTGTGAAAATATTATTGAATAATTATGTAACAATAAATCAATTCACAAGGAACTCCCTCTCATGATATAAATTAAAACTATTTCTTCACATATAAATGAGTATTATATATGTATGTCTAACAAATCATGGTTCTAATAAGGATGCTGGCAAAAATAATTTAATTTGTGTTGAATTCGTCGATGACAAGGTCAAAACTAAGTTAGTGGATGAAAGATTATCACAAAAAGAAAAAAATAGATTATGTAGGTTTTCTATCCAGTTTTTTGTCAAGGCTCTTCCAAGGGAAGTGCAAGAGCTCATTAGGGTATGTCTCACATGTTACCCTCCTTAAACTTTGAACATACTGAACTACTTTTGGGTAGCATACATTTCTTCAATAAGTCTAAGTACAATCCAGTATCAAACTACGTAGATAGCGATTCATGCACCCAGCCATTTTTGTTGGTCACAAATGCATACTTATTTAGGCAATTTTACTGCTCTTGATGTCAATAACTGTTCTTATGTATACTTGATAATCAAGCAACAAAAAATACATGCATTGGTATAACATGTTTAATACAGCATTCGCTGTCACATGATAATCAATCAATAATGCGTATGCACACTGATGAACCTTTAAAGTAGTCCAGAGAAATAATTAACGCGTATCAATCATGCCTTTTACCACCTATGTGATCAACACCAAGAAACAAATGTTCATGAAGCCATAAAATATGTTAAACATAATCACCTTGTATGCATGATCATACTCTATTCATGCAAAATCAATGGTAAGCATAGACATATCTTAGCATCACCCCTGTCCTTAATCGTTGATATCATTGATGAACGGACCTAAAAACTTTATCCAACACCTATATAAAGCACCGTGAATTTGCCAAAACGACTTGTGAGGACCAAATTCAATCCCTGAATGATCTCGTCCGGAGCATCCTGTTTGGGCTTCAAACTTTGAAGACCAAAAGGGAAATGAGCTGAGCTAGTTTAGCCATAGTTGGCAAACCCATGACTGAGACTGGGTCAGTGAGTTGTCTCGTTGACTTGGTCGAGTTTTGGAATAACCCTAATCGGATGAGTCAAGGCCGAGTGAGGGGCGAGCAAGGCCAACCTTGACTCGTGGCCAGGTTTTCTAGCAATTAGATTGAAACTTTCTGACCGAAACTCAATTAAATCTAAAAGATACTGGACGGCTAGATCAAAACAAATATGGATCCACAGACAAGAATCCAACATCCTTACCAGATATTTCACTGATATAGTTGACCAAGCTAACTAGATTTGAATTCAAATCTGATCCATTATTTCGTATTCAATCTAAATTGATAATTGAATCTAGAAATTTTTTTATCTAGATCCAAATATGAGATCTGACCCAAATGAATCTCGGTTGTAAGTCTGCTATATTCGGATCCTATATGACTCAGACATGATCCCTGTTACTTTATTGGATCAATTTAGTTCGAAGTCTAATCCACACTCGAATACAAAACTCATATTCAAATTCAGATTCAATATTAATGCCTCATGTTAAGTTCCAAGTATAGATCTAAATCTAAGTTATGGATCAAGGACCCAACCTTTTAATTTAGATCCCAAATATAAATCAAGGGTATGGGCGATCCACATTGCATAAAATCCAAATTAGACTAAAGACGGGTGTGAGACAAACATTTTGGATACGAACCCCAATATAATCCATAACACTTTACTGGATCTAAAATAGGTACTCAGGTTGTGATTTGAATCTAAATTACATATTGGATCAATCCTTGATATGGATCCGTGGATCTGGACCTAGGAAAACGAAAGCCATCAGGGTTCAGAGGAAACCCTCGTCGAGCGTAGTACCCTCACTGCCATTACCGCTGCCCTTCAAGGTCACCTGAGATTCTGAGAAGCGGCCAGTCGCTGCGGGCCAAGTGATAGTCGGAACGCTGATGCAGCCTTGTGGCCGTCCTCGCCAGGTAAGTGCTCTGATTCCCCTTCCCTCCAACACCGTGGATTAGATGAGGTCGGAAAGAAGAGGGGGAGGTGCAGGAAGCGGCACGGCAGCTTCCTGCTCCCTCTCTCTTCTCCGGCACGAGGATAAGAGGGCGATCTGCCCTCCCTCTGCCTTCCCTTTCCACTATGCGCAGAGGAACAAGGGTCTTTGTGGGGCGCCCGACGTCACCCTGTCGTTTCCCTTTCGCAGTCCACGGAAAGCCCGACAGGCTTCCCTCCCGATGGGTTACCGACGAGCACCTGATGCCGGCGTGCCAAAATGGGTGGCATGAAAATACGAGCTGAAACTGCTGACCAACAATAGCGAGGATTGGCAAGAACAAGTAAGTGGCTTGGAAAGAGTAACCAGGTAGCAATGCCACCCTCGCACAGGATTAATAAATGACAGTGGTCCTTCCCAGAGCTCAAATTCCTTGGTTCCCACCACTGAAAGGGGAACAGGAAAAATTTACCAGTCCGCCGTTTCTCCCGTTGCAGCTTTCAGCACAGTGGTAAGGGAGTGTGTCGTAACCCATTGTTGGAGCTTCAGTGCAATATTACTGGAAGACATAAAAATGATAAATCTCGGTGCGCGAGCCAAATTCTTCTGCGCCATAGCCGCCCAGTGATGAGCACAGGCCTCTCGACCATACAGAGCTGGACCGACTCCTCTCTACCTTCTCAAGCGATGTGCCGCTTGATTCTCAAACGTGTGCATTCTCTCGTCAGAAAAAATCTGCAGCGCCCGTTTGATGCATTAGTGTAGTTCCAGGAAAAAAATTTAAATTTTTAAAAAATTGTCCTCCCCATCAAACAAGGGACTGAAAGAATGTCCCTTGAGTTGAGTTCCGGAATTATTATTCCGGAAAAATCTTTCCACCCTCTGGGGTGGAAAAAGAATTTCAGGAGAAGGATTCCTTCTTCTCCTCCGTCTTGTTTCGAGAGGTCGGAGCAGACAGACGGACGCGTAGTGGTCGAACAGAAACATCCCCCCAGACGCGGAGCCTTCCCCTTTCCCCCTCCCTTCCGGCTTCTGACCGCGAATTAGTGAGGTATCTCTCTCTCTCTCCTGCTCGGCCTTTTTGGCTAATATCAAGTGAAGCATCTCTCCATCTCTCTATTTTTCCCTCTGCGCGAAGACGAAAAGTGGAAGTCGTTGATCCATCGTCTTTTCGCCTTTCTGCCCTTTCTCTTTTCCCCTGTTTGTACTCTGCCCTAGAGAAAATGTTGTTTATCTGTTGGTTTGCCTTGATTTCAAGCTGGACTTGCATCGATTGCTTGTCATTGCCTTTGTACCTTTTTTCGTTTGTTGTTCTCATTTGTCGCAGAAAGAAGCGTTTTCTCTAGGTTCGGTAGAGTAGCTACTGGAACTGAAAAGGGATGAAGGGCAGGTTAAGAGAAGTGGCTTGTGGGAATTCTTTAGGTGGTGCTGCCAACTTAGGGCGTTCGTACGGTGAAAGTCAGAGCTTTGATGTTGCAAAGTTTCCATTAGGATTTCTGGGGTTCTTTTCTTACTGCTTCCTTGCATTATAGCTGATTTTGCTTTTGGAGGCGGATTTTGAAATGGCTGATGAGGTTAATGCCGCCTCCTCTTGCTGGTGTTTTCATGGGCACTATCTTTTGTGCTAATTTTTTGCTTAATTAAGTGGTTTTTCTGCATAAACAGATTTTTTTGAGGGTTTGATTTTTTGGGACTGGGTTTCGATTTTTGGGGGTTTGATTTTTGGGGCGAGCTCTTCTAACGTCATCTTCAGTTTGAACTTATATAGAGGTTTACGTGTGCATTCTCTCATCAGAAAAATGTGCACTTATATAGAGAATTAAAATGAATATCGTGGTGATGAGTATGTATTTCATAATGAACTGCTTAGAGATATAATTTCTCTATCACATCGTAAAGCCATTAAATTCGGATTAGGACAATAATTCCAACATGAAATGCTTTTGCTTTTATCCGTTTGGCCTTAGGAATACATATTGAATTGTTTGTTGTGTCCTATACAGGGCAGCCTTTAACTGCATACGATCACGCACAGGCAGAATATGGCCGGCAGATGGGGGAGAAGAGTTATCCACTTTCCCAATCTGCCAATAAAGCTTCTTATGCCTTCCAAACTGGAAAACATTAGGGAGTTCGCTCTCAAGACGATCCCATCTGCTTCAAAGGTAATCTCTCTCTTTCTCTCTCTTTCTTAGAAACACACACATGTGCACGCATACGTGCACACACACACACACACACTCTTCCACACACACACACACACACTCACATCCACATACACACACATACAACCCAAAACAAGGCAGACCTAACAACTCGAAAAAATTAGTATGAAGTTCTTCTTGATATATGTGTGTGTGTTTGTTTGTGCGCCTTGATAGAAGACTGCTTGTTGTTTTTGTGACTTTTGGGATTGCATTGCCTTTTTCTTCTTAGTTGTTGGTTTGGTTATTGTTTGTTTCTTCCATTATCTCGAATGGATTTTTTATTGCTTCACATTTGGGGATTGTAGATTTTTTTCGTTTTTTGACTTTTCCTTTCTCTCCCATTATCTTTGTAGCTTTCTTCCATTGGTAACCTCAGTTGGTATTCTGAGGTGGATGCATGAGTGGCCTAGCTGTGGGTTTAATTTGATTGTACGGTGCATGCGTTTTTCATTGCTCAAATTGTGACCTGTTGCATGAGAAAATCTCTGCTCGGATGTTGATGCCACCATACCAGATATATCTATTACAGCATTACCATATCTATCTGATTGATATTGCTCAATCTGGCTCAGTGTTGGTTTCAGATGAAAAAGGAGTACAAAAGGTTTCCAGATTTTTTCATGGGATAGGGTTCAAATGTCTGACAAAACTAGATACTCAGTGGAGTTGGTGAGAAATCCTATGCCCAATCTGAATTCAACTGCTCATCAGGTGCTAATTTTCCTATCAGTGTAAAGAAACCTCAGCCAGCCTAAATAGGATCCATGAGCGGATTGACCAAATTCAAGGAATCAAGCATACAAAAGCTAAATCACTCAGGTATAGGAAAACAAAGTTTAAATGGGAGATGACCCCTCTTTATACGGAAGATAAAGAGTTTGTTGGGCTTGCTATTGGACTAGCTTTGAAGACACTAAATAGTCATTGGGGCTAGCCTGAAAGTTAGAAAATAGTCCAACCTGGTCAAGGCTTATTCTTGGCCAAAATAACAACATAAGAAAATAAAGAAATAAATTACTGAAGAAAGTACATAAAAAACCTATATACACTCACACACCCACACGTGCATGCATGCACACACTGACATACATATATGTATGTAATTAGTGCCCATATAAAATATATGACCTTATTATATATTTTCTAGCACTTTTCATCAAACTTAAATGCTGCAATTGAGAGTTTGCTAAAATGAAAATCAAACCTTGGAGAGCAGGGGACCTTGGTAAAAGCAACATAAGCAGGTAAACGAATTTTAGATACTCTTCCTGCATGTAATAACATTATCTTTCTATATACCTGGTAAAGTTATAGGAAATATTGTTATGAGTTAGTTGGCACTATATTTACTTTTTATCACAAAATTATTTAGGTCTTTCTTGAATTCCTATCAGCTGTAATAACTGTCTGAGCTAACTGATTTTGATTTGGTAGTTGTCATATTTTGCTTCTTCAGATGAAATTGAAACTTTCTGCTTTTTCCATCTTCAAGATGTAAGACGTTTATGCAAGAACACATGAAAACAAGCACTGGAGTGTCAGTTATTTGATTACTTCCCACAGTCCCTCATCCCAACCTTCCCATGTGTTCCTTGTTTCTTTGTTTTGTGTGTGTGAGGAGTTGGATTATCAGTTGTATTATGGAAGGCTATCCTAGTATCAAGCTTCATTTTGGTCCCAATCATTCTTAATTTTCACAAACATTATCAACCATTACTGCTGATCAAGCAACAACATCAGGACAACTTGGTTTATTATAAAATATATACTTTACTACGGTTTGCAACTTCATTTCCTCGAAATAAGTAAGCTTAAATCGTACATTCCACAAGTCTTTTTCCAGAATGCTTTTAACGTTCTTGATTTATGCCTTCTCACTTAATGTTATTAAATTTCAGAACGTAAAGCAAGAATATCATAATTCTTGCACTGGAATTCTTAACAAACAAGGGCATTCTCAGTAAAAGAAGATGTAAGACCAGATTCCATTGTTATACTAGTGAACTGATGCAGTATATGCTAAAATAGGTCCAGAACTTATATCCGGATCCGTTTAGGCTTATTTGGATTTTCATGTATTTTTTTGGGTTTGGACCTTTTAGTTTTGTAGACCCAAGATCCAATTCGGATCTCAGGCTTAGGTCCCTTAAAAGGGCCTCTTTTCTTGTGATTAGGGGTGATTGGCATTGAAAAAAAACCTAGTTACCTTTTGTTATTGAATTCCCCTTTTGTTTTCATTGTATTTTTCCTTTTTCTTCTTGCTTTTGGTGCTTTTTCTGCAGGAATTAGAGTGAGGAACTCTAATCACTGTATCATGAACCTTCAAACTATACTTTTGGAGTTTGCTTAAGGCCATATAAAGCTTTCTACAAGCAGACAACTTTACGTTTAATAGCATTCATACCTGGTAGAATATCCATACGAGCTTCCTCATTGAGACCTCATCCAAAAGTACATTTTTTCACATCCATTTGCAAGATACCCTGTTTTATTTTAAGGCTGTCGCAATAAGGCTTCTAACACTTGTTACCCTTATAGTAGGTCAGATGCATTTTAGCACTAGTTTCATAACCTTTGACAATTAATTTGGCTCTATATCTGTCTATTAGTTCTAGACTTCTGGCTAATAGAGCAATGCATCCTTTCTGCTAGTGTTGAGTGTAATGGATATCTTGCTTACTTTATTGATGCTTTCAGCAGAATAAAAAGCTAGAAAATTTTCAACCTATGAAAGTAACCAAAAACAAGGGAATGATGGGGTGCAAAATAGTTATCTTCAATCCTTTCTAATAGATGAGATTGGCAAACATGAGATTGATGTGTGTGTGTGAGAGAGAGAGAGAGAAAGAGAGAGAGAGAGAGAGATGTGACATCAGGTTCAAAGGAAGCCTTTACTTGAATGTCAAGACAAAGAAGGTTTCTGTTTTGGTGATTGATGAAAATCCCCTTTGTCAAATCACAAAATCTGAGTTATCAGATGAACAAATTCCATGATCTATATGAGACTGATAGGATCAGTTATTCTGCTTGACTGGTTCTTGTAAGATGTGTCAACTGTAAACTTTATCCTCTGGATTCAAAATTGAATTGAATATCAAATTGTATTTGAACCATTGGCATCCCTACTCGTTTAGATCTGGATAGCCAAAGGACTTGGTTTCTTTTGCCAACCATGACTCCTCTTCAGTCGGTCACCACGTCCATGGAATCCTACATGTAATGGTCTTTATGGCATGGAGGTTTACCTTGCCAATGTTCAGATATACTTTACCTAAACTTTCTTAGTTAACTTGACCTAGATACTTCTGTCATTTTGGCAAAATGCCAAAGAATGGACACTTCACATTGTGTGTAAGAGTCCATTTCACCCTGCCCCAGTCGACCCAAATTACATTGGGGATGGAGATAAGGTCTTTTGGCCCATTTATGGAGCATATGGATCCATTTTCCCTTTCCACTTGTTCCACAAATAGAAACCAAACGGCCAATAATAGAATGTTTGGTATCCTGTTCCTGGAAATGCCAGGAATAGGACATTTTGTTTATAGCACTCCGCAGAGAGCGTATTAAATGACTTCTTAAGGAATTCGCCTTGAAGACCGTTACCCTCTTCCATGGTGCTTTCTTTCTAATGAATGTTCTTCCTTCTCTTTGGGTTCTTAATCTGGTTTCAATCTCTTAATTTTCTATTATTGATCTCACTAGGAGTTAAATTCCTTGGACGATGACCTGATGCATAAATTTTGCTCGACGTTTTTGCTTCTCTCAGATTACATGTAGTTGGCATTATGTGCTTCCGTTTAGTTTCAAAAAAGGAAAAAATAGAAGGAAAAGGTCTGTCATATTCATGAGTTCTGATCAATTAATCATTAGATGCACCTATCCTCAACAATAGTGGCTAGTATCACTTTTGTCATGCCTATTTAGACTGGGATGCTTTTGAAAGGTAGATGATCTTTACGAACTAAAATTGCCTATTGACTGACTCTACCAGAAGGAAATGGTTGTTCTTTATTTACCATTTGGTTACATTAGCTAGTTCTCATGTGGATTTCTACAACTTATGTATTTCTATAACACAAATTTGCCCCCTTTATTTGCTCGAATTATTTTTCACTTAGCACTAATATAAATTGGTTCTCATCTACATGACAAAATAATTAGCTTTTTTCTTTTATCATTTTTGTTTTCTGATTTGGATGTGTAGATTGAAATAAAGAGGGTGCTTGAGGGTCTATACGGATTTGAAGTAGACAATGTGCGCACACTCAACATGGAAGGAAAGAAGAAGAAAAGGGGTGGTGTTGTCTTTGCAAAACCTGATTACAAAAAGGCGTATGTGACCCTGAAACAGCCACTATCTCTTCCTTCAAACTTATTTCCAATTGGGTTGATTGAAGAGGAGAAAGCTATGAGTAATAAGCAGTCAAAATCAAGCATAGTTAATGAGCAAATGAAGAAGACCCATTGGCTTGACACTGATAGAGAAGATGGCTCTAAGCCTCCAAAGGAGGATGGTGCGGATGTTATTCCAGAACGTGAGAAAAAATTCCCTTGGAGCTATGTTAAATCGTGGAAACAAATGTAGATGTTCATATTCAGGTTTCTGTGACATGCTCTTGCTTGTTCTTTCTGTATGCTTACTGGGTACTCCTTGGGCATTTAATGCATATGAATCCTATAGAGATTCACTCTTTTTTCCAAGAGCTTGGGTTGATTTGTGAAACCTAAACCACAGCTTCACCAACTCTGAAAGCGTTAGACTCATGCCAAGTTCCCTTGTTTAATGTATCATTGAGTAGAATACGGGCCTTCATGTTATGCTAATTTTGTTGAGGGCATCTCAGGATTGATCTTTGTTTAATTTAGTTTGGCATACAATTGTTTATAGCTTGTAATGGCACATTCACGTTGGTAAAACCACGTGCAGGACTGCAGGTCCTTGGTGGATGCGGAACTACTTTGCATTTTTATGCATGTCTACTTTATATTTGTGCCTACAGTTTCGAACATGACATATGGCTGTATATTTCTTGCCCTTGATTTGAATAATTAACTTTTATGCATTTCATGCTCCACATTCTCATCATTATAAATTTGAACCTAGTTAATGGGGCAAGACATATCTGCTACGGTGAAATATGAAAAATTCATGGGTGTGTACTGTACCTAGCAAATGTATCATCGTTCCCGTCTCTTGTTCTATCTCTCATGCTTTATTTCACACCTCTGTCAAGAATTAGTCATATACTGATGTAAGTTCATATTCAGCACGATCTTTTTTGTTTATACGTTGCTTCTTCTCGAATTGACAACTATTTGTTTTTTTTTTTTTTTAACTTGGTTATAGAAACTTTTCTCCGAAAGCCTTGTGAAAGAAACGTGTTTTGTTCTTCAGCATTTTCAGCATGAGATGGCCTTCGTAAAGCAGGCTTACAATTTCCTCTTTTTGAGGGGTTATTATTTAGCTATTGTTTATCGTTTCTTGTATAACAGCACTTGTTTCAGTAGACTGGAGCAGATTCATGTTTCATGAGAAGCTTAGAATTCAAGTTCATTATACCTAAATAATCTAGGGCTTTCAATGGTTTGTGAAATCATTAGGGTTTGCCGGTATCTAGGCTGGTGCTACCTGTCCCAGAGTGGTGAAAAACTGAACCTCATACAAGACCTATATAATTTGAATTGAAAACTATGTCACACGGTTATGTGTGATATGGCCTAAGTATCCATGTCGGTATGCTGGTACGACGACACGGTACAGCTGGGTACAGTTGTATTTTAAAACTTAAATTTTTCTCCCCCGTTTCTTTTTATTTGCTAGGTACATATGTGGATTATATAGGTCACACGGTTATGTGTGATATGATATGTCACACGGTAGTTAATTTTTCTTTAACTTTGATTTTTCCATTCTTTTTATTTCTCTTCACCTAGATTCTATATTTTTCTCCCCCTTTTGTGGATTATTACATGTGTGAATTTATATATGTACTCATAATTTTCAAAACTGGTGCGTTCTTACTTGCACTAGTACCTACACCCATGTGACAGTTTGAAGGGCAATCCGAATATATGGAACACTATAAATATAGTATACAATGTCAAGTAGGTTGAGATGAATATAGGTCGCTCTTATAGTGTTGAGTAAACCGAATAGTGAAAAATTTTAGATCTTTTTGGGGTGGAATTTTTAATCCAAAATTTTACAATATTTTCATTTTTTTTAAGGTACATATCATAATGGTTTTAAATTCTTTTTTTTTTTAAATGGAGCACACTATTTTGAATTCTGAAATCAAAATTTTAGACTATCAAAAGGAAGCTAGAACTAGAATGTTCGTTCTAACTTCCAGTTTAAACTGGAATATTGTTTCTAAAATTTTACTTTTAGAATCAAAATTCAAGGTCATCAAACGCCGAGAGAGCATTTGATTGTTTATGCATTTGATGTTGCATATGCATTTGATGTTGCATGCTTTGGTTGATGCGATCAAAGATCTATACTAAAACCATAATTCGTCATACTAAGGACACGTTGATTAACACTTGAATCTTCATTTTACTTTTTTACATCATTATAAATTTTGATCTAAGGTCAGAAGGGGGAGGGTCGGATATCAAATCTATGGCTTCCAAATCTGGAAAATCTAAGATTCAGACAAAGTGAAATATGTAAACACCCTCTTTGAGAATATGTACTGGCAGATTCTACATGTGGACACAAACAGCGAGTGTTCAAATTTCTCATTAACAAATGGGCCCATAATTACTCTTAGGAGCTTCCACAATTTCAAGCCACCGAATTTGAAGTCCTGATAAGATCTTATAGATGCATACAAAGGATCCGAGGGCCAATTTTTCATGATATATTGCAACTTTTAGATCACGTCAGCAAAAGTAAAATTTTTAAAACATTAATTTTGAAGGACTTAGAAAATCGGTCAGACAAGTGAATTCATCCAATTAAGTTAACCCATAAGCGATAATTGCAACTTGCTTTCTCTAGATAAGCCACATTCAGGAAAGATCGTGAAAATGTCAAAAGAACTGGAAAATCCTGATAAATGTCATGACTTTGAGCCATTGGCTACGGAACTGTGCCCGCATTTAAGCCAATTTTCCAAACCGGTCGGGTAAACGAATCTAAGCATATGGGATGAGCAGTGATCCCGAGAACGTCATGCACAGTTTTGATCGAATTACTCAATGACATGTCAACTTTCAGGTTGTTTTCGAGCTTTTCATAATATGAATATGCCGTTCATGATCGAGAACCCAAAAGTTCATACACGTCAATCTGTTTTTCTTCACCACAAAAGTAGCTTTTTGTAACTCGCAAGATTTCTCAAATTTTCGGTTGTTCAAACTTTGCTGCTTCGTAGTTAAACAATTTGTTTTAAAATTAAGCATCCATATGATCTTTCAGCTCATGTTAACCACGTTTTTTTATGGATAAAAAGTTAAAGTAAGATTCAAAATTTACATTTTTGTGAAGTATTTTATCCAATTTCTATTCAATATAAATTGCTTGTCATTTCGAAAGCAGCCGCAGGCCTTTGCTTGTCAGGCCTGAACCACTGTAATCATCTTCTCCTGAGCTCATCATGGGCCAAGACAAGCTGGAACTGATTACAAACTGGTTCCATCCGCATGAGTTTGTGGGTCATTGCAAAAGCTTCTACCACCACTAAGTCTATATGGGTAGTGTGGAAGCAACTAGGATTCTGTCTGTTCATAAATCTGCTTAAAGATTAGAGCAGATTCATTCGACAGAAATCGATTAAAGCATATTCATAAAACACAAAAACTAATATTTTATAAACCTGACCCAAGTTTTGAAATAGATTTATAAAATATTCATATAGTGTCTCTGCTGCCAAACAACCATTTTGGTCCGTACTTAAACTTACTTTAGAATCTAGAAAGATGAATGAACCGCAAACTTATATTGCTGGGCCACCTTACCTAATGGGTGCACCAACCAAATCGGCCTTGGCTGCACTCATCATCAATCCAATGGGCCAGGTCAGTACTGGGCAAAGCAGACCGAGTCAATGGCTTCAATGTGCAAATCTACTCATCATAGTTATGAATATTAGAAACACTGATATAACCGCCAAAAAAGGGAGAAAAAAAAAACTTAGGCTGTGCTTCAGAGATGTCGATTAATCGAATTTGAATCTGATCTTGGCCTTTGTTATATCCGATTGATTGGATGTTCACTTGTTCGGATTTGAATTTGGGTTCCAATATAAATGAAGAAAAGACTGCAAGTTATTTAGTGATCTTCAAGCTGAAGATAAGGTTAGAAACTGTAATGGTCTGCCTAATCTCAGCTTTAAGATAAATTATCTGGAAATGTCATGTCACTTCTAGCTAAGTGCCTGTCAAAATGGATACACTCCATGACCAATCCAATTCAAGAAAGACAACAGAGAGGAAAGAGAAACCCACATGGAGGAATAGAAAATTATGGTTCTCTTTGGAAGCCAGACTCGAGAGGGAGTAGATATTTGGGGAATTTTGGTTTTGCTTATGTTATCATCCTCATGAGGGTGTTTGATAAATCCCCTCCTACCACCGTTTATTTCACCATCTCCCAAACAGGGCAAAGATGATGAGATTTTTGGGACGAAGCGGTTCCTGTTTCTCTTCGGCCGGGATGGCTCGCCGGGAAATTCGAACCACCGGCTTGAAATTCAGTTAAACCAGTCCTTTCAGAACAGAGTCTACTTACTAGAAACCTCTAGAGATCACACCATATGGGTCTGCTTCCTGAGAATTGAGAAGCAAATTCAGTGCGATCTATGAAGAACCGTGTTCGGAACATGTTGGACAAAGCTCAGGCTGCAGAATTGGAAGGATAAAACTCGATGCAGAAACTTTGTCTCAATGCCCCTCACAATTTGCTCCCGTAGTTGAAAAATGTCTCGGAAAATCAGATATTCTTTAGCGACATTCATGACTTGTTCTGGCACAGGTTGTCAAGAAAAATTTCATCCTTGGATTATCTGTTATCGTGTAGAGAAACGCGAACGTGTAGCCCCCAGAAGGGCGACGACATAGTAAATATCAAGACAAAACATGGTGCTTTCAATGGAGGAAAAATGGGCAGTGTGATGCTCTCATATCGTATACAGGGAAATGAAATGACAAAGAAGAGCCTGCTACATCTTAGAATCGATCTGGCATATCAATCTTGAGCGAGACAATTACATGTAGGAGAAAACAACAAACAGTTGAACAAGGGGAAGAGAGGAAGACCAAGAAGAAGAAAGAAGAAGAAGAGAAGCATACGAAAGGAGATCAACCAGATGATTCTGTGTCAGTAGCAGCGGCGAATGGCGACTTGAACTCGGCGCTGCGGCGGGGAACATATCAGCATGAGCACCAACGCGAGGACTATGACGAGGAACACGCCCTTGTAATCCACCTCGTCATCTTCTTCCTGTTGGAAGCAGATTGACCCCATGACCAGCGATGCTGGAGCAAGGATGAAGGGTGGCAGCACCATCTTTGGTATATGGCGATCAAAGAAAATTCTGGTGTCGCCTCTGTATGGAGTTCACCTTCTTTTCTTCTTGTTCGATCGGAAAATATATGAATGACCTGGGGAGCAAGCTTCAGTTGACCCATGAATTCTTGGTTAATTCGCTTGCGTATAGGTGAAGTTTCGCCATCAATAGGACTAAAAATGACGATGAAATTTTCGTTGAAACGTCGCTACTTGGATTCAAAAAAAAAATTCGGTATAAAAGTAGACGTGGAACCTTCCTTGCCATTATTCATTCATTATCATAAATTTCAATTAAAAATATGAGGTTGACGGTGCTATGTCTCTTACAATTTGTGATACCGATGTTTAACTTTTTACCTAAATCTAAAAACAGCACCGAACCGAACAAGGGAGGAAAGCTTCGGCCATTTTAGGTATACCCTCGACTTTAAATATTTTTCTACTCGTTCCAAAAACTACAAGATAAAAGTGTCAAATTTGATTGAAGTCCTAATTTGTAATTTCAAGAAATTAGAAGCGTGTAATAAAATACCTAAAAGCAGATTCTTCAATTTTTACATTATAAGGGATTTTTTTTTTTCCTTTTCCTGAATGTGGCCATGGATGGATGATCCAGAAGAGGCTTGGAAACTAAGTATGGGCACCTGCCCTCATAAGGAGTCGGGTTTGTTTTGTTCTATACTTTGAACTCGAACTTGAATTTGACTTATTAAATTAAATATATATATATTTTAATATAAATATAATTAATTGTAATAAAATATTATAATTATATATAAAAGCTAATAAAATATATATTAAAAATATCTTATTAAGCGGAGCCGAGCTTAGTCAGGTCCACTTGAACCAACCTAATAACTTATCGGGCCTACCAGATGCTTTTTTGTTTTTTTGCCCGAGTCGGGTCGAGTACTGGGTACCTGTCGGATACTTGACGCTCAGCCTTATTGAAAACTAGATCTCGACAATTAGGAATGTTAACGGGTTGGTATTAAATACTTGATTACTGACCCAAATCTATATTTTATGTGTTTGAATTTGGATTGAGTATGTAATGTTGTTTGTCTAAAGTCGAAGTGCATACAAGCGTGGGATCTCATTCCTGCAACACTTAGACTCAGTTTTAGCGATTCAGGTCTGACTTCTAATTTGAGCCTGAATATGATTGAATGAAGGCATTATGATTAGGTCAGATTTAGTAAAAGTTGGACCCAGATATGGGCCCAAACAGTTTACACTCCTGCAACTCCACCATTTCTACCTCCAAATAGTTACATTATGACAACAACGGTTCATTTCAATATCTTGTAAACAAGAAGAGTATTTCATCTTATCATAACTAACCGTTCACATCATATGTCTTTGAATACGATCTTTTGAAGATATCAATCAATGCCTCACATCGTTAAGTGCCAAACTGATGTCTATGTCACAATTATAATGTCTAAACACTCGTGTTCAAACCTTTCTTTTTTATCCAATTTGTTTTCCTTTTTTTATTTATGAAATAATTTAGGTTTAAATTCATTATATTTTTTTTTATAAAAACTTGAATCAAAATTGAAATAATGAAGAAATTACCAAAAGAACTTAATAATTTAACAAATAGGCACTCGTTAATTTCCAAAGCAACTCTCAAAAAGCCACTTATTGATAGAAAAAATTAGTTATTTTTATATAAAATAACAAAAAGGTACATCTCATAAAGAACCACTTTTTTAAGCAGACAAAATAGACTTCATCTCCTACGTCCTACGTGTTTGTTTGGTTGGAGGAAAAGAGAAAGAGAAGGAAACAACAATCATTTTTTGTAATTTTTTATAAGATATTTTCAGTAAAATCTAAGGTGAATTTTATTTTAGCCTACGTACAGTGGTTGAGTTATAAATACAAAGTCAGGAGACATACTCCCCTTATCAATTTTTAATTGATAAAGAGCAAAGAGACAATTTTATTTGTAATTAAATTAACATTTGGTAAGTCATGGAGTGCCTGTGCTCCAACTTCACCGATTAAGCCGAATCAGTTAAGAATCATTCAAAAATATTAAAAAAACACTTTAATGAATAAATTATATGTATATATATATTAATTTTAAAAAGAAAAAATCGGAAGATATTTAAAAATAATAATTACAAATTCAGCTATGGTACTTTTAAGGGGTGTTTGATGAGACCCAAATTGAATAATTCTAGAATTAAAATTCTCTTGAATTATGCTGATTTTGATTCTAGATTCAGAATTACGATTGCTGAATTTCTTCATTTCTCTTTAAGACATATGTCATGACAGTTTTAATTCATCAATTTTAAAATTTTAGTTCATGTTTCATTGAAAACGCCATTTGCAATTTTGGAGTTAAAATTCTTGACTATCGAACGCAAAGAAAAAATATACATAATTGAAAGTTTCATTCCAATTCCAATTTAAAGTGAAGTTTTGTTTTTAAAGTTTCAAGAATCAAAATTCAAGGCCATCAAACCAAACGCCCCCTTAAATTGGCTACCGAATCCAATCGAGATCGCCACCGATTAAATTCCGGTACATTGAAAAGGGGAACACCGCAACTCTCTGGCCTTCATATGCAGGAAGGAAATTGGTGGTGCGTCTTGATCTTATGCTTATGGCATCACCCGTGTTCAGTTGTTGGTGAACAAGCAGTTTTACCAAATTGGCTGTTCATCGCGTGGGTCTTTCTTATTCTTTATCAGTAAGTTGGGGAATCATTGTTTCCGGTTGCATCATTCATTCAAAAAATGATAATTTTTGTAGCAGAGCAAGAAACAGTGGCCGTTTACTTATTTTAAATGTTCTCTTGATAGTTGGTGCTGTTCTTTATATTTGTTCTGTTTGTTTTGGTGCTTCAAAGAATAAGGAGATGAATATATAAATAAGGGAAATGCATTAACTGCTTTGTTTGTAAGTGTCTGAAACTCGAAGAGTTATAGGGGAAACCTGATTGTTGGATCCAAATTTAAGAAATGACATCCGAAGGGCTCCTAATTCGGATATACATACATATTCATTTGGATTTAGATCCGGATTTTGATTGGATTTAGTTTAAAATAAATACCATACAGATCAGTTCAAAAATTGGATTCAAATTTAGATATGAATCCGAATTCAGATTATGCAACAGGATTTTGAATTTGAATTCAAATATAACTTTTGTTTGTTCATATTCAAATCAGAATATAGAATTATCTTTGGACGGCCATCGACCAATATCCCACAACATGGAAGCACCATGTATTCCGAGAGACAACTTTTCTTGAGACCGCTGTTTGGGTGGATGAAAAAGTAAACGAAACGAAAGGATAAATAAAACCGTGTTTGGATGTCTGATCAAATGAAGGGAAGATGAATGATCGTAGGTTTGGAGATAAAATAATCCAAGAAGACGTCCAATCAGTTGGCTTTCTAGTGCTGACTGGGCCCAAGGTAGGCGGCTCTGCATGGATGTATCTCAGTTAGGCAGTGCCGCGGTGAACTCAGTCATCGCTTTCCATAATCGCGCAGCGAAAGACCTCCGGGCGTCACCGTCGGCCCGTTTCCGGCGACCTAAGCGCAATCACAGCCTGGTTGGAGATGATCTCTGTGTGACCGCGACCGGCACCGACCATGGGCGCCGCCACCCTCTTTTTCTTCACTCCCACCACCGCCACTCTCTCATCCCCTCTCCGACCCTCTCACCGTCAACTCCACCGTCCCTTCACGACACTCGGCCTCAGGAGAATCCAAATCCCGACCCTTTTGGTCCGCCCGAGAACCAGAAACCGCACGGTCGGCGCCTCCTTGGAGGCGGAAGATGACCCGCTGCCTTCTCTCTGCGTATCGGATGGCAACAACGCGCCGGAGACCAATGGCCCGGCCGCGCCTGCCGAGCTCTTTTCTAACTGGACCCCGCCGAGGTACGTCTGGCGTGGGCTGACCGTCCTCGTGCTCGCCGGCCAGGTCTTTTTCCGGGCGTTCCGAGGTCGGGTCCACTGGAAGAACTGTCTCCAGCAGCTCGAGCGAGTTGGGCCGAGATCCGTCGGCGTTTGCGTCCTCACGGCGTCGTTCGTCGGCATGGCTTTCACGATACAGTTCGTCAGGGAGTTCACCCGCCTCGGCCTGAACCGCTCAGTCGGCGGCGTCCTCGCCCTCGCCTTCTCCAGGGAGCTCAGCCCCGTTGTCACATCCATCGTCATCGCCGGTCGCATAGGTAGCGCGTTCGCCGCCGAGCTCGGGACAATGCAGGTCTCCGAGCAGATGGATACGCTTCGCGTCCTCGGATCGAACCCCGTCGACTACCTTGTCACGCCGAGGGTGATCGCCTGCTCCCTCGCGCTCCCTTTCCTAACCCTAATCTGCTTCACCATCGGTATGGCAGCCAGCGCTCTTCTCGCCGACGGCGTCTACGGCGTGAGCATCAACATCATCCTCGATTCCGCAAGGAAGGCGCTCCGGCCATGGGACATCATTAGCGCTATGATCAAATCGAACGTATTCGGGGGGATCATCGCGGTTGTGAGCTGCGCATGGGGGGTTACCACCCATGGCGGAGCCCAGGGTGTCGGCGAATCAACTACCTCCGCGGTCGTCGTCTCGCTCGTGAGCATCTTCATGGCCGACTTCTTTCTCTCCTACTGCTTCTTTCAGGGTGCAGGGGATTCGCTCAAGTACGCAATGGGGTGACGATGATGACGGTACAAATTTCTCTGACCGTTTCTTGTATTGATGAAATTCCATCGTTAGTTTCCCTGCAGTTTTGGAAATGTTTAGAATGTGTCCTTGTGCTTGAAGGCTGAATAGTGTTCATGGTAATTTAGATATATAATTATGGCGAAGCAATTGCCCCATAGGTTTGTTGTGATCCCCAATGCTATAAAGCTCATTAGGGAGAATTTACCAAGGTCTGTATCACAAGAAAGCAATTGAAGATCGGTGGAGGAGAAAAGTAGACTTGTTGGGTAGCCAGAGGTTCAGCTTTAATGGGCTTATTAGATACATTTCCTAGAAATGAGATTCTATCTGAGTTTGGTCTCGAATCTCATTGTTTTGGTCTTCTTGGAAGTACGTGTAGACTTTTTTTATGAAGTAATGCGAGCATGAAGTGGTAGGTACTGACTTTAGAATTGTTGTTGCTGTTGTAGCGTTCTTTGATTAGGCATATGACTGAACTTTTTATGGGAATTGAAACCTAAAGAAACTAGGTTCAAAGCTTGATCAGTTTGCTATTTTGCCAAGGAAAGAACATGAGTGTTGGAGCAAATGAGTTCTACTCATAGGCTGGAAAGAGAGGAGGATCCATAAGGAAGTATAAAAAGGCTCCAAAACCAAAGGAACACTGAAGCACTAATGAAACAAAAAGTTTGAATCTCCAGGCTTCCATGTTCCTAGAAGTGCTTCCCAGAAGATGGAAAGGCAAAGAGATTTATGAAGCATACAGGAGAGCTGAAGATGAATTTGGCTAAATGGTCTGATAAAGATTGATAATTATGTAGATTGTAATAACAAATAAACAATTGATTAATTTTCAAGTGGTATGCGTAAGCTTTCCTAGTCAAAATTTGTCCATTTCAAGTTTTCTTTAGCGACTCTCTTTTATGGACATAATTGTTGTAGAAACATTTCATGTTCTTAAAAATCTGTGAACTTTTAGTAGTGAATCTGACGAAGGCCAGGAATTTGACTAATTTCCACTCAAGAAGAATACTCTAGATTGAAATAAACACATTAGAATTGGATAACATATATGAGTGAATTCAAGTTAA
The DNA here is from genome assembly GCF_008831285.2 of Nymphaea colorata. Lineage (NCBI taxonomy): Eukaryota > Viridiplantae > Streptophyta > Magnoliopsida > Nymphaeales > Nymphaeaceae > Nymphaea > Nymphaea colorata. The sequence continues at coordinate 13,141,300 of NC_045147.1, forward strand.
CTTCTCAACCAAAAAATGATGCTGTCGAATGGATTCATTTGCTGAATGATGTGACACGTAAACTGTCATGGTCTAAGCTAACAAGAAATGTTTTAGACACTTTGGTCTTTTACCATATTGCTGCTCTAACATCATGAAGACCATCATTACTCTTAACTGTATTTCAGTATTTCTGATTTTTTGTTTAAGGCCTTTAAAGAGATAGACCTTTAACTTTCTCATTAGGCAAGGAAATCCCATGATGCCAGAAACATGTTCGTTGTCCAATCTTAACAAAATCTCATACTTCTGTGGTAGTTACTCTATATCTGTACTGACTAGGCCATTGCATATGCTTGTAACCAATATTCAGAAAGAAGGAATTCCATTCGCATAGGAATTCTCAACAAGTACGAGAAGGGCAAAATCTCCACTTAATAAATTGTAGATGAAGGCCTTGAACACATAGCACTACAATTTTTTAGAATAACCTATAAAAACTATTTTAGGCCAGGAAGAATGAATTGGAATAACTAATTATGTTAATTTATATATGGACAACTAAAAATTTGTCGAAGCACCATCTTAGGCTTGTGTAATTCCAAGAGCGCCTCCACAACAGCTAAAGGACACTAAGGAAGCAGTGAAAATTCTACTAGTGGGAGCGAACAAAATAATTCAACTGGATGAGATGTTTACAGATGACTTCTAGCATAGCTGATGTGAAGGAGAAGAGGTACAAGTAAGGCACCTTGTAATGGACCCTGACAAGCTGGACGAGAAAACAATAGAAACAGTCTTCATCAGTTGATATCATATTGAAAAGGCATGGCTTCAATCACGATGGTGTACATGCTGATGATGAGCAACTTCACTATGTTCACCATTGGAAATTTCTATAAATCAAATTGACTACTGCTGGTGGAAAAAATGTAAGGATATCACAGTGAGCTAAAGGGAACATCTCACATCCTTCAACAAGATACTGAACGTAAGACCGGCCAAATATGTGGTTCATATTCCTCCAGAACAATCTATTTGCAACATTTTACCATCAACCAACAACTGAAACTTTGGCTTGGCTATCTTTATGAAGTTATTTAAGTTCAGAAAGAACAACATAGTGCCTTTCCTCAGTCTACCGATTGTGAATCTTACCACAGGTTTAGACCTACACTTGCACAATAATAGCATGGAAGAGCTTCATCACTCGATCAGGGAAACATGAGATATTTATCTGCTTTTATGCCTAACCATAGCTTCCTTATGAGAAGCGTGACATTCTTCCCTGATATAATTGTTAAAAAAAAAGTTGCTTAACAAGGGAAGGATATCAAACTTTCACAGTGACCTAGCTATGACTGCAATTTTCATCAGGCTATATTTCTCAAACGTAATTATACAGAGACTAGTGAAGGCATGAAACATTCATAATTTGTCATCACATTTCCACAAATATGTCCCTTGCTAAGGATATTGTGATCATTATCACTTTCCTTAAAGGCAGAGCACGTACATTAATATTGTGATGCAAGTGCTTGCTGTGATGTTCTAATACAACAAACCATTTTTGCACAAACAAAGACCATGACAGTTTATGTGTCACATCATTCAGCAAATGAATCCGTTCGACAGCATCATTTTTTGGTTGAGAAGAAAACTTGAATCTGAGTTTTTATTTCGATCTAGAGTAAACAGTTTACCTATTGTTTTTATTTCGATCTAGAGTATTCTTCTTGAGTGGAAATTAGTCCAGCAAATTCCTGGCCTTCGCCAGATTCACTACTAAAAGTATACAAAAGCTAAATCACTCAGGTATAGGAAAACAAAGTTTAAATGGGTGATGATCCCTCTTTATATGGAAGATAATGGGTTTGTTGGGCTTGCTATTGGACTAGCTTTGAAGACAATAAATAGTCATTAGGGCTAGCCTGAAAGTTAGAAACTAGTCCAACCTGGTCAAGGCTTATTCTTGGCCAAAATAACAATATAAAAAAAATAAAGAAATAACTACTAAAGAAAGTACATAAAAAACCTATATACACACACACACTCACACGTGCATGCACACACTGACATACATATATGTATGTAATTAATGTCCATATAAAATATATGGCCTTATTATATATTTTTTCTAGCACTTTTCATCAAACTTACATTGCTGCAAGCCTGCAATTGAGAGTTTGCTAAAATGAAAATCAAACCTAGGAGAGCAAGGGACCTTGGTAAAGCAACATAAGCAGGTAAATGAATTTTAGATACTCTTCCTGCATGTAATAACTATCTTTCTGTATACCTGGTAAAGTTATAGGAAATATTGTTATGAATTAGTTGGCACTATATTTACTTTTTATCATAAAATTATTTAGGTCTTTCTTGAATTCCTATCTGTTATAATAACTGTCTGAGGCTGAGCTAACTAATTTCGATTTGGTAGTTGTCATATTTTGCTTCTCCAGATGAAAATGAAACTTTCTGCTTTTTCCATCTTCAAGATGTAAGACATTTATGCAAAAACACACGGAAACAGTTGATTACTTCCCACAGTCCCCCATCCCAACCTTCCCATGTGTTCCTTGTTTCCTTGTTTTGTGTTGCTGATCAAGCAACAACATCAGGACAACTTGGTTTATTATAAAATATATACTTTACGACAGTTTGCAACTCAATTTCCTCAAAATAAGTAAGCTTAAATCGTGCATTCCACAAGTCTTTTTCCAGAATGCTTTTAACGTTCTTGTTTTATGCCTTCTCACTTAATGTTATTAAATTTCAGAACATAAAGCAAGAATATCATAATTCTTGCACTGGAACTCTTAGCAAACAAGGGCATTCTCAGTAAAAGAAGACGTAAGACCAGATTCATTGTTATACTAGAGAACTGATGCAGTATAGGCTAAAATAGATCCAGATCTTTTATACAGATCCGTTTAGGCTTATTTGGATTTTGATGTATTTTTTGGGTTTGGACCTTTTAGTTTTGTGGACCCAAGATCCAATTCGGATCTCAGGCTTAGGCCCCTTAAAGGGGCTTCTTTTCTAGTGATTAGGGGTGATTGGCATTGAAAAAAACCTAGTTACCTTTTGTTATTGAATTCCCCTTTTGTTTTCTTGTATTTTTTCTTTTTGTTCTTGCTTTTGGTGCTTTTTCTGCTGGGATTAGTGTGAGGAACTCTAATCACTGCATCATGAACCCTTCAAACTATACTTTTGGAGTTTGCTTAAGGCCATATAAAGCTTTCTGCAAGCAGAGAAGTTTGTGTTTAATAGCATTCATACCTGGGAGAATATCCATATGAGCTTCCTCATTGAGACCTTTTTCCTCATTGAGACCTCATCCAAAAGTACATTTTTTCACATCCATTTGCAAGATACCCTTGTTTTATTTTAAGGCTGTAGCAATAAGGCTTCTAACACTTGTTACCCTTGTTAGTAGGTCAGATGCTTTTTAACACTAGTTTCATAACCTTTGACAATTAATTTGGCTCTATACCTGTCTAGAAACCCTTTAGTTCTAGACTTCTGGCTAATGGAGCAATACATCCTTTGTACTAGTGTTGAGTATAAAGGGTATCTTGCTTACTTTATTGATGCTTTCAGCAGAATAAAAAGCTAGAAAATTTTCAACCTATGAAAGAAACCAAGGGTGCAAAATAGTTATCTTCAATCCTCTCTAATAGATGAGATTGGCAAACATGAGATTGATGTGTGTGTGTGAGAGAGAGAGAGAGATGTGACATCAGGTTCAAGGGAAGCCTTTACTTGAATGTCAAGGCAAAGAGGGTTTCTATTTTGCTGATTGATGAAACTCCCCTTTGTCAAATCACAAAATCTGAGTTATCAGACGAACAAATTCCATGATCCATATGAGACTGCTAGGATCAGTTAGTCTGCTTGACTGGTTCTTGTAAGATGTGTCGACTGTAAACTTTATCCTCTGGATTCAAAATTGAATTGAATATCAAATTGTATTTGAACCATTGGCATCCCTACTCCTTTAGATCTGGATAGCCAAGGTCTTTTGACCCATTTATGGAGCATATGGATCCATGTTCCCTTTCCACTTGTTCCACAAATAGAAACCAAACGGCCAATAATAGAATGCTTGATATCCTGTTCCTGGAATGCCAGGAATAGGACATTTTGTTTATAGCACTCCGCAGAGAGCGTATTAAATGACCTCTTAAGGAATTCACCTTGAAGACCGTTACCCTCTTCCATGGTTCTTTCTTTCTAATGAATGTTCTTCCTTCTCTTTGGGTTCTTAATCTGGTTTCAATCTCATAATTTTCTAGTATTGATCTCACTAGGAGATAAATTTCTTTCGACCTTGACCTGAAGCATAAATTTTGCTCGACGTTTTTGCTTCTCCCAGATTACATGTAGTTGGCATTATGCTTTTTCGTTTAGTTTCAAAAAAGGAAAAAATAAAAGGAAAAGGTCTATCATATTCATGAGTTCTGATCAATTAATCATTTTATGAACCTATCCTCAATGATAGTGGCTAGTATCGCTTTTGTCATGCCTATTGAGACTCGGATACTTTTGAAAGGTAGGTGATCTTTACGAACTAAAATTGCCTATTGACTGACTCAACCGGAAAGAAATGGTTGTTCTTATTTACCATTTGGTTACATTAGCTAGTTCTCATGTGGATTTCTACAACTTAAGTATTTCTATAACACAAATTTGCCCCCTTTATTTGCTCGAATTGTTTTTCACTTAGCACTAATATAAATTGGTTCTCATCTACATGATGAAATAATTAGCTTTTTTTTATAATCATTTTTGTTTTCTGATTTGGATGTGTAGATTGAAATAAAGAGGGTGCTTGAGGGTCTATAGGGATTTGAAGTAGACAATGTGTGCACACTCAACATGGAAGGAAAGAAGAAGAAAAGGGGTGGTGTTGTCTTTGCAAAACCTGATTACAAAAAGGCGTATGTAACCCTGAAACAGCCACTATCTCTTCCTTCAAACTTATTTCCAATTGGGTTGATTGAAGAGGAGAAAGCTATGGGTAATAGGCTGTCAAAATCAAGCATAGTTAATGAGCAAGTGAAGAAGACCCATTGGCTTGACAGTGATAGAGGAGATGGCTTTAAGCCCCCAAAGGAGGATGCTGCGGATGTTATTCCAGAACGTGAGAAAAAATTCCCTTGGAGCTATGTTAAATCCTGGAAACAAATGTAGATGTTCATATTCAGGTGTCTGTGACATGCTCTTGCTTGTTCTTTCTGTATGCTTACTGGGTACTCCTTGGACATTTAATGCATATGAATTCTATAGAGATTCAATTTTTTTCCAAGAGCTTGGGTTGATTTGTGAAACCTAAACCACAGGTTCACCAACTCTGAAAGCGTTGGACTCATGCCGAGTTCCCTTGTTTAATGTATCATTGAGTAGAATACGGGCCTTCATGTTATGCTAATTTTGTTGAGGGCATCTCAGGATTGATCTTTGTTTTAATTTAGTTTGGCATACAATTGGTTATAGCTTGTAATGGCACATTCACGTTGGTAAAAACACGTGCAGGACTGCAGGTCCTTGGTGGATGCGGAACTATCCACATTCTCATCATTATAAATTTGAACCTAGTTAATGGGGCAACACATATCTGCTACGGTGAAATATGGAAAGTTCACGGGTGTGTACTGTACCTAGCAAAGATATCATCATTCCCGTCTCTTGTTCTATCCCCTCATGCTTTATTTCACAACTCTGTCAAGAATTAGTGGTATACTAATCTAAGTTCATATTCAACACGATCTTTTTTGCTTATACGTGCTTCTTCTCGAATTGACAATTATTTGTTTTTTTCACTTGGTTATAGAAACTTTTCTCAGAAAGCCTTGTGAAAGAAACATGTGTGTTGTTCTTTAGCATTTTCAGCGTGAGATGGCCTTCGTAAAGCAGGCTTACAATTTCCTCTTTTCGAGGGTTACCATTTAGCTATTGTTTATCCTTTCTTGTATGACAGCACTTATTTCAGTAGACTGGAGCAGATTCATGTTTCGTGAGAAGCTTAGAGTTCAAGTTCGTGATATGGCCTAAGTACTCATGTCGGTATGCTGGTATGACGACACGATATAGCTGGTACGGTTGTATTTTAAAACTTAAATTTTTAAAGTTAATTTTTCTTTAATTTTGGTTTTTTCATTCTTTTTATTTCTCTTCACCTAGATTCTATATTTTTCTCGCCCGTTTCATTAATTTTGAGAACTTTTGTGGATTATTGCATATATATGTGCTTTGCCGTATCTCTTACCATAATTTTCAAAACTGGTGCATCCTTACTTGCACGACACTATAAATATAGTATACAATGTCAAAATATGGGTAGTGTTGTGTAAACCGAATAGTGAAAATTTTAGATCTTTTTAGGGGCTGTTTGAAGTTTTGAAAACACGGAATTGGAAATAAGTTTTCAGAAACTTATTTCAAGAAGTAAGGAAATGGAATGAAAATCTAGATTTCCAAAACCCCTTTGGGTTTGCTGGACTTGGTTTTATGTTTTAGAAAATAAATTTCAAGTTTGATAGGAATGAAAAATGAAAAACAGAATTGTTGGAGAAGAAGAAGCCCACTATTATTGTTTTCATTTCGGAAATTTTTTTTCCACCCTTTGTGGTGGAACGAAATTTTCGAAAAGAATTTTTTGAAAACCGACCAAACGGTAAGTTTTTCATCTGAAGTTTGATGGGCAAATTTTTTTTTTTCAAAGTTGAATTTTATTTCCAATGGTACATGATATATCATGCCCACCAAACATGCCCGGGGTGGAATTTTGATTCCAAAATTTTACAATATTTTCATTTCTTTTTAAGGTACATGTCATAATGGTTTTAAATTTTTTTTTTTTAAATGGAGCACACTATTTTGAATTCTGAAATCAAAATTTTAGACTATCAAAAGGAAGCTAGAACTAGAATGTTCATTCCAACTTCCAGTTTAAACTGGAATATTGTTTCTAAAATTTTACTTTTAGAATCAAAATTCAAGGTCATCAAACGCCAGAGAGCATTTGATTGCTTATGCATTTGATGTTGCATGCTTTGGTTGATGCGATCAAAGATCTATACTAAAACCATAATTCGTCATACTATGGACACATTGATTGACACTTGAATCTTCATTTTACTTGTTTACATCATTAGAAATTTTGATCTAAGGACAGAAGGGGGAGGGTCTGATATCAAATCTATGGCTTCCAAATCTGGAAAATCTAAGATTCAGACAAAGTCAAATATGTAAACACCCTCTTTGAGAACATGTACTGGCAGATTCTACATGTGGACACAAACAGCGAGTGTTCAAATTTCTCATTAACAAATGGGCCCATAATTACTCTTAGGAGCTTCCACAATTTCAAGCCACCGAATTTGAAGTCCTGATAAGATCTTATAGATGCATAAAAAGGATCCGAGGGCCAATTTTTCGTGTTATATTGCAACTTTCAGATGATTGGATGTTGTGGAAGTTTTTCCAAAATTAAAATTCCAGATCTAATGCAAACGGATGCGAAAGAGTAAACAATATTTATATATATATTTTTATATATGTTTTTTAAATAAAAAGAAAATACATAAAACTTTTAAAAATTAAGAAAAAAGTAAAAGTGAGCATGACTATGACTTTGATGTTATTGAATCATTAAAAAAGAAACATCAAAACATAAAAAAAAAAAACGACCTAAATGTATTAAAAGCAAACATGATATCTGGATTGGAAAAAAGGTAGAAGCTTGAACTCTAAACGAGAGGATGGTCCACAGGAACCGTCATAAAAAGAAGCCACCATCATATATCCAACCCAAAACCCGAATATGTAATAATACGGGCTTGTACCGGATCTGGCGCAGGTCGATCTGGATTCATATTCAATTCATTGACCCTCCAAAGTCGAAATGCCCCCAAGACACGCAGCCTACAAACTCGTTCGGACGCCAAATAAAGAATATGCCATGGTTGACGACACCGCTGCGATTCCGCTCCTTCTTCATCTTCTTCCTTCCCGCCATGCCGTTCCGACGCCGTCGAGTGCCTCATCCTGGCGGTCGCTGACAGCTAATTGGAGTCGGAAAGGGAAACCAAGTGTCCTCTCGAGCTCGCCAACCTGACGCCTCTGACAGCGTTTCTTGTTCAGTGCCTTTTGAGGTTTCTCTATCTTCTTCCTCAGAATCCCTCCCACTTCTTATGTCTCTACGGTATCTGGTGGTTGCAATCCCAGAAGATGGATTTGAAATTGAGTGACGCGTGTTGGAGATTGAGAAGACGGAGAACGAGTTGCTGTTGATTTTTGATTTTCCGTGTTTTTAGTATAATATTTCCTGTAGTGTTAGGGTTTTCGGCCTCTGGGCTGCGGAGGAGGCCATGAAAGGGCGGTCGCACCGGCTGCCGACGGCGGAGCCGGACGACTGGGTAGATGGCTCGTGGACGGTGGACTGCACCTGCGGCGTCACGTTCGACGATGGGGAGGAGATGGTCAGCTGCGACGAGTGCGGGGTGTGGGTGCACACAAGGTGCTCGCGGTTCGTTAAAGGGGAGACGTCGTTCACCTGTGACAAATGCAAGAGCAAGTGCAGCAGGAAGGAGAGCGAGGAGACGGAGGTCGCCCAGTTGCTCGTTGAGATGCCGACGCAGACGATACGAATGGATTCCTTCGCCGCGCACCGCCCGTTCCGGCTGTGGACGGACATACCAATTGCCGAGCGCGTCCACGTCCAGGGCGTGCCTGGCGGAGATCCGGCGTTGTTCGAGGGGTTGTCTGTCTTCACGTCCCAGCTCTGGAAATGCACCGGCTATGTGCCCAAGAAGTTTAATTTCCGGTTTCGAGAGTTCCCTTCTTGGGAAGAGAAATCTGGCGGAGAGCCAATGCCGTCTTTTGGATCATTGATTGGGGGAGAAGTGGGTATGCAGCATGATGAAAAGATTGAGAAGGACGATGAGAATCCTGTCAATATTGGGGCAGATGTGCTGTTTTCCTTGTCCAAAAAGGTCGCGCTCGATCCGGAAAATTACGTGAGCAGCCGTTCGCCTATACCCGACGACTGGAATCAAGAGCGGCCATCGTCTCCGAAAGAGGTCAAGAAGCGTGATGGTAAAGCTTTGAGTAGCAAGGTGATGCCGAACCTTGGCAAGAGCGAGAAAACCCAATTCGGCATGCAGGATCTTCATACGAGCAAGCGAAAGAAGGAAGAGGGTTCTAAGGATCAGACGGCGAAGAAGAAGTCAAAGGGCGGACACAAGGAGGGAGGCGGTAAGAACAAGATCGGGTCTCAGGAACGGATTCACCAATTTAGAGGTAGGGAAGTGAGAATGCTGACGTTGTCTTGAATAATGCGGTGTTATCTCTGATGACTTTTTTCATCCCATTTGTTCTTTGAGTTCTATAATTCTTCACTTGCATTTTTGTTCGTTTGATTCTTCATTCTTTGTTTATCATAGTCGATGCTAAAATATGCATTAAATTTGCTAACGCTATCAATCTATATCAAACGTTTCATTTTTTATTTAATGTTAATCTTGTATCAAGGGAAATATTAGCTGTTCCTTTGGGTTAACTATACTAATCCATTTTCGTGCGTGTATTGAGGTGCTTGGGACGCTTGTTTGATTGGGATATATTGGATATTTATCTTCTTGTTTTGGCTTCCCATTGGTGTCCCTTCCATGAAACTATGGTTATATGCGCTCATCATAGAACAGATTTGATATGTAGATGCATGTCAATAATCTAAGGATTCAAAAATCTGCTTATGTTTGCTTCATATATGGGAACTAATGATTGGTTATTCTAAAACAATTTTTTGTATTGTTCAAGATCGAAGACCGTGTCTAGTCGTACCTGGCTGGTTTGTTGGTTATTCTAGACATAGGTTTTGGAACACTGAATTTTCTATTATCTTCTTCACTTAGAGTAGTAGTACAGTACTGAGTAAAGCACTTGGTTATTTCAAGAAATGCAAATCCAACGTAATTCTAAGGGTTGTTATTTACATATCCAAGTATCTGAACCTCGTTTTGTGGCACTGGCTTAAGCCATAAATAATGGAAAAGGTGCTTCCTCTTTGTCATCTGTATCTTCGTAAGGTGAGCTTAAGAAGGAGACATTTTTTTAATTTGCGCTTGCTGCATTCTTGTGTATCTCATGAATCAGTTGAGGGGTGTTTGCTTCTGCTGTTTGAGAACTTAATTTTTCTATTTCTGAATAAGATTGTGTTTCATATTTCAGTGCTTTTGTTTAAACTAGCCTCCATGATTGGATATGCATGAGTATGATTATGATAATATTTCTCCATTTTCTGGAATTGACCCTCCAGGTGATGCACCCAAGATGGGTCTTGAGGGAGATTTCAGTGTAGCTTTGACTGGTGTAACCAAGGAGGTCTTGAAATTGGTCGAGAAAAATAAATCTGTAAAATCAGGATCTGGCTTTGATGACTGCAATGATGATGAACAGAAGCATAACAATCCTAAGCCTAAGGTTGACTTCTCAAATGACGACACTGAGCAGATTTTTTTGCAAAAACAAGAATGCTTTGAGGATGAAAAGTCCCATGGGCTTTTCAAAGCTGGAGTTACCAATATTAACTCACCTACAAAGCTATCAACTGAAAAAAAAGTCAGCATAGCAGTTCCTGTGAAAGTTGAGGTATGCTAATTTATTGTGTCATACTGTCATGTTGTCTACTACTTTACAAGCCATTTGCATGGTACTGCAGTATAACTGTTCAAACTTGAAATGAACTCTTTGTCCTCTGTTCAGATGTTCTTGTGTCTTGCAGGTTTCCTTGGTAGCCTTGTAAAGCTCAAAAATACTCTAGTACCAATATGGAAATATCTAGATTGATTGTCTATTTCTCCAATGTACTTGGTTTTCATCAAACTAAACTGTGATCTAAATACATGGCAATTCAATTGGCTCGAGACTTGCTGAGCTATGGCCAAAAAAGGGTGCTGATTGATCTTGCCTTGGGTTATTGAAAAGGAGGGAGAAAAGTCTAGCATTGTGTAGGTGAGGCATTTGGGAACAAAACATGAAGATAGTTTACTAAGATTGTTTTTGTTCACTTGATAGTTAGGGAACTAGAAGCCTGTGGGGTCTCCAGGCTGCCAAATGCAGGATGTATTTTTGATATTTTAGTCTGAAGGGTGTGTTGCATGAGAATGATCTTTAAAAAAGTTGGAAGTATGATTCTTGTTTGTGACACCACGAGTTCCATATTTATATCTACGTGTGCAAAACATTGGAAGGAGTGGCTCTGATAAACCAATATTGATATCTTGTGAATTAACATTTGGAAAATGAACTTCAGACTTCACCAGTGATTACCCTTCAGAAATGATATTCTTCAGTGATTTGCCACATGATGGGCTTGTATATGATGATTGACGTTTGCAGTGTTAATCTAGCTTGTTATCTCAAGTCTTGGCACTTTCTCTGATGGGATGGCATACCTGCAGGGTAATCCTAACGACAGGTGATGTTGGGTTAGTTATTCAGTTATTCCCATTGAGTCTGCAGTAAACATGGATAAACCCGACCTATTTATCCAGATAGATAGGGTTATCTACATGGAGAAGGTCGTTCCAACAGCGTATCTATCTGTTACTTCAGTTAGTCTTCTATAGTTTCCTTTTCGAGCTTGTGTGTTTCTCTTTGAATAAGTGAGATAAATGTATTTGATTCATTTTGAGGGAAGTGGAGCAGTGGGTTCGTGTAGAAGAAAATGGACAAAATTCATTGTGAACGTTACTTCGCTTGGTTCTTATATAAAAAGTGTGTGTGTGTGTAATGCATATTTAATAGTTCTCTAAAATAGCCAAGTGTGCCTATTCCTGCTACAGGAATTTGGAAATGATGGGATGACCCTTCGAGAGGATGTGCTTCAAAATGCTAAATTCAATGGACTGTCTGCCATGCCGCCTGCAGACTCTCAATCAGCATCTCATCACTCAAAACTCATCATCAGTATTCCTGTTACCCCTGCCCCCCCTGTGCCCAAGGAAACAAATGTTGTGAACTCACCAAATTTTCTTCTGTCAACCAGAAAAGTCAAAGTTGAAACTGAAGATGACTCAGGCACAAATAAGACAACAACATCATCTCCCACTGTTAGTAACAAAGATTCAGCTGTTGAATGCAAACTAAACTCTGAGATGCCCGATAAGGCTAATGATCCACTCATTCAGAATTCACTATCCTCATTTGCTGTAAGACCACCTGCTAAGCAGTTGGTGCAGGAAACTGGTACTTCAGATAAAGCAACTGAGAAGCCGCATGAGAATCTTGAGGAACATGAAACAGCTTCAAGTGCTTCCCTGAAAGAGAGAACAACTGTGATTGATAGGGAAGAGGAAGAAACACACACTCGTGAAAGTGGAAAACTTGCTCAGAGTGGAGTTCGTGGATCTAGTGAAGCTGAACCATCATGTAGAGACTTGGAAGAGTTGGGAGGATCCTCTTCAAAATCTAGGCATGGAATGGCTGGGTCATTTTCATCACAGGATGGTACTTTGAGATCTAAAAATGAATTGGGAAGATCGACCACTTTGTATGATGGTTTGTCCAAGTCTAGGCATGGCACAAAATTTGTTGCGGGCTCACCAAAATCATCTAATACAAACTCAGGCAGTTCGCCATTTAGTAGGCATAAGCTTGCCAGTGGACATGGAAGGTTGCCAACTCCTGGTGTCACTGCAAAAAGTGTTCCTAATGCAAATGATTTGGGATCATTATCAACTGCAACTGGTAATAAGCAGTCGGGTACTTCCGTATCCATGTCTATGGGAAAACCGCACTCAGCCAAGCATCGCGAGAAGTCAAATTTGTCAATTGAAAACAAGAACATTGATCCTTCATTTGGCTCTTTTGGAGGTGAAAACTCTCAAGAAGTGTCTGCCTCAAAAGACCGAATAAAGATCCCTGTAACTTCAGGGTCTAAAATGCCACATTCCAGACCAATTGTCTCCACTTCTTCCAAGCATGGAACCTTATCTAAACAGAAGGAGCAAGTACCTCCACCATCTTCAAAAGCATCACCATCACATTCAGCGCCTACATCCTCAGGCACTGGGAATGCCCCTGTTACATTGCAGGATGCTTCTGCAATCAAACAGATGGCTTCAGATGCATGTAGCAAAGGCGACAAGCATGATGAATGCCCACAACCGTCCATGAAGGTGACAAGCGCACTGCCTCTAACACATGCTCCAGTCCCTGTTGCTACTGCTGCGCCATTAAGTGATGAAGAGGTTGGTGCAAGTTCTTTTCTGCTTTATTTGCAGCATCAAGTATTTATATAATCAACTTTCCAAGCTGAGCTAGCTGATAAAGTATTCATGTTGGTTTTGCAGCTTGCTTTGCTGTTGCACCAAGAACTTAACAGCTCACCGAGGGTCCCTCGGATATCAAGGATGCGTCATGCAGGAAGTATTCCTCAGGGGACTTCTCAAACAGCTTTCAGCACACTTGTTAAGCGCTCTTCTGTTGGTGCTTCACCAGCTTCTGCTGGTGTGAAGGACCATAATTTGGTATGTTGATTGGCATCTAATAGCGTCAGGCTTTGGCTGCATGTATGGATCATATAGTCACAAAAAACATATTTTTTTTTTAACAAAACACAAAAAAAAAATACAACAAATAAATTAGCCGTTTAAAAATTTTAAATTAAACACTGTTTTGTTTGAAAAAATACCAAAATTTTCCTTTTTTTTCATTTTTCCCACGTTTTTAATGTCAAATTGCTTGTTTTCCTTTTTTGATTTTTTATTTGTTGCAAATCTACTTATTTTTTTATGTTTGTGTTATAGTTTCTCACGTATTTATTTTTTTCCTCTTTTTTAGTTTTTTTAATTTTTGAAAAATGTACTGTATTTTTATTTAAGCTCGTTGTGTTACACCCGAGAAAAACTTCACCATCTAAACACTAGAAAGTTTTTTGTGACCATGACATGGATGAATGTTTGAAATGCACGGAAGAGAAAAAATAAATCATGAAAATTCAATGTCTGGATTGGAGCTTATGGAACTGAAACAACTACAATCACTAATTTTAAAACCCTTTAAAAACTGATCTACTCATCTGATGTTCATAATATCTTTTGAAATCTACAAATTTGGACATTCTGCATCCACTTATATGGATGGATTTATGAAAAGCACCATTTGCAATGCTGGAGAGCTAGGAGGTCAAGACAGCCAAATAAAAGTGAGCTGTTGTTTTTTGTATGCCCTCGATTTTCCTTGTTGCACGTTGAAATAATGTGCTTCAAATGTTCTTGTTTGTTGAAGAAACTTTGTATCTTGAGTCCAACATATCATTTTTGCCATTTGATCACTTGATTGAATGATTTGAGGCATGGATACTGGAGCACGTGACATATCAGCGCACCATCCAATCACTCTGTCTCACACACACCCTCACACTCTCCCCAAACTGTACTGCTGTTCTTACTCGGTTCTCTCTCTCTCTCTCTCTGTGAAGAAATTCTTGTGCTATCTAATTCTCAACTTTTTGCTAACCCATGTTATGGCTTTCTACAGGCATCAAGGAGAAAAATCAAGGATGATTCGAGCAGGGAGAACTCTCGTACCATACTCGAAGATACAAAAAAATCCAACCGAAAATCTCCTGCTCAGAGATCCCAGGAGGAATCGAATGTCGATGATTCTGCTAAAAAGGATGCCGATGGCAAATCTTCAGAAGATTTTGGCTCTGCCAAGAAGGTGACATCCCTCGCCACCAGCACGGTTGGTAATAATTGCCATTCATCCTCTGCAGAGGCAAGTGATCCGATTGTCACTTCTAGGTGTCATCCAGCGGCAGAATTATCAGATGATGATGGCACGCCACTTGCTGGGGCTAGCACACGTACTTTGCCAGGTCGATGGGATTTGAAGTTTGAACTGTTATTCTTGATCTTCAAACGATTTATTTTCTAACTCATCTTCTTATTGTAGTGCAGGTTTAATAGATGAAATCCTCAGTAAGAATAAGGAGATGTCCTATGAAGAGCTTTGTGATGCTGTGCTTCCGGTACTTGTTCCTATTTGAACCTTCATTTTCTTGGTCCATTTATGTGTGCTTGTGCTGTAATTTGTTCCTTACTTTCCTCACAGCACTGGCATAATTTGAGGAAGCATAATGGCGAGCGGTATGCTTATTCAAGCCACTCGCATGCAGTGCTTGACTGCTTGAGAAATAGGAATGCGTGGGCTCAACTTGTTGATCGGGGACCCAAGGTGCAGTAATGTGAATCCTTTTATTTTTTCACTATTAAAATGTGATTTTTGTATTTGAAAATCCAATAACGTTTCTTGCCTGAGGAGTTTGCTAGTCTTAGAACAGATCCCGTACCTGTTTGTTTCTATGGATTTCTAAATTGGAGTAACTTTTCGCCAGACAAATTTGAGCAGGAAGAAGCGCAAGCTTGAACCTGATACTGCTGACACAGAGCCTGAAAGCAGAGATGGCAATCCAAACAACGCAAAGTTGAAAAATGAAGAGGGAGGAGGAGGAACATCCGAGCCACACGAAGAGGATGTTGCAAAGGGCAAACGCAGGTCTCGGAGTTACAGGAGGTTGGCACTGCAGGGGAGGCGCCTGAAGAGAAAGAAAGGTAAGAGGAGGCCAAAAGCAGTGGTTACTGACGATGATTATGATGCCCTTTCCGCATCAAGTGGTGGTGCTGAGAGTAATTACAGTGATGAAGAAAGTGAAGGTGCAAGGGCGGACACTCTGAAAAACAAACTTACTTCTGATGAGAGTGAATCGGAGCAGTGATTTTAAAGTGATGGTCAGTTACGATAATTGGATGCTAGTATTGCTGCTTTGTTTTGGTTCTGATTTTGCATGGTACGAGGTTGTTGCTCCATCTTTGTAAGCAGAGTTTCGTTGCACCTTCTAAAATGGATGGATTCAGCTGCATGAATGCCGATATAGGCGATTTGTTCCACTTCAAGATGGTAGCTTGCATGCTTCCCAATGGCTAAGAAAGATGAAAATTTGATGCCTGGACCAGAAAGCGGATTTTTTGTATATAGTGTAACACTACAATGTACTTTTTTTTTCTGTAACCCATTTGTCGTGAATGGGCCTTTGTATTCTAGGATATAAATGACAAAAAATTTTGTGAGAAATAATCTGAGATAGTGTTCTGTGTTACATTGTATCTGATTCAGAACAACCTGGTCTTGAATTTTTGGAACTCTTTCCTCTATATGCTTCATATCTGTTTCCTTTCATGTATATGTTTAAACTACTGAGAGTCAACAGAATTTCACCTATTTGTGGGTGAGATGTTTTGGCTGCAAGGAACGCATGAACACTGCCCTTGACCTCTATCCAACTGCATCCTGGCTCTTTCTTCACATTATCATTCTTCATTCTACCTCTGATCTCGAGCATCTCATTCCAAGCACCTGCTGCGGCATAAACATTTGACATAGCTATATAATTGCTGTGATTTTGAGGGTCTAACTTGAAGAGCTCGATAACTGCCGGCCGGCTTAACTCTATATCACCATGAAGGCTACAGTAGCCGAGGAAAGCTCCCCAGACAGTGGCACCTGGTTTTGTCGGCATGCTTTTTATGAAGTCATAAGCTTCAAGAACACGCTTGCTTCTACAAAGGAGATCAACCATGCAGGCATAGTGCTCTTGTTGAGGAGAAACAGAATGTTTCTGATACATGGATCTGAAATAGTGCCAGCCTTCCCTGACAAGCCCTCCATGACAGCATGCAGAAAGCAAAGCAATGTAAGTTATCTCATCTGGTTGTGCATTCAACTCCTGCATCTGTTCAAACATAGTTATAGCTTCTTTTACCTGCCCAAATTTGCCATATGCAGCAACCATCGCAGTCCAGAGAATTGTGTCTTTTACAGGAGCTAAATCAAATATCAGCTTTGCAGAGGCGAGGCAGCCACACTTGGAGTACATGTCAACAAGAGCAT
The DNA here is from genome assembly GCF_008831285.2 of Nymphaea colorata. Lineage (NCBI taxonomy): Eukaryota > Viridiplantae > Streptophyta > Magnoliopsida > Nymphaeales > Nymphaeaceae > Nymphaea > Nymphaea colorata. The sequence continues at coordinate 13,158,241 of NC_045147.1, forward strand.
TGCTAATCACTAAATCGGACTCCAATCCATTTCTTATAATGCTGCCGTGGAACTGTTGCCCTTGATTTATGGAAGTAAGTCTGGAGCACGCACGGATGCATATAGCATAGGTGAAGTCATCTGGCTTAACGTTGCTGGAGTTCATTCTGTGCATGAGTTTCAGGCCCTCTTCTGGTAGCCCACATTCTACATGAGCAGAAATCATCTCATTCCATGCAACCAGGCTTCTATCAGGTATCCTGTTGAACAGCTTTGTGGCAGCGTCCATGGCAAAGCATTTTACATACAAGTGCAGAAGACTGTTTTCCACAACCGAATTAGCAAGCATGCCAGCTGCCACCAGTTGAGCATGCATCTGCTGTCCTTGTCTCAAAGCCTGCAGGCCAGAGCAACCAGATAGAGTTGCAGAAAATGAATGGCAATTAGGCTTAACGCCCTCCTGCATCATCCGCGAGAAAAGAGTTAGCGACTTGGCGTACTGTCGATGCTGCACATGACCCACTATCAGCGAAGTCCATGAGACCACGTCTCTCTCAGGCATTTCCTTGAACAGTTTCTGGCCATTCGCTAGCCTTTCACACTTGATGTACAGATCCATCAAAGCTGTAGTCAACACGACAAATCGGTAGAAACCACGTTTTACACAAAGGGCATGTATTTGCCTTCCATTGTCGAAGAGCTTCAACCTGGCCGACACATTAAGTGTATCTGAAATGGCGTACTCATCTGAATTCGCAAGGGACATTGTTCTCTTCCTGTCAATTGCAGCGAAAGGCTTTGAGCCGTATGGCCTTTAAACCTTTTGATATACAGTTATTAATCTTCTTGCTTAGTCATACACTTCCATACCCCAAGGAGAAACCTCTCTTCCGGCAGAGAGGATGAATTTTGTCAAATGGCCCAGATATCTCACTCCCGGCAATCTCACTCGTCTTCTCAAACGCCAAAAGAACCCGCTAACAGCTCTCCAAATCTTCAACGCGGCGAAAACACGATTCCCCAACTATAGGCACAACGCCCCCATCTATGCCACCATGATCACTCTCCTCGGCAGCTGCGGTCATCTGAAGGAGATGGGCGACGTGATCGAGCAGATGAAGGACGACTTTTGCGTGTCCAAGGACTCCATGTTTGCGGATGTCTTCAGGATCTATGGCAAATTCGGAATGTCCAACAGAGCTCTGGAGCTCTTCCGCCGGCTGAGAGAATTCAATTGCGTTCGGCGCGACAAATCATTTGCTACCCTCTTGGAGATGATGGTATCGGAAGGTGAATTGGAGATCGCCTGCCGTCTCTATCTCACTTCGTCGACGTTCGGGGTGGCGCCGAGCACTCGCTGTGTCAACGTGTTGATCGGGGCTCTGTGCGCTAGAAATCGTTCGGACCTAGCATTGCAAATGTTCAAGGAGATGCCTGAGCAATGCTGCTATCCGGACAGGGACACGTATTTGCTTCTCATGAAAGGATTATGCAGAGAAGGAAGACTGAACGACGCCATTCATTTGCTTTACTCCATGTTCCGGGGTCTGTCAACGAAAGGTTGTGGTGCTGATGTAGTCGTGTACAGGACGCTTCTAGAAACGCTTTGTGAAGAAGGGATGTATCATGAAGCGAATGACGTTCTGGGGAAGGTGCTAAAGAAGGGGCTGAAGGCGCCAAAGGGTCGCCGGAGTGGTGTGGATTTAACCGAGTGTGCCGGTCTTGGTGGGCTGCAAGAGGCCAAGGCGGCGATAAATAGTGTATTGGTAAAGAGAGGAGCTGCTAATGCAAGAGGTTACAGTGCCATGATTTGTGATCTTCTGCAAGTGGGGAGAGTTGTGGAGGCAGACCAATTATTTGTCGAAATGTCTGATAGAGGACTGAAGCCTGCGTTGCCTGTTTACAATGCAAAGATTGACGAGTTGTGCCGAGAGGGGAAGTTGGTGGAAGCAGTCTGTGTTCTAGACCAAATAGCAGGTGATGGGAGCCTCCCTACCGTGGAAACTTATAACATACTAATACGAGGGTTCTGTCATGGAGAGAAATCGAAGAAGGCAATGTCCTTTCTGGAGAAGATGGTGAAGCAGCCTGGCTGTGACCCTGATGCAGAAAGCTATGGAATTTTGATCTTGGGGTTGTGTTCTGAAGGTTTGTTTAGCGAAGCAGGCGAGGTTTTGGAAAAAATGGTGAGAAGAGGATTCCGCCCAAGTAATGAAGCCTTTACTGGGCTGATCAGAGGACTTTGCACCGAGGGAAAGAGCTATGATGCTGTGTACTTCTTGGAGGAAATGATAAACCACGGTAAGACTCCTGATTCTGTTGTTTGGAACTCCCTAGTTACTGTAGTTTGCAGTAAGGAGGAGGAAGGGAATGGTTGTTATTTCTGATTGTCAAGGATAAAACCACCTCTAACTGAGAAATCTCTTTTGTGGTCATACAAGATAGACCATGGCCTTGTTTCAAGTAGAGAGTTCAAGAACGAGTCGAGAATCTCAAACTCCATTGCTATAAGTTTGGCTTGAGCTCGACTTGCATGCTTAAACAAGTCCAGTTGGAGCAAGTGGCCCTCATGTACTGATGAGCCAAGTGGACTGCAGCTTCCTTCAATCTCAGTTAAGCAGCTTCTCAAGCAGTCAATATATATATATATATATATATATATATATGTATATATATATATATATATATGTATATATATGTATATATATATATGTATATATATGAGACTTTGATCATAACGTCTAAACATAGTGTTGATTATGGTAGTCGCCCATCATGGTTAACATTTTTTCTTGCAGTTTTGGTGGCACAGGAAATTACACTCAGTCTGGAAATTTTACTTCGATCTATTTTTGAAGGATTCGATCTATTTTTGAAGGAGCGGAAGGAGTATTTTATCCTACCACTCCACTGGGCTATAAAAGATGATTCTTTTATCTATTTTTTGCATTAAACTTCGAGCCTAGGAGTCCTAGGGAAGGCCTAATATGATTTGCTCAATCTGAAGTTGTGTGTGGGAGATGCGAGGTAAATTTGAACATGGGGCAGATGTCCCTTAAATCAGCCACATATCTGCCAATATTAGGAAACCCTTAAATTGGCCCCTGAATCATTGCGGTGCAGAGCCGACACATACTGGTATTGACAAACATTGGCATGAACAGTAGAAGTTTGCTTATTCGCAGCTTGCTTTTTAAGAAAAAATACCATTAGTGTTGACCCTGATCATTGATATCAGGTAAATTCTGGAAAGGAAAAGTGATTTCCTTGCTCTTGTTGCTATTGTAGTAAACTGCAAAAGTAGATACCCATATGGCATGTTTTGTAATTGACTAGAGCTATTATTCAGTTCTGGGAAACAAGATAGCTTGACTTCATGGAAAAGAATTAATCGTCACTTTTCAGCCTAAGCTTGTCTCCCCAACATAAAGTTACAAGCACTTGGTTTGCTTTAGAATGAAGACAAAGAACCAAAAAGAGGCCATGATCATGAGCCATAGACTTACAGTTGAATGAATATCCGTAACAAATAAGCTATAAGCTCAAAAAGTCGCTAATACGAATCTAATCTCCCAGAATTGTGGACGCCACTGTCAAGCAGATTCAGTTAACAGATTAAAGAGAGTGGATGCAAACGGATCAGAATCGGGTTGGATCTAAAGGTAGTAGCATACCCAATTCAATTGCCCTTTGTATAGTTGGATCAGTCTGAGGTTCAAAGTTGGTATAACTCGTTTGAGTTGAACCCAAGTTCTACAATTAATCACGTTGATATCTTGCTTGTATTCGAACCTGGATCTGGATTCAGATTCACTTACAGAAGCCTTATTTCTTTATCATATTGAACATTATTTTCAATACTGGAACTGAATAATTGGGTCCGAACACAGGCTTGATAGTTAATAAAGCCAGACAACCCTACTAGCGGTGCCAGGCCACATGCTTGTCGATGGTTGTAGATATCCAACTGCTGGTTCAAATGCGATCCATTTAATTTGATATAACAAAGTAGGTCTGTATCTAAATGCAAATCCAATTCCAAGTCTAAAGTTTAGATTAAATCCAATTAGGTAGGATTCGGTAAAGGCTGGATCATACCGGCATCGGAGTCCTTTTACGACCCGAATTCCGGTTCAAGGAAGGAAAGAGGAATCGGCTACGGCTTACCTTTTGACGATAGATCCCTCCTCGCTTCGTTTACGGGTCTCGCCATCATCGGGCGCACGTCAGCCGTTGGATCGGACCTTCTTCCCCTCCCCGTCGATCGAACAGAAGTAGGAAGAAAGAGGCTGTCTGCCTTCTCTCTTCCCCTACACCGTCTTCTGCTCCATATAAAAGCTCTTGCCTTGCGCTTTTTTTCGTCCTTTTCCGTGTCTTTCCCGGCAATATAGGCTCCCTCCTCTCCTCCTCTCTCAGATAGTACGTTGTCGGTCAATCGCTGTCCGCTGCCTCGGCTCCGGTGCATCGGATCAAGGATTCTGCAAATATCGATCGTGTTTTGGTTTCGATCTCGACAACCGCTCGTCTTTTGGGGGAATGTTTGTCATCCTTGAGGTCCTTGGACTCGTTTCCTGAGTCATGCATAGTGCGGAGTAGGGGATTTCGTCGCCGATTCTTTATTTATGCTTTTCTGTTGTTCGCTTCGGAGGTTTTCTGGAGTGATTATTGGAGAGGCGAAGGGGAAGGGGGTTCGTGATCCAGTATGCCGTTTATTGAGTCGGATTGCGCGATGGCCGGAGAAGTTGAAGGAGAGACCTGCTCGGCGGAGGATGAGAGGAGGATAATTCGTGAATTGTGGGACTCGGCGGAGTCGAATTCGAAGGCTGGAGACGTGTATTACGTCGTTTCGAGCAGGTACGGTGCTGCTGTCGTGCTTTGCGGTTGATCGGGATTTTACTTTATTTATTTTGTTTCGTGCATTTGGATTGCTTCTCGTTCTCCTATAGACGAGTTTTATGCTCTTGATGGCGACTGTAAGTTTCAGGACTCCACTTTCCTAGTTTGCCGTGTGTTTGATTCACTTTGATACCTGAACTTGTTAGCGTCTATGAAGTGCATCAGGTAATTTTGATAGTGTTAGTATGCGATCATTCCTCTTGTTTTGTTAAATTTGTTGGCTGATTTCGATTGCCCTGGTGAACATCCTGAGAATATTTTCTTTGATAATTGAACGTGTTAGCGTTTTGTGAACTGCATAGGGGAAATTTGTCTACATATATCCACAATGATGCTTTTCTATAAATTATTCTCAGAAGATTTTGTGAACGGTTTTCCATTTCCATGATAAACATTCTCTTTGGTAATTGAACATGTGAGCACTGTGAACTGCATGGACTAAACTTGCCAATATCTTTCGGGGTGATGCTTTTGTTAGTATGTTACGCAGAAGAAAATTGCTGAACTGTTTCCAATGCGGAGGTGAACACACGGACTATATTTTCTTTCAATAGTTGAATGTGTTAGTGATTTTGGTAGTTGTTGGCTGCACAACCGTTTGTTTGTGACATAACTACCAGTTGCGATAAAAAAGTTTGTTGGGTAGATCTCATTGCCCATTTTGCACGTGACAATTATGTTTTGCTCCAAGCGGTTTTAAGATGATAAGACGACAGAATTAGGTTCTTTCCTTTCCACTTATTGCGGGCTTTGTTCTTATATGCCGAATTTAGGTCACAAAGATGTGTTGCACTAGCTTATCATTTAATATGCTGTTCGATCCAAGTATAATACTATTTTATGGGAATAAGACTGTGCTTCCTGTTGTATCTTCTTGTTGCTTCACTGCCATTGGTGCAATGGTACTTATATAGATGTTGTTATTGTACAGCAACTTGCCTGTTTTTTGTAAATTTATTATCGCCTTTGATTTCAATCCTTTTAGTTGGGAAACTATATGCAATTTCTGCTTTCTCACACTGGTTCATATTTATGTATAGCAGACGGCTGCAGGCTTTTATTTGATGAGGAATGTCATGGTGTGGACACTTATGGGCATCTAATATTGACACTTTTGTTTCATTCCCTGTCTTTCTAATAAGTGATTTAGCTAGTCTGTTTTTAATTTCTTGCAGGTGGTGGAGGTCTTGGAAGGGTTATGTAGAGCTAGAAGAGAAGATCAGTCCTGTCGATGAGGATTCCACAGCAGAGGACTACAGTGAGGAAGCAGGCACAAAGGATAGATGCAGACCTGGTGTGATTGATAATTCTGATCTTGTCCGGGATGAAAAGGATGGGAGTGTTGGACTGGAGCTTTGTAATGGTTTGCAGGAAGGCCGTGATTACGAATTGGTTCCTGAAGTTGTATGGAAGCGGCTTGTAGAATGGTCAGCATATTACCTATATCTTTGTTGTTTACTCCTTTCTTTCATGGTTCTGTGTTTTTCAAGTTTACTTCATGTTCAATTTGCCAGAAGCCTATACATTATGGGCATTTTGCTTTTCATGTTAACAACTGTAATGGACATTAATGTAACTGATAAGCCATCTTACTGGCAGCTATTTATAATCTAGCACAGCCTTATTTCTGATTCAATGTGATAATTTTCCTCAGAAGTCCGCTATTTCTTGTTTGATCAACTGTACTTTCCAGTATTTCATCATTTCAAGCCACTTTGTGATTACGTCACCAGAAGATTGCAATGTCTTGAGCTAGTGGAAGGTGTCATTGATTATTGATGGGCATGGAAAAAAAAAAGGTGTAGGCTGATTAGATAACCTTCTAAGACCTTCCTGTTATTGCAGAAAGTGCAGTTTTACCTTTAAACATTCACTTTTGTGTGGTATATATGGTGAATGGCCATTGTTTACATTTTTTCTTGTTTTAGTTTTATTAATTATCTTTTTTCTATTAGTAAATATTAGCAGAAGCCTTCTGAATGTAAGGCCTTTAACTTTGTGTATACTGGGTTGCTATTCAAGGTTTTGTTAATCTAGTAGAGTTCACTTCTACATCGATCTTTTGACGTAATTGACTGATTTCTTTGTGCTATCAGTTACATATGATTGATGTGAATGGTGAAGTGTGTCAGATGGTCATAGTAAGTTGACATCTTGCAAGACTATGATCCTTAATTTATGTGTCCGGTTGTTTGCTGTGAAATCACCTGCCTGGTTTGCTTATTTCATGTTTTGATAGCTTATAAGGCATAGTTTGCATGTGAACACATGTATACAAAAGGCTTCTTTTCATTGCTTTCTGTTTGCTCATGCAACACATATGTGCAGGTATGGAGGAGGTCCAGCTTTACCTAGAATTCTCATTTCTCCTAACCCTTCTAGGAAGGAGTTAGTTGTGGAGGTTTATCCATTGCTTCTTCATCTGACCGTTGCTCCCAAAGGCACAAGATCCACCCTTAGCATGAGCAGAAAGGTCTTTGTTATGTTCCCTAGTAACCCTTTACAGTGGGTAGTCCTGTGTATTGAGCATGATGATAGTAACTGTTCATACTTTACTGAGTATATCATGCATTAAGTGATTCCTTTTGTCATGATAAGTAAAAGTGTGACATGACAATGTGTCAGTAACTGCTAATTTATTTTTACTGTGGTGCATGTAACTTAATCATTATATTATTTTTTTGGGTAATTACTTCATTGTCTAGAGCTGTGACTTACAAGGCAAGTCCAGGGTGGTAATCAGGTCATGTTTTCTGCACAAAGGGATCTCGAACACCTTTATTTATTCAATCCTTTCCAAGTCGAGTTATTGATACCTACCAAAAAGACAGCACATAGAAGAATGCAACAATTTGGGACTGAAATACACCAAAATCTGCTGTGGATTCTCTTAGGTTTTTAAATTTGTTCTTGTTGAGGGATTAAGAACTTTTGGCAATGCCATACTAGTAGCTGGAAGCTTTGAAATGTCGTGTGTGATTTTTCTCAGAGAGCCTATCAGACTATTGGATGGCTGGAAATAGAAAAGGCTCTGGGATTTAAATTTTCCTACTTTTTATCGATCATATTTAAATTTTCCTATTTTTTTCCATCATATGGTTTTTCATGTTCCGTGCAAAGTAACAAAAGTTATCATAGGGCTCGTGATTCTTGAAAAAATTGGTCATAGTTCTCTTAGTGTCATTTTTTCTCCATTTCATATGGCTGTCATCTCTTGGAAGTAGAGCTGGGGATGCTTCTGTCTTTTGCCAACTTTGATGTGATGTCACAAGTTTCTTTTTGTTTAGGGTAAGGTCATCTACTGGTTCTGTTATCTTAGTGCTGCCTACTGGATGTGGTCAGAATTTAAAGAAAGAGTTATTGTCAATTGGGCTACAGGCTACGCATAAAGTTCTTGAACATTTGCTTGTGGCATGCAGGTTTTCTTACCTGAGGCTATTTATCTATGTCTTATGTGTTTCTATTTGCAATGACTTTGTTTTAGTGCTGTTGCTTTGTGGCGCTAGCTGAGGCCCATCCCTGATAGCTAGCTGCTCTGTCTTTTTTTTCTTTTTTGACAAAATCCTATTTTCAGGGCACTGTGAGAGAGCTGTATAATAAGGTCTCTGAGATTCTAAAGTTGGACTTGCGGAAGGCAAGTGTTTTTCCTTTTCTCCTTTTAGGATTCATTTGTTTATCTGAGAAAAAAGTTGCAAAAATTCACTTCCATTTATCCTTTATTAGATACGTCTTTGGGACTACTTCAACAAAACAAAAAATGCACTTCTATCAGACGTAGATCGAACTCTAGAGGATTCCAATCTGCAGATGGATCAGGATGTGGGTATTCCTCTTGTTATCTGGTTCTGTGTTGTTTTTTCTTTTATTTATTCTCGATTTTCATTGTTGAAGGTGAGTATACTTGGGTTTACTGATCAAAGTTAAACATTGTCACATGCAAGTGTCTTCTAGCTATGGACTTGTTTGTTATGCATGCTTACCTGTTTGTTTTGATGCCTCATTTGTTAAAGCGAAATTTTTTTAAAAAAAAAGAAGAAGAAGAAGAAGAAAGAGGTTCAGCTCTTCAGGTAGAGCGTATACAGGCCTTGGTTCATTCATTGAGGATTTCTTTTATAACGTTTGCTGTAAAATTTTTGAATTTCTACAAGCTCTCCAGACTCCTTTTTCCTTTGGGCCGAGCCACTTGTGGATATAGTGTGTTGCTGCAGCTTTTCATTATTGAGAGCAAAGAAAAATAAGCAATGCTAGAGAAAAAGCATAAAATATAAAAAGTTATATGAGAATAAGGTTATGATTCTGTGACTTTGTGACTGTGTTGGCAACACTGGATCTGAGTCAGCATCGAGTACAGAATGCATAGGTGCAGCTGACTGAAATTAACATGGCTAATTATTTAATTTGGTGAGTTGGAGCGACACCTAGCTCTGCACAATGCCTGGTATGAATTTGGCAGCCTCCTTTGAGAGTATGTGTCACATAGGTCATCATACCTCATTATCTTAATCTTCAATAGTTCAATATGAACAGAATCTATGAAGGATACATTGCTTGGTCTTGTGTCTTTGAGAAGACAAAAGACAAGTCAATTAGTTATTCATGTCATTGCCATGTGGTCAACCATGTGAGACATGGTCGACCATCAGGTTAATCCATGATCTTCTTTGAATGTCATATGTGATGCTTTTTTTTAAACATTACACTCAGATGAATGGAGAATTGGTGGATTTGGATTGTTTTGATTACTCAATGGAAGTTTTATTTTCTTTCTCTGGAAGAATATTGTAGTTCATTGCATCTGTATAATTTTTTGCCATTTATCATTGTTTATTGCCTGGAGACATATTAGAAAATTGGCGTATCTGATGTACCTATTGTTGCTTTGATTACAGTCCATGGTTTACTCTTTCAAGTTTGCAAAAATATTTGCTTCTAATCGGATTGACCCTGTGGAGAACTTTTTTTATCAGATTCTTGTTGAGGTCCAAACTGATGGGGTTTGGCCAAGTGATGGTGTCAAGACTGATCATGAAATGGTGTCATCCAATGGCGAGTTGGCTCTAGTGTCAATAGAGCCTGCAAGATCAATTTTTTCAATTGCAGGTGGACCTACTTTGTGCAATGGGAATTCCACAGGGTTTTCTTCAGATTCCTTGCACAGAAGTAATTTAGATATAGTAGGAAGAGATCCAGAGAATGGATATGATCGACTAAGCACTAATTGTGGTGGGGGTTGTTGTGGGTTGACAGGACTGCAAAATCTTGGGAACACTTGCTTTATGAACAGTGCTCTTCAATGTTTGGTTCATACACCACCACTCGTACAATTCTTTCTTGGGGACTACAGCCAGGAGATAAACAGGCAGAATCCTTTGGGAATGGATGTATGTTATGTTTTAGTCCACTTGTTTAAATGTTAATTTTATTTTTTAATTTTCTAAAAGGATAGTTATCATCTCTCCCATTTATAGTCTTAAGGCTGGAATAATTTAGTTGTTCTAACCGTGCAGGGTGAGATAGCATTAGCATTTGGTGACTTGTTGAGGAAACTATGGTTGCCAGGTCGAACTCCAGTTCCTCCACGTACATTCAAAGCAAAACTTGCTCGGTTTGCTCCTCAGTTTAGTGGATACAATCAACATGATTCTCAAGTTAGTAATATTTATATGTACAATATTCTTGTTATTTGCTGCTGTGGTTTTGTTTAGTTCAGAATTTACGATTCTTTTCTTACATTTCAAATTATGTGGTTTGGCTTTTTTTCCTGGAATGACGAATTAATATATATTTTTTCCAAGCATGATACTGGCATTTAGTTTTGCAATTTGAAATGTTCTACGGTCATGTTTTAGTCATATATAGAAAATTGTTCAGTTGTACACTTAATTTTGATTTAACAGAACAGCAGTAGTATAGTTAATCCTGTTCAATATGCCGTTTAATGCATTTGTGTCCAGTTTCATGTTTGTTCATTTAATAATTCTGGGCTTTATCCTGCATTGTTATGGTTTCTCTTTGAACAAGTTATCACTGGTACACTTTTTTTTTATAATGATCTCGAATGTTAGCCTGTTACTTGTAATTTCACATTTGGCATGTGCATTGGTGATGCATTATAATTTTAATTAGGACAATTAATTGAACTATAAACTTAAGTACTTATTGTATGAAAAGTTTTATGTGAGCGTTAGATCTGTTTCCTGTGCATCCTTGTAAACAGTGAACTGGATATGCATGTTCACGTTGAAATTTAGATAGAATTACAGGGTAGTAGATAATAAGAAAGTGTAAATAAATAGTCCAAATGTGGATAGGAACTTGAAGTCTACCAACTAAAAGAAATGTTATCCAAGTGGTGAACTCTTGTGATTTGTCAAGATAGGGTTTCAGAGTAATCAATAGATTGCCTTCAGAACTTGCTGAAGTGTGTTGTGCAAGTTCCTTCCTCGAAGCACTTTTAACTTTTCTTATGGCTCATGCATGTTAAACTCTTAGCTAAGTATGGACTTGGGTGATGTAGATTTGTGCCATTTGCCTTATGCAATAAACTGTGGGTTAGCTATTGATCTGTTCTAGAAGCTTGTGGTTGGTTGCAACCTCAGTTTATCTTCAGCAGTATTGCTATTGCAGCAGGAGATAATGGAACTTCCTTGGGAAGAGGGATGTTCTCTTTTTTCTTTTTTTTTATTTCTTTTTTTTTCTGTTGTGACGTGAGAAAGAAAAAGAAAGGGATGCTCAAGTGATCCTCAACCGAATTAATTCTTCTTCCTCTTGTTTGAAATACTGAACTTTGTAGACATTCTTGAGCCCCTAGCAGGTGAAGTTGCAAAAAATGCCTTCAAACTTCACAAAAGTAAAGCCAATGATGTCTTGATCAACTCACAGAAATCCTCTCATGTACACGAAAACACAAACAATTGCTCGAAAGAGTTGCACAAACAGCCACAAGTGTGTGTGCGACAAGCACATAGACAATATACTTGGCAATTCTTAATGAAAGCACAGCCTTCAACGGGGTTAAACACCCCAATTCCTGAGTATATACAGCTCAATTAGCAATTAGCCGGGCAATTGCTAGCAGTTAGAATGGCTAGCTCAGTTTGGTTAAAGGTCAAATTGACCAGGACAGAGCAGCAAAAAAAACATAAAGAATAATTGCAATTGCAAATGACAAATATAAATTACATAATCAACCGATATACAGTATATTTTATATACTATCTTATCAAGACATTACTAGCTACATACTCAGTTTTGTCAGAGGTCAATTTGACCAGAACAGAGAAACGAAAGACGTAAAGAAAAATTGCAAAATGACAAATATAAATTACATAATCAACCTATATATAAGTATAATTCTATCTTGTCTACACAAGTATATGTTATCTACACATTACTTAGCTATACACCTTGTCAAAAGCATGCAAAGAAGCAGAAAAAACCATTTCATAACACAGCACACAGAAACACTTCAAGAACTTACAGAGAACAAAATGTTGTTTGTCTTGCCTGGCTATGTAGAGATGTTTCCTTTCTTGCAATTGTCAATTTAGAGTGCTGAATTTAGACGTCCAAAGGCGAAACCAGTATATACCATATAGTGCTGTTAACTTGTGGCTCGTGTGGCCATTTTTTTCCCCTCGAGGGAGCATCAAGTCCCGAACAATTTGATTGACTATGCTAGATGGGAAGTGGTCACGTACTCACATTGTTTTCAAGCCATAACTTTGTCTTTATTTCAAGAAACTTAATACTAAAATAAGTGAACTTCCCTTTTTATGTTTTCATATGTTCTGCTGCACTGCATGGACAAACCCGTTTATTTCATTCCACAGTCTTTGGTTGTTTTTTTTTTGTGAATGTGTCATGTTCTGTGTGATTTCTCATTCAGGAACTTCTGGCTTTTCTTTTGGACGGTCTGCATGAAGATCTTAATCGTGTTAAACGGAAGCCTTACATTGAAACGAAGGAAGCAGATGGCAGACCTGATGAAGAAGTTGCAGAGGAGTTCTGGGCAAACCACAAGGCCCGAAATGACTCTATAATTGTGGACATTTGTCAAGTACGTTTCAGTCTGGCTGCATGATTTCCTCTCGTTTATTTATTTTATGTGTGTGTGTATGGTTCATGAAGTAAATGGCATTTTGTAGAACTTTTTTTAAAAAGTATCTTTACTTTGACACTTTTGTAACCAACAATCAAGTTCATCCTATGGTTTATAATGAGTCTACAGTCCATAGTGACAAAAAAGATTCTCATGTTTTAAACGGCCAGTTTTTTCTTAGGTTATAATATGGTGAGCTTGAAAAAAAAGGGGGGAAAATATGGTAATTTAAAAAAAAAAATAGGGAAAAACAAAGTAAGTGAGAAACTAATAAAAAGATCAAAAAATAAGTAAATAAGCAACAAATAAAAATTAGAAAATGAAAACAAGCAGTTTGGCATTAAAAAATGTGAAAAAAGGAAAAAATGAGAAAAAAAAAACCAAGTTTTTTTTTTTTTTGGCATTTTTTTTAAACGGCATTTAAAGTTTTAAATGGATGACTTATCTATCATGTTTTTTGTGACTATGGTCTGTGCAACCTGAATTTGGCGGTTTTGAAAAGACTGAAGGCATTATCATGATACAATTGAAATTTTCTATGCCACAATCATTATCTGAGGAGGAAGGATGGGAAACCATTTTTTAATATATTTTACATTCTCTTTTAGGTGATTGTAAAGTAAAACCAATAGCGGTTTGTCCAATTTGCAGCAATGTTTGTATCACTTTTTTTTTCTGTTTGTGTTCACTCTCAATTTCTAGCTTTCTTATCCATCCATTATTGTGGATAATTTTGTCAATTTCAGGGCCAATATAAATCAACACTTGTGTGCCCAGTTTGCAGCAAGGTTTCTGTCACTTTTGATCCTTTTATGTATCTGTCACTCCCATTACCTTCAACAGCTACCCGTTCAATGACAGTTACAGTGTTCTACGGTGATGGAAGTGGTCTTCCCATGCCTTTCACCATAAATGTGCAAAAACAGGGTTACTGTAAGGATCTAATTCAGGAGTTAAGCGTTGCTTGCTGTTTAAGCACTAAAGAGTGTCTATTGCTTGCAGAGGTAGTTTTTCAGTCTACTAATTTGTGCACTCTTTTTCATTATCTAATTGGAAATTGACGTAGATACTTTTCTAATTATCAGGTTTACAACCATCGGATATATAGATATCTTGACAATCTTTATGAGCCATTATCGTCTATTAAAGACGATGATTGCATAGTTGCCTACAGACTGACGTCTAGGCATGAGAAATTTTTGAGGCTGGAGTTGCTTCATCAAAGGAATGAAATGTAAGTTTCCAACATCATTTGATATGCAACCTGTACTTCTTTTACACCTAGAATGTTAAGGTGGGTCTGAACCTGTGAACTGTTTTCACAGACTGCATATTGACAGGCAAGACCAGAACATAATACGCTAAGTTGAGAAGTACCCTTGCTTGGATTATTCTGAAGTTACGGTTGCTTAATTCTTGGATTTAATTGTTGAATCTCTTGAATTGAGTTAACTTGGTAAATTGGATAAAGTTTAGACCATTGAGGTGCATGTTCAATTTTGTCTTCCCTATGGCTCAGTGATCATTGGTCTTGTTAAGATAGTGGCTAGACTCTCAGGCACTGCAAAAATAATTGAAAGGTGCTTGGTTGTGGTTTCACATGAATATTCACAAGCAACCAAGAGAAGATGCTAAAACATTCCCGTACGTTGTTAAGAGTGCAATATAAAAGCATTGAAGAACCAGAAGGTGTCTAGAAACACATAAATCTCCAGATTCCTTTTTATCATAAAGTAAGGTTCCGTATATATTAATAAATAATAAGCTTTAAAAATGGTAGTTTGCCAATTTTTGCATGGTTGAACTTATGAAAAATTTCATTTTAAGGGGACCTATTGATTATTGGAACCACAAGGATCGAGTGGTATGTTCTAATTTTCCATTGCTAACATAACTTGGAGTATTACGAGAAAATGTGTCACGTTTTCAAATGAGAGCATGATGTATGGATCTAAAAGTGAGATGTGATATCAACATATAGTGTGAATATGAAGTATATTCCACAAAGAGAATCTCAATTTACTGCTTTGTTAGGTTCTAGTGCACCTGGATGCTACCCAAAGTTTTTTTATAGTACAATATAAACTTCTTTTTTATTATATCATTTAAACACTATGTGCATGTCAAGCGGTCTTTAACAAGATTCAAACAAGATAGTAAGAAGTATCATGACCATGACATGATTTCTCACTCAACTTATTTAGCCATAGTAAGCAGGTTGACTGATTGTGAGGATCAGTAATCAGGCGGAGAGAATCTTATTTGTTCTTACACTTATGTTCATCTCAAGAGTGGTCTTAGGCACAGCACCTATGGGTTAACATTTTTGTTCTATTTTGCATCAATTGTTTGGACAAATTTCAGCACTAGTAAGTTATTAGATAAATTTTATTGTCACTAAGTGCTTTTATTTCATCTGCATGATCTACTGCCTAGATCATAATAAGACTAGGACAGTGATAGGTAGCAATTGGGATCCTACTAGTGATGGATGTCAGATGTTCACGATGATTGCTGCAAGTAAGAACCAGCGGCCTACTTTTGAATCTTAGCTTGATCATTTGGTAATTTCAGGCTGTAAAATCTCCTTGTTCCAAAGTATTAAACTAGAAGATTATTTTATGTTCTGTAACAGGTGGCTTCTTCTTTTGTCTCTTTTTGCACATGATCTACCACACTTTGCATTATGTCGCTTCCTGAATTCTGTTCTTATAGTTTATAGTTAACTCCAGATCAGACATATGGTAAGGCCTATTGAACTTCTAAACCTATTTTTCTTTGCTTAGTGTTCTAACAAAACTCCTTTTGTAGTAGTATTTCTGGAAATATGATATTCAACCCACTTTAATAACTCCATGCATGTACTCTCCTCTCTGAATCTCCATCTCTTTCATATCTTGTACAACCATGAAATTCTCCCGAAACTCATGCTTCTTTTTAGAATGTGCCTGGTAGATGGTTAGCTGTGTTCTATCTCTTCTACGTTACTGCTAAAATTTATTTTTATACTTCTTTTCTGGTTTTTTGGAATTATATGCAGTTAGGGAGACTTGAAAGTCGCTTTAAACTCTTCCTTCCAACCTTCTGAAGCATGTTTGTCTTTGTAGTCATTTTGACTTGCAGCGAAGTGGTAACTGGAGACCGTTTGGTACACCACTCATCACCTGTTTGCCTGAGGCTCCTCGAAATGTTGCTGACATTCAAGATGCAGTCAGGGCGTTACTTGCCCCACTACTTAGGAAGAAATCCTTGCATTGTTTGAATGGGATGAAAATGCATAAGGATGAGTGTCCAATTGATGGGGGAGATGACACCATCATGGAGAACTGTGACACTGTTGCTGGACATGATGACCAGACTCCATCTGATTCTGGATCAAGCAACGAGGAGCTATCATTTGACCTATTGCTTACAGATGACAGAAGTTCCATGAGACCTCTCGATGATGATGCATTGAAGTTTTTGAATCGATCCAGTAGGATACAAATCACAATGCATTGGTCCAATGAAAACAAGGAAGTCTATGACACCAGTTTCCTTGAGAATTTGCCTGACGTTTTTAAATCAGGGTTTGTCATGAAGAAAATACGGCAGGAAGCGGTCAACTTGTTTTCATGCTTAGATGCATTCTTGAAAGAGGAACCTCTTGGTCCTGATGATATGTGGTCGGTAAATATGACTTCTATTGTGTTTAATGCTCTTGGCTTCGTGTTTTTCTAATTTTGCATTTTTGGCAGGTATTGTCCTCGATGTAAGGAACATAGGCAAGCAACAAAGAAGTTGGACTTGTGGAGATTGCCAGATATTCTCGTTGTCCACTTGAAACGTTTTTCTTACAGCCGGTATTTCAAGAACAAACTTGATACCCTTGTCAACTTCCCTATTTGCAACTTGGATTTGACGAAGTATGTGAAGCGGAAGGGTGCGCCTGAATCTTACGTATATGATCTCTATGCAATTAGTAACCATTATGGTGGCATGGGTGGTGGTCACTATACTGCATATGTGAAGGTTTGTTGCAATTGTTTCTTTTCTCATCTCATATTACATTTGTCGGTGCCTTCTCGTATAGTAGTTTGTTTTAATGGCTACAAATTGTCATTTTCTCTCACATATGTGCAGCTCCATGAAGAGAACAGATGGTACAGCTTTGATGACAGCCATGTTTCTCCAGTTAGCAAGGACGACATTAAGACTTCAGCTGCTTATGTCTTGTTCTATCAGCGAAGGGTGGAACCAGCTGCTGGGGAAAGTAGAGAACTTTTCCCCTTGAATGGTCAACGCTGTTGAGGTCTTGCTTAAAGCACATTTGAGTAAAATAGTGCTGCTCTTGTCTTGCATATCGGGAGATGGACAGCCCTCTGTAACATTGATTGCTCCTGTGGTTAACGCGGCTTTCCTGCAGGCAAAGATTATGAGCCTTCCTCGCCCAGAAATATTGGAACTAAAGTAATACAAGGAAATGGAAGGTTTGGACGCAAGGGGATGCCTTGGCACCGGGAGAGGGGCCTCGTCTATAATTTTGAGTCTTGATGAGGCTAAGTTACTGCTTGCGGTTGAATAGGAGTAGTAGTATCATAATGTTGGGTATCATTATTTGGACGTTTCTTTTCCTGTAGGAGAATTGGGGAAATTAGGCAATTTGTTTGACATTATCATATGGGTAATTCTTTTTGGGGCCTTTGATTTAATGAGGTGGACATATACCCGGCTCTTGCAGTCGCGTTATTCATCATGCGGGTTTTAAGAAAGAAATAAAGGTCTTCGTTTTAACGTTCGTTTGTGATAATGCTGATCTTACGGCTAGAAGCCTGGAACATTTCTATGAAACTGCTGCTAGAAAGGATCTTAATTAACTGAAGGTTCATTGTTCGGCTTGTGAAATGGCTGTCCACGTTCTACTCTGTGTTTAATGCTGTACAGACAATTTCTCTTTCTCTCTCTATCTCTTTCTTTCTCTCTCTGGTTGTTGTCCATGTTCGAGCATTGTGTTGACTACAGTTGGTTCTTGTCCCGAGCGACCGAGTTTGACCAGTATTTGTTCAGCTCCGTAAGCTCATTATCATGTGAGCTTTCTATTATGCACACTAGGGGGCAGACACCATTTTCACACGGAAGAATTACTAGAGAAAAAGAACGAACAGGCTATTGCCATCCATGTTTTTCCTAAACCACCACACGTAAATGGTAACTCCATCAAGGCATGGGAACCGTCAGTGCTTGAGCTTCCAAATCCTGCCATCCTTCACAGCTCACCTACAGTTCAGACTTCGCCACTTCTTAAAGCTGCTCCATCCTTAAAGCCAGGTTAGTTTCTTAGTTAAAAGTGTATTCTCAAAACAAAGGCAGGAAAAGTGCACTCATTCTCACGAGAGCCAACAAGCCCAGTCTGAACTCCCATGAACGGTTCCGCTGGTTTACCAGCCATGCAGTTTGAAAGAGATCGAGACATCCAGCCGTTTACATATCTGTGCGCCCAATTATTACGTAACATTGAGGTGTCTCGAGTTATGGGTAAACTGTAGCAGCAGATGGAGGACCATTATCTTGAAAAGGCATGTCTCGCCAATCCCGAAGGGTTAAGTTGATGTACGGTTGCATTTTGGATCCTTCTGCAGCTCTGACTACAGCATGTAGCTGGCCACGTGAACTTTTTCCCCCACTTACAATTTATAGTACCACTGACTACGACGACAACAGGATAGAGAGAAAGTGGTGGGTGGCTAGTTACTCGTCCAATCAGTGAATTCAGTGTCTGGTACTCCCCAGTAACCAGCCCATTGGAGCATGTAGTGGAAGTTGGCTGTTCACGGAATCAAGTATTTACTGGAACAGTTCCTGTACCAGTGGTGGTGAAAAAGTAGGGAGAGAGAGAGAGAATGAGAGAGACTTGGTATCGCGAAGATGGCAATGACGTATTGGACACTAATGGCCGTCTTATGTCCCGTCTTGTCTCTATGGTACTAAAAGGAGAATCAAGGAGACAGGAGGGAGAGGCTGGTTGTCGCAACATACATTCATTTATTAGTTGGAGTTAGATTTATTTGGAGAAGTATGCGTGGGGAATGACAAGGTGGGTGATCAATGATGTGCTAGTTTTGTCTATGCTGCAGCGTCTTGTCTGCCATTCTATTGGGCTGAGGCACTTAAAAAGCAGGCCTCACGTTGCTCACCAGTTGGCGTTTCATCAGAAAGAAAGAGACAAATTGCTCAGAATTGGATTTCTTGCAGCTTTCGTAATCTTCCCACAGTAATAAATAATGGAGAACGAAAAGAAAAAGAACCAGAAAATATAATCATCAAAGCTGCAAAGGGACCTTCTTGAGTCCTGAGGCTAAAAAGGGGAGGTAAATCTAGGTCCCCTTTTGGGAAAGATAAAATCCAAGGCGCTGCTTCTCTCGTGCTCCCTGCAAAATCGACCATAAAAAGCATGGATTCAGATATGCTGGGCAGGAAGCAGCTCAAGCAAAGCGACCAGTGGCACCGATTCTGCAACTTCGTGGAAGTTTTCAAGCAGTCATCAGCATGAAATGAAAAGATTTCAGATTTTTTTTTACGTTCGACATATATTCCAGGCTTCTTAGGTACTTCAACTTGAGACCAAAAGTTGGTAACTTCTTTTATCTATAAATAATGGCAGATTTCCGAATGAACTTTGTTATATGAAAAGGAAGATAAAATCAAATTTTATCTCTCATGGTTCAGTGAAAGGAAGAAAAGAAAAAAGAATACTTACCCCCATTTGCTTGCCTTCTTCTATCTTGAGGAAAAATAATAAGTGCAGATGACGCCCAAGCCAACCAATCCTTGTGTGAGAAAGCCCCTCCACACGGAACGCAGTCCCTACAATATAAAACAAACAAATAATTTTTACAACAATATGTCTCGGGGTTTCCTGAATCGGAAGACTACAGGGCAAGCCATAGCAATGTCTCTGCATCTTCTTTACTTTTTCCGTTTAATTATTTTCTTGTTTGCTTGATAAAAAGTACTTCTGCACATTGGTTTAAAATTTTCTCCGTTTTGCAGATGAGAATTTAGAAAATGGATCAACATTCAGTTCTAACGAGAGTTTTTGGGTGGCGGAGAAATGTGGGAATCTTTACCGTAGCGGAGGAGAAGGAACTGAAGGTCGACGACGACGACGGGTCGTTCGGATTGTCGAATGAATCTGATGATGAGGATGAAGACTGGCCGCCCGTGGACGCCGGACCTAGCCTTGCGCAATCCAGCCCGACGTCATATGCCGGCGTCCCGTCCGGCTTGAAGAGGCCGTAGTTCCTCTCCGACGTCGGCCCGGGCTTGAGATTCTCGTTGAACAGAGCGAACACGTAAACTTCCAGCGCACAGTCGGGCCTCTTGGGAGTACCCTTCTGCTCGGCTACGATCTTCATCAGGTTCCCATTGTACGTCTGGGCGTTTTCCAGAGTAGCTCCGGTCTCCTGCGGGTCCCCTTTCGACGGCCATCCCGTCTCCGACACCTTCACGATCAGTTTACCGTGGCCCGCGGCCTCCAGCGCAGCGTAAACCGCGTCGATTTGGGCGAAAAGCATGTTGTCGTAGTGAAGCCCGTTGCCCGGATCGACGACGCCGGCGTTTGGCCGGAAAAGGACATAATCGAGAGAGATGTGCTTCGGCTCGCTCATGTACGCGAAGAACGGGTAGGCGTTGATGAGGAAGGGCGATCTGGTTCGCTCGTGGAACTCAAGCAGCAAGCGAACCGGTCCCGCGAGATCTCGCCGGAAACGGCCACTCGACGGCGGATAGGACGTTTCCAGGACCGCGAGCGAGTTCGCGGTCGTCACCTCCACCTTATCGCTCAGCCCTAGAGTTCTCAGAGCGGCGTAGACGTTCTGCATCGCCGGAATGAGGCATCCGACCAACGTCGTGTCGTTTCCGGTGAGCACTTCGTTCCCGACGGTGATGTAACCGATCCGAGTGTCTGGCACGTACTGCTTGACATTAGACTTGACCCAGGCGAGAGCCTGCGACGGATCCGCCATCTGTCTGACGCACTCGTTCGGAATCGCGACGACAAACTCGATGTCGGTGCCGCGAAAGGCGCGGAGAACCTTCGGATCGGCGTCATAGAGCTTCACCTTGGTAATGTTGGCGGACTGAAGGAGTCCCACCACGCGGTCCGGCGACGGAAGGTTGTTGGCCACTTGCCCATAGTTAACGCCCACCAACGGAGACGCACTCGCCGGGGGAAAGAAACGTACACCTGCATTCACCGAAATTCCGAAAGAAAAACCAGCTCAAACCATTGGAAACTCACCTACGGAGACTCCGCGCCGGAATTTCTCCTTAAAATCAAAAGACCGCCGGAATGAACGCACCTGAGAGGAGGAGAAGGGCGAGGAGAGGCCAGCATTGGGTACGTATCGCCATTTTTCTCCTTTTTCTTGCGTTTTTTTGCTTTCACTTTTATTCCTAGAAGATTGTGCAGAAGAGGAGTGGAGAGCAAGAGGAAAAGGACTGTGAGGTCGCCCTCTCACTGGTGAAAAAGCGGGCTCCAAAGGCGGAGAGGGGAAAAGCCTCAGTCGACCGTTACTTTACGGGGGTGTTCCTGTATAAAGACCCATGTTTGTCACAGAAACAACATGTAAATTGGTGTTTCATTGATGGCATTTGAGTATAAGCTTAAGGACTAAATAGTCTTTTCATTCACTTTCAAGCCTCGGGGTAAGTTGCCAGTACACCTTCCGAGAATCCAAGAAGTTTCTTCGGCTGCGGCGGTGAATTTTTCGAGCCAAATGACTGTAATACCCTTACCTACATCGAGACCCCGGATCCGTGGCGCATCCGGTTCTCGTGAAGTTCCCCTCTCATGTTTCCCACGAAATGGCAGTTCGGGTCTCGGTTTTCTCCATCCAAACCGAATCCCGTCATGGGGCAGTTTTGTCATTTAGTCAGTTGAGACCTCCCCACTCCAACAGGGAGAACTACAGAACTTCGGTGTGATTTCTCTTCGCAAATCCCGCTTTCGCGTGATGTAATGAGAACCGTAGATCGGAGAGATGGACGGTCCCTGTCTTGCAGACCGTGAAGTGGATGGTAGCGACCACGACAGCTAGCCGGTGACCTCCGTCGTCTTCTCCAGCCGGCTCTTTTCACCGCTTCTCTATTTAAAACCGAACCTGAAATTATTCGCCGCCAATACGAATGTAGGGGTCCGATTGATATTCAAATCAGATCTAACTGGATTCAAACTCATACTTAGGTTTAAATTTTTTATATTTAAACAAAATTTAGACCCAATTAACATAAAGTTCGGTCCCTTCAGTGTCATACCCTTATACTTTTAAGATTAGGACTTGTTTCGGGGTTTCAGCGGACCTCATCTTGTGACATATGATGTCATAAGAGCGAGAAAAGCTACCCAAGTGAACACCCAACCCTTACCCTATGTCTTGCCACGCCTATGACCCACCCACCTCATACGGCCTAAGAATATAGCATCCAGCTGAATCAAACCAAGATTTGACCATACTATGCCCCTCGATGGGAAATACCTATGTTGTGAATGTACATACCTAACTTCTTATAAAAAAAAAAAAGCCTTAGGCTCAATTTTTTTTCAAAAAAAAAGTACAAATATGCCCTCGCCTTTTCTGTCCCTTTGTGTGTAATACATCATATGGAAGGGGGCATTTTCAAAAACCCGACCCTTCTCCTTGTTAGCCCCTAAAAAATTTGGCATGCTTTTCAGATTTTTACTAGTTTCTATTTAACCTGTTATAGAATTGGTCGTTATTAGAATTTAACCATAAAGGGTCCGATTGGCACCAAGGTTTTGTTATTTTTAATTAAGTATTTCGACCTGACCTGACCAAACCTGACCTGAACGTCAAAACTATTGCGTGTTTAGCTAAAATTACCACAAGAGGGTCAGGTTGGTTTGACTATTTTTATTATAAAACCGCTGCCGTGGAAGGTCAGGCCAGCCCAGAGAAGATCTTTGCTAATTCCTAACAGAAAATACTCATGCGTGCCCCTAATTTACCGTCGCCGTATATTTTTATTACTCTTGATATTTTCCCTTTTCTTCTCCTCACCAAAAAGAAACAAAAAAAAAAAATCAGCACTACTTGCCAACTATAAAATTTTAAAACATTGGGATTTCCCGACCGGTTCGATCGGCCACTTCCGTCACATTATTAAGATTCCTTTTGGATAAACAAAGAGAGCTTTTCGTTTAAGAACCCATGTTTTCACCATAATTCGAGAAAGCGAGCCTCGTTTTTCTTATTTTTCTGGTACAGGTCTCGCCTCTACTGCAACAGCTACACAAAAAGCCCTGAAGCGTTATATCTTAGAGCTTCTCAAGCTTTGCATTTGTGTATATTGTCCATTAAAGTTAAAGAGTATTTCTCTCACCTCTATAAACGAGAAATGTGTATTTGTCTCATTTCATTGGTATCCAGTATGTTTTTTAGTTTAATAATAGGTCAGTGAGTTGACTCGAATACTTGACTGGGATAAATCATAATTTTTAATTTTTAATAGTGCTTTTTTACTACAAATAGATGAAAAAGGGATTGTCTTTCATGTTTGATTTTTTTTTAGCTAAAACTGAATAACATGTAATATGAGTATGCATATATATATATATATATATATATATATATATATATGTTTAGTAAAGCTAATGGATCGATGTTTGACACGACAACGAGTTGGAGAAAAAGACAACCTAAGTGTACACTTATTGTTGAGTGAACGCAAATACAGGTTAAATATATATGACAAAAACCACTTTAAAATCACCACATATTAATGTACATATTTCACAATTTATAAAATAACAAACTTCAAATTTCACAAGACAAACAAAAAAACTATAATTATTTGACGATACCAACTGACTCAAGCAGTTCAGTAAAAGACTGATATGAGCTTAATAAGAAAATTAGGCACATGGAACGGCTCTCCTGAATTATGGCCAAATTTCCTGCACTAAGAATGTTAGTCGTTTTGGATTGTATGTTCTCAACTCATAACACAAGACATTCCTGCTATATTTACAAGTGTGTTGATTGCGTCCTTAATTATATTCACATCGATACCTAGTGCGGCAAGATTTTGTGCCTAGTAATTGTTAATTCAGTCCCATGTTCATTGATCAGGATGATAAGAAAAATCTCAACCAAATAATTGACATGATGTTTATTCGTTTTAAGATCTTGAATCTAGAATCCCAATTGTACCTAACTAATTGTTAGGATATAGTATCATCTCCAAATCCAAACAATTTTTATTTGCATTGTTTTTTATTGAAGCAGATTCATGAAACACCATCACACAGCGTTTCATAAATCTATTTTAATTTTCAAGGTAAATTTATTGATATAGTAACAAGTTGTTACCGTTACCAAACCACCCCTTAGTTTACCAAGGAGTCCTGCCACCATATGTAACAACCTGACCCATTCATGGACTTGGGCCTCTGGTTCAGTCGATTTCAATCTGTCCCCTAACAGTTTAGGTTTCAACTTCAAAAACGCTAGAAACAAAGGCAACGATCTATTCAACAACACTCATTATAAGTTATTGAAGATTTTTTATAATCTTCATTATGAACTAAATTTTTAAGGTTATACCACATATCAATTTTCTTATTTAAAATTATTTTAAAGTATATATATATATATATATATATATATATATATATATATATATATATATTACCGACTCGCCGAGTCGGCTGAGTTAAACTTTGGGTTAAATCTTGAGCCCTCTCCTTTCGCTCCGCTAAAGGACAACCAAACGGCTTGCGTCTGAGTCTGTTTTAGGTGGGCATGGCAGTGTGGCGGCACTAAAGTTAACCAAGATGGGCCCCATGCTTTTTATGAACCCAGGGGCCCACAGGTGACCCTGCAGCAGTGGAGCCCACCGAGGCCCAGGCTAATAAAGCAAAGGAAAGAGAACATCGGTCTCGTCGGGTCTGACAAATTCATGGAAGTTTTGTTTATGAGTCATTTATGAATAATGAATCGGCGACATAAAAGAACCGACAAACTGATATCGTGGCCAACCTGAACCCAGCCGGCGAGCTCCCACTGGTTCGTTAGAAAATAATATACGTGAAGATCCGTGGGATTTTAAAACCATGGATATGTAATCCCAAACAACTGTATCCTTCAGCGCTAGAATATTCTTGACGCAAATTTGAATTCAGCATCAGATCTCACATTCAGGGCTATTGAACATAGTGTTTGAGCGAGGGAAACACTTATGAAGGTGTTTGGTAACGGGAATATTGCATTCTTTTTTAAAACGTAGTGTTCAATGAAGGGATCATTTGCCAATGAGAACAATATGTTATGTTTTACGATTTCATCTTAAACTAAACTAAAGCAGATTCATGAAATACTTGTTATGATATTTATATGAAGCAATAACAAAATTGTTATTGTCGTCAAACTCATTCGAATGTATCCACATTAATGAGCTGGTCTATGTGGTCATCTACCCGCACATGTCAAGCCGGCAGTCAGTGGCATAGCCACATTGCTCACACTAGTTCCTTAAAAAAAATTTATTTTTAAAAGAAAAACTTAAGTATTTATCCTTTTATATATATATATATATATATATATATATATATATATATATATATATATATATATATATATATATATATTATACGCTTCATTGTAAGCATTTTGGGTGAGCAAGAGAAGAATTTCAATGCCAAAGTGAGAACACTCCTCCAATCTTCTGCGTATTCTTAGGATCCAGAGCTTCGTCAGTACCTCGGGTCTAGAGGTTCATATAAGCATTCAAAACATTATTTTGACAGTAAAAAAATATATGGCATTATACTCGAGTCATGTATTTTCTTTTGTGGCAAGTGGGAGCTAAGTTTAACGGTCGAATTAAGCAATTGGACCTAAGACTTTCAAATTGAAAAATGGCGACAGTTCAACATCTAAGACAAGACTCTAGGCATATATTAATATATTAACAGCAGAACTCTCAAATCAGCGAAAGACCCGTTTTCTTTTTTAGTAGCTATTGTTATAGCTTTAGCTTATCAACCAGGCAAAAAGAAAAACACAGTAGAAACTTTGTTTAAAATGGGAACCTGGCTACAAAGTTGGAGGACAGGGCCTCACTATCACGACGATGGCGTGCACAAGCCCCCACTTTTTTAGGTCTCTCAAACTTGACTCACAGGTTTACAGCACCTCCAATTCAAACATAGACTTTGGGAACCCATGACAAGTTATGCCTACATCTGAATCCCAAACAAAGTTTCACCAACTTTATTTAACTTCTTTAACATGCCAAAGGATATGTGCTCTTTCACCGTAAGCCTGAAGCTTGATCTACCTCATAGACGAGCTGTTATTTGAAGAAGAAAATTCATCATCTTATTTTTTTATGTGTTTTATCTATTTTGTATTGAAGATTCAATCCTGAATGGCGTACCATCCAGACCATTTCCCTCATTTAAACCCTCTCCCCCCTAAAAACATAAATATATATTAAACAAATAATAAATCTTATTAAAAAATTAAAGCAGATAACTCTTTGGGCCTGTTTGGCAAGAGTAACACTGTCTTATGAGCAAAGTTGGGTAGATTCATAGAACACTGTGATTGATATATCAATGCATACCGGATAGGTTCATATGTCAGTAACAGATTTGTTGCGGCCGCCAAACAGCTGCTTTATGTCACACTTCGATCATATATGTTTAGTCCACATCTCAAGTACACTTCCTTTGCTTTCCACCTTCAAAGGAGATTGGAGACCCCACTAAAGGTTTTTTGTGTTCTTGGCAGAGAATCCAAGCATCCCCTTACTAAAGCTTGCTTCAATGTTCACATATACTAGCTTTCAAGTATATATCTAGATATTTAGGGTTCAAAATGGCAACTAATGGAACTGTAAGGGAACATGAGATTTGTTCACGTCCCTATTAGGTTGGTGTTAGTAACTTTGAAGCTGAATAAGAGTTTTATGATGATAACAGGTTTTTATCTGATCTTTTATCTGGATTTGATTTGAATAGTATCAAATAATTCATGTTCCAACATGTTCGTGCCTTTCTTAGAACGTGGTGCAGATCTCATAATTTTTTTTATAAAACTAAGTAAGTGAATTAATGTTAAGAACTAAACATGTAGATAATGGTCTTTTTTTTATAACTCGTGTTTGGTTTGTACACACAAAAACTGAAAGAGCGTGTCTCAGACACGGACCACATAAACAAACACGTCCTAAGTATGATTATTTAATATACTTTTAAAATCTAGACTTACTTTTTGAACTTAAGCCTGTTTCTGTTGTAGCTCAAGCATTGTGCTGTTTTTGTCAAATTTTAATTGTTTTAGCACCAACCAAATATGATGAAATCTTAGTTTTGTAATGTCTTTATTAACATTGCAATCAAATCATATTAAAATAAACAATGACATTGAGAAGTCGTCACAATTTTGTTGAAGCTTCATATCCTGAGGTTTTTCAGTTTAAGTAAGAAGCTTCATCTCTTTATCCATTCGGATCCTGAACAGTCCATCAATCCAACCAAAATGGATATGGGTCTTCACGTGGGACTATATGGTCTCCATCCACTTGGCTTAAATGTTAAACTTGAGACCTAAGTTGAAAGAATGCGAATATTTCAACTCTCCAAGTATGTTTCTTAGCATATAAAAATTTTGAAAATCAATTCATATTGCCCAACTGTTGATTCTTATTTATATGTTTAAATAAAAATATTAATTTAGGATTCCCTTCAACTCCTTTTGTTAAAAAAAAAATATTGATATGCAAATTGAAGCATAATAAAAATACTGTTTTGAAAAATAAAGAAAAAATACTGTTTTGAAAAATAAAGAAAGTAGCATTAATTTATGATTCTTGTGACTTGGCTGCGTTGCTCATACTACACTTTCTTTATCTTGAACTCTAATTATAAATTTCTAGTGAGAATAACAAACTTAAGCAATCAACCACACATAATTATTTGAGGAATTTTAATTTTTTTTCGAAAATTAGAAAGCGATTAGAGTGGTGGGTTTTATTTAGGACGAAAATGAAATGGCAGTAACATTTATCTTTTAAAATAATGTAAGAAAGCGATTAGAAGAGCATGAAATTTCAATTATTTCAAATGACAGACTTTGCCCTTTAATTAGGGAGGGGGGGAATCCTTTTGGTTTGCAATTGAGGGCATCTCTTGTCATTTCTGGCCCCTAACACACAGGTCTCGTGTTAGGAGCCTAACATATGAGTTGATCGAGTGGTGGGTCTATCTATCTAGGACGATAATTTTATTTGCTTACGTTTAAAACAAGAGGAAGGTTCCTTATCGTGAAGGCACCTCAAAGCATCGGAGTTTCAGACTTTCAGTAACGCAGCGAGCCGGCGGTTTAATGAGGCACTGCTAGCCGGAGAAGGCTGAGGCGAGGACGGTCGAGGGCCGGCTTTTCGTACGGTTGTCGTCTGGCAAACCAAAGAATCAAAAGCGTCTCTTGTTTCTCCATTCGGACGCACCTCCCAAAACCCTAGGTGTGTGCTTCCTGGAAACCCTATATCACTGGCCACGAGATGCACGATGCGTAGTCGGCATAGTTTTATCGATATGTCGATTTTATTGAGCGTGATTTCCAGATGGTTCAGGTTGACCGGTCTTGGGGATAATCTCGGTGTGAATATGGTTCTTGCGAATTGTTTGATCAGTCGATGAACTTTTTGTGCCTTATGTCTCAGGTTACTGAGGATATCTAGTGTTCTTTCTTTGTATGCATGTTTGTATTTGACGAAATTATGGTTGTTCTGGTGGCATATCTGCTAAGCATTAAAGTGGACATCTTCCTTTTGGCGCTTTATGTTTCTGAATAATTCGCCGTAGGTTGTCTATTGCCTGGCTAGGCTTAATAGCTCTCCTATCGCTTCTTGATCTGGTTTGATCTCTCCATTCCTTAGCTGCTACGCTACAAGTTTCCTTTTGTTTCTTAGGTCCTGCACAGTTGGAGAGAAAGGCTTTAATGGTTGGGGCTGCTCTTTTGTTTCATATTGTTTAGCGATATCAGCTTGTTTTAGGAAAATCTGGTGGTCCTCATGAAATCTTTTTCAAGCTTTTTCCCTCCCTTATCCTTTTGTTTTTTCTGTGTTATAGATGGTAGTTTATTTGCAATGGACATTCTAGTGTATTTCTGAAAAATTTGGAAGCTTGTTTGTACTTACAGATAGGTGTTTGAAGTTTTCCCCCGTTAATGATGACAAAATTGCATATTCAAACTTGGACTAAATTATGTTTCGAACCTCTAAGAACGGGAGAAATTTTCTTGCTTCCGAGGTGATGCCAAGCTTGTGAAAAAGCGTACAAAAAATTAGCATAATCACCTGCCCATTCATGAAGGTTGGATGAATAAGGCTTCTAACGTGTGATTCTAGTGAAGCATATCATGCTGTATTATTTTATCTAGATGTAGGTATCACTAAAAGTACCTTTCAGGACTGTGATCATGACATCAGTACCTTTCACTTTTTGTCTTTGTGTTGGTTGTTCACCCAGACTGGATTATGTAAGAATAAAAGATGAGCAGAACATTTTGATCTTCATTTGGTTCTTCACCAAGATTGGATTATGCAATAATAAAAACGAAGTGGAATGGAAACTCATTCCAGCAGTCTGCAAGTTTTTCAAAATTCTCACACTTTATGATGCTTCTTCAGGACTGTGATCATGACATCAGTAAATTTTAGGTATTGTCTGTCCAATCATGGATGAAGACCGTTTTTTTAAAATCTATTTGATGAAGAAGATGCTGGATGCATATCTAACTGCATATACTCAGATGTGACCTCCCCTGAAGTGGATGAGGGGAAAATCTAGTTAAGGTAATTGTGTAGATCTTTGATTGATCTTGTTGCACGACATAACCAAGTCTTTGTTTATGATAGATGCAAGGCGCTTGGACAATCAGGAGCTTTCTGCATGTTCATAGGGAGGTTGAATGGGGAGTGGGAGATGTCTGGTTGGATGTGTGGGTGTTTTGGAAAAAGAGCTTTAACATCTCCACGAGGAGCAAAAAAGAGGATGAATTTGCTCAAATTTTATTGCAAACCTATTGTTTTTGGAGCATCTTGGAGTATATTAACACTGGAGCTTGTGGAGCATTAACCACATCAAGGAGTGCTCCTGGTTTGGTTTTTTAGTTTTGGTTTTGGTTTGGTTTGGTTGGTTTGGTTTCTTTTGCAGAAAAAAGAGAGTTCATAATCTTGCTATATTGAGTCATTAACACTTTTTTTCTCCTTAGTACATCTTATGCTTGCAGGGGAATATGGATGCTGGACTAAAATATTTCATTCTTCTTGCAGATACATAATATTGTTCAGTTTCCCTGTAGCAAAATGAGTGGTCGTTCATCTCGAACAATATATGTTGGCAATTTGCCAGGTGATATCCGAGAGTGGGAAATTGAAGATCTTTTCTACAAGGTTCTGTTTGATTAACTCGTGTTATTTCATTAATTGAGAGATGCTTACGTTTTCTTCATTTGTGTGTCATCTTAATTATAATTTCATTTTTTTTCTTCTGTAAAGTCATTTAGGACTTTCACCATACAATCCTTGTTGTTTATGTGAAAATTCTTTTGTATTAAACTTAGGCGTTACACCCATCAAATAGAATTGCTCTTTTCTTTCGTTAATTCCCTTCTCTTTGTGAGGCATTTGGGAGCTGACCTGCTTGCCCTTTATATATTTATATTTGTCTGACTATTTTTCTTATCATTGGTCTTTTATATTTTTGTCACTTGGCAGCATTACATAATGTTGCTTAATTCTTCTTGCTACTTTGGTAATTATAGGTAATATCCCTGTTGAGGGTACAAGACAAATTCGTTTTTATTAACTATGTAGGACTAGATATTGTTGGGACTATGCAATTGTAATCATTCTATTTTGTGTGCTATATTGGGTTCTTGGTTATCTGATTCTTGTGGATTGCATGATTTAGTTGGTTAAGAATAACATATCAAATGTGTTTATGGCATTACCAATTGACCAGAACCTTCTCCTACCAAGCTATTATTATTATTTTTTTTGGCATTGATTTCTTCTCTCTTTACTTTACCTTGTCCAGAGATGGCCCATATATGCTGTGACTAAACATGGGTGTATCTGATTATTATCTGTCGTGGCTGGTATTGTCTATATTTTGAAATATCATGGTGTAAATAGTATAATAGTGTCTTATAACCAACCAGCAATATCTGCAATGTATTGCAGTATTTTCAACATGTATACTGCAACATTGTTGTTATAGTCTCTTATGCTCTGCTAACTTGGAGGATATTTCTTCTGTTTTGATGTATTTTAAGTTTGTGATTGCAACAGTTCTTGCCTTCTTGTTTATTTTCTTTTTGAGAAAATTATGATTCTCCATTTGCAATTTTTGCAAAAAGACTACAATCTATTTTGTCCCATCGTTCTCCCTTGTTGTGTCAGCAACCTTGTCAGCAAGGTTTCTATGGCAGTTTTCTAATTACCAGCTCTGCTGGAATCCTCTTTCTGGGAAAATTCAGATGTTTTAGACCTGATGAATTATAAAAAAATAAAAAAAATTATCAGATGATAGGTTTAGTACTTTTCTTGCAACAGTATGCAAAACCATGGACAAAATTTTCTAAAATCGAAAATGTAACAAAGAATGAAATATAGGCCTAAAAATATGGGAAAAGTTTTTTTTGAAAAATTTTGGGAATTTATCAGAAACATTTAAGGATAATATTTTGGAAATATTGAAAACCTTGAAAATCCTTTTTGGCAATATCTTTAAAATATCATGATATTTTGCCCACATAATTGTCTGGGCATCTGGCTTCACATTGGCAATAATATGGCAAAGTTGTCAACATCTCGGTGATAATGGTAGCTACACATTATCGGATGATATTTTTTGTCTGAGAACTTCTAAATTCCTGAAGAAAGCCATTTCTTGGTAGGAAAAATCTTCAATAGAAACCCTGCCAAGAAATTATAGAAAATGATGTTGGTGACTATGCTGTGCATCTTCTGCCACATTCTTTTCTGGCATGGCAAAAAAATGTTAGTGCCAGTTTGATCATGGCAGTATTTTTACTTAACAAACTTGATCCATGCCTTTCAGTTGTGCAGAAAGTTTTTGAAAAAATCAAGTACTACCACATAGTACATACAATTTAAGAATCTAAATATTCAGGTTTTAAGTTCGCTTGATGGTGCTTGGCAGATTGAATTGGACTATGAAAATTGAAAAGCAAGCATAACATTAACATCTATCTTGGGTTGTTGGATATCTGTTTGTGTCTTATGACACTATTTAAAATAATATTTTATGGTTTGACCTTGTTCTTTGGTTGGTGGGCAAGTTAGATTTGTAACCTGTCATGTATGTAAACCGGTCAATTTTGCTTTTTATTGTAGTTTTATTCATTTGACGTTAGCTGTCAAATGCTCTTATTATGAGTTAATAAAATGTCACTTGTGAGTTTCTTTCCTGTTTTTCCAATTATGTTTATAGAGAAATTTGAAAACTTTAGAACTCCAACATGATATGGTATATAGTTTTATACAGATTGGTTGCTTGAAGCAAGCCAAAGTAACTGTAACAAAAGTGAAAAGGTCTGCAGAGTTGCGACATGCTGAAATACTAGTATATGCTATTGATATAGATATACTACCATGAAATTTGTTACCGTATTGGAAACTCCTTCTGATTCTAAGGTTAGATTTGCTTTCATGAAAGAACATGGCTTTGGCTGAGGAGTGGATCATGTCTGTTGTAAATTTTTCTGATATTGAGGGTGGGACTTTGAGTGTGTTCCCTTCAACTTGTTTGTGATCAGCTGCTTTCCTTCTAGGTTTGTATGTTGCTATTTTCTCCTTCTAGGAATTCGACTTTGGTTACATGTTTGATGTTTTTCTTTGCTTGAAAATTTCTTGTGAATATAAAGAAAGTATCCTAAGAATTTATTTGTTTTATGTGTTAATATTCTGTTTTCGCTCTTCCCATGTCATATGAAAGTGTATTTCTAAATGAGACGTTTGCTGTCATTTCTACGTTTGCTGCATTGTCTCACAAAATTTCAGTCTATATTTTTCGTTTGTGCTTCCCAAAAGTTGTTGGTAAACTTGCTTGTTATTGATAGATGAACCTTGTCTTCATGAATTGCAGTATGGTCCCGTAGTGGACATTGAATTGAAGAATCCTCCTCGCCCTCCTGGCTATTGTTTTGTGGAGGTATCTTTCTCCCAAAGCTTGTTAATTGATGTGGTTGTAAATGTGCTGTGACCCTAAGTGTTTGTTGCTTTTAGTATCCAATTTTAACCAATAGCTGTTACATAACTTCTCTTGCAGTTTGAGAGTGCTCGTGATGCAGAAGATGCTATCAAGGGACGAGATGGATATAACTTTGATGGTTGTCGCTTACGTGTAAGGAATTTTATAACCTAGTTTGTGATCCTCAGTATCGATGCTCTTGTGTGCTTATGATGCTAGTGCTGCAGGTTGAGCTTGCTCATGGAGGTAGGGGAATGTCATCTTCAAGTGATCGTCGCGGTGGCTATGGTAGTGGTGGTGGCGGTGGCGGCGGAGGCGGCGGCCGTTATGGAGTTTCCCGACGTTCAGAGTACCGTGGTATGCTCCTCTATTATCTAGTGATTTGATAAATCATGTCATACTTAGCAACTTTTCATTTTGGGAGTTCTATCTTATGTTCCTTTACAGTAGTAGTCTTCACAATCACTTGTCTTTGTTTTTTTCCCTCAGCTTTACTTTTTTGTACTTGACTGTAGTTATTGTACGTGGACTGCCTTCATCAGCTTCATGGCAAGATTTAAAGGTATTTGCAGCTCCTTTTTCTTTATAGAGATAGAAGATTGATTTTTGAGCCTCAACATTTTCCTTGTTTCTCCCCAGGATCACATGAGAAAGGCTGGGGATGTTTGCTTTGCTCAAGTTTTCCGTGATGGGGATGGTAAGTGTGTTCAGTGCTTCATGCATGTATTGTCTGTAGCTGAGCTTTGTTCAAATGCATATTGTTTGACAAAGATGTATTGACATCCCTACCTGTCCAAAGTCTTCCTGGTTAGCTTGCCAGCAATGAGGAAGGTAAAGGTAAAACATTAGTTTCGCTGTGTTCGCTACTGCCTCTAAAGGCCAAATTCAAGGAAAACCCTAGTCTGAGGGATAAAAAAAAAGGTTAGTAGGAAATGCTTATCTTCTAGGGGGCCCGGTGATGGGCATAGGTGAGCATGGTCTATGTGGGAGGAGATTGTTTTTCTTCTCTAACCCTTATTGCCTCACATGAGCAAACTCAAGGGAGAACCTAGCCTCCAAAGGGAGAAAAAAATTTAAAGTAGGAGAAAAAGGAAATGCTTACCTTCTTTTAGGTCCTCTTGGGATGATCCTAGGTGGGCTTGGTCTGTGTGGAGGAGATTAGGGGTGGAGAGCAGAGGTTTCCTCAAAGAGGATTTTTGAGGATTTGGAAATCGCCTCTCTCTGTCTCTCTCTCTGGCCAGGCAACCATTTGATGGTCATCAATTACGGCCTGGCATCTTCTTGGCTCCAATTTCCTTCACACTGAGCAAGCTCTGGTCCTCCTCCTGTGATTCAATACTTGCTAGCTCGTCGATAGGCCTCCTTTGTAATGCCCCAAATAATGCAAATGGATGAGACATTTGGGTCAGGTTGGACTTGGGCTACCTGCCATGCCTTTCAGACCAGATGAGGTCCATATGCCCAGGTTGAGCCCGAGTCAGTCTGTTCAGCACCGATCTACCACGTCTGCAGTTTTATTTGCTGCTTGATTTGACTCAATGTTATCCGTATTGTACCGTATAGTTTTAGAAAACCTATACGGTATGCTTACGATACACGATACACTCGTGTATTGTAAGTGTATCGTCTGGACGATACACCCTTGTATCATACGATACGGGGAAAAACACAAAAAAGGGGCTTGACGGTCCTTTTTTTGCATTATGTTTTAAAGTTTAAAGCCTCTCTCTCTTCTTGTGTCTAAAGACTCCAAGAGACGTGGGAGGGAGAGATTTTGCCATTTTTCATCAAAAATCACTGACGATTCATCGATTTGGGAGATCTTATCGTTGAGTCATGAAAGATGATAGCTATATGTTTTGAGCTTATGAAATTGTGATGCTTAAGACTCCAAGTCCTAAGACTCTAAGTCTTAAGATTCTACAAAATTTTCAAGTTTAAAATCGTGATGGATGTTTATTATGTTATTTTGAATATCTGATTTCTTATTTTTGAATGTGTTGTTGATACACATGAATGTTCCTTATGTATGATTATCTTTTTTATATTGAATACATTTTTCTTGATTTCTGTTTTTTTGTTTATTTTTTGGATCTTTTACGATTTTCTCTATTTTTTTTATTTTTAATATTTTTTTAAAATTTTAAAATTAATTTTACGATATGCTACGCTATGTTTGCGATACGTTATGATATGGCGTATAGGTTGGCCCGACCAATGCGCGTTACACTACACCTTTTACAACATTGATTTGACTAGCTCATTTTGTGTATGTTGCTCGCCCTTTTTGTATGAAGTGCAATGATATCCTAAAGTTACATGCTATAAGAAGGGTGTGAAACTGTGAATATTAATTTTGTTTGCGTGAATTTCATTACACTAAGGCAGAAACATTGGGTGCACAAGCTCCTTTGGTGGTTTTTATTGGTGAAGGTTGGAATTTGGTCCCCAACTATTGCTTAAAAAAGTGGTTCGTCAGCCTCGGACATGTCCTATGTGCAGTTACACACTTTCAAGGACTTGACAACTTGTGTCATGTCCTGCTTCTATGTCTCTGATTTCGATGGAAGTGGAAAAATATTGAATTGTCCATCCCCTTGCACAGAGATTCTAGGGAAGGTGGTCATCAGTTGCTGGAAATTTGCTTAATGCCTTGGCAACCTTCCTGATGCTCTGTGTCTGTCAAACACCATGTCTGCAGACTCTCATGCACTCATCTGTAACCATGTCACACAGTTTGTCTATAGGTGGCCTAAGAATATCCGAAAAAGAAGTCTATTTATAGACACATGGACAGGAAATCCAACATGGTAGATACTTATTCACTTGTGGTAATGTCTTTTCTACAGTGATGCCGACTACAGTGATGCCCTGTTTTGACTCCTATTATAAATGCTGTTCTTGAGACCTAACATAAGGTGTATCATGCCAGTAGTTTTGATAGTAACATTGATGCATGACTGGTGACTGAATGTGTGTTTGCATATTTCCAGGAACCATGGGCCTGGTGGACTACACTAATTCTGAGGACATGAAATATGCGGTATACACACTTTTATTGAAATTCTTTGGCTTATAATGATTCTCCATATATTCTCGTATTAAATGTATGAATTCATCATTTCATTCTTTCATCCAGATACGGAAACTTGATGACACTGAGTTTCGAAATCCGTTTGCACGATCTTATATCCGGGTAAATTTTTTCCAGACATGGTGAAAGTGTTGTTGAAATAGGTTTGGTATGCACCCCTATGTCATAATTTGTCCATGAAATTCTCAAATGTTATGGAGCAGGTTAAATGTTATGAAAAGAGTGCATCAAGGAGCCGCAGCCCAAGTAAAGACCGTGGAAGGAGTCGGAGTAGGAGCCGCAGCAGAAGCCGAAGTCCAAGACGAGAAAGAAGCCTAAGGCATGGGGCATTCCTACATATTCAAATCCTCTTTTCAAGACATACTATTAACTTTGTTGTAGAAAAATATTGGTGCTAAGTGATATGTTTTCCTTCCATTTGCAGCAAATCTCCACAACGGTCTGCCTCAAGGTCACCATCAAAACCAGGTCCTTCCAGATCGGCTTCCCCTGTGAGGGCATCTAGGTAACTTTCTGTCACTTGGTTTTTTAGTTTGTTTCTGCAATGGTTTGTTCACTTGCCTGGTATGTTTCACAATATAGGTCACGGTCCAGATCTTTATCCCGAAGTCCTGTAAGTTTTGAATTTGATAGTTTTAAATGAATTTTGCCATTATAATGCTAATAATTTTGCATCCTCTTGTGACTAACTACTTTTCTCGTCTTTCAGGCATAGACATATCCAAAGTTGACCTTTTGCTAGATGTGCTCTATTGTCTGCTGCAGGGACACTCCATGTTTTTGTTTTCAGTTATGACAGTACAGATGCTTTATGATTTTCTTTCTTTGATCAGCTTAGTGATCAAATTTTCCGTTTGTCCTTAGTATTGTTGGACTGATAAATTAGTGCCCAGTTGATATCTGTTATGTGCGTTCTTATCTGTTCCTCTACCGGTGCTTTTACATGTCAAAATGTCTGTGTCCGTGCTTTTTGTTCTGCTTGGATGAATCTAGTCAACTTGCTCCTTTTCTTTGGATCTGCTCTGGGCTTTGAGCTCTTCCTAGGACATCTTCCGCTACCGTAGTGTTTATTTGGAAGGGGGCTCCGGTAGTTGTTGAGATCAGTTCTGGTTTTCGTGTTCTACCTACTTGAGAAAGCCCAGATGGGGTTAGCGGTAGCTTTTGTGCACCTGGATAGGAGGTCTGATTGACGGCCTCCAAGTTCAAGAAGGCGAAGAGTGCAAGTCAATGTTTGGACCACAGAGCACATCTCTGTCTTCTTGACTTGGTAGGAGTTAGCTTAGCCTACTTAAGATTGACCCTACGGTAGCTCATTTTTTTCTTTGGAGCTGTTTCATTATAGGTGGCATTCATCTATAATGAGTCTAAACTGATCAGCTTGTCTCCATTGTGGGAGCGATACTCTGTTTAATGAGGCGATTCGTTCCTCCATTTCAAGGTGCACTGAGTTGCAAGAGACATGGTCACAGGGTGGAAGTGTTGCTTATGTTTAGTTAAGGCAAATCTCTGTTTATGTCGTTTTTTTAAAGAAAAAACGTATTAATTGTGTAGTGGTGGACTTAAGTTCGCGTCAATTGGCACATATCTCTCGAACATTGTACCATTTTTGGACGGCGACTTAAAGGGGACGTGCCGGAGCCTGTGCTTCTACGAGCAGGTTGGAATACCCTGGTGTAGTTGCTTTCCTGGACCCTTGTATGGCTTGGGTACATGAAAAGTGATGCATACCTCTGATTCCTATTCTAGTCTAGGACAATCCACCTATGTAGGCGCATGTAGCTCTTGAGTAGTTGGTAACTTCTGGACCAAATGCTGCAATAGTCAACCATGGTTCAAGAGGTAGTTTGGTCGTCGCTGTAACCTGTCTCGGGGCCTTACAACAAACCAAAATGAAGGCTTCTTCAGGATGCCTGAGATCCTCTTAGTTATTTCAGAATACAACTAGCTTTGGTCTTGGGCGACGAATGACTTTCGCATATTTCCAGCACTATATTCCCATTTGGTCGTCAAACAGAAAAATGTTTTTATTTTGTCATTAATGCAAAAAGTCCCTTGGAGGTAGAGGGAATAAAAAAGGTCTTCATGCTTCTTTTTCGAATATGGATTGTTAAGCTCTTGTTCACTCATACTTAAGCATGCTTTCATAAGTTTACTTTTTCATTGGATATAGTGTGGTTCTTCATAACCGAGCCGAACCCACTTATACAGAACCGCTTGACGGTGAGCCGAGCTTAGTTCGAAACGAATTTCTAGTGCGAGTTCGCGGAGGCAACCCAGGTTGCTCCTGAAGAAAAAGGAGAGCGTATTTTTTAAACAATTTTTCTATTATTACATTACACATTATTTTTGCATTAAAATATAAAAAATCCTACTCTGCTACAGAAAGTAGAAACCAGTCAAGCACTAAAGGAAGAGACTGATGAGGATATGGGATCGCTTATTTTAATGTCTTACGACCGTTGCTTCTTCAACAAGGTTCTGCATGTATTGCAAAATTTTGATAGTTTTATTAGTTCAGTTCTTATTGTGTCTCCCATTTAGTCGGAGCAGCCCTTTGGATAAAAGTTCAATTTTCAGATTCCTGGTATATGGATAAAAAACCAGGAAAAAAGTAAAACAGACCTTTTCTAAAAAACCGAAGGGCAAACAGGTATTCTGAAAACCAGACAATGTTCTGGACTTCAAAGAAAGGGGCGTCTCTCTCCGTGACGAACTGGTGTTGGAAGCGTCTTCCCTCCTCCTCTGTGTGTAGCAGCGGGCGAGGTTGAAAACATGGAGGACGAGTGGACCATCGTCATCGGTCGCCGATCCAAAGGCCGTTCCAGGAAGCCCAGGCCCTCCTTGCCCAAAACCACAGCCCCGTGTCGTGGCCTCTATCCTCATCAACCGCCACTGCATTCTGACGACGACGACGACCACCTCGGCGAATCACTCCTCCTCACCCGGAAGGTCGAGGCCTCCATCAAGAAGCTCCAAGAATCGTCCTTCTTCTCTGCCTTCCTGGATCAGCTTCAGTCCCCACCCTTCCGGACCAAACTCGACCAAGTTCTGGGTTCTCACCCTCTGATCAAGATGGTCGTGTATGGCATCGGCAGCATCGCGTCCTGCGAGCGTGCTCGCCTCCAGTTTGCATTCGCTGTCCTCCTCCGCCGTGCTTTGGGCTTC
Organism: Nymphaea colorata; assembly: GCF_008831285.2. Taxonomy (NCBI): domain Eukaryota; kingdom Viridiplantae; phylum Streptophyta; class Magnoliopsida; order Nymphaeales; family Nymphaeaceae; genus Nymphaea; species Nymphaea colorata. The sequence goes on from NC_045147.1 coordinate 13,197,760, forward strand.
GTCGCTGGCATCGAGGTCTTCGACCCCGTCATCTCTCCCGTCGAGTCGAAGGTTATGGAGTCCTTTGACTTCTCGATGATCCCAACTGATGAGCAAGGCCGGAGGGTCGCCCACGAGCCCACCTTGTTCTTCATGCCGCACTGTGAAGCGGTTCTGTACAACAATCTCTTGGAAGCGAATTGGGGATCCCCGTTATTGAAGAGAATCGTTGTTTTGGGGAACAGTTTCAGTGGTTACGAACAATTCGTTTCGGAATTTAGAGGGGCGCACATTGCCGGCTCGACGAATTACATCATAGGGGTGAGGGAGCACACTGAAGAGATTGAGGTCAAGGTGGATGAGGAATTTTTCTTGCCGTTCCACGACACCAGTTGGCATTTCTTCGAACTGGGTTCTGATTCGGAGTTGCCTATAGGAGTTTGAGATAATAGGTCGACTGACAGAGTTGCTGGGCATACTTCGGAAAAGTTTTCGCATTTCATTGAGCTGAATTTCTGTTGGGAGTTCTAATTTGTAGATGAGAAGTTAATGGGGTGATAACTCGACGACATTTACCGAAAAAAGATTAAATTTATTGTAAATGTTTCAGAAATTGTGGGAGGACTAGTTCAAGGTTGGTCATCGCATATATTTTTGGTTATCCTATAGAACAGTTGATGCATGTTCTGAACATATGGAACAATGTACGGACGGGGAGTATGGAATTGCAGTTTGGGATCTTCATATTCTTGTCCAAGATATTGAAGGTCATGTTAGGCATCTCATGATCTTTATTGGAAAAGAAAAAATACCTGAGGAAAAGTATGGTTTCTCATGATAACCTCTATTATAATTTGCTGTCGTATCATCTACTAGGACTGCTGTTATGTTAATTAACGCTGGCATACGAAAATGGCATTGAAAAATCTATACTTGGTGCATCTTAGTTCTCGTACTTCAGTTTACATTCGAAATAGTGTTTTCCTCCGGCTTTGTATTCACATAATTTGCTCTCTTGTGCCTATAATTTGTCTTTTTCTTTGGTGAGATTAAGATATAAGGTTCCTTAGGTGGAACTTGTCAAGCTGTTAATGTGACTCACGAGTAATGGCATTGACATTCTGTAATAGAAACAGAAGCTGCTCGAATAGGCACCATTGTTAAGGGAAAAACAACCGTTTCGTTGATAGTCTCAGCAAGCTGTGCGCTGCCAAAATGAGTTGAGATGTAGTCGTAAATCTCTTTGAAGATAACTGAGGCATGGCATTGTACAGGGGAAGATCTGTTAGACCATCGTGAAATTCGATCTGCATTGAATATAGTTAATCTTTTCACTGCCGTTGTTTTGACATCATGGAGTTGTTCTCTATCCTGCCATGGCCAACAACATTGTGTTCATCTTGTGTGATCTGCATCTTTGGTTGTTTTTTGCAACAGTACAACAGCTCTCTGTTCAAGCAGGCTTTCTTAGGTCTATTTTTTTGTCTGTCAAATTTTGCAGTTCTCTAAGGAGAGTTGGATATTAGTAGCAAGATTGCACAAATTTCTTCACATTGAACATTTCGCCGGATGTGCTCTGGCTTGTAGCGACCTGTGGAGAACTCGGGCAGAAGTAGAACCGATATCTAGACTAGGACAGGTTGAAAACAAGCTGGATTCATGTAGGTGGCAATGCGTTGCAGACAAACGGAGCTTGTAGATATTAGGTTGAAATTCCACATGATGGCCTATTATTCACTTGACTGCTTCAGTATATTGTTATAAGAATGAACATTTTTGTTTTAAATAATTTTATATTATACATCTGAAATTTTGAATGGGCAGATGTCAGAAAAGCTGCTTGTCTGGGTCTTTTTAGCTTTGGTTGTTTGCTTTTTGCAACTTTAGTTGGCTTGTGCCGGTCATGCCATGAAAGAAGATTGGCACTGCGTATGTTGGATGGTCTCTCACAAATTTCACGAATACATCCAAGCAGAAGCAGAAACAAAATCAGATTTTGTTTTCAGATATTCAAGGTTTACCAAAACACTGTACTCTTTGAGAAAATAAAATTGAAAAATTAGGAAAAAAAAAAGATTTCAGAATTTGCAACCAAGCAAGTTCCGGGTGTTTGTTTTCCTGAAATTGTTTATTTTTGTTTGCGAAAGTAAATGGGAAACTTGCTGGCAGCCATTTACAGACACAAAGAGCTTTGTTGGCTTCACATGTTTGGATAATGTTACCGTAGATTATCAGTTACAATTAGGTCGTCTGATTTAGAAAGTGAACAGTACCCATCCAAGCAACTCATCGTTTGGCCCTTGAAAGGGCTCGCTTGGCTTGGCCAGCAAGCTTAGCCTAGTCGAACAAATAAGCTGAATATGAGCAACGATTGGTTGTCTAGACTTGTTCATACAGGATTTTAATGAACTCATGTTCCGCTAATGCTTGGTTGAACAATTAAGCAAGGGCAACGGCTCAAACAAGTTCTTCAATCTTGAACTGTTGAGCCCTAAAAAGCTTGGTTGACTCTTCAGTTTGTTTACCAGACATACGGAATATGAGTGGCAAGCCTAGCCGTAGATACGGTGGGTTTATAGCAAATTCCACACAAGATCACTTGTTGGTATCAAACTCACTGGAGTCACATGTTTCGATGGAAACAATTATAAGGGTATTATACCAAGAGAACGAAGTTGTATCGGTTTACATGCAAATGAGAATGTAACAAACTCTGTCTTACAGTATATTCTCCATGGAAATACTTTTATTGTTGGCATAAATATAGGTAATTTACTTATTCAAGGCCTAGCAATATTGTGTTCAGCTCGTGGTGAGATCTCCTCCCCTTCAAAACCAGGTTGGCTACCTGGAACTCCAAGGTTCAGCAGTGTCTCTTCCCATTTCCTGGCAGGACCCTTCCACGAAAAATCCTGAGCCATGCAATTCTGGATCATCTCCTCATGAGCAGGTGTCCTGTAGATGGCCAATGACCTCCTCACTGAGTTTGCAAGCGCCCTTATATCTGCTGGGTCAACAGCCTCACACTGGAAAAACAGTAAACAACAGAAACTTAGTTGGAGAATCACAATGAACTAATGGCAGCTTGTATATGCACCAATTGGTTTGATGATAGTTATAACTTACATTGACATTGAAGGGACCCATCTGGAATCCTGTGAACCCATCTCTAATAGTGTCGGCCAGTCCTCCGGTTGTTGCAGCATTGCACACCTTATCATAAGAAAATATTGAGCAGTCAGATTCTTTTGCACCATTCATCAGACAATTTAGATTATACATTTATACATATGCACGCAAGTAACTTCATGCTTTGAGTATCAATGTTAAGAAAACATATCATTTTATTGAGACTGAAGTTCAATTCTGACAAGAATGAGCTTATTCATAGTGACTGGAAAAGAACTAAATCTGTAATCATACCGTTCCATATTTCATTCCTTGTAGCTGGACAAGGCCGCAAGGTTCAAATCTACTGGGAATCAAAAGAAAGTCAGCTGCTGCTAGCATCTTATGGGCTAAGGCAGCATTAAATTTGGCTATTCCTCTAGCGTTTTGTGGGTACGTGGACCCCAACTGTTCAATCTGATTCTCCATGTGTTTCTTCCCGGTTCCCTGCACAGAGCACCGTATTGTTATGAATGAAAACACACATCTACGTAGACACATTTATTTGTATTGATAATTCTGTTTTAACAGGGAAGTTAAGTCATAATCACAAAAATGGAAATGGTATCGGAAAACTGCATTCAAGATGATAGATGAAGCCAAGATGAGAGAAATTCACAATTTCACTACATACAAGAGCAACTAACTGAAGGTTCTCTCCGATAAATTCTGGCACAGCAGCTACCAAAATGTCAGAACCTTTCTGCTCCTCTAGCCTACCAATGAATGCAAACAACGGGATGTTTCGGTCCACTGGTAGTCCGAGAGCTGCTTGAAGTGCTTCTTTCAACACAGGCTTTGCCTTGAGGACCTGCGAGCTTGATGTTAGCAATGGAGACAAACATTCTTTGGTTGCTAATTCATGAATGATTTTTTTTGCATAAGCAAACTCACTGTTGTAGCATCGTAGTTGACATCAATATACTTGTCTGTCTCGGGATTCCACTCGTTTACGTCCATTCCATTCACTATGCCTGTTATCCCAGTTCTGCAAATGACCTTATCCAATTCCACCCCTTTAGATGACCCGGACGTCAGTTCCTGTGCATAGTATGGGCTCACTGTTAGAACCTTGTCCGCTTCCAGAATTCCAGCCTGCATCCAATTGATCTTCCTGCCAGCCACAGGCCTGGAATACCTGCAAGGATCACATACAGATGTTAGGAATATGCCTCTGCCCTTCATAGATTTTAGTTGCTGGGTGTTCAAGCAGAGACTTGTAACGGACGTACCCATCTGTGAACTCAAAAGAACTCCTGAAGTAGTCAGGCAGATTCAGAAGTTCAAAGTCAGGGGCCGCAAACCGACCTTGGTAGGAAATATTGTGGATGCAAAATGCGACCTAGAATTAGAAAATGATCCGAAGTCAATGAGAATGTTCCATTTATTTGAATGTCTTTAACTACAAGAAAGATTGGTACCTTGGCATTTTGGTACATTCCTCTTGATTTATACATGCTTTTCAGGTAGCAAGGAAGCAGAGAAGTGTGCCAGTCGTTGGCAATGAATGCAACATCTTCTCCTGGTTTTGCAGTATAATTCAAACTATTATTGATGGCATAGATCGAACTGGTAGCAACTTAAGTCAAAAGAAAGAAAAAGAGAATACCATATGGACCAGAAAAATATTGATTGCTATTCAGATTGAGCACTCTTGGTGCTTCCAATGCTGCCTGCACAGCAGAGTCACAAGGTCAGAACTTTCCTTTCTTTCTTGTGTACAACAACTGCCTACGGATCCCATGGACAGCATATATTGCAAAAGCCAAGAAGTGTTACGGCACAAAAAGAACGAGGAACCACATCCCATGCAAGGATGTAACAAGAAATATGAAAGAATGATAAGTCGTGCTATGATAAAGCATGCTAATAGGTTATATGGGTATGATGATGATAAAAAATAATGTCTGCAAATGCTACCATGAAAGGGCTAGATTGTGGAGAATTCACCTGGCACAACAAGCTGAACCTTAGCTGGTTATCTTGATAATCCACTCCCGTCGTAGGGCCATATAGCTTGCCAGCAGTTATACCCCAAACCTGGAATTCAAAGAACTCAATTTTTAGTTTCAACCAGAAATTCTATCATTTGAAGCACAAAATGTAAGCCAGATTTCTAAGAACCAGATCCTGGTGGCTTGCTCTTTCTTTGATATATAAAGAGGAATATACGATCAAGCTCTTATGAACTAGACCTTAACATGATAGACCCTCATTAGTGGCAGATCCTAACATTGTGCATCATTCGATCCGTAGTGCTAGTTGCAGACTGAAAATTTTATGTACATTGGTTTAACTTTTTGAAGTGGTAAGAGAAAACACTCAAAGAAAAATCAAACTCGTCTTTTTGATAACGCACTCAAAGAAAAATCAAACTCGTGTTTTTGTCATACCGCCAAAAGCTGAGCCCTTTCTATAAAATTTTTCCTATAAATTTGATTATAGAGAAAGGCAAAACTGTGATGGGTGGAGCCTCTAGGCAGTAGTGAAGCCGCAAGTTTGAGGTTTTAACAATGAATGCTTGCATGCTACCAACCAAGTAACTATCAAATTTTTTCTTGTAAAAGAAGAAGATTCAGAAAGAATGTGACAAACCTTAGCAAGGAACCATGGGTGATCAACAAAAACACGATCAACTCCTCTCTTATGACAGTGGAAAAAACGTACAGTTTCAGTTCTGTCTCCCACGTTCACCTGCACTTTTACAGACTCCGAGTTATTACAACATTCATGCATAATTTCTAGCTACATTCTATGTTGGAAGTGGGAAAAAAATATATTATTAAATAATATTTACAGGAATGCTGTTCAAACTTTAAAATACCTGGACCAATACATTGGTATCCCATGCATCACTGTACTGATCATAGCGAGGAGAGATCGTCATTACACGGTGACCCCTTGCCTACAGGAAAGCCATGAATTCAGGCCTTAGTTTAGTACAGTTCACACCCAAAAAGGCAAATTGATGAAATGTTTTAAACATGGTCACAAAATGCCAGACTAAGCTACATCATGGCAAGAAAAATCTCCTGATATCAACAATCCTTTAATTAATCTCGGAAATGTTTCCCATAAATTTGCCACATAGGCTCTCAGTCGACATTCTTTCTCTTGCAATTTACAGGGAGGTTCACAAAGGAAAAATGACTCTCTTTTCTGTTTTCATCCGAAGGATAGAATATATGAATTTGGTATAAATAAGATATCTCCGCTGAAAAACTAACAGTAAGATATGTATTTGAGGGACAGAGCCAAAGTAGATTTTCAAAAAAATAAAAGGTAGGTAAAAGATTTCCCTGAAGCCTACTGGATTTTTCAGAAAAGAAGACTGACCCCTAAGAAGAACTAGCCATTGTGTTTTCCTCTTCTTCTTTTGCATGCAAAATTTGGAGCCAACTTTTGTCCTAAACTAGTAAACTTACAGCCATTGCAGGTGGGAGCCCTCCTAAGACATCACCAAGTCCTCCAGTTTTACTCCATGGCGACACCTCTGCTGACACAAACACCAAACTCATTCCTCCACTGCACTCAATCACACTTTTAGATCTTCTGCTCTCCTGCTTAGATGCTGTTTTGGCCACATGGCCTTGAATCGCTAAGGCATCGCTCTGTGAGTTCGTAACACTGAAAGATCTCAACCCACTGTAGGATTTCAGCTTCTGCCTGTGAAGATGCGGCCTTCTGTGAACAGCAGCATTATTTGCAGATGGGACTACCTTTGAGTTACAGGCACCAACGCAGTTGAAATAGGAGGCACCTGATATCAGGGGCGCAGCATTCAATGTTGCCATTCGAGCTTTCTAGCCGACTCTGTAACAGCAGGGACCGAGAGACTAAGTTCAGCTGCAGAAAATCAGACATTCTTAATAAGAAGTTGAATGAGAATTTGAATGCTATGAAGCCAAGTACACAATTTTCCGGTAATCAGAAAAATTCTCGATGTAGAAATGAATCACCATGAGAAATTAATCAACTGTATATTATGATAAAACTACGGTTTCCCAAAACATGCAATATTGGCAGAATGGCATAGCCAATGAGTTATATGAGCAAAGAAATTCAAAATGTTCATCTTCATGTCAATTCAGTTATTGCATTTTTCAATTTCTTACTCGTCACCGACATGAAAAATTTTAATAAGAGATCCTTGATGAACATGGAGGTGGAAAAGGAACACCAATACTTCATAGATCATGCAAAGAGACCAAAAGAAGTCAAGAGGAAACAAACAAGAAAAAAGAATTATCACTACCAACTTCATCAAATTCAAGCACTTGAATGCAGAAAGGAAAAAAAAAAAAAAACAAGAAATGGCATCACAGCAAATGAAAGAAGGGAAAGGAGAACTAATCCTCCTCACTTTGTTTCTTCCTTTTGGAGATGAACAGAAAGAGAAGGAAATGCCAGGAAGGATGAAGATCGGACTGTGACAAACTCCACTATTTGTAGCAGAGTAGTGGACCATGACAGTGTCGTCACGTTGGAGATGAACCACCCAGGCCATGCACTGCAACGCTTTCTCACAAAGCTAACAACTGCTGAAACGCTTGCTTAGTAATGCTGGGTTTGCTTTATGCTTTAAGTTGTAACCAACCTGCCTTGTTCTGATATTTCTCGTTCGGGAAATGGCTGAATCTGCCTGAATCGGAGGATTCGAATCGGATCAGTTTATTGAATCAGTGGTGAACTGATTCAAATCGTTGCTGATTCAAGACCTTATGTCAGCTTTTAACCATTTCAACATCTCTAATCTTTGCATATTTTCCATTTCTTAAAAATGGGTTTGATATAATCTTTTGGATTGGCAATTGATTCAACTAAAATGGTGAATTGGGTAGTTCACCGAATAGGGAGATCCATCGATTCAGTTGATGAACCGACTCTTTTGCAACCCTGGTTATGACAAATTTGACAAGAAACTCTCTCTCTCTCTTTCTCTCTTTTTTGGATCGTGAAGCCGTTGCAAATGGTTCCGTGTTCAGTTCCACTACAATAAGAACACAAGGCAGCTCTTAACATTTCATTTTCAAAACTAAATAAGGACACGAATTTAACATCTGCCACCCTGAGAAACCGAAAATTTTTAGTTGCGTTTATTTTAATATTATTCTATCACTAAATTGCCTTTTTAACGTTTTAGATAACATCTTTTGTTTCTCACGTTAAGGAGAGAAGATTACTTCAAACTTTTATTTAACAGGGTTTAACGAAAAAATGGCATTCCTTAAGAAAATTACAAGAGGTGGTCTCCTTTTTATAATCGTAGGTAAAGGGATTTAAAGAGAAAAAAAAAAAAAAACTTTGGTGGCCAATCCAAGCAAGATTTGCAGTTCGATCCATGGTAGCAGCAACTTAACCCGATCAAGGTCAAGTGAGGCTTCCATAAGGTGCTCAAAACAAGTATGAATAAGATCCAGATCCAGATCCAGATCAAAGCCCGAGAGATATTCACTTCTCAGCAACGGAAGTCTTTGTCAAAAGTATCTGGGCGTTGGTTCGAGAACTCCAACTTTGCCGGCCAAACTTAGTGCCTGAATTCTTAAGAAGGAAAAAGCAACCAGACATATAGCAGACAGAATCAAAGCACCCATGTCCATTGGTTGGGCGTTGTTGGATCCAACCCCATTTTGGATTTGGTGGAACCTGTTTTAGTTTGGCAAAAAATAAATCAACTCATGGATAATGTTCGGGTCGGACACACCAGATCCAACATGCTTATAGGGTATATGGAAACTCATAACAGGCCCAGGTTCGATCTTGGTCCTGGTTGAGATCCAAAGTGGATCTCATTTTGGTGGGCCGGACTATAAACTCTTTGAAATTTTGTAGTTCGATAGATTCCTCATCTAAAGTTTAGAAAGACATAATAGGAGGTAGGTAAGGCATGCTGGAGCTCCCAACCAATGCCATGGCCTCATCTTTCCCACATGTACTGGTACTTCAAAATTCAGCAAGCTCAATGGTTGGATTTGCTTGTTGATCATGTTAGGAACATAGCACTTGAGCTGTTGTAACTAGGGGTGGGCAATGGCCCACACTGGGCCCAAGACATCCAGGACTTGCCCAACATGGTTATAACTTACAGCCAACCGCCCCCCTGGTCATGTCCGAGCCTGCCCGGGTCGTGTCTGGGTTCGAGTTGGCGAGATTCTTCAAAAAAAAAAAAAAAAAGTCATCCCAGTTAGAACACTGACATTGATCCAAGTTGATCTGCAATTTGCAGCTTGAGCCCAGTTCTATGTGCTGGAAGAGCAAAACGTGAATAAAATCACTTTCTTAAAGAGATCCAAAATCTCCACCGTCCAATTTGATGATGGATGGTCCAACAATCACGCTTCAATATTTAGCTAGGTGCAACAAGGGCCGACAAGAGCATATGCTGCTGAAACAGAAAGGAACTAAAGAGACCGTTCTATATACATGTGTAAATTAATCTGTAAACTATGCCATTTGGAAAGTCACATGCCATTTTTAAACTATGCATAAAGTCGAACTAAAAACTTTAAATTATTTTCTTTTAATATTTTTAAGACCACGACACGTGAACCACCTAATCAATTTGTGAGATTGAATTTCTCTCAATCATTTTATAACTTATCATGTTCCAAGAAATCAATGGATGTTTTTTGTGGAAGGGATTGTATTATTTAGGAACTCTATTTTTTAGATTCGACAAACATAAAATCTTGCATTTATGTATGTAATTGAATCAGATTTTTCTATTAGACTTCAGTTGGATATCAAACTTGGATCCATATTCGGGTGCCAAACTGCAATACTCAATTCAAATAGAATTAGTAATTTGGATCCATATTTCTCAAGCAAATCCGGTTAGATCCATTAAAAAAAGAAGTAATACCTGATCCATTTATATCCACAAGATTTAGAGATTCCAACAGTCCAGAGGCTAAACTCCATCACAAGTGAATTTTGGATTTTCTTATGATGTATTCGAGATCTGTAGAAATCTTGCTGTATGTAATTAAAAGTAAAATTTAATACTGCCATTAACTCGAAATTAACTTAGATTTTAAGCTTGAGTTGCGTCATAAAGAGAAAGATCACATGATGTACTTGGAAATCTGTGAACGAAGCAAGAAACCCCTTTGACCTCTTTCAGTTTTATTTTCCAAAATTAATTATTTATGAAGGTGACATGTGTTGTGGCCTTGAAAATGCTTATCAAGATTGGACTTGTGCTGCAGGCTTTACTGTCATTTTAATTAACAAAATTAATTATCTTCGACTTCTATATAGTGACAGCTAAAATACTACGAAAGATATCCCATTCTAGGCCCCATAACATGCCACAAACCTTAAAAACTTACTTTCTTAGAAGACACTCATTCACTTCGTCAATATATATATATATATATATATATATATATATATATATATATATATATATATATACATATGTATAGAGAGAGAGAGAGAGAGAGAGAGAGAGAGAGAGAAAGAGGGGTAATAGGAAGGATATGTCCGACTTGCAAATGCCAATATTTTTTGAAGGTGAGACATAACTAAACAATTTATTTTTATTAATAGAATATGTATGCTTTTTCCTCTTGAAATTAGAGCACATTGTTCATGAAATACAATAAGATCACAAAAAAAAAAAATGAAATAGCATTATATTTGCCTTTGCTTCTTAGTCAAAAAACAGAGTCACAGTCTTTTAACTTTGTAAAACCCAAAGGTTAATTGACCTCTGCATGCTTTGGCTTATGCAAGGATATGAACTTTTTCTTGGTTTCAACTCTCACCACTTTGCGAAAACCCGACATAAAATATCAAATACTACATAACCCTGTCCTTCTTGAGTCTAAAAAGCCGCGGTCTCGATTTCCAGTGGTTATATTTAAAGGTCGTTTGGCATTAGGGACACTGAAACACTAGAATTAGTGTCTTATGAATATGCTCTAACTTTTTATTCATGTAATGCTTCGAGAGTGTCCCTGCTACCAAACGGCCCTTTAGTTTTTCTGTCCTTTGGTTGCCTTGAGCACTTCAAATTCTTACCCATCACCTCTTCTCTACCATATTCATTCATTCCTTTTAGCTAACACAAAAGCCTCTAGAACCCTTGACTGAAAGGTGGCTCCAAAGGGCAGATGGAGGTACAGAACACTTTGTTACAAAGTGGCTTGATATATAAGGTTAAAGCAAGATGTACTTCTTCGCAATGTTCACGTTCATCACTGAATATGACACTCCAACTAATTCATCAGTACCTTTGTCCGCTTGTGGAAGAAAACAAACAGAGAAAAACTTGTGCAGTTGGGTGATTGCATTACGTTACTTAAGCGTTTTTGAAAGCTCAAAGGACAAAGGCAGGGGGTTTTACAGATACTGAATTACGGCGGTGGTGGCGAGCAAGTGAAGTTTTAGTCTCTCTCTCTCTGTCTCTCTCTCTATATATATATATATATATATATATTATAAAAAGCCAAGATGCGTTGTTTCTGTGGTTTTTTGAGGGTTTAATATTGTGAGGAGGTGGCTTGGAAACGGGTGAAAAGCATCTGTCTTTTTGGCTTTAAGTGTAAGAGAAGTGCAGGACTGTTTGATTGTTAATCACGCGTGCGGCGCTTGAGACAAAAGAGCGCCCACAGGAAAAAGGGAAAACCAGGTTTCTCAAACTTGGTTGAACGGAGGACGCAACCCAAAGGAAAAAAAAAAAAAAAAAAGTTGGTTTTCGTTCATGAATCGACTTAGAAAATTGGAGCACGTTTCCGGGCAATAATTTTACTATTTAACAATTTAGACCCAAAAGTTTGGACAAATTCAGGGAGCGTCTTTGCTGCTCGTTCTACTGAAGAGGATCTACCTTGCTTTCTCGAAAGTAGAGAGGAAAAAAAATGCACAACTACCTGTCAATGTGATCCGTTTGCCTCGTGTTGAAACAGTAAATATGAATCGTCATATTTCTGCACGCACATCAATAATTGAGAGCTGAGGAAGACGGAGGAAAGTTGGGAGCAGGCTACCTAACTTGACTTGCACTAAACAATCCAAGCGGCATGTTTGAATTAAGGATCATATGTAAGTAATAAGTGCAAGGTTCTCTGTTTAATTATGTTCACAAATTTCTTTCTTTTTGTTCAAGAATTTTTTAAGAAGTAAGTTTAGCTGTTCCAATTTCTTATTCTGTTCTGGACAAGTGACTGAGATTTTATTACTTACAAACCTTCAACGTTGGATATCCTTGAATCTTCAGTTCTTATAAAAACTAACAAAGTGTGCTAGTCTGAAATTTGTTTTTGGGGTTCCGAACAATGTAAAAGATCACATCGCGTCCAAAAGTTGGATTTGGAAAGATGTAATTGCACTTACTGTCTTACATTGCATTCTGTCCTCTTCTGCACCTCATACCCCGAATAGGAAAATCACCAAACGAGCTCCCTTATCATATTCCCGTGCTGATCCTTTTCTGTCCAATGACAGAAGACATTTACCTTATCTTTTTCACATGCGGAGCAGCCGATGTACGAGATGCATCTTTGCTGTGCCCCATTGGAAGCCCTTGTCTCCATTATCAATTTAGTTTCTCTCCTTCCTCGCAAATCTTTCACCACGTACCCCAAAAGGTGAAAAACATTACTCAAGGAGCCACTTGGTACGAGGGAGATCAGAGGACACTCAAACGAGTTGTTTAAAAGTTGAAATTTTTGAAAGTTTATAACGCTTTGTAAGTATCTTATAATTCATAGAACACTAAAACTCAAATTCATATATAACACAGTAGGACTACGTGTTCATGAACCTCCATAACAATGTCTCATTCGCCACACGACCCCACTGGTATGGTTTCTTTCTTCCTCTTTTTCCCCAACATGGGTCGAGAAAACTAGTTGCCCTGTTTTTCCTTACCTTTGTGTTTATATGTATCTATTTTACAACTCAACAGGCTGCGTTACCACTTAAAAGGCACTGAGTTGTTAAGAGATGTAACGTGGATGATGATGCTAAAAGCTTCCCTAGATAAACATGCCAGGCGTAACAAGCCTAAAGCCTAGTCTGAAAAAGTTTACCATGTCAAGGATAAGTCTAAAACATACAGGTGAAGCTTCCCTGGTCATTACCTCCCTCTTTTTTTTCTCTCTCTTCATGTTCACTGTTTGCATCGTCCGTCCCGCAAGTATGCAACCCGTGAAAGTAAAAACAGACATGTCACAGAATGAATCATGTGGCCTGTTTACACCAATTTTTCCGACTTTTTTTTGTTTAGGGCCAACCAGTCGCCCGACAAACATGAGGTCATGAATTGGAATCAGGAAAGATTCCATGGAACCAAGAACCAAAACGACTAGGAGCCACAAACCAAACACCGGACAACTCATCAAGGACTACCAACGAACGAAACCAAATTTTACCTGGAAGATGGACGTCAAAGTTCTTCATATAGACCCAAAAACATTCCAAAGCAACAACAACGAAAAGAATTGGGCGCAAAGTCTTTAGTACAACAACCCATCAAAGAGGAACAAAGTATAAAGGGATTGAAAAAAAAAGCCCGCGCAAGGAGAGACTTCTAGTTCTGGACACTTGAACTTACAGACACCACGTTACAGACCTAAGAAAACTAGGGCTCCGAAAGGAGCGGTTACGGCCTTTGCTTTCTCCTTTCCTTGTTATCCTTTTCTGCGTTCCCTTGTCGACTCCGCGGCTTCTGCATCAACGCGCCACAAACCCGGAAGAAGGATAAGCTGAGCGGACGACGAATGGCGCAAATCTGGAGTTACCTGTGCGCCGTGACCAAAGTCTCGACGAAGCGCAGGCCGTCGAACCTGGGCGCGAACATATTCCCGCCCGAACTCCTCTGGCAGGCCGAAGCGGAGCCATTTCCAGCGGATATTGCCTGAACACATAGGGGGAGAACGTGAGAAATCGGGCGACTCCGACCAACATAAGAAACAGAGGATCAAAACCACAAGAATCTCTGGTGAGTGATTAAGGAAAGACCACATAAACCAGAGAAACAACAGAAAATCACAATCATGAACAAAAGCAAAGCAGAAACGAGGGCAGATCACGCCAAATAAAAGAAGAACAAGGAAAAAAAAAACGTAGGAGGAAACGCAGAAGACGAAGTATTCATTCATTCAGAACAAGAGAAGATCGTAAAAGAAATATGGAAATACAGGGAAAGCGTAAGCACAATCTTCTGACAATGGGAACGCGACGATTAAAACAAACACCCGTAGATCCAATGTCCGTCTAGCTTCTCCCGCCAGGAAAAAGGGCGGGAAGAACTTTTACCTCATCAGAGGGCTTGAAAACTCTGTCATGGCGGTCGTCCGACGAGGTGAACGCCGCGGACGACGCGGCGACTGCAGAAGCAAAGAAGATGCCGGACCTCTTCATCGCGCGCGCCCTTGAAATCGCCGAAGAGCGCGAAAAGGGGAAAGCGGAGAAGAGAGTGAGATCAGCGGAAGACGACGAGATCAGACGGAATTCCGGAGAGTCCGTCGGATCTCGCTACCTGCTGACCGACCCCTACGATCCCTTCCCTTGGCTTTGCTCCACGTCTCCTCCCGCCTCGCCTTCGACGCCAATTTATACGCTCTCTTCCGAAATTAAGCAAATTTAAACCACGTTTAGATTCCGGAAGCCACAGAAGCTCTACCTTGCTACGGGGGCCCACCACTGGGCCATGTAGACGACATATGACACGTAGCAAGACTTCGGCCTAGTTGTCAGCTAATTATTGGGCGCTTGTTTTAAGCGTATTAAAACGTCAGCAGAGCGGTAGAAAGATAGCAATGAGAAAAAATTTCACTTTTGTGATCGTTTTTTTGTTCTAATCCTAAAGACGGCTTTACTTTTTAAAATTTGTCGATGTAGGGTGTCAATTTCGCGTTTTTTTTTTTTTTTCAAAAAGTGCCTATTGATTTTCTGGCGAGTTTACCCCAACACAACAACTACGCTTAGCCTTCTTGGTGTTCCGTAACGAACTTGATGGCACATTTGCTCAATCAAATGTATGTCACACGTCTTCTCGTTGGTTGTTGATTAATGTTGAATGTTCAATCAAATATACATAAAAGTTTAAAAAATTAAGCAGTTGTAAAATAATAAGATTTTGCTATTGGGACGACACCCTTCTCTAACATAGTTTTGAAAAAATGAGGTATATTGAGAACCAGTGTTTTAAAGAATTTTACAAATTTTGTGTTTTTTTTTTTTTTTTGTTTCGGTGACATATTAAAATTTGGTTTTTAAATAATGTAAAGGAGATCAGGTTTTTCTTTCCCTTTAACAAAACCAGGTTTTGTCAATATTGGGTTTTCTTTAAACTCAATTTTGACGGCACCCATTAGTATTAATTTTAACATGTCACCAAGACACTCCTTTATAATTGTTTATTGGCAGAAGGAGATTTTGATTATGTGCCCAAAAAATGCATTCCATGGTATGACATTTCCCTTAAAATTTTGGACATGAATTTATGTCATACTATTCAATGATGTGTCGTCGAAGGGCTCTTAATCTTCTGAACAATTATGAGAGCAACCGTGATTTCAGTCGCCCTCTTTTTTATCGTTTATTTAAATCACATGCAGACAACCCTAGTTCAGACCCGTGGTGTAGGTTGGAAAGGTTTTAAATAATTCTTCTCATTTTTTAAAAACTCGTCACTTTTTTTTTTGGGAATCGAGTCAATCCCCTTCTTTCTTCCTAAGTTTTTGATGGACATATGGTTTAATTTTTTTTTTTTTAATATAAGTCAGAGTAGTGTATAATCTCTGGACATTACAAAGCAGTCTCGGACCTTGAGAGGATAAAGGGAAAGGAGTGGGGCCTTCGGCCTTTACTCGGGCGGTAGAATTACCCTCTCGTTCACCCCAAAAGTCACACCAATAGTCACAAATGAATTTTACCAGAAAAACAGTTTTAAATGAAATAGTTCTAATAAAGATTAGAACAGCAAACCTTGTTTTAATAAATGAAAAAATCACTGTCCGATGTGAATTTAGGATATATATGTATGGTAGAAATAAGTGTGTGTTATCACCTCATTAAAAATTAGATTTTCTGCAACATAAATGATGCATTTTGATCCAGTGAAGAAGATCTAAGTGAATGCCGAAGCTGAATTCAGTAAATAAAAATAAATGGATAGTAGGTTGTCAGGGGATGGCCACAGTTCAAATCCCACGGGAGCTGGAGCTGCTTCATTGCCTCGCCTGTGCTACAGCTATACATCATGTCTGAAAGAAAGTTCACTGGAAATGTTTTCCTGCTTTTAGAAAACTCAACTCTGAGCCTTACTTGGAACTCAGGCGTAGTGTATTTCTTGACATTGGAAAGAAAACAAAACCTTTTCCTTCCTTTAAGCTTAGAAATAGTGCGACAGATGATTCGTTCACGATGATGACGCGAATGATGTGATTTTCGCGTCAACAGATCGCAATCAACCTACGAAAGGACAATCGAAAGATAAAGATAGAAGGGGGAGGGGCCATATTATGTATAACCAATTAAGTATATAATACTGTGGGATTTGAACTCTTGTGCACATAAATAAACCAACAAACTAACATTAAAAGACGAAACAAATTGCAGCAATGGAGAACACTGTAAGAACACCAAGTCCTGTTGATGCCACAGTCGCAGCCGGAGCTCCTGAGTTAGAATAAAAGAAATAGTAAGGGTAGGGATAGATAGATGATTGATTCGGCGAAGGTGGAGGCAACCATATGGAAGGAGTTTCAGGATAGATATAAGACAGAGGTGAGGATGGCGGCGGCGGCGGTGGCGGAGGAAGGAGCGGCGTTGGTGGTGTTGCGTAATTGAAATCAGGTGATGATGGCAACGAAGGTGGTGGAGGGATTAGAGAGGGAGGTGAGGGAGGAGAAGAGCACACCAGCGGGCAGGTGCTGCACTCACTTGCGCAGAGCTGGCCGCCATTGGAAGGGTAGACTTGAACTGGAGGCTCATCCTCTGCTCTCGCAGCCAGTAGTCCCACCAACAAAGCCGCCATTGCCCACCTGCAGTTTGCTTCTCCCATGGCTTTGGTGCACGATCAACTTAGTCTATACGATCAAACCATTGCCATTTAATTTGATGATCGATCAATGACCAGTTAACTGTTAAGTCATGTGATCTCCCTTCCCTTTCTTTCTTATGCTGCTTGCTTCATGAGGACGCAAGGTTTTTCCCTTTTCTCCTGCAAAGTCGCCGGCTTTTATAGATTCGTCACTGCACAAAGATCCAGTGCACAAACACAATCGCAGGCATTCATATGTATAGATGATCCATTTCCAAACCTGATTATTGCACAACAAACGCTGAATTTTAGCCATGGTCTTGGCATTCAATAACCATTTTACAGCATGTCATATTCAGTCGCTCACATAAGATTAGATATCTTCTCAACAGCCGATCGATCCTCTAATATGTCTAATTCTATTTTGAAATAAATTTAGCATCTTTAGTAATGATAAACTGATAATGTTCACCCAAACAGCTAACCGCTAGGGCTTGTTTGAATACATGGAATTTTTGTTGTAGAGATGAAACTTTAATTCAAATCCAGTCGCAAGTTCTAGCTATAAACAAACACGGAACTTTATTGCTGGCAGTTTTGAAGCCATTATGGAACTTTAGTGCCGGCGTTAAAGTTTCACTTAGATAAATGAAACTTTAATGCTGGAAGAATTTGCTTTCATGTTAACTTCTCAATACCCGGACTAGAAGTTCCCTGGAATTAAACAAATGGGGAAAATGGAAGATAGAACAAAAATTCCACTAAGACAAAATATCTGGTACTAAATGCCCAGCAGTTTGAAGCCCCAGATATTTAGTTCCAGGAACTCAAACACTATCCCAGAGTCAGAGTTGTAGGCCAAGGATTTTTTCAATCTCTTTAATATGGTTGGGCAGATCACTTGATCTGCTCATTGTAGGTGAATCTTCTACCTAAAGAAACATGAAAGCACATTTTCATATAGAGGATATAGTTTTGCTTTTAATTCCCAAAGTGAGCATCAACTTCCTGGTATTTTCTAGCACCGTCTCAGTGTTCTTCAGAAACTGCTGAACAAAGGCTGCCCATATCAATAATCCATTGACTAGAGTTAAAACCAATTTGGATTGATTCCAATTACAACGAGTAGTGTTCCTGAATAATCGGAGTGCACATCGACCTAATAAAACTGCAGATACAGAATTCTTTTCGATTGTGCACAAAAAATTTAACGCACAACATGAAGCCGCGATCTTGAAGTTTCAAAACCATTCAACTCCGTATCAGAAACTTTAGATAATCGGGTTTCATCTTCGAAATTAGTTGTAGAATATCAGATCTTAGATGAAATTTTTCCAAAGGTATGGAAGAACAGCCTTGTTCTTTCTCTCATCTTTAACGCCACTGGCTCCCGAATATTTACTTTTTGGTGCATGAACTTCGTGTTCATGTTCTCTTAACTTTGTATGTGCAATGGAAGAATCTAATGCTTTGCTTGTTTGTGAAAGTTGCCGTATGTTAAAGCCGCTTGATCTGGTCTCCCACCTCAAGAATGATTTCCGGACGAACCAAAGAACATGATTAACAATATACAATAGCTTCTTCGTTTCACATCCAAATGTGGCTTCTTTCTTTTCCACAAATGTAAGTATTTAATATCAGTGAGATTTGTTAATGTAGTATACCAAAAAATGTTCATGTAGTCTTTAATTTGAAGGTTCCAAGTCATAAAAAGTGCAATTTTTAAGATTTGAAATTACTGGGTGTATAGATCGAGTATTTCATCTTTCTGCCTAACAAGAGAGCCAAAACTCTACCTTTCTCCTTCCTTTCAAAGGCCTACTTTTAGTGTCTCGGCTAAGGTGTCTTTTCTATACTTCAACTTGTAAATTAGTTCTCTTTTTTTCAATATTGGAAGTTGGTATGATAGGGGTTCGAAACAGAGACTGGCCGCTACCAACCCCCACCATGCCCATTGGGCCAACTCTTTCGGGAATATATAAATTTCTTTAGGTTTATAAGCTGTAAAGGGATCCATACTTACAATTAAATTAATTGCTACAATTAATTGCTACTTCCGTAAAAACTTATTATCCTACCTCCCAGAAAATAGTTTGGAAAATACACTTGACTCTACTAATATATGTAGATTCTTCTTGAATGACTTCCTGAAGGGGCATAACATACTTATTTTAGACTTTACTGATAAAAAAGCATTTGGTTGTACACTTGATATTTCTCTTTATTGAGCATAGTTTTTTTGTCTCATTATCCTTGTATTAAATTGGTGATAAAGTTAAGGTCAAGTAATAAAAATGATTTTGATTAATGGTGCAAAAGTTTAGTCCATTTTTAATGGTGCTAAAAAGACAGGTCTGGTTTTCTATGCCAATTATTTGGTGTACATTTGCGGTAGAAAAAAACAATCGCCTGGTCTAATGTGGATTGAGGAGCGTTATTTAAATGTCCGAAACAAGTTCAAAAATAATTATTTAAACCTTGGGAAAATGAAAATGTACATGAAGTACAAAATAATAATTTTCAAATTGTTAAAAAAGTATAAAATCTCTATCAAGGTTCCGCCGAGGGTCTGTTCACCTGCATAAGCCTAGGCAGATATGTCCTTTTCTACCAAAATCGAAGGCAAAAGCTATGTGCAAAATATTCATTATGTTACACACATGATCAAATCGTGCTTGAAAACAATATCATAATCTCTGTGAACTTTGTCATTCTTTATATCTAATGCTGCAACCAAGAAAAGTAAATTAGTAGCACCAATTTATCATACAATCTTGTTACTTATTATTCAGGTACATGCATAAATGCGTTGCGCTGAAAGACTCTCAAATGGTCATGTACTACTGTACTTACCAAACTCTATAGAACATCTTAGCCCAGTGGCACTAAGAGAAATCTACTTATCAGATATGATATATTTATGTACTTGAATTGTCCCCAAAATGACTTTGGCAGCTTACAAATAGAAAGAACGCTCCTAATTGTCTTTACAATTATCATCATCCCTATCTACAACTTCATTTTGCTATAGATCATGGGAACAATCTTCTCATGTTTGATGTCATGTTTCATGAAAAATATTCTAAGTGGTCAAACTCTATAGTCACCATCATCAGTGCCATTTCTTTAGTTAATTTCTTACTTGTTTTACACTCAACCCAGTGACAAAGCCAAAAATTTTTTGCTATGGGGCATTGTTGTAGAAATTCTCATTTTTGAAAGGGCATAACATAAAGTAAATAATTGCAAGAAATCTATCAAAAAAATATATAAAAACAAATAAAAATTTTGTTGCTAGTGTGGGCGACTACCCACGCCAGCCTATCTGTGGCTCAACCGCTACATGAAAATTCATAAGGACTTCACTCATATTCTTAATTGCCTTTACCCAAACTGTCTCAAAAGCATGATTAATGAAAGTAATAGGATAAGAACCATCCTTTGATGTGACATTTATTGGACCACAGACACCTGAGTAAAATAATCAGTCCAACAACCTAGTCGCTCTCTTTTAACAATTTTGTTAGGAGAACCTTCATGTTGTTTACTTACTAAGCAACGATCGCAGGAAGATTAACTTTGTTTCTTTTAATTCGTGAAATAATTTCTTCTTTAGAATCAAATTTAACCCTTTCCGACTCATATGGGCAAGTTGTATGTGCCACAAGTGTAATGCAAAGCAATAGTCATGTTTGTTTCATCTTTATCAATTAAGATCTTCATCTAATAAAGAATGCCGACACAAGCATTCCTTAGTGAGCTTCTCGTCTCCAGCAAAAGTGAAAAAATAACTACCTTCACTTAACTTACCTACATACAAAAATTCATACGATGGTTTATATATATTTTGTCTCACATCTTTGAGAATAAGTTTAGATCCTATACTTGTCCGTACACAAACGACCTCTCATTCTAGTAATTTAGAATATTATTAGTGTCCATATGAACTGCTCCAATATCACCTATCTCATAAAATGAAAGAATTCTGTGTAATGAATCACATGATAGAATACTTCTATACCAATTATATAGGTCGTGCATGCTTTTTCTACAGTGAGACATTCACCTTCATAAAGTAGAAGAACCTTCCTCTACTACTGCCCTTAAACCTTTTTTTTTTTTTTCTTTTTTTTTTTCATTTCTTGTGATCAATATTTTTGTGGCAAGTAATACCATAACCAAAACATATATTAGTCATTTTAGGTATTTATGACTTTGATATGTTTCATGTCTCTTTTTTCTTAATTTGTCACAAAACTCATATCACTAAGATATTTGTGCTTGAAGACTTTTCTCCTTCTTTCTTCATTCAAGAGACTGCTAGTCACATACTTCATTCAGGAGATTACTTGTCACGTGCTTTGTTTTATTCTTACATATCTTCTGATTATTTATTTTTAAATGAATATATTTATACTTATACACACTTAAATTATATCTCTGCAAGAATAGCAATTCTGGGTTCCATAACGGAAGGGTACCTTGATGATGAGCACCACCTGAATCTTGTGCAAAATTGACTATTCAGCTAGCATAAAGGAAATCATAATGTAAAATTTGTAATGTTCTGAAAAGGCAGTGTTTAAGGGAAAATGTGATCCTCACATGAGATGACTCTTTAATGAGACAAGGAAATTAGTGCATGGAATTTAGTATTGCGTCTGTTTCGCCATTCACTAATTAGGCAAATGTTGCAAACAGAAATATTTATATTTTTTCTATCAAGTCAAACATGTGACATTGTTGAACATATTAATTTCTACCTAGGCAGCATCTTTATTTGCTAAGAGAACATGTGCAACATTGAAACATGTTAAGTGGTGAAGTGGAACATACGGTGATAGGTAGTAAGCATGTTAATTTTCTTTGTTAATCTCGTATTTTCATCAAAATCATATGAAATTGGATCCAATAAAGTTATAAAAGAACTTACGAGGCTCTCCCAACATAAATATAGAAAAATAATGGTGTTGTTGTTGTCACTGTCCGAAGATCAAGTTTTTGAAGTGCTTTGGATAAGCATTTTCATTCATAAAAAATGTTACTATGATATTTCAGTAGACACTATTGAATTAGAATTAATCCCAAGATAAAAAAAAAAAAGATGTTACTTACTATGATGTTTCAGTAGACATTACGGAACTAGGATCTAATTTGGAGATAAAATATGTTCTATTCAAGTGTGTTGGTTCAATATTCTTGAATTACACAGCAAGAGAAGAAAAAGGTATGAGATAGACTCGCAGTTGTGAATGTCTCTTAGTCATGTGGATGATAAACCTTGTGTATACATACATAATCACATGCACAGATTGAGCTAACAATGGCGATCAAAATGGTTACCAAGGACCTTTTTTAGTATAACAAATGACTTGCTTTGAAAAAGAAAACCAAATCGTTAAGTGCTCTAATATCAATATGTATTTTGATCAAATATGCACTAACTCAAAATTGTCGGGGTTTGCATATCCAATTTATTGCCAAAAGCATAAAGAAAGAGAAAAAGTCAGATAAAATGAAAATGTATAACAAAATTTGGACATAAAAAGTCTCTTAAATACAAAAAGAAAAAGAAGAGAACATGCTTGTTAAAATGATCAATTGAAGGTCGCCGGCCTTTAATTTGTTGCACTTTGCTTTACTGTTACAGTCGTCCAATTTTTTTGAACAGTTCAAAGCTGAGTCTTACTCAGCCACGATACACCGGTGCAAAGAAAGAATAATGCATATGTGAGAGAGAGAGAGGGACAGGAGCAGGCACATCGAGCGCGGTTAATTCATCTAGGCCCGGAGAGTTCGTAGGACGAGAGCACGCCGTGGCCCGCATTCTCCGACGTATCGTTGGTCGTCGTCGATGATGCCGTCTTCTCCTCCCCGCTGCCGCTCAAGCTGCTCACTTCCCCCTTGAGCATGCTTAGGTGCAGCCGGAATCCTGTCGGCGGTGTCGGAGGCAACGCTGGTATCTCGACGCTACCGGTAAGCATCTTCACCACTGTCCCCATTCTCGGCCTCAGATTCCAATCCTCCTGAACACACCACATCGCCACCTTGATGCATCTCTCCACCTCTTCCACGTCCACATCCCCGCCAAGCCGCCCGTCGACCACTTCTTTCACCCTCCCCTCCGCCTGCATCTGGTAAGCGTAGACCGGGAAATAGAACTTTTCCGATGAAGTCGCCGATGGGTCTAAGTTCTTCCGCCCGCCCACCAACTCCAGCAACACCATCCCGTAGCTGTAGATGTCGCTCTTGGTCGAGACGGCGGACGTCGTTAGCCACTCCGGCGCGAGGTAGCCTCTCGTCCCCCTCATGGTGGTGAAGGCCTGGCTTTCCTCTAGACTTAGCAGCTTCGCGAGGCCGAAGTCGGATATCTTCGGCGAGAAATTTGCATCCAAAAGGATGTTTTCCGGCTTCACGTCGCAGTGGATGATCCTCACCGCACATTCCTCGTGCAAATAGGCAAGCCCCTTCGCCGTTCCCACGGCGATTCCGAACCGCTTCTTCCAGTCGAGAAATCCGGTGTTTGTTCCACCGGAGGCAGCGCCGGCCGACCGTTTATTGAAAAGGAACTTATCGAGCGAGCCATTAGGCATGAAGTCGTAGATCAAGAGCCTCTGTTTCCCTTCGGCGCAAAATCCCTTGAGTCTCATCAGATGAAGATGGTGAATGCTGCCGATGGTGGCCACCTCTGCTTGGAATTGCTTCTTCCCCTGGCCAATCTTCTGCAGTTGCTTCACGGCGACCCTTTGGCCGTCCGGCATCCAACCTTCAAATACGCACCCGAAACCTCCCTTGCCCACCACGTTCTTGAAGTTGTCTGTCGCCAATTGGAGTTCTCCGAACTTGAATCTCCTCGGCATTCCGGGAACCATTTCCTCGATATCCTCTGCTTCTTCATCAGAGGACGACAATTTTGCTTCATCGCGCTTCTTCCTCGCCTTGTGAATGAGCAGAAAGACTGCTAAGACGAAAATCCCGACGCTCATCACAACAGTAACAGCAATAATGGGAACCAACAAAGAACTGTTTGATTTTCTAGCTTCGCCGTCATCTGTAGCCGCAGGTGTCAAACTCCTCACATAGAGGTCGAAAGAGTCCTTCATGGTTGTGGCCAACTGTAGACTACCAATCTGACCCCAAATGTAGCACGCATTTGACTTGTTTTGAAAGAACAGTGCGTTACAAGAGCAGTTGGTCTGGCATAGGGTCTTGCAGTCCTGAAATCCGGAGACCTTTTTCGGCGCCTGAAACTTTACTCCGAAGTAAGTCAGTCCTCCCCCCACTCTATAGAAGGACGCTGGGGGAGGCGAGGAGCGGCAACTGGGAAAAGGACTCTGAGGCGAGTAGCAACCGGAGCCATACAAAGTGCTCAGAGCCTGTGGGCAGGTGCAGACTCCGTCTGTGGAGCAGAGGAAATATGAGCCACAGGGGCTCGGCCTATCGCAAAACTCTGCCGGAATAGAAAGCGACATGGTTACCAGACCGCTGCTGCTGGTGGTAGAATCCGTGATGCTGAACGAGATGCTGCCGTCCGAAGTGAGTGTGGCGAACACCATCGACGAGCTTGGTAGGTTACCGCCGGGAAACAAGATTTTTAGTGCAGGATTGCCGCTTGGGCCGTAAAAAACCCACCCTGAGTTCGTCAAAACAGCCGTCTCCGGTGACTCCTCCGTCAGCTTCGTTCTTTGGCTAGAAGACTGGAGAGACCAATATTTCTGTACAGGTTGGAACTCCGCGAGCAAGGAGAGGTCCCCTTGCTGCATCTGCAAAACATACCCCCCGGACGAGAGATTGGTTCCGCTCGTCGTGGCTACTCTGCTCACCAGTCTCATCCCCGGTCGGAGAACCTGGCCAGAGACCAGCGTATCCGTCGGAAAATCGAAGCTCTGCCACACCACGCCTTCAGTCGAGTTCAGAACCATGAGGTTACCCGACTCCTGCAGCTCCATGGCGGTGACCCCTAATCCCTTGGTGTTCGTTCTCCACACGACGCCTCCCTCGGAGGAAGTGAGAGTGGCCTCCCCATCCGCAGAGAAGGCGAAGAAGTCGGAACTTGATACTGGGGAATCGCGGTTGGCCGTCCAGATGATGGTGGTGCTCGGCCGGTGTGTGATGACAAGGTAGTAATTGGTGCCCTCAGACGGCTGGTTAAGGAGGCCAAGCGTGAAAGTTCGATTGACGGATGAGAGGAAGACGCCATTATCATCGATCCAGTCGAAATTGTTTCCTCTCAATCCCGGAGAGATTTTGCCGATGGTGATCTTTGAGTGGACTGCGTCAAGTTGGAAATTGAGTGAGAGAAGAAGGGAAATGGCGATAGCTGTCAGATCGGGCATGTCTTGTTCAATTCCTTCTGTTCTCTGCTGGAGAGAGCGAGCGAGATAGATCCTTCCATCCGAGCTTTCGTATGCCTCTCACGGTTTTCTACTAAAATCTGGACAGCTGGAGGGAAGGTTGCATTAACTGTGGTGGGTAGGATCGAAGAGTGTGATGTAATCGCCGGTGGGACCAATCTGCTTAGAATCCTGTTGGTGACCGGTCGGAAACTTGACCAGGCGGCTGAAAGGTGTAGAAACGATTCAAGCTCCGGCGACATTCATCGTTTACCAAATTCAACTTAGTGGGGATCTTCTTTAACCGGATTCTCACTGAAACTTCGATTAGAATTTGAATTTTGCTGTAGACGGAACTAAGATTAGGTTCCTTATCAGACCTCAGATTCAGATTTGGTCACCTGAACTGAATACAAAGTTCGTCTGGTTAAGATTTGAACCAATTTTCCTTCACCAGATCCGACTAAATGATTTCATTTTTGCGGGCGTGGATACTTTTCTGTCTCCACTCATAGAAGTGTTTTCTCTGTCAAGGATGAAGTTCACTGTGGCTTGAGGCATAAATTGTCGGCCGAACAGTTGAAATTAACGGGACACGTGCTCTCTGCCATGTGGTTATGTTTCCGTTGATTAGGGAACATTATTGTATCTTCAATTGCGATATAAATCATCTTTTTCATTTTTTCGAACAAGTTTGAAAGGAAACAGAATAGAGTAGTAAAACCTCTTTTACGTTTACCTCTTCGACCTTTGAAATCAAATTATGTTGCTTTTTAAAAGTTTTTTAGTGTACAAATGTGATCTACCTGGTAAAAAATTGTCAAATCCCTGCTTGGACCAGTTAAGTCTTGAACTATGTAATTCAATTTGTATTGTTATAAAATTGAAAAGATTGCATTACTAACAGGAACAAAGGCACTGAACTTCTTCCGATGGGGCCGAACAAATGGAACTTAACTTCTTCGCTGTACATCATTATATTATACTGAAAAACTTTGCCCCGTTCGTAACTTAGAATCTGCAGAACCTTACTGCACGATACTTTATTTTAATATGAGAGAGAGTATTAAGCTGATCAATTCAATGCGGTTGTGATCTCATTTATTACACCTGTTTTCCATAGGAGTCCAAAAGTTCGTTCTTGCTCAACCAGACATACAAATGCAAGAGAGAGAGAGAGAGAGAACAAGATCCATTCACGTAGCCTCTAGCACAGCAGCCGTCAGCGTATTTTCCCAGTGCCGGGCAAGCCTGCTGGATCTCTGCCATCTTGGCAGAGGCCAGGCGGGCCTGCCGGCATCCGGCAAAGGTCTGGCTATCCTGCCTGCACCGGGGAAGGGTGCCGGCTGCCGCCGCCCTTTCTTCTCCAACTCCATTTTTTCCCAGCTTCCTCCTTTCCAAACTTCTTCCAACACAGCAACCGCCGGCTCACTTCTCGACACCGATGGGCCCGCTGGACGTCGGCCAATATAGAGAGAGAGTTTTGAAATTAATGCATTGCAAGAGGGAAAAAGCAGGAACTGGCGGCCAACTCTCCTGAAACTTGGAAGAAGATGGTCCAAAAAAACACATTCACATTATTTGTCTCGCTCAAAAAAAGCAAGAATGGGTGAATTTTGACTTGGGGGTCTTTTCTTCCACTGCCATTGAAAAGGAAATATGTTCTACGCTTTGAAGTTTCGACTCTTCTCTTCTGCGTATCTGCCGGCGAAATTTTTTGTAATTGCCAAATCAGCACCTCCAGAAATAAATTGTGATTGTTTATAAAACTTAGGGGTCCTCCAGGTTTCCTTATTGTCCGAAGCAGTTAGAAATTGATCATTCTATTTACATAAAAGATGAATGGCTTGGCTTGAATCTACGTGGTCATGACATGGTTAGTTCTGTATCTGAAACATGTGGGCACAAGAAGGACCCTGTTAAGAATTTCATAAAATAGGAAGGCCGGTGCTGAAATTCCGATTAACTTGACGGGGAATTGGTTACATTCAATGGCACTACGTGCCATTTTTCTGGGATGTTCATACATTCATATTCATATTCGAATGCAAGAAAAGTTTACATCACATTCAGTCCGACTTGTAAGTTTACAATTCAAATTTGATCTGAATTCGACTTTCTAATTCACAACGCAATTTGAGCAGCACTACTTATTCAAACCTTACCCATTCGTCAGCATGCAGAAAAGTATTCTCTATGGCTAGTGATGCGTCTATCCAACAGGGTTTCGAATGATTTGCAAAGGACTGCCACCGGAAAACGCTGCGAGAGGACTGCGGGCTAGAGGGCGAACGGGCGAGAGGAAGACGCTGTGAGAGGAGAAAGCGAGGTTGGTGCGGCTGCGGGCGAGAGAGAGGATGGTGCGGCTGCGGGAGGAGGTGTGCAAGGAGAAGCGAGGTGTGCCTTAACGGGCAAAAAAATTTCTACCCCTTTGGGTGGAAATTTTTTTCCGAAAAAAAATTTCTGAAATCGACCGGTCAATTTATTTTTTTTTCACTGCTACAGTGGATTTCTGGCGTATCAAATGCCCTCTAAGGATCTTTTTGGTAACGGTAACATGTTACTGTTTTAAGAAATTGCCTTAGAAAAAGAACAAATGCTCCAATTTTACAAATAGATTTATTGAAAAGTAATAACTTGTTATTATTACCAAACAATTTCTTAAAAATACATTTTGTGTACATAAAAAAAACACTAAATTTACCTCAAATATAGGGGTTTGTAATTGGAAAAGGTAAACCTTTTACTTCCGTACAGTTTTCCAGAATTTTTTTGCTTGGAATTAAAAAAAAAAAAAACTTCTATACAATCAAACACACCACCAATTTAGGGTCTTCAACTTAACTAACTTTCACATTTCCCTTCCGCTACTTACTCACTGCATGTGGTAGGTGACACCAAATTTATTTAAAATAATTATCTTATGTCAAAGCTTGACTTGAAACTGAATTTGAAAAAAAAAAAAAAGAACTGCCCTTATAAAATGAAGCAAATTTTATAATTAAAAAAGTAGATTTCTCATGCATTACCATGCTTAAAGTTTAATTTAAGCGGATCTCATGCTTTTTGCTCCACATCGTGATCATGGCATGATCATAGCATGTGAGGCGTGCGATTACGGAGGCATGCGCAATTGCGCATCCCATGATGTGATGACTCCAGAAGTCCAAGTAGAAATTGTTCACACCATATCCCATGAGCATCCCTTTACACATGCATTACCATCTCTCTTTCTCTCTCTCTCTCTCTCTCTCTCTCTCTATATATATATATATATATATATATATATATATATATATATATATATATATCATCGTGCCGGGCTTTCAGGCAGAAAATTTTTTAATTTTTAAAATTATTTTTAACGTATTTTTTTTGCTATAAATATGTATACAATATATATAAAAATTTTTTTTACTAAAAATAAATCGAGCTGGCTCCAAGGCTGGCCCGGCCCAATTCTCAGTTGTATACCAGCTTGACTTGAACTCGTTTGAGAACTCAAACTCGACTTGTTTATTAAATGAGTTGAGTTCAAGTTAAGAAATGAACTCGACAACTTAAACGAGTGGAGTTCAAGTTAAGTTAAGAAATGAACTCGAAAACCTAAACGAGTCGAGCTATAATCAAGTGGGGTCGACTTGGTTAAACTCGGTGAAGCTCGAGAAAGAAAATATATAAAATTCAACTTTCTACTTAGTTGTAGTATCCAATATCAAATTAGAGGTCCATATGATGACTATCGGATTTTGAAATGTTAAAGGCGCTTGTTCCTTTCATGCCAGGTTCTGGAGAATGGATATCTAATAAGCACGTCAGCGCCTACATATATAGTAACCAATTTTCATTTGAACACGCAACTTGTAGGGTACATGTGCATAGGCTCAAAGTCATCAACTCCTTTATATAATGCATAACTAAATTATATGTCTCGTTTTAGGGGACCTTTTTGGCTTACCTTAGTTCACATTTTATTGCACAGATCCAAATTAAATGAATTTTCCATTGCTTGTTGGCAGACTTGTATCTGAAATGATCGAAAAAATATTTAAAAGATATTAAAGTCAAAACAATCACGTTCCGGTTGATTCATGAATAATTCTAAGTGCTTTAAATATTTCATGTTATGTATGAAAACACAACATAGCATGATATTGATATGTTATTTGTTATAATATCACGCATACACAAACATGCTCATAATATTTGAGAGGAACGAAGACGAACAACCAAGAGGGAGGTCGGTTTCTTAGAAGCTTGCAAGTTGCTTCGGCCGAATAAATGCGTAGGCCAAACAAGTTGAAAGGGCAAATTTCAGGAGCTATCATCTACTGAGGTTGCCTCTTCATGGGCACGAAGAGTCACGGCTTTAAATGCATTCCATTAAGTGCTACTGGCACTGTCATATTTTATTTATTGCCGCATGCTCAACTAACTTTGTAATGAAACAAAAAATATTAAATGATGGGGAGGAGGCACACTAGGCAGTGCCCTTGCAAGTAGAGATGCACAACAAGCGAGTTGAGCTCGATTTAGCTTGAGTTTGATTTACATAATGCTTGGTTTGAGCTCGACTCGAACTCGAATTGAGGTTTATGAGGTGAGCTCTAACTCGACTTGTTTAAGCTTGTGTCACTTGATTCATGCATTTTTTTTTTCTTTAAATGAAAATTAAAAGATTCTAAAATTTGTCAAAAGTTAATGACATATTCCTAAATATTAACACGGTTAAGATGCGAGCTTAATTGAGTTTGAAAACAAGACGAGCTCGTGTAACTCAAACTCGATTCTTTTATAACTTGACTTTAACTAAAGCTCAAGGTCGACTCATTTATACGAAAGCCAGTTTGAGTCCAGCCTCGACTTATACATCTCTACTTGCAAGCAAAAGGTTTGTGGAATACTTTGCTATGCATTCCCATTTTATCGGCGTCTTTCTCTCTCTCACCCGAATTTAAAGATGGTATAGAGCACCTTAAATTTGTATGAAATAATTTTAAGCTAGAAAACCAAAAGTTAAAAGGCCTCAATTAATAGGGATCAAAATTAATTGTTTGGGTTTGGATCCGACCAACCTTCCTGAATTCGAATAATGGGATTCCACGTATTCGGACACGGATTATGATCCTAATTTTAAAAACTGAATTTAGATGTGACCTTGTCAGATTTTTATTGGATCTCAATTGGACACCGTTCTCATATGCAAATTTGGTTATGAAACTCCACTCTGAATCTGAATCTGAATCTGAATCTGATCAGCAATCAGACATATTCAAATTTCTTCAGCAGTTCTGACTAAACGGGTCAGAACTACATAGGCCACATATATCCAATCGAGTTAAAATCCTAACATCAACATTCTCCTACACTGAAGGCGAACATAACATATTATATGTGAATAAAAAATGTGTCATGGGGATATATTTTATAAATTATCATCTTGATCGTATTCATTTACGTGTCTATACTACCAGCCTACATATATAGCTTCAACTTTTCTGATAACATATTTTTTCAAAAAATTTAAGAGACATTAAACAAAATTTTAACTAGAATCTTACTTAAAAAATGGCATGAATTTGGATCGATGTCAGGTTTATGCGAGCGTGTATGTTAGATCTGCTCCAATCAAAATTAAGGATTGAGACAGAATAACAATCAAGATCTAAATCAGATATATTTT
This sequence comes from Nymphaea colorata, assembly GCF_008831285.2. Lineage (NCBI taxonomy): Eukaryota > Viridiplantae > Streptophyta > Magnoliopsida > Nymphaeales > Nymphaeaceae > Nymphaea > Nymphaea colorata. The sequence continues at coordinate 13,228,919 of NC_045147.1, forward strand.
ATATCCAATTCCCAATCCATGTTTTAGCTAACTTCGTTAGGGCATCACTCCGCAATTCTCTTACCAATTCCATAGTCTTATGGTTTGAGGGGACTTGGAGTTGTGTAAAAAGTCATTCCAGTTCTTTCGGATTCGTTCGTGGGGAAAAAGAAAACCACCCGATAAAAGGAGTCGCTCCCCGGGCTCCAGGGTTTCCCGCGCTGCGGAATCCGAAATCTTCCCGCTTTCTTGACCGTCCGGGAAACCCTAACCTAAAGATCCTTCCCCTTCTCCAAACCGTTAAGCCTAATCAGATCTCGGTCGAGATCGAATCAGGAAGAGGAGGAGGGAGAACAAGAAGAAAGGGAAGAAGGAGTAGGACGAAGATGTCGATGTCGAAGAGCTCCAAAATGCTGCAATTCATCAACTACAGGATGAGGGTCACGATCCAGGACGGCCGGCAGCTTGTTGGAAAATTCATGGCCTTTGATCGCCATATGAACCTCGTGCTCGGCGACTGCGAGGAATTCCGGCGTCTCCCTCCGGTGAAGGGCCAGAAGGGGGAGGAGCGCGAGGACCGCCGGACACTTGGCCTCGTCCTCCTGCGTGGTGAAGAGGTCATCTCCATGACCGTCGAGGGCCCTCCTCCGCCGGAGGAATCACGGGCCAAGTCCGTCGTCGCCGGTGCTGGTCCTGGCATAGGCCGCGCGGCCGGTCGAGGCGTCCCGACCGCACACCTTGTTCAAGCGCAGCCTGGCCTCGCCGGTCCCGTCCGGGGGGTTGGTGGCCCGGCCCCTGGCATGATGCAGCCGCAAATCTCACGCCCGCCGGTTTCATACCCACAACCTGCTCCCCCTCCCGGAATACGGATGGCAGGAATCCCCGGTCAGCCTCCCCATGCGTTGCCACGGCCGCCGCTGCCGCAGTTCCCGGTGAGGCCTGGCATGCCACCGCCTATTCCGGGAGGTGGTCCTGGGATGCCCCCTCCGCAGCCAGCGGGCGTTCGCCCAGTGGTTCCGCCTCCTCCGCAGGTCATGAGGTTCCCTCCGCCCCCTATGCGGCCTGGAGTGGTGCCGCCTCCACCTCGGCCGGGGATGCCGCCTCCAGCGGGAACTGTTCCTGTGTTTGCACCGCCTCGGCCTGGCGGTCCTCCCCCGCCCCCCAACCAGTAGCACCAATGATGATAGTTGGATTATCGGTCTCCACTTTGCGGCTGCAGAATGTAAGGGATGGAGGTTGCATATTCACTTGATCAAGTATTTGGTTTGCCTTTTTTTATTGTGATCTTGACACGACTGTGAATCATCTCACTCTCACACACATTAAATAACTGACTGTAGCCTTCTTCTCAAGTGATAGTGTGTTTAAAAATCTTACACGTGCCTCTAGCTTTTTTAGACGAGGGGACACGTTCTTAGACTGGTAGGATGTTCTTAGATTGTTGAGGAAAGGATGAACGTTTTCGGATAATATGCTCTTCCTGGGGTTTGTCGCCAGGGTTTCTTCGTTACTGTTTTCTTAGTTTGCAAGGTGCAGTTCCATGCAGCAAATTTTAGTAACGGCGTTTATTACAAAGAGGTTTACTTTGATCACCTTATTTCTTGTCGTGCTATAGAATTCCTTCCTTCAGTCGCTACTCTGTGGTGCCGCTTTTATCTTTGGTTCGTTTACCAAATTCAGTCTTTTGGTAGCAATTGATTAACTCCTTCCTTCAGTCCTAACATACTTTCCGATTGGAATCGATCCATTTTTACCTTAGCTGCTGGACGGCAGTCTAAAAGCTAATGGGCACCTCAAACAGAAAAGATATTATTTTTTCTAGTTTTTAATGCTAAAATCCAGTTCCTTTTGTTTGTTAGTTTTTCTAATATATTTTTTGAGGTGGAGGGATTTCAAAACCCCTACATTCCCCTTTTTTATTTTTTTCTTCTTCCTTTCCCTTTTTCTCCATACTTTTGTCAAAATTGGACCACTTAGTCCTGCCTAGGCTCTGCATAGGCTACTTTGGGGTTTGCTGCCCAGTCCTCAGTACAAAAGAGTATAACTGGTGTAGTACCCATTTTGCATGTTCATTTTCTTAAATTTCTTATTTGAATATAGGACTGAAAATTTTCTTTGTACGTCTGAGTCATGTCCTCTATGTCAGCTCAAATTCAAATGTCGTTTATCCAGGCAGGGTAATTTCAAGATGTACTTTAGCGATGCTTCCGAAATCTCAGAAATATGTGGAACGCTTGACGTATTAGATGTAAGATATAGTTTGATACTCCGAGAATCTGTTTATACATCATTAAAATATGCTGAAACACTTGTATATTCAAATTGTCAAGAGTTCAGGGTGTAGAAATTGGGTGTGGCTCCAATAATGATATTTTTTACTTTTTTGTTTTTGAGCATATGATTCTGAGAATGATTTCTACTGTTGATACGAAGTTGTCTTCAGCATTGCTTCTTCACATGGTTGGCCTTTGATCTTTGAGCAAGAGTTTGTCTCATTCAAGCATTTTCAGGGCACAATTGGTGTCATCGTAGGGTAGGACTGAACGATGCGTTATTACATTAAACAGGTTATATTCTCCACATGTACTATTGGAGATTGAGGAAGCATTCTGCTGCAACACAAACTGGTACCAGCAACTAATCAGTCCGATTAGTTGGTTAGTTGGACCAGTCATTGGTTTGGTGACTAGTCCCTGGCGTTCCAGTTGCCAAAGAGTACTTTCATTGCTAGTTGCCTGACTGGGGTGGTTAGTGAATGCCTATTCGTTAGCACCAACTGTAAAAATAGCTTTTGACATATGCTTCTTAATTGTATATATACATATATCGTCCATGCATGTTCTTTATGTCACTCTAGTATATCTATATACACTCACACGTGCAGAGAGAATCCTTAAATGATATAGAGTATCTGCAAATGATGTATTATATGTATCAAATGCGAAAATAATACTTAGAATCTGCTGATGATATACAGTATTATATGACTTAGAAGTATATGTGCGGCATATGCTTATATATGATTTAAAAGCATGTACGAGAGCACATGATTATAGATGATTTTACACGTACGCGTACAATATCTACATGTTTTTACACCTCCATATTGGTTTTGTTTCAGTCAACTGACTTGGACCGGCTTGAGCTCCCTAGTCTGGACTAGCCCCTTTTGGGCCTTCACCGACCTGCGCCAGGTTTTTTATTTTGACAGCTTAGGGTATATGGAATGACTAATGGAACAATTTTGTACTGGTTGACCTAGCTGGTTGTTGGCCTATGTTACTACTATTGTTTCCTTTTCTTACCGTTGAGTTAGATGCAAGCGTCTTTTCTTTTGTCTCAAGAAAGTATGTGTTTTCGGGTATAGTGACAAGCTTGAAAATGAATTGAGGAATAAGGATTGTTGGAGTCATAGCCCCATAGGAATACGTACCTAAAAGAAAGATCCATAGGACTTGATTATTCTTATTTTTTTGCTGAACGTTGAAGGCATGAAATTTCTGGTACTGCCAAATTGGCTGAGCTCTTGACCTGGAGTTGGCTTTTATTTAAGGTTCTTACCTTGGGTTGATCTTGTTTGGCTGTTTCCAAGTTATGCAATGTCCTTGAAGTACTGTATTTGACAGTGCTCCATATGGCGCAAATTGATATGGACGTCCAGCTGGTTTTTGATAGGCATAATATCAAGTGCCACGAGGCTCATTCTGCAGTTTGTTTAAATACCTGAGGTAGCATTTACAATTTAATGGTTTTCTTAGCCTATTCCCCTCATGTAATCTCTTTCATCTGAATGGTGAACACCTGGTTTCTGCTAATTCATTCTTCATAGTACATCTTGGTTGGTGCATAATATGATGGTTTGAGAGCATAGTGATTTGTGACTTGACTCGTAAGCTTAAGTTAAAAGTCCAAATGTCTGTTTACAGCATTAGGAAGTTTCACTTGTCATTACATGAATATAGCTAGTTAATGTTGGAACCATGGAATGATGACTATGAATTCAAGCAAGAAGGATGTAGCATCATACTTAGCTTGAGATGATAGATCTAGGTTCGTTGGACATCTTTCAATATTGAGGTTTTCTGCTTTTTTACATTTTTCATGCTTATAACTTTGCTTTGTGTTGTTGCCGATCTTATGTGCTATTTTCTGTTGTTTAAAAAACTGGGTCCTTTTCTTGGTTGCTTTACTCCAACATTGATAACAACATGGGTCACTAATATATTGCTCGTCAGATTATCTCCCCCTGGTTATTAACATGCTGATAATTGATTTCCTCTGTTGTGTTCTAGTTCTACAAAAGCTGTTGATTTAGTGGTAGATAAACTTTAAGGCGGTTGATTGAGTATGGCACATTCCTAAGTGCCATGAATGTGCCATGAAGCAGGTGCAAATAATCACAGCATTGGAATGGCAAAAATCTAAGTGACGGACACACTTGAAGTCAGCAGCTAATATCTCATATTCTAATTTCATGTTGCAGCACAGCACGATCACCAACCTAGATCCTGAGCACATAATGTACTCGTCACTTAGATTTTTGCCATTCCAATGCTGTGATTAAATGCACCTGCTTCACGGTATGATCTAACAGTTATTTTACGATAACTTGGAAAGGTTTCAAAATATAGGCTTGTTTGCCGGTATAGGAAATCGATATTAGGGTTCATATATATTTTTTTTCTTTTTTTAGGGTGAGTGGTTCATTCCACCGCCCTAAGAGAGGCCACAGGCCCTCCCTCGTCACCCTCCCTCCTAGGTGAACTGAGCTTGCTTCGGGCCCTTTTACGGGCCAGGGACTGAAGCACGTCTGGAGCGGGCAGGTGATGCCCAAGGACTCGACCCGGGTTCTTAGCGGACAGAGCACTTCCCCGCGCCAGTGTGCTACAACCCCTTAGGTAGGGTTCATATATTTGTTCTCTTTTTTATACGTACTAATTTAAGATGGTTCTTGTATATCCAGTTGAATGTTATTGATATGCCCCAAAAGAAGGCCCATTTAATACTTGATGAATATAAATAGAGTATTGACGTGATCGAATCAGGCGTTTAGATGCAACTTATGTGATTAGACACTTTCATACTTTTATCACGCTTATTGTTACATCACCTGGGTGAAGTTACCTAATCTAGTCGCTGATTGAAGTATATATACCCTGCAATTCCATCATTTAATCTACATGGACTTTAAGTATGGATTATGCCTCTATTTGGAAGCTGAACTACGAGAGCTAGATCTGTCCATTGGCTTTGTATATGATCCAGATTTCTTGGTTGTTTACAGTATATTATAGTCGAGAATAAAATTGAATAAGGATATGCAGAGTCACGGGTCTGATTTTCCAACCCCCATCAAGAAAGCGCTGAGATAATCCATGAACTTTCCAGGGTTTATTTTCGAGTGCGGTTTTCATGTTCAATTTTAGCAGTGAAGCTTAAGTGCAAGCGACAATTATCTGCATGCATCTCATGCTGAGAAGCAGTCTGGACCAGAAAGAAAACCATAAGTATATACATTTCATCAATATTTACTTCAAGCAAGGACTTCAAAATTGCATTTTGATATTATTATTTGCAATAAAACTTAATATACAATATTTTCATCACTTGGTGGAAACCAACAAAATGTACAGAAAAGATTCCATATCATTAAGATCCTATGCTAGAAGAGGAAAAAATTTGACCTTTGTTAAGATGTTAACACGCTCTAAAATTACCGAAGTTTGACTGTACGAAGGTGGTTGACTTGTAACTATCTAAGCTTCTGGGATGAGCTATCTGCCAAAGGGAACAATAAGTGATGTTGATCCGATTTGAAACTGATCTATATACGCTTGCATGCTCATGTCATATTTACTGACAAATTTTGAGGATTGAGAATGAAACCAAGTTACCAACCACGTTTTGTCTGCCCCATTATGTCAAGGAATCCCTGTAGCTCTCCGCCACTGGCAACTTACATAGGGATGGCTTGAGTAGTCATCAATGAGCTGATCATTCTTTGCATGATTCTCAAAATTTCCTGCAGACGTTTCTGGTTTCACAGATCTCGACGGATTTCCAATCAATTAATCACAACTTTGATCTGCCTGAGCATAGGCAGCACTATGATAGATTTCCGATCAATCAATGGGCAACTTCACTTAGCCTGGCACCATAAAATGCTTCCTTATAAACTAAAGTTGCATAGCACCATTATATGCTGCAAAAAAGAGGTAAAAAAATGTAAAATGATCCAAAGTTGGTCAATCGCTTTAATTGTGGATTGTATCACTCAAATCAACTACGCTGCTTCTCATGGCCTCATGGCACAGGACTGTCGATATTTAACCTTACAAATAGTGAGGGACATGAAACATACTCCCTATTCAAGTGAGCTAACATCCCACCTCAATTCAAGGTACCACAAAGTTGAAGTACTTGTTAATCACCAGTTAAACTAGTACTCAGAGATTCTAATAGCTTGCCCCCAGATATCAACTTTGCACTTTGCCTTGATAACTGATTCCACTCAGGATTAATATGTTATGTGACCTATAAGGTTGGGTGGGAGGAAGGATTAATATGTTATGTGGCCTATAAGTTTGGGTGGGAGGAACTACTGAGGTTTATATCGTTCAAAAGACCCGCAGGAAATCATCTGAAGCAGGGGGTCACTATCCTTGGCAGCAGGAACTAGAAAAGGAAAATGTACCTTGAGTGATTTTCATACTTGCTCCTTTGAAAAGACATGTCAAGTTGTCACTATCAATCCCAACTTACGTCAGCAAGCCTGATATGCTTGTGGAACGCATTCTTTCAGGAACAACGGAGCACATCATTATCTCCTACTTTTCTCATTAACTGAAAAAATATTCGGACTATTAGAAAAAAATGCCACAAAGGTATACACATGGAAACATCAAAAGTCATCCACATCCACGCATGCCAGATGCAATTGCAATAAGTGGACAGGTGTAAAAACTTCAGTACTTACCAAATATAGTGGATCTTAAGGGAAACTGGAACGAAGAGCCTCTTGGTTTAAGATTCTTCAATTGCAGAAATCTGCTTGGTTTCTCAGGTTTCACGGCAGAACTACTTCCTTCTCCTATGGAAACATCAGGGGTCATCTTAACCTTCTCATGATAAATAGCAGGTGGTGCAAGCCTCAGTCTAGGCAGCGTATCAATCTGAAGTGTTCTTTGAACCTTTTGAAGATTCTTCAAGATATCAAACTGCAGAGAAGTATTTGTTATGCTAGACTCCATGGATAAACTCACAAACAAGAAATTATGTTTTAAAAGTGAACTCTTACCCGGGATATTTGTTGAAGCCCATAAGGTCTCTCAATGAGATCAGATTCATGTAATGGCTGGATAGGAACACTACCTTGTCTATGTTGAGATCTTGGGGAATTTTTTACCAATCCATATTCTACAAGGATGGACTTGCTTCTAGCTCGAGACGGGTTCTTCTTTGGCATACAGATGGGGCACTCAACTGAATTCTTGTTCGATTCATTTCCCCCACCTTCACATTGGACATGCACTGCATGCCCACAGTGGAAAAGATGGACTCCTGATATTGAAGGTTCCTTGGTCAGTGAGCTACCACATATGCAGCAGGTATAGCTTTGTGGAGCATATGCATGTGATGCCCCCTTCTTAAGTAAGCTCATGATATAATATGTGTCATCCTCAATCAGAATCTTAGCAGTGTCCTGATTCAAAAGCAAGAAGTGTCAGGTGCACTGAAAATGGCATCCAATTGGAAGTAACTACACCAATGACTACCTTTTTCACTAATCTTACAGCCATTGGCTATCACCAACTGTTGGTACTCAAACAGAGAACTATAGAAAAATTGTGCATAAAATTTCATCTAGATATGCTACTCATTTAATTCTTTCAAAGGAATTGGATACTTTTCCTCGTTTTGAGAATCTCCTCCCTTTTTGTGTAGTTGGCTCTAAGAACTGAGGGTATATGTCTTTAAAGCTTTAACAATAAGAGAGGAAGCTGTTTTGTTTGAACAACGGAAAATGGGCTCAAAAGACAAAAGCAACGTAGCATTTTAAAAATCAGTCAGAATTTGCACAGAAGGCAAAACTGTAATAGAAGGCATGGTCATTTATTTCTTAATGTCAGCTTGATGTAAACATAAACTGTATTGAAGATTTCTCCCATTTTTGTGCCTTATTCCAATTTGTTTGGCTTGTTCATGCTAATTAAAAAGTTCCAGAGTCTATGACTAAAAGAGTGATCTGAAGGAAGTAAATGGAAGAATGAATCAATTGCATACCAGGATTCTACGTTCATAGCCATAGGTTCCCAGCATACCCAGTATAGTTGCCTTAAAATCACCAAAATGCTGGCCTCCATTATCAGAAAGAAGCTTTGTCATGATGGTTGGAAGCGGTATATAGCCCACCATTCCTTCAATAATTTCACGTACAAACTGGGAGACCATTCTTCTGGAAATACAGGCAGCTCTTTCAGACTCTGGAATCCTCATATTGTGTTTGTCAGAATTGTTATCTTCTATTCCACTAGAATTAGCCTTAGACTTGAAGACGTTTCCAGGTCCAAACAGATGCCTTAATGGATTGCAGAATCTGCATTGAGTCCGGAACATCATTAAACAAAAAAGAAAACATTTTTTCAGGTTAACGCCGAGATTGCTTTGGGCAATATAAACCTCGAGATAATTTATCTAATCAAACAGTTGAACTTACGAATCCAACAAGAGGAACCACAAAGACTCTGACTCTTGAGAATCCAGACGTGATGTGTTCCTCTGGCACAGGCCTATACAAGAATGCAGAATGTTGCAAAGAGATCTAACCTGCAGACAAGCAGAGTTATTGACACACCAGACATCTATCATTGGATGACAAATCACGATCCACATGCTGGAAAGAGTTAATACAAACCTCTGGTGTACTTAAAATGGTATTCAATTGCTCTGACTCACTAACAAGAGTAGTTGTTTCCGCAACTTTACTTTGAATAATGGAGTAAATATTGTCTAAATGGGAATCAATACCAGACAAAATAAGTGATAAGGAGCTTGTCACATCACCAGCCCTTTCCAGTAAGAAAGCAGCTGCATCAGTCACCCCATATTCCTGGCAAAGACGGAGACAGTGCTCCAATCTGTAGTTTTCATAAGTCTGAAGGAACCTTAGAACTGAACCAGGTTCAAATTGACACAAGAGCTGCACAACAGAAGAACTTGATCAGTTATAAATCTTATTCATCTTGCATAGAAGAAAATAACCTTAGATGGAAGAAGCACTTTTGATAAATTGTATCACATGCAAACCATAACTAATGTAAGCAACAGAGAACCATATGCACATTTATGTCATTATTTTCAACTGGAGCTCTACATACACTTATAGAACCCAACAATAAGAACGACTGTTACATACCCATCACTATCGGTGTCAGCAACATATCATGAATATTTTTGTTCTTTATATATAAAAAGGAAATTTAAGCAAAAAAATCATGTAATTTTTAACAATTTTTTTTTTCTGAATGAGAAATAGAAAAGTGGGGAGGCATCAAAATAAATAATTTGTAACAAAATGTGAATTTCTAACATTTAGAAAAGAATAAGTGTGCCCCCAAAATAAGTTCTTGACTTTTCAAGAATTCCAATTTCTGCCACATATATGCATAATATAGTATTTCCACCCATAAAACTAATTTTTGAGTGAGAGCAACGGACATCTATATATTGGCAATATATGCTCTAGAATTTGCCATTACAAGAGCATGTAGATGAGAAGCTGATAATCGCAATAAATTTGGTAAAACACGAGGTGCCAAATAACCATGTGCCAATTTTATGTTGGCCCATTAAAAGTTTTAGGTGTCCAACAAAATACAAATAAACAACATACATGCAGTTTCAAGTTGTACATACCTCGAGATAAAGTTCTGCCATTTCATCAGTGACATCAATAGGATTATTGCATATGATTTTAGGGAAGCTAGACAGTCGCTGTAAATAAGCCTGAAGTTCCTCTGACTGATCTGTGAACTTCAGTCCATAGAAAGGAGAAACTAGAATCTCTTCCCTTGTCAAAGCAGAAAAATTGAGTGCACCAAATAAGTGAACTTCAACTGCGGTTTTTAGATAAAGAAACAAGCACTTTGGATGAGGCTGTAGTATGGATAACATCTGTTCAACCTCTTCACTGAAGTGTTCAATGACCAAAAAGAATGCACCCTCTCTGTGACAATTAAACAAGGAACAAAGAAATAAAGAGGAATAAGATGAATGTCTATTAGTTACCATTACAATGAGAAATCAATTTCTGATTTTGGTTTGTTTCAGATCTCCATAAAAACCACAGTAAAAGTTGAATTTACACATTCCACACAAAAAGAACACAGAATTTGCAGCGAAACATTCAGTAATTTTCACATGCATATTTCTGCAGCCAAAGATCTACTAATTCTGCAGCCAAAGATCTACTAATTTTTCACATGCATATTTCAAGCACTCCAGATTTCAAAAAGGGAAAAAAAACTTAACTTTGTTACCCATAATCAAGTTTAAATAATTTTCCACCCAATACTAATAAGATTATGGATCACCTGCTCAGTTTTACTAGTTCTGGTATACGAGAGATGACTGCTGACTTAAAGGAAAAATGTTCAGCATCTTTCAGCTGCAGGAGCATATTGCTAATGAAAGCAAATGCATGAATAGGTTCATCCATGTCCTTTATATAAGTATCTAGAGCTGCAACATGCTGGCCTCTTTGCCTATGTATTAAGCTGCATACCTACAGATTTACATATAAAACTACACTGATGAGAATAGGCACAGACATTACAAACAAAACGAGTTCCAGATGGAAATGAAAAAAAAAAAAAAAAAAGCAATAAAAAGCCCGTGCCTGGTAATACTGAGCCTGTTCACAAATTTGGAGTACATAAGATGAATCCCACTCTGTTTTTGGCACTGCTTCTAAAAGAGCAAGAACCTGTTTTTGCTGCACATAGATTACAGGGCCTTCTCCAACAGACCTTGAGGATGTATCCATCTCAGATGTCAAATACACTAAAATACGATTAAATATATTTTGTGGAATGGTAGCTTGCTGGAAAACAACAAAACAAGCTATGAACTCTAGAAGATAACCCTGTTCTTTCGTCGAAGGCCACAGATCTAAGCATCCATAACCATCAGTACTAACTGATTTATCCACGCCTGGCACCTCAATATCAAGAACCCTAATCAGTGCATTTGTGATATTTTGCGCCATCAATGTCTGATCCTCTGTTTTATTGGCAACTTGCCCATCCTTGTTCTCTTCAGTAACCATGTCTCCCAATTCACGTAAAGGATTATCTGGTCTTTGCGGTTCAGCTTCAAAGAAAGCACATCGAAGAACCTCAAGAGTAGCTTCAGTGTCCAGCCACAAAAGATAGTAAAGATTCAAGCATGATCCAAGCAATGACTTGAAGATTGTCACAAATTGTGAATTGTGGTTGCTGGAATTTTCTAAAAGAAATTCAATTAATTCTTTCCTTAATGATGGTAAGCGAGAGCTTGGAAGTGCACCTTGCCCTGCAAAACACATATCCTCAAGTTTAGTTGACTCCTTGTCGGAAATCACAGATGCCATCTTCAAAAATGTAATGAAGGTACAATTATAAAACCCAACACCTTCAGGGTAGCATCAGACAGTGTCTAGTATTTCTTTAGATGAATGCCTTGTGCTTCTACTTATTATGTTCTAACAAAGAATAGAACTGTCAACATGAAGAAGGCAATGCAAAGAGCGAGTTCACCAATGCAAAACATAGTTGGCAAACCTGGGGGCTTGACTCAAGAATAGCCTGAGTTTACCCAAATCCCCAAGGTACTGGGTTATGAGCCAAGTACTGACCCAAATGCAATCGAATCATGGAGGACTTGGTTATAGATCAGCTGAAACAAGCTTAGGGTCACAAGCTTCTAGGCTGGTTCATACAACACTGTCTCTAACTATTACTGAATGTCACTAAGAAAAAACTATAGTTCTTTACTAAAATAGGTTACTCTAACACATGTTGTCTATTAGTAATTTAGTTGCTATTCTGTAATTGCATTCACAAACTATAGTTACTTGCTACTTTAGAGGAAAATTCAACATTTTCATCATTATGTAGCAAAAGTACACTAAAAAGAATTTATGACCAGACCCAGACAAGTCCTCGAGCCAAACTAGCTAACCCATGAACCAGTAGTTAGCTGATCCAATTCTGATTCATGGGCTTTACAAGTATGATGTAAAATATAGGAATCAAGACTTCATTCACCAAAAGTAACCCAATTTTGCCACTGTGCATAACTTGATCAATAAGTTCCCTCTAGACTTAACAAAGCTCATAGATTAGGTCAGAAGGTCCAGTACAGAAACTGACCAAGTTGGGCTCCCTGAATATTAATCCAACCATAGCGTTTCTTTTGTGCCTCATAGTCATAAGCTTGTGATTTTCTTATTTTTTTGCGTTTTTTAATATTCTCATTATAATTGTTGACAAGGAAAGACTACCACAAAAGGGTAGCTTTATCATTTGAAATTCTTTCATTTGTAGAGTACATTTTCGATTAAAATAAAAGTTCGTTTCATAACATGCCTTCATATTATACAAATGCATATGGTAGCAAAGTCCTCACTCGACTTAGCACACCAATTAGCTTGCCTGGATGCTTCTTGTAGAACAAGCTAGCTTACTCTGGAGGTATAAAAGTCTGAAAAGCTTGACTTTTTGAGCAGCCACGTCATTGATAGGATACTTTGGTCCTTGTTCAAGCAGTGCAAGCGCCAAGACTTTCTGCATTTAATCAATTTGATGCTTTAAATGCTCAATACGCCTGTCCAGTGCTTAATGTCGCATAGGAGCTATAGTACATGAAAGCCTTTCTCTTTCTCTCTCCCTACACACACACACACACATACATACAAACTATTGAGGGCTCTTGAGGAAGTTTTGAGTTCGATGCCCTTCAATGGGCACCTTTGTGTAATACGGGTACATTGACCTTCAGGTACCATGGCAAGCATTAACACTATGCCACATGGACTCCCCTAAAAGGGTGCAGCATTAGCGTCAACATGGCAAGACATGGGTGTTGACGTGTGGGATTAGACTATGCCTGAACATGGTTAATAACTTAACACTATGTTATATTTGGAGAATGCACCCATGATCCATTTTGTCCAAGTCGGGACTTGGTCTTTTGAAATCTATTGCAACTAGTCATTGATACTGGAAAAGTAAACATATAAGATATCACTAAATGCTGGACCCTTTTTGCTTCCTTTTCCCAGCAATGACGTCCACCTAGTATTGAACTGAAAATGATTTCCCTTATGTTTAAGAGAAGCATAAATGAACTACCTGCAATGACATCCATTGCATTCATGCCTCAAAGAAACATAAAGTAGATTTTTTTATTATGTACAGACTGACATTTAATTTTACTACTATCATATTCTTTATTAAACTGCAAACACAAACAAAATTGATTTTTATCATGCACATTTTGGTAAACTGGGCTTCTTAGTAGTTCATCAGTTCGTGAATTATGACTTGCAATTGTGAATATAATATATATATATATATATATATATATATATATATATATATATATATAGACACACACACACACACATACTGGGCATCAAGCGCAGAATGCATGCACCCATGGTGACCCTCTGATCTTAATAGATTGCATGGCCTTTTTTAGAGAGAGAGAGAGAGAGAAGGAGAATGGCCCCCAGCACCAGCAGGGGGAGGCAATGGCCTCCCTACGATGCAATTCCCAACTTTTTTTTTTCTTTCTAGAAATACCATCTCGAACAATTAAGAATGGATTGCTGCTAAGCATCGTAGTGGGAAAGACGCACAGGCATCTTATGGCCTCAAGGTCCTTATATATATATATATATATATATATATATATATACTGGTTAGGGTTGTCCACATCAGTGAAGCTCCAAGCTGGAATTTTGACTTTGATCCCAAAAGAAACTTTCTAATCGGTCGGTCACTTCTTTCAGTTATAGAAACAGCCAAGATGTGCAAAAATTGGTGTCCAACTGTTTCAAGATGAGAGATTTCTTAACTGCAGCTTGTCATTATAAATCCACAGTGTTTCCTTTAATTTGTTTCAGTCTTGGTTTCAGGTGGAAGAATAATCACAAGCCAAAAAAAAATAACAGCTCTAGTACTCTATTTACCTCCCATGCCTAACATCAGGAACTTCAATGGTGATGGGGCCTTAATGATACTAATAGCATCTCTTGGATGCTATACTATACAAATGGTGATCGATGCCTCCAGCCGTGCCCACACTTGCGCCTGTGTCCAAACATGTCAACAGTCAATGCCTTTCTAGGCTAGTCCAAGTGATATAACCAATCCCATTATGCACCTATTTCGGTTATAGATTGTATGCTAGAAATTTATTTTGTCATCATTTTCCTCTAGCATTTAATGGCTTGTTTAATACAATATGGTAAGTATCCATCAGCGACAATATATTTGCTTCTATGCCTTCGAACAATGCCATCAGAAATTACATCAACTAATGTTCTCAATTTCATGCATTCAACTGTTTGTTAGTAGGTGTTGTACCAAATTTGGTCTCCTTTATACCCTCGTTTGTAGTAGAAGAACAAAAGACTGATGACTCGCATTCTTAAGCTCCCACTACAAACTTGACCACAATGCCTCTGATTTTTGAGTTCTGACTTCTCCCTTAATGCCTCTCTCAACCATTGCCATTCAAAAACCAAGACTTCTCGGAGCAATCTTTCACCCACCTGCTTTCAGCAAGAAGCTTCATTGATCATTCAAATAAATTGCAGCATAGCATTGACAATTGTGCACAACTGCACATGCAATGTTGTGAGAAGCGTACGCTTCACACAAAAAAAAAAGCGACTCAAGGCAATTTTTAGAAAAAACACCTTGAGGCAGAACCATGAGCGCACATGTCCCTGAAGCGTGCGCCTCACTTGGTAGAGGCATACGCCTCCATCTATGGGACGCTTCATGTTTGAGGCACACACACGCCTCAAGGACGGACTATTTAGTTTAGTTTTTTTAATTTAAAAAATAAAAAAATAAATAAAATTAGTCAAGGGCTTCACACGCAGCCCTAATTAAACTCTGTTTATATCCCTAAATTTCCTTTTCTCAATCCCAAATCACCTGCAGCCATCGTCTCCATGCTTTTGTCCAAGAGCGAGCTTTCTTCTCTGCAGCTGAGAAGGTGAAAGGAGCTCGATATGAAGCTCTTGGCCGACATAGATGATGATGCTGCTTTGCCGAATGTATCATTTACATGAAGGCTCGCTTTTGCTTGCTGTATTCATTCTTAGCTTTGCCTGCAGGAGCGGCAGCAAGACACTGTCTGTATAAACCTGTGAGTTTAATTTTCTCTTTTATGTTCCTAGTTGGTAGCTTGAAATGTTTCTTCCTCTGCTCAAACGATAGAATTTACAGATATTGTCTAGTGGATATATATTGCTTGATGGTTATCCTGCAAAATCATGAAAGTTTATATCTTCCTGTTAGATTGTTATTCTAACCACTACGGTATGCTTCCTGTTTCATATATACCTAATTTCATCATGCTCTTCCTCTTTTTTCTTTTTCTTTTTCCGTTGTTTTTGAGAAAAAAAATCAAATTTTATATAACTCGTTGATCTGTTCAAAAGTGTCTTACCATCTCTTAGATTCTATCTATAGCTTGGATCTTTTGACAAGTGATTCCTCCCTAACTGGTGTGGCATGAGCATAGAGCCCATATATATATATATATATATATATATATATATATATATGTATTATGACATTTTATTTGGATTTACAAATTATTGTGGTTTACATATGTTGTGTATTGTTCTTCTTATTGATATGCTTAGTATTGTAGTCATTTTTTTCAATTTTGTTGTTACTTTTAAAAATATTATATAATTCACAATTTTTTTCATGAAGCTTACGCTTCAATTAACGTCTCGCCTCGCTTTATCGCCTTTTACAACATTGTGCACATGTTTGTCATCTTATAATATTTTTCACCTCTTAAGAGCTCATTATAGCTTCACTATGCCAGTTTATGTACAAAGCTACACACACACACATATATGTGTGTCTGTGTGTGTGCATGTGTGTGTGTAGAGAGCGCGACTTTGCTGCACCCACATTGACACAACATGGTTGCAGGGGCTATTCGCCGCTTGGCATGCAGCAAACTAAGAAAAAGGAGAAGGAAGTGGCTGATGTACCCTGGCAGACACTTCCCACCCAATGTGGGACTGAGCTATTTTTCTTTTCCTTTCTCAAATGAAAAAGGAAAAGAAGGGAAGGAAAGAGGACAACACGTACTCTCCCTTCCATTCTCTCTAGTAGACATACATGCACACCACTCACCTATAGCTGCATCCCTGCATCCGTATTTTTTAGAAACATGTATTGTACCACTCCAAGAAAAGATATAAGATACATTTTTCTGAATCATACATGAGTTACTTAGAGAGGATTTTCGTATCCAACCAGGGTAGACCCCATACTACTTGTACATGCAAAAAAAAAAGAAGATATGCTTGGGCAGTTCAGTTGTGGACTGTGTTGGAAAAGCACCGACCATATCAAAGTGTACTAAAAAAAAATTGGTTGATGAATTTTATGAAGCTAAGACATCCAAAAACAGCCTGTCTGCATACAAATGAGTGGATAGAATAAAATTGCAAGGTTGTCATTGCAGAACATAAGAATCCAAGATATGAGTGTAGGCATGTTTGAAATAGGAAATCAACAAGAATAAATTATTTTATATATAAGCAGCGGACATAGTGCCTCATCAGTGTTATTTATAATTACACACACACACACACACACACACACACACACACACACACACATATATATATATATATATATATATATATATATATATATATATATATATATATATATATATATATATATGTATGTGTGTATGTAAGTATGCATGTATGTAGTTCAAACAAAATAGATTCATAGTTCAAACATATTCCTTCCATTGAAATGATACAGAGGATTCAAGCGAAATAGGCTTATTTTGCATACTAAGTTCATATATTTAACTCTTAAAATTAAAGATAAAAAATGATCATAATCCATAACAAAAACAAAGCTAGCGTTGTGAATGCTTACCATGAAGTACTAGGAATGCTAGAAGCATCCATGTTCCAGAATTATCTTACCGACACAGGAGTCAGTCAATGTGGAGTACTATGTGACTTAGTTATATCATGATGCACACTTTTTCATGAAAAGTGACTTGTCAAAGAGAGCCCTACCTTAAACTGTAGTCACTGAACATGTAGGCAATTGGTTCTTAACAGTGGGGATTTGTGGTAATGATTATAACTATGGAGTACAATAGAAGAAAAGAACGCCTATTTTTCAGAAAACAGAAAAGAAAAATTACCAAATCAGCTGACAGGAAGCTAATAAAACAACAATGAGAAACTCATACCAGGAGGAAATGCAAGACCCTGAAAGCAATACTTCAAATAGACCAGCATCCGGTACCTGCCCCACAAAAACAAGCCCCCATAAGTAAAACTTGCATATGTAAATGACAAATGAATCAAGAAGCAGGATTTGAAAAAACAGGTCAACTTAGTTACTCATCTAGGTCAATAGTGACATACATAGAGGCTGCATAGCTGATATAACATGCTCCCTTGTTGCCTATGAAAATCCATGTTTGCAACTACAAATAATCTAGTCAATCAGACCTTGTACGTGTAGTTACCTGCTTTAGTCACTCTAACCGTACTTGGTTACAGAATTAAGAGTTCCTTTTTTGATGCCAAACACAATTAGTTGCAACAATAGGCAAAAATCTTTTGGAGGCAACAAAAGTGCAGTAATCAAAGTTTGTCCTCCTCAAAACTTTTGCCATGCTTGAGTGAAGAAACAAAAAAGATTGATCCACCTTTTTGGGCAAAAGTTTTTCCTCAATTGAAAAACCCCTTATTCCTCAATTATCTGTGTAGATGTTTCCGTAACTGGTGAATTCACGATGGTCCATGTATGTCATACAAATTTATGCCGTAGCATTGAATCATTGAATCAATTGGAAGCTACAAACTTAAAATCCGCACAACAAAGAGATGGCCTAATACTGGCCTTTTCTGATTAGGCTCACCTAGGAATGATATGTCTAGGCAATGAGCTATTATCAGTAAGGTTGACACCTTCGGGTTGCCCTTTCAGTTATTCCCAACAAAAAATACTTACTCAAATAAAGACAAAAGAAAAGGAAAAAGCTTAAGTGGCATTTTCACCTACTTTGGCTTAACAATTGGAGCTTCAAAGACAGATCACAGAACTATCAAGCTTAGAACAAAAATTATACCAATAACATGAGAAACATAATAATATTGGATAAATTGAACTTTTCAGCAGTTATTTCTTCCGAGCAGTTTGCATATCACACATTTCAGGCATCATTGGCTTTTCTGAAGCACAACTTATGCTAGGCACAATTTGAAAAAGAAAGAGTTGAAACAGGAGAGGGAATTCCTACAACATTGTTATGAATTCAAGCAAAAGGTCAGAAGGAACTAACCCAATTCCAACAGCATCTCCTCTTTGGCTGTCTTGTGCAACAATTAACAGCTCTTCTAAAGGTGTCTTAAAATCATCCAAACCTCTATTAAAAAGATATATCAGTGCACTGTATAATCCATGCTCCCTGCATAGCCTCACCACCTAAAATGGGAAAGGAATAGTGACAAACTCATATACAGTGAAGAAGACAAAGTGAGGACTATAAGGATCAGTACCTGATTAAAATCCAAAGAGGAAATGTCCATATGAAGAACACACTGCTCAACACGTCGCAACCATCCTTTCCTACTATAGTGCTCCACAAGTGCTTGCATTATCTTGAAGTCAAAGAAAAAAAATGTTACACCCAGTCTATTAACAGGTTAAACTACTGCGTGGTATTCAGTAGCAGCTGTAGCATCTTTACCTCAGGTGGTAGACATCCAAGCATGTCCTTCAAAATATATGGTTCCAAAAGCTCCAAAAATGTACCTAATTTTGTGGAAAGACAAGTTTTTTACTGGTTTACCTTGTTATGTTCTATAAAATGAACTAAATAAATGCTAAAAGCCCATAACATCACAAGAAACAAGGAGTAAAAATAATGCTTGTATGTTACAGAAAGATAAATGAATCACTTTGTCTATGCTTGTAAATAAAGTAAACAATGATGCCAGTTATTCTCCTGGGAAATTGGGAAAAAAAAAAGAATCAAATCATAGATGTTGCTGATCTTTCATGCAACAAGAGAAATTATGTGCAATGCATTTCTGTGGGTCAGATTTCAAGAGTAGAAAAAGTGATGCTGGTAAATTATTTGTACTTCACCAGGGAATGGGAAAAAAAATCAGTGAAAGAATGCTGATCTATCACAGTAAGGATGAATGAGGAATACATTTTTTGTTGCATCAACCCCATTTTGGTAATTGAACATGCATCCTGTAGTAATTATCCTTTTCACATTTCAATACTTTCCAAGCACAATATTTTCATTTAGTTAACATTTTCTACTAAACTTCCCTTTTATATAGCATTAAAATGAACATTCAATGTCTACATGTGGAGAATATTTTGTGAATGAAATGACAGAAACTCATTTTCCACAGCTCCTATAACTTGGTCGAGAATTAGGAGTCTTTCAATTGTCTACAATTTTTTCATCTGAACCTTTCTGATGCAATAAGGAGGAAATAGGAACTACCATGTGGCAGAAGGTACAGGAAGTTGTATGTTTTACTTTCGATTTATCACACATTGATGCAAGATAAGCCATACTGAAAGTAGTATAGTCATTAGTTCAAGCAACTGGTTTTGACTAATAAAGTGGGATGGTTCACTTGCAGTCTCATAATTGAAGGGCCAGGAGTCGAGCTCAGTAAGAGTTAGCCCATGCTAGAGCCCAATAAGAGTTACCATTCAGCCCCAATATCACCAAGACTGGAGGAAGAACAAAGAGTAATCACTGCATAGAACAAGTAAGTCCATGCACCTTCTTTGTCACTGAGGTGATGGTTAATTATGGTGTGATAAATATACTATTTGACAGCTGACAAGGTGATTTATGGTGGAGGAATGAACATACACAATAGACTATGACAGTGTTAAGAAATATGATTTCTTATTGTTGTTATCTCTTAATTAGGTATTATCTTAGTTAAGAGCTAGTTTAGCTCATCTCTTCTTATTCTCTCTTATAAATATCCTTGTAACAGTCTTTGTAAAGAATAAGCTGTGTTTTACAGCCTTTATATTGTTTATTGAATGAGTATTACTCTTCTTCACTTGGCCTTAGTGCCTTTTTGGTATTATATGTATTCTTTGTGACTGTTATAGTCACTTTTCACATGGTATCAGAGCCATTGGGCTGATTCTCAAAGCTTGTTAAAGGCTGCTGCTGAGATTTTATGTTGCTGGTTTGATTGAAGAGATTCTTTGCTGGAGGATATAATTTCTTGAAGGCCTTTTTGCTGCGGTTGCTCACCAACTGTTTGGTGAAATTTCTAGAAGAGTTTTTTCTTGACTTCCTTGGAGATTATTGTTTCAAGTATTGCTCTCATGGAAGACTCCAAAGTTTCAATTGAAGGAGGAAGCTATTATGCTCCATACAAGCTTGACGGAACCAATTATACACTATGGGCAAAATGTTTGGAAATGCATATCAAAGGAAAATATTTATGGGGCTTCATAAGAGGTACGTCTATCCCTCCCACTCTCAAGTTGACCAAAATAGAAAATGGGATTGAAAAACAACTAGATGGAGTGGAAAGACAAAATGCTATGAATGAATATTACAAAAAATTAGACGATTGGGAAGCTAAAAATTCTAGGATTAAAGAATGGATTTATGGAAGTATTGAACCTAGAATTGCCCAAAATCTTATGTATTATGAAAAGGCTAGTGAAGTTTGGGAATATCTTAAGGGAATGTTCACCCAAAAAGATATGGCCCGAAAGTATCTTTTGATTCAAAAGGCCCAAAGTATCAAGCAAGGAGAGAAAAATGTTAGAGAATTTTTCATGGAAATCTCTAGTGTATGGAATGAGTTAGATCAACTAAGTCCCGAATTAGGGTTGGACTGCAAATGCCATGAGATTAGAAGAAATGAAATAGATGAATTTCGGTTTTTTCAATTCCTTCAAGGGCTACGGCCCGAATTTGAACAAATAAGGTCAGCCCTTCTTTCTTCATCCTCTCCTCCACTCATTCATGAACTTCTTACAAAGCTAAGTGGAGAGGAAACTAGAATGAAATTATCCAAAGAAATGGATAAAGATAGTGTTCTTGTCTCAAAACAAGAAGAAGAAAGAGCCTTAGCCGCCTCTAGACCTGGAAACAACATCAAGTCTTTTAGACCTCCTCACTTTAAGAATCAAATTAGAGGAGAATATAAAGTTATTTGCCACTTTTGTCATGAACCGGGTCACATAAGACCTAGTTGCCCAAAGTTGAACAACAATGAAGGACAATCGCGGAATCTTGGAGGAAATTTTCTCAAAGGAGGAACTTCATATCCACAAGGAGGGCAACACAACCGGGGAATTTCATATCCTCAAGGTGGACATTACAACATTAGACAATTTGATCAAAGAAAGGCCGCAAATGTCACAAATGAAGGATGTGATCTATCATCTATATCCACAACGTTGAATCAAATCATGACAGCCCTTCAACCCATGATCAAGGAGTCAAATTCCGGAGCACTAGCAACAACGGCATCCATCTCCAACACTCCTGGTATGTTTTCTTGGCTTTTAGATTCTGGTGCATCTTTTCATATGACACCAAATATATCATCTTTGACCAAATTTGAAAGAACAAGAAAAGAATCAAATGTTGTTACCGCCGATGGAACTTCTTTAAGTGTTAAAGGGATTGGGAATTTTGAAAAAGAATTTGGAAAACAAAAATTTTTTGTTCCAAAAGTTAGTTATGTTCCTAAACTTAATCTTAACTTACTTTCTGTGTCACAAATCTCAGATCTTGGATTTGATGTTGTTTTCTCATCAAATAAATGTTTGGTGCAGGATCACCAAACCGGGAGATTGATTGGGGAAGGTTTTAGAAAAGGGGACCTTTACTACATGGACAATTTATGCATCCCCAAAGAAAAGTTTTGTCACTATGTTGAAAATGTGGACATCAATGTTTGGCACCAAAGATTAGGTCATCCAAATGTTAGAAAATTGTCTATGATGAACCCTACCAAGAATATTTGTATTGAAAATTTTAAATGTAATGATTGTATACATGGAAAAATGAAATCTTTATCTTTTGGAGAAAGGAACTTCTTCTCTTCTTTGCCTTTTGAGCTTGTTCATTCCGATGTATGGGGACCCTCTCCTATCATGTCAAAAGGAGGGCTATCATATTATGTGATCTTTGTTGATGACTTCACTAGGTATTGTTGGATATATTTCCTAAAATATAAATCCGAAGTTTTTGAGATATTCAAAAATTTTCACATAGTACAAACACAATTCAATGCTAAATTAAAAATTTTAAGGACTGATTCCGGAGGTGAATACATTTCAAATGAGTTCGAAAGATATTTGAAAAACTATGGGATAGTCCACCAAAAATCTTGTCCAAGAACACCTCAACAAAATGGACTTTCAGAAAGAAAACATAGGCACATAATTGAAACAACAAGAACCCTTCTTATTTCCAAAAATGTGCCTAAAAACTTTTGGGCTGAAACCGCACTTGCCTCTGTTTATCTTATAAACAGAATGCCTTCAAAAGTTTTACATAATACCACTCCGTTTGAAAAATTATTCAAGTATGAACCCGATTTCAATAGACTTCGTATTTTTGGATGCAAATGTTTTGTTCTTAATGACAAGGCTGATAAGCTAAGTTCAAAAGTTATTGAATGTGCTTTTATTGGTTATTCTGAAACCCAAAAAGGCTACAAATGTTATGACTCAATTAAAGACAAGATCATTGTCTCAAGGAATGTAAGGTTTTGTGAAGATGAAAGTGGTTTTAAAAATTGTGGGGAGTCACAACACAATAATGATTATTCCTTTTTATTTAAGTTCCTTTCTCAATGTGATGATGAAATGCATGATGGTGATGATAGCAACACTGGTGGTAATGATAGTAGAATGGCCAAGGATATAATCACTTATCATAGAAGAAACCGGCAACAAGAAGTTGGTGAAAAAGAACATCATGAGACCATTGATCTCCAACCAACTCAAAGTGGAGAAAACCTTAGGAGATCCACTAGAAATGTAAGACAACCCAATAGGTTTGTGTCTTATGAAACTTTTACTCCATCTCATAGAGCTAGAATTAATGTCATTCACTCTCACTTTGAACCTTCTACTTTTAATGAAGCATCCAAATATATTGAGTGGAAGAATGCCATGTTAAAAGAATTGGATGCCTCGAGAAAAGCCCAAACTTGGGAAATACAAGATTTACCTATAGGGAAAAAGACTATTGGATGCAAGTGGGTATACAAGGTGAAAACTAAAAGTGATGGATCCCTAGAAAGGTATAAAGCAAGGCTTGTTGCCAAAGGTTACACTCAAGAATATGGTATTGACTATGAGGAAACATTTCCCCCTGGAGCTAGAATGACTACTGTTAGGACCCTTATTGCTTTAGCATCTGTTAAAAACTGGAATATCTATCAAATGGATGTTAAAAATGCCTTTTTAAATGGGGATCTTATGGAAGAGGTTTATATGGAAGTACCACCAGGGTTGTCTGTTCCTCAAAGGAAAGTTCTTAGACTTAAGAAGGCTCTTTATGGCCTCAAACAAGCTCCTAAAGCTTGGTTTGACCGTTTTAATTCTGTTATTTCTGATTATGGGTTTCATTCTTGCTTAACTGACACTGCCTTGTTTGTTAAGTATACTACTGCAGGTATCATAATTCTTCTACTGTATGTTGATGATATGATCATTACAGGTAGTGATAAGGAAGGTATTAGAGAATGTAAGAAATTACTACAAGAAACTTTTGAAATGAAAGATTTAGGTTTTCTAACGTACTTCTTGGGTATTGAGGTTGCATATTCTACTAGAGGATATTTTTTGTCACAAACTAAGTTTGCTGCAGAGATCATTGCTAAATCAGGCATAACAGATGATAAGGTCACAAAAACTCCTGAAGCAGTAGGAAGCAAGATGAAGATTGATGATGGAGTTCCACTTGCCAATCCCACTCCTTACCGACAACTTGTGGGATCCTTGATGTACCTTAGCATCACTCGGCCTGACATTGCTCATGCAGTTCATACTGTGAGTCAATTTCAACATGCTCCATCAACCGTTCATATGGGAGCTGTTCTTCGTATCATCAGATATATTAAGGGAACAATAAACAAGGGAGTATTTATGTCTTCCTCTTCCTCCTTGAACTTGATTGCTTATACTGATGCTGATTGGGGAGGAGATCCTAATGATAGACACTCAACTACTGGATTTTGTGTTTTTCTAGGAGAATCACTCATCTCATGGAAATGCAAAAAGCAACAGAAAGTCTCACTATCCTCTACTGAAGCTGAATATCGAGCCATGGCTTCTACAACTATGGAAATTGTCTGGCTTCGCCAAATGCTCCTTGATATGGGAATAAAGATAGAAGAACCCACTGATTTATGCTGCGACAACAAGAGTTCTATCTACATTGCCAAGAATCAAACATTCCATGAACGAACAAAGCATATAGAAATGGACTGTCACTATGTTCGTGAAGAATTTTTGAAGAAGACTATCAAACTTCCATATGTCTCCTCCGAGTTCCAGCTGGCTGATTTCTTCACAAAGCCTCTATGTTCTCCCAGATTCAACTTTCTTTTAGATAAACTTTCGGTGATAGCACCGTAAGTTTCAGGGGGGGTGTTAAGAAATATGATTTCTTATTGTTGTTATCTCTTAATTAGGTATTATCTTAGTTAAGAGCTAGTTTAGCTCATCTCTTCTTATTCTCTCTTATAAATATCCTTGTAACAGTCTTTGTAAAGAATAAGCTGTGTTTTACAGCCTTTATATTGTTTATCGAATGAGTATTACTCTTCTTCACTTGGCCTTAGTGCCTTTTTGGTATTATATGTATTCTTTGCGACTGTTATAGTCACTTTTCACAGACAGGCAGTCCAAGATTTATCAATTTATGGAAAGAGCCACAATTGGCATGGAAATTGGAGTTGGAGGTCAAATGAATTTGGATTGCCCATCCTTTATTATGAAACCTGACCTCAGTCTCGACTGTCCATCCTTGAAGCATGGAAATTAGCAAACCAACTAAAGATTCTAGTGAATTACAGGTTGTGACATTGTAGGATCTAATGAACCAGTTTCACATGTCTAACAAACAGCAACCCAAGCTACCAACAAAGACACAAGCAAACTTGTATATCAACTCATGAACTGAGATTCGTCAAGATAGCTCAGTCTTTGCAGCACCTCCAGACATTCAGGTCGTGCAATAACCACAATCCTATTCTTGTCAGCTAAATCAGGAAGAAGTTAAGCTCTTTCTGGTACCCGAAAGCCTCAATCAGAACACTAAAGGACCAACAAACTCATGACAAATTTTGTCAAAATTACCATTTAACAATAAGTTGTATCATATGTTTGTACAACTTTTAGTTTATCTGACCCATCTCAGGCTCACCAAAGAGAATTGAGCATGATTAACATTATCTTGACAATTTTCAAAGTTCACAAGGTGCACAACTAAAAGTGGATCTTCCCAAGAAAAGAACCACCGTGTATAGTCATATAAAGAGCACATGTCCTTCAGAGATAGTGAGACTGACAGAGAGAGAAGAATGAGTAAGATGTGACCAAGAAATTTGGGTAGCAACCAAAAAAATTCCATATTACATGACATGATGCCATAGCTGAGCACAGTGACATCATGAAAATGTCTTGAGCGTTTTCATTTTTCTTTTACAAGCATAAACAGCAAAAATTAACCAATGTTCTGAGGCACAGTGAGTTTGCATAAAGGGGAACTTGGATAACAAAAACACCAATTCTCATGAACCATGGCAGAAAGAGATGTCAATGTCCACATATACATTACGTAACAGGTACATAGCAAGCCAAATTCCTGGATGTAGGTCTATATTTTTAAACTTTTTTCATCAACGTTACCTTAGTCTCATACAAAATTCAAAGTTCTGTTAAATAAAATAGGGGAGGAGAGAGAGAAGAGGGAAAGATAGGAGAAGGAAAAAAATGAAAACAAACAAGAGAAAAGAAGAACGGGTGCGGTCAGCAGCACCCGATTTGGTTTGACCGAGTCGGGTGCCATGTCGGGCCGCACCCGCACCCGCAGCGATGTGGGTACGCCACCATATTTGGCGCACCCGTGTGACTTAGTTTCCAGTCCCTTTTTAACATTTTCAAAAAGGGAAAATCACAATGTTGCAGTGTTTTAAATTTTCGGTACAGTTTTTTTTTTAATTTTGGTGTGCCATTCATCTATAACTTTGTGGATTTTTTGTTTTCTGCACAGTACTCTCGGTACAACTTATTTTCAGTATTATTAACTTCACAAGTGCATCTTCTGCACATCACCGTTGTATGTGCAATTCTTCACCATAATAACAGTCAAAACAATACTGTAATAACAAAGAAAATAACCGCATCATGGTGTAGGCATTGCTGCATTGGATAGGTACGAAGTTTCTAAACTTGTTTGCTTAAGGTTTATAGATCATGACTTAAATATGCAAATATATATATATATATATATATAACTGTTCAAGAACTAGATATCGGACCACTTGTTGGCCCTAAGACTAAGAGAAGCTAAACGGTTAAATGCTAAGATTACCTCCTTGCTGAACAGCAGTAAATTTGGTGAAGATATCATCAAACAAGATGTCAATCCTATTTATGTGGACACAGAATTCTACAGCAACACCACCAACACGAGCATATTGCTCATTGATTTCTGTGTGGAAAGGATTTTCTTTTGTGTTGTCAGCAAGTTGAAGTTTTTCAATCTGACTACAGAATGCCACTGATATATAGGAAAATACTTCATCAACATATCCTGTCACCAACTCTACCAGAAATGGCATTATGGATTCCCTGATAGCATCGGTAGTTCTTGGAAGATCAATTACTCCATGTGAGTGCCCATCGTAAAGCTTCATTGCCATGTCCAAGGCGCCCATCCAATCACCAGCCTTTTGCAAGACTCTAACTCGCTCTTTCCAAGGAAGAAGTCTAGAAGCAACAAGATGCGTCTGACCAAGTACATATATGGTAGCGCCTCTTACAGCTATTGAGTTATGGCAAGCTTTCTCAGGATTTCCAAAAATATTTGTAGAGTGAGTATGATATACAATCATGTCATCAATCGCAGAACCATCTATAAGATAATTAGTACGGTGAAGCTCATCTCCTTCCTTTGTGAATAGACAGAGGTGCCCTTTCAAAGTCAGCACCACCAACATCTGAAAGAAAAGTGAAGTATTCATGTTCTAACCATGCAAAATGTCTTTAAGGAAAACAAAGCCAACCCAAGAACGAAAACAGATGGCAATGATGAGATCAATAAACAGAGAAAAATGGGTGAGCCCATCAATATCAATTTTCAACTGGGAAAGAAAGGAATTAGAGCATCTATACTCACCCGATCATCCAACCATGCCAAACCAACTGCTGGACTGTCAATCAGCCATTCTTTTAATGTTTTTAGTTCTGATTTTACCAGCCTAGCTACAAGTACTTTTCGGTCCCATGCCATTGCAAGAAATGAAGCCCTACCCAATTCCTCTGCATTCACAATCCTTTTTCTCTCTCAGTATATAATCATCACAAGATTCAAACATATACAAACTAGATAACCATGTCTTTTTAATCTTACCAGAAGAGGATGCTGAAGAGTTTATTACACACTTCCAAGCTGTGTAAGGCATGGCACCTTCACGAACTCCATCTGGCCTAGAAAGCTGTGCATAGACCTCTAAACTTGGATAGAGCCTTACCTACATGAAAAGTATAACAAATGGAGTTTCTGTACACTTTAAGAAACACACAACAAACATCATCGCCTATTCACATTTAGAAGATATCATACCACCAGAGCATTTTGGTGAGTGACAAATATAACTACACCTTCCTTCTCAGGAGAACCGTCACTGAAGAGCTTCCATCCTGCTTCTCCCCCAACTCCACCTCCAACAACACCACCCATCATGCTCCCAATACCACCAGGAGACCCTGTAGCACTGCCATGTCCACTTGCAAATGAAGCCCAACGAAATTCATCGGACAGAAGAGCAGATGCACATAAAACAGTTCCTGTCCTCTGACCATCAAGAAGACACTGCAACGCAAGAAAGTGAAATCTTCATGCAAATGAGAAACAATCTAAACAAAATTAGAACTACCAAAACCCAAGAATGCCACGTGATCCTTGAGAATTGCACTTACCTTAGTATTAACAGAGAATGTATTGAGCAATGGAAACACTGAGAAGGCATGTAGAAGAAGAAGCCCCTTACAATCACCAGTAACTGCCTTATATTGACGAGTGACTTGTGAATCCTGACCAAGGAAAAGTGTATGTATGACTGGTGCATTATGTTCTGCTATTGTTTTAACAGCAGATCCTTTCTGCACATCCCAAACTGTTAGGTTTCCAGACCCATATCCAACCAGCAGCAGATCTCCTTGCTGGCTGAAGCACAAGGAAGTGACTGGTGAATGAGATTTGTCACCTTGAGAGCTGAGCATAAACACCTAGGACCAATTAAAATCCCTATAGTTAAACATGATAGCCCAACTAATAGCAGAAGGATAATTAGTACCTAAGAAAAAGGAACACAACCAAAAAAATAAATGCAGTTTGTTCTTTGTAAGAGAATAAATGCCACCCTGTGATATCTGAATCACAAAGGAGCTGTACCATCATTTCAGATAGAATGGAAAACCTTTTCATTCCTTTGTGGTGTCTGCCCATCCACAGTTGGAGAAATATGGATAGCTCCGAAACTTATACACTCCCCAGACCTACATATTTCACATGATATATCCTCACCAGAGATGCATGATCGCTTTCACACGTCATATACAAGTTGGGATAGTTTCTGTATGGCAGCCAAGTTTACCTACAAAAACAATATTTATAGACCACTCCTCTTTTCGCTTTCTACCTAGATAATTATCCATATAGAGAATCTTGTGCAATCACATGCAAGGTTTTAATGCCAACTAAAAAATATCTGAGATTCATACTACAGTGAGGCACCTCTGAACAATGAATTACGTGGAAGTGTATCGGCAGTTCATGATCATAACAAATAATCGAATTTCAGAAAAAACTTAACTGTCATAACATGTTTAACTTCAGGAGAAGAAAAAAGGTGCATTTGCAACTAATAACTGGACACTAGATGAACTGGAAACTGCAGGTCCTAGAAGCGTTTCGCAGGATCAGAATAGCCAAGTTCAACGGAATATGCTGCTGACTTGAGTGTCCAGGTAGTTCGACAATCATAAATATTGAGCTGCCACGTAGCAAATAATTAATATCCATATTTGATAGTAGCAAATAGGTAACATTTAAAATATTCTATTTTTATCCATGTTCATCCCTTGAACTGCACTTTCTTGTATAAGGTCTAGTACAGTTAACAATGATATAATTAGTTATGCGGAAATACAGCTACCTTTGAATCCAAGTTATCAGCACTATGAGGAGAGTACTTGCTGGGCATCACAAGAACGGTGCCTTTTGACATGCCCACAGCGATGTAGTTCATATGAACTGCCAACGACTGAGGGGAGCCATGCTCACGCCTGAATGTCTCTGAAGAGATAGCATGAGTGATAGCATTGTCAGTGTTGATCTGCAAATACCCAACTGCTGGCGGTCCTCTTCGAATACCTTCAAGCCTCATTGGCTGAGCTGCAGCGCCCTCTTCTAGGTGAAGTCCAGAAAACGCGTTCTTCTTCTCAAGCTCTTCAGCTACTTCAAGCGGCTTCATCACTGGCTTTAATTTCTTACCCTGTCCTTTCGATGATTTCTTACTATCTGACAAAACAGACCTGTCGTCTGCAAATTCTTCCGCATCCATTCTCGAAGTCTCGGCTTCTCTCTCTTCAACTTTAGGCGAATCCGTAGCTGTCATCTCTGGGCTCAATTTAGTCGCAGTCGCGATCAGGATGTCATTCAGTTGAACTGATTCAGACCGTTTTAACGGTGTGTCCAAGGATCCTTCCTCAATGCTGCCACTAACGGAGTGTGGATCGTTCCCGACGGCAATTCTATCATTCAGATTCAATTCCTCCACCAACGCCTGGGTTGAAGCATCAGGAACTTCTCCGTTTAGCATTTCATGACCTTCTGGCCCCTTCAAGGAGACCTCAACAAACTTATTCCCGCCATTGTCCTTGACGTCTTCTTTATCAATTTCCGCATCAGGAACAGAAGAATTTCCCTCCTTAGCACCCAAGGCATCAACTGGAGGTGCAGATTCTTCAGCATCCCTTCTGGCCAGACCCTTTTCATCTTCTTCACCTTCTCCCTTCACCAACTCCTCCTGCTCATTTTCCTCTCCTACTGCTGAAAATGAGGCGTTTTCCTCTGACGCGGCCGCTCTTTGAAGAGAAGTCCTCCTAAACTTGATCGCAGCAGCATGAGGAGTTGGAACCGACCTGGAAGCAGCGGCAGCCGCTGCGAGAGCAGCTCCGGGCCTAGGATTCGGCTTGATAACCCCAAAGAGCGACGGCAATGGCGAACTTCCGCGCGCCGGCGTAATCTTCGCAGAAAGATCTCCATCCCCGGGCTTCCTCCTCAAGAATCCGAGCCTCGACTCGGAGAAAACCGAGCGCGGCAAGCTGATGACGCTGGTTTTGTCCTCCGATTTGTCCGATTTCGGGCTGTCCGCAGTCGAAACCTCCGGATCGACCTCGGAATCAACTCCCGGAGCACGAACTTCTAGGGTGTCGGATTCAGGTTTTGGAGGGAAGAGAGGGCGAAAGGGAAGCTCAGAGCGAGGCGAGGAAGGGGATGAGGAAGATGAAGAGGAGAACGAATCCGCGGAGTCGTTGAGGATGTCGTCGACGGTCCGATGGGCGACGACCGCGCCTTCGTCGTCGTCGTCGTCGCCGTCGCTATTCTGCGACTGGAGAAGCGAGTTCAGATCGAGCTCCAACTGCGTCCGTCTCCCAGCCATCGTCGGCGAGCCCCGTCCCGGAGATAACGAGGCTTCGCCGTCCTCCTCCCTTTCGTTCTTTCGTGGGAAAATTGGAGGCGAAGGAACCGACGCACACCGGAAATGAAATCCCGGGAACAGCAAGCCGGTCTGACTGCGGGGGACCGAGGTCGGATCTGGTCATATTGGCAAATCACCGCCCCTGTAAGTGATTTGAGATCCTCACCGTCCATCAGTTGGAAGAGGCAGCGGGGGCACAGCAGCAGCGCAGGTAATGTCCGTTGATCACTGGCCAAAGTGACGTCAAGGGACCACGAGTCCCATCTCCTCAGCTGAATCTGAATGACCCGTCAAGGCTTTCACCGTTCGAGGTCTTCACTCTTCAGAACAAACTGACCGGACCATGTAATGGTGAGGGTGCCCCGAGGGGCAATCAAATGGACCTTGCATGGTAGGAACGTATCAAACGGGTCCAAATCCTAATCGCACTTTGACTCGTTATACAATTTAAGTGAGTCGATTGAATCCAAATTTGAGATCCAATAAAAAAAAAATCCTTCACAATTACGTGTAAGAATTCGAATCATAGCATCAAGATTTGGATTTACAAGTCCAAATTTAACTCACTAAAAAAGTTTCTAATAAGTTGTAGATTTTATATAAATTGAAACTATTTAAGGTTGTTTGACAACAATAATAACACATTGTTCTTGCTTTATAAATTTGTTTTAAAAAATAAATTTACCCCTTTTTTTCGAAACATTAAAAATATATCATTGTTACAAAACAGCCTCTTTATATGGTCATCAAGCTCCTAACATGAGGGATGACTAATTGAGAAACATTGAATATATATGCATTATTCGGCCCAAAGAGTCTATATCCACACGATCTACCTTTTCTTTCATAATTTAAACCACTCAATGCATATTTATACATTTTCAAGGCCACAAGAGCAATAGGTTGACGTCAATCTTAGGAATAAAGAAAAAAACATTGACTAGAAGATTTGGCAGAAATTCTTTGCATTATATTTTCTTCTATTCTAGGCTCTAACACAGGTAGAACCTACAAGATTATGTCAATAAAAGCACACCCCAACATTTTATATGCAATATGCATTGACAAACATGCTAGCACATAAATTTATTGAGTAGGTGCACTATGAATGCTCATCAAGTACCAAATATTATAGCTATGTACCAAGATTCATATGGATGGAAATTTGTGTTATATATATATATATATATATATATATATATATATAGAGAGAGAGAGAGAGAGAGGGGGGGGGGGGAGAGAGAGAAAGAAAGAAAGAGCCGATAAAATGAAAATATATAACAAAATTTGGGGACAAGAGGTCCCCCAACTACAAAAAAAACAATCCGCAAAAAACAAACTGCAAAAACAACATGAAGAAGAAATATACAATACAATGCATAGAAAAATAAGAAAGTCGGGGTGAGAGAGAGAGAGCAATAGCTGACGGGGAATTGGATTTAAGACGTTCAAAGTGAAGAAATACTCCTAGAATTTAATAATCAACCTTTATTGGTATAACGTGGTAGTGGTAGGGTTGTACGTGTGTTAGAATTACACCAAAATAAAAAAAAAATCTGCTGAAATATATTTATGTTAGCGAAGGAAATCTAGAGTCCAATACTGTCGGCAACATATCAGTCTTCCCCTGCATAGGCCCTTATTTTTGGATTTTATGCATTAAAAAATCATATAAATAATATATTTAAAATTAAAAAAATAAAACTTATATTGGCCATCATATACAGAATAATACCAACACGGCTTTAGAGACAAACTTCACGAAATTCAAGTCGTTGTAACCCGGCAGACTTCTGATGCCCTTGAAATCTTCGATATGGATTGAAAAGTCGGTGCCATAATGCACCCATTGATACGATTGACTCAGCTATATATAAATGCGTGGTCTTAACGTCTTATTAGTCATGTGTAGATGGTCCTATTCAACTATAAACAAAAGCATGTAATGACAGTTCCCATAATGCTGACCCTTGATCTCCATAATGGATGGTGGGGATCGATGCCGGAGCATTTTAACAATGTGATCGAGGAGATGATGTGACCAGCTCATGAGAGCTAACCCCTTGAAAGATATGTGCGTTTTCTCATGGCAGTGAGAAGCATTGGTCAAATAAAAATTAAGCTGCCAACTATTTAAAGCGCAACCAAGTCTCACATCTGGAACGTGGTTCCCTTGTATAGGAAGCAACATAAAAGGAGGGAAAAAAAATCAGCTGCGTTATTTGACACAGTAGGAAGAACCTTTCAACTTTTGATGGTAAATGGTAGAATGATTAATCCAAAAGAATACCAAATTGAGAACATAATGAGAACAAGAGGTCGTTGGAACACCGTGGAACAGAACGAACGCGTTTTGTATACGAGAAATCAACGCAAACATTGAACAAAAAATGGACTAGATATGGAAGACAAAGAACAGTGAGTATAAAAGGGCGTTCCAATGTATTTCGTGGTTTACCACAGAACAAACCTAGAAGAACATCTAGCAGTCTCTCCCTTGACCCCGAGCTGGCTCCTTTTCTCTTTCTCTCCTTCTCATCCGTCCCCGCCCCTCGCCCTTTCTCTCCTTCACCTCCGTTCTCCTGCACACAAGTCACGGTCGCTTGCCCGCAGGTGACGTTTGGATGCTTGACAATTTTAACATATTTGATTAGAAAATATGAACAAGTCAGACATGACATGTTGGTCCAGAGAAAACCCCACAACATTCAAAGTAAGAAAGTTTATATATATATATATATATAATAGAAACCATATCTTTAAGTCAAGTCAGGGATAAAAATCAAATCCTTTGATTTTGATTTTTAAAGTGTTTTTTGCAATGATGAATTGATGCAAAACATATACTAAGTTATAAGTTATCATGATGTTTTTATAATAAAAAAGAATGGACGACCCCGATGACATGATAATAAAACATCAACGTTTTTTCAGTAAAACAACTGTATCAAAACATGTTATATATCAAACTAGTTTTTATAAATATACAAAATGTTTATATCGTATTTAAAATATATATATATATATATATATATATATATATATATATATATATATATATATATATATATATATATATATATATATATATATATATATATATAGAGAGAGAGAGAGAGAGAGAGAGAGAGAGAGAGATGAAGTAGATGTCACGAGATGATCTTTCCTTGCCAGAACAAAGAGAAAAGGGCTTGGTCAACCGGACTATCAATATAAATAGAGGTTTCCGTTCTCTTCCTCTCTCATAACACGTCTTCGCTTGGCCTTGGCTCCAAATATGATTTCTCCTTCACGTCGGAACTTGGTGGCCGGGCTTTCTCTGTGTGTCATCCTGTTTCTCTGTTTAGGAATATATGCAGAAGCCGAAAGCAGCAGAGTGAGTGCCTCGACCTGATGCAACGCTGAAATATAAGTTGTTTCCGCAGGTTTAGTTTCAAAAGCGCCTCTGCTCGTGAGGATGAATTAATTTGATGGCTTTCTGCTTCTTTTTCTTCTTCTGAACGATGCAGGTGTACATTGTGTATTTGGGAGAGAGGCAACACGAAGATCCCCAAGTCGTGGTGAATTCACACCATGACTTACTAACTACAATTTTTGGAAGGTACGCTTTCAAGTTTCAACTGACAGTAAACACAAGAAGATCAGCTTTTCCTCAGTCATCTCCGTGATTTTGCTTTGTCCTCTTTCCTTGCTATTCATTAGATAAGAAGCATTCTGGAACTTCAAGTAATTGGCCATTAATTCCTTTGATTGGCAGCAAGAAAGCAGCTTTGGAGTCAATCTTGTACAGTTACAAGCATGGGTTTTCTGGTTTTGCTGCAAGGCTTACTGAGACACAGGCAAGAGCCATTGCAGGTACAGGTTTATTTTGTGGTAACGACTAATAAGCACAACAAAATTTCAGAATATCAGCTTCTAATGAAAATACTATTATTACTATTATTATTATTATCAACAACCCCGCCCGATAATCTTTCTAAGTTTGGGCTGAGTTAGACTTAGCCAGAATATATAAATATATATATTATAATTATTATAATTAAAAGACACTTTTTTATTATAATCGGGTTGGTCCAAGCCCTGGCTTGGGCGTTGATGGTATGATTTGAAAGTTTCGCTGTACATCCACAACATGGTTATGAAAGTTCTTACCGTGTATTTGACTATTGCACGCGATTTACCGACGGCAAGGAGTTTATCATATTAAAAACACTGCCGGCAACAGGAGGATAGCAGCATTTTTTAATTCCAATGGAGAGGTCCAACGTGGTCATATAGTTGGCCGGCACATCGAGAGACAGAGGCGGAGTCAAGTGGGAGCGGGCAAAGGCTCTGCCACCATCCCCCCTTCTTAATTTTTTTTTAATACATGTAAATTTTAAAATAAATTATTTTATTTTGTACAAAAAATTTGAAAAATTATACTCGTTTGTTATCAAAATTTTAAAACTATAATTTGATTTTAAAATAAATTATTTTATTTTACATCGTTGGGAGTGCGATTAAATTTCGCACCTCATGTGCACATAAAAGCATTCTTACGAGGATCAATGTACCTTGTGTCTGCTGCTTCTCTGAGCAAGAAGACTTTACTTAGATACAAAGTTAATTAATTGGAAAGGGTGCATGGCTTATCGTTTTTTGTTCTCCTTTTGGACGAGTCAAACACAAATGTAAACTGAATTTGGGACGGCATAAAGTTCCTTGAGTATCATTCGTCGCCCATAATTTTTATTTATTTATTTATTTATTAGATCAAGAAAAAGTTTAGAAACATCAGAGTACCTCACATGAATTCACATCATTCAATTATAAATTTGCAGAGCTTCCGGAAGTTGTTCACGTGATACCCAGCCAAACCCACAAGCTGCACACGACAAGAAGCTGGGACTATCTGGGGCTTCATCCTGGAACTCCCGACTCACTCCTTTCTACAGTCAACTATGGAGACGGCGTCATAATTGGAGTCATAGACACCGGTAAGTAAAAATGCATCTAAGAAAGGAGATGAGTTCTATTACAACATTTTCTTGGGAGATTGGGGTGAATACATCAGCATTTGTTCTTGGTACTCATGTTTTTTAAATACATGCATCATCCAAAAGTAGCATAAAACATGATGTAATCATGCTGAATGCTTGTTCCTAAACCTAATAATGAAATTGCTTGCTTAGTCACAAATTAATGACTTAGAAAAGAAGTGCTATAAAGACATGCATTATAGTGATCTTCCTGCTAGGCACTATCAAACAGGGGAAGTGGGGCCTTTCGCTCTCATTTGAGCAGGAGGATAATTCTCTCGCTGGATTTATCCAAAAAGAAATGCATTGCCCTTTAAAGTTCAACATTGAATTAAATTTAATACATGAAGAGTGACAAAAATCTCAAATCAATTCAGAGCCATTTATAACATCAATCTTGACCTGTGCTAGTGAACTCATCTCACCTCCACATTTGTAAGCATCTTAGTTTGCGTTTGATTACCGTGGATCTAAGGTATGCGGTGATCTCAGATCATTGCAGATTTGAACTATGTGGTTTTCAAATCCAAACCCCCTCGTCCAAATCTAATTTCAAATCCACACTTTTTATATTAAAGTGTGGACTTGAAATCCGTTGAGGGGTAGAAGCTGAAATCTATATTTTGATATCAATATTTTGATATCAATATTTTGATACAACTTCAGCCATCACAGATTTGAGATTCTTTCTGATTTGAGATCCCTTGGGAATCAAACGCAGCCTTAATGCCAGTTTGGACTGATCTGGTTGTGCCAACCAACTTAATTAGGGATCTGGCCAGAGTCACAAAGCTTCAATGACGAAGGATTAGGTGCGGTTCCATCAAAATGGAGAGGCAGATGCGATGGAGGAGAGCTCTTCAACACTTCAAACTGCAACAATAAGATAGTCGGTGCCCGGTTCTTTGCCAAGGGAATCATTGCCAAACTTGGGGGTGTGCCACTGTCGCTTGAAAGTAAGAGAGAGTACCTATCTCCAAGGGATGCAAATGGGCACGGGACGCACACGGCCTCAACTGCAGCCGGCTCCTTTGTGCGCAATGCAAGCTTCGGCGGCTTAGGTTTGGGGCTGGCCAGAGGGGGCGCGCCTCGAGCTCGCTTGGCCATCTACAAGGCCTGCTGGGGTCCAGGCGTCTGCGATGCGGCCGACATGTTGGCAGCCTTCGACAGCGCAATCCGCGACGGCGTTGACATCATCTCCGTCTCTGTGGGCACGGACCAACCTCCTCAGCCTGGCTACTTGGACAACCAGAACGATCGGTCCATCGGTGCATTCCATGCAGTGGCTAGAGGGATCACGGTTGTTTGCTCCGGCGGCAATGCCGGTCCTTTCCCGCAGAAGGTCACGAATGGAGCACCATGGATCATGACTGTGGCTGCAAGCACCATAGATCGCTCCTTACCTACTGCCATCACCTTGGGCAACAATCGCACACTCATAGTAAGTTCTGAAAATATATTTGCTTTTCGATCGAGTTACTGGGAAGATTCTGAAAGAAGTGCAAATGGCACTTCAGATTGTTGAAAACTTGAAAATCTAGATGGTTAATACTTTTTAGTGGTAATATTAATCCTAATTGGTTTTGTACGCCTGCAGGGCCAATCAATTTATTTTGGAAAAGGGGTTGGTGGACAGAAAAGCTTAGTATTTTCTGCTGATATTGCCAGAGACAATGCCGACCCAAGCTCCAGCACCAGGTGATAGTTTATTTCCATCGATTTGTGAGTTCCTTTGTTTTGGATGCACAGAGATTTATCATGGTTCAATTCTTCTTAAGATATAATTTCTTTTTTATGAAAAAAATGCCATGCAAGGCTAATTGAGAGATGATAATTGATGAATAGTACTGGAATACCCCAGCACTGATCATAAGGAAAACATGTACAAAGCTGGACTTGTCTTGGATCTGAATATGAAAGTTTTCATATAATGTTAACTTGAAAGCCCGTCCATATATCACCACCATACATTCACGGTTGCAAAAGGTGAAAGGAGGGAAAAGCTTGACCGGACATTATTCTTCTACTTCCCTTTATGAAAGTGTAAAATATCTGTTTATTTTGCTTCTATGTATATATATCATTTAATTCCTTCCATCAGTTGTGATGCAGGATCCTTGAATTCCACGCTTGCTAAGGGGAAAATAGTCCTATGCTTCACAGGCGCAAATGACCCAAGAGAACAATACCTCATAGCAGCATCCACCGTTTTTGGAGCAGGAGGAGCTGGCATCATCTTCGCAATGCACACAATCAATATCCTTATTCCTTTTTCTCTTAGGCCAGCAGTTCAAGTGGACTATGAGATTGGCACTGAAATCCTTGCCTACATCAAGGCTACAAGGTGCATAATATTTGTTTTTTCTTTAGAACTCTCTCTCTCTGTGTCTCTCTCTCTCTCTCACACGCGCCCGCACCCACACACACATATGTATATGTATATGGAAATTGGTGTATCCTATACCACTTATGTTAGGGATAAAAGCCAGACCTCTTTAAGTTCTTAAAATAGTTTTTATTGGACAGCCAGGAAAGGATTATATACATGCACAATGTTTTGCAGGGATCCAACAACAATGATCAGCCTTACACATGATACAATAGGAAAGGTGGTCTCTCCAAAGGTTGCCTACTTCTCTTCAAGAGGCCCTAATTCTCTCTCACTTGATGTCCTAAAGGTACTATAACATGCAGAACTGCTAACAATATTTGCCTTTTCCTCTTCTTTCGCCCATTTTGGTTTTCAGAAAAAAAAAAAAAGGTCTTCAATCGTAAAACAAGCTGCTTCTAACTTTACTACTTCAGCCTGATATAGCTGCTCCTGGAGTCAATATCTTGGCAGCAGGCTCAGGCTTCAAGCCCTTTTTCTTCGACTCCGGAACATCCATGGCGTGCCCCCATGTCTCTGCAGTAGCAGCCTTGCTTAAGTCCCTCCATCCCCACTGGAGTCCTGCTGCCATAAAGTCTGCCATAGTCACTACAGGTAAGTTCTCTAAATATATGATTGATCACCTCCAAACTACAGCTGTATATTTTATGTTTATAACTATTAATCTCACTAGTAAACATGTCACCGCAGCCTCAGTAACCAACAGATTTGGCGGACCCATCACAGCAGAAGGAGGCCCTCGAAAGAGTGCCGACCCATTTGACTTTGGAGGAGGCCACATCGATCCCAATAGAGCAGCAAACCCTGGTTTGGTTTATGATATGGGTGTCGCAGACTACGTTCAGTTCCTCTGCTCTCTAGGATATAGCAGTTCCGCAATTAGCCGCTTGACCGTTAAGGCAACATCATGTGAAGCAAGGGGCTCTGTTTCTGAACTCAACCTTCCTTCCATCACAATTTCTGGTCTTAAGAAAAATACCACCGTGTCGAGAACAGTTACAAATGTTGGTCCTGTTCGTTCCACTTACAGAGTCAAGGTTGAAGCTCCCTCTGGTGTGAGGGTGTCGGTGGAGCCTCAGACGCTGAGCTTCAATAACAAGGCCGAGTCCTTAACTTTCAGAGTCACTTTCTCACCAGTTCATGAGATACAAGGTGATTTCTCCTTTGGTAGCCTCACGTGGATGAATGGGGAGCATGTGGTTCGGATTCCGCTCGTTACCCGGGTTGTAATTCAAGATTCATATGCTGACATCTCCTAGGTTGAATTGATATCACACTATTTAATTTGTTGTCACATGTGAGAAAATAAGGTGGTTTTGCCTTTTTAAATTGAAGCAAATAAGATGCAAAGTGCCACTTCAATGTCGAAAGTATAATGTGAATCAAGTATAAAGAAGCCTATTGCCTAGCTTGTTCATTTTCTGTCCTCTGTTTTTTTTATTGTAATGAGATGCATTAATCGTTATCCGCTGCACTTGTAAGGAATCTGCTTAAAGTGAAGGACAAGCATTTGTAGCTAACAATGCAATATCGCCAACCCATTTAAAGCTGATGACTATAGTAGCACGATTATAGTAGTGGCTTGATGATGATGAAGGTAACAGTACGCGACATATGAGAGAGGGAGAGAGGGAGGGGGAGATCACTCTTAACTAAAATTAGTTCATGGGAATTTCCACATGTAAATTAACACTACCAAGTTCACAGATATGAAGTCCCGAGGACTGTAGAACACTAGGCGGTAAGGCAGTTCACTCCAAGAGGATACCCGTTACGGTGACTATCATACCTCAGTGCGCTATTCTTTTGGATGATCTTAAAAGGTTATAAAACATGCTCATTGAACTAGGGATGAGGGCTTTAGGTTTTTTTTCCTGAGAGGAGGGGCTACGGCTCCTCCTTACGAGAGTGAAAAAATAATCACTCACCCTGAAAAAAAAAAGAAATCATAGTTACGAATAGGTTCCTGTTCTAGTCAAATGTTTAGCAAGAGCTAGGGATATTCAACCACATGCAAGTAAGACCGATCCATGAAGCCAGTCTGGATTATTTCAGCTGAACTAGAGCCCATGCTCCAGTAGGTCATCACCTTATGACAAACTGCAGCCAATCTGAGGAAATATGGAATTGCACCAAGCCGCTGATCCAAGTTGGTTCCTGAGGCGTAGATGTGAGAGTTGCTAAATAGTACAATACTATTACCAATAACATTTAAATATACAGCATGGGAAGGTCTAAGGGAATGGTTACATATAAGGATTGTGCTATATATATAAATAGATTCTGAGTGTAAAACTATGCTATAACTTTATAAAAAGCCTAATAATGATCAAATTCATAGATGCTTTTTGTTTTAAGCATGCATCGTATCAGGCGAGTCGACTACAAAATCGACAGAAATGGAAGATCTAGTTGACCTGCAACTAGAAGTATCTAGCAGCATTAGGAAAACTGAGTTTTCCATAGAAACTGACAGTGCGGAGTGCGGACTGTGGATTTAAGAGATCTCCTCAAAGATGCTATGAGGCCGGGGATCACCCAAAAGAGGCCTAATCAACACCCGTTCCAACAATAGAAGATGGAAAGTTAGCACAGAGTCAAACGCTAGGTCAAGATTCTCTTTGCTTTGGGACAACGTGAAGAATAAAAAAACAAACAGCTATGAACATGCGAGGCAGACCCTTGTGGAAATGCCTATAAGTTGTTGCGATAATGCTGTGGGCAGATGGGATAATTTCCATGCATGAAATTGGTCTCTAATTATATGCACATTAATTAATTAACATTTCAATGTAGATATTTGATCAGTAGGGTTAGGTAACTTTTTTTTTCTGATGTATCATTTTATGGCCTGTGTCCCAACAGTTTTCAGGGTATCTTGAACATTTGATGGTCTAAAAGTGACCCAAAAAGTAAAAATCAACATAAAAAGTTGACACATAAATTATATTAAACATTATTTAATAGACAGTTTTCATCTTCAAAAAAGTATTTGTAATAAGATGTACTGGCACGAGTTTACCCTAAAATATTTGGGGATCAACATGTCTCTTTCCACTTTATTGCCGAGGACAAAAATCCCATAAAGAATTGGCCATGGTGACAAGTGAGTAATTAGGTCAAGACAGAAAAACAAGATGGACACAGTATATGTTGGCATTCTTTAGGCCATTTGCACTTCACAGCCAGCCAAACACTGTATAAGACATATCGCTTTAACCAGGCTAGATGGTTGGACTCAATACCATCAAGTTGAAGAAAGACTGAACGCAAATACCAAGGGTGGTGCATCTCTTGCATAAACTGGCAGAGGTCTGCCTAAACCACGGACAGATCTCAAACACAAATAGTTTTAGACTATACATATTTATTTATTTTTTTGAAGACAAACCTTCATAATATGCATATATGTGAAGATATGCAGCTTCAAAATTTAACTTTCGAACTCTGTGAACTTGATCATATTAGGTACAAATCTTAGGCATATGCATCACACATGATCGCACACACACAACTGTATGCTCATTGTTACTCCCGTTGGTTGATATACGTACTCATGGCTCACGTGACCAAGCTCCAGATTCCAGAGTTTCTCCCCATTCTCGATAGAACTGACTTAGTGATCAACGCGCCATCAAGAGTTTGTTTGCTACAACTGCACTTCTTCCCTTCTCCTTTTTTTTTTTTTTTTTTTTTAAGAAAAGCACTCCAAGGACCATATATATATATATATATATATATATATATATATATATATATATATATATATATATATATATATATATATATTAGGTGATGCTTCCCTGCATGTGCAGGCAATAGATAAAAAGTGCAATAAAAAAAGTTTTTTTGAGATGCAGACTATCCATATAAATGTAGGGTCTCCTTCCTCTTCCTGCCAAGCAAAGGCTTCTTTTTTGGCCTAGTTCTCCAAGTATGGCTCACTCTTCATGTGGGAACTTGGTAACCAGGCTTGCTCTTTGTGTCATCCTGTTCCTTTGTTTAGGAATAGGTACAGAGGCTGAAAGCAGCAGAGTGAGTGCTTCAACCTGATTCCTTGCTGAAATATAAGTTATTTCTGAAGGTCTAATTCCCTAATCGTCATCTGATAATGAGGATCTGATGGTTTTTTTTTTTCTTTCGGAAAAAATGCAGGTATACATTGTGTATTTGGGAGAAAGGCAGCAGGAAGATCCCGAAGTCGTTGCAAGCTCACACCATGACATGCTAACTAGAGTCTTGGGAAGGTATTCTGTGATCAGCAAAACATATAAGAGCTTTTCTTTTGTGTCCATGGACTTCACGTAACAGTACTTATATGCATGGCATTTCCTCTATTTTGTCTGGACTTTACTGTTAGTGATTTTCATGGCATTTAATCTGCTCTATTCACGGGCTTTATCAAACAGTAACACTACCTGTTGAGTTTTCCTTTCAGTTCCTCTTTTTTTGTTCTTTTATAGCTTTTTGTGAGTTTGAAACTTCTAAAAACGATCATCACTCCATTAACTTGCAGCAAAGAAGCAGCTCTAGATTCAATTTTGTACAGCTACAAGCATGGGTTTTCTGGTTTTGCAGCAAGGCTTACTGAATCACAGGCAAGAT
Organism: Nymphaea colorata; assembly: GCF_008831285.2. Taxonomy (NCBI): domain Eukaryota; kingdom Viridiplantae; phylum Streptophyta; class Magnoliopsida; order Nymphaeales; family Nymphaeaceae; genus Nymphaea; species Nymphaea colorata. Next base: position 13,272,216 of record NC_045147.1, read on the forward strand.
TCATTGCAGGTACAGATTAACTTGTGGCAGCGAGTCTAATGAAACTTTAGAAGATCACCTTCTAATGAAAATTCTCCAACACCTCAATTGTTATCATCTTTCTTGATATATATGTGTAATTCTATTATTATTCGAATACCAATTTTAAGCAAGGGCTTGTTCTTCTTATTGTTATTATATTGTACTTTACCGTTGGACTTTAATGGCTTCACATGATGTGATTGACTATAGATGGTTTACCAATAAGAATGAGTTTAACAAATCGAAAATTTCAACAGTTTTAATTGCACGATGCAGCATCTTTTTTCCCCAGATACCCAAGTACATGATTATACGTGGGCGGGCATATCGAGAGCAGATCTGGTGAATTGCCGACTGTTGAATATTGCTCTCACATCTCTATGGATACTCGAGTCCTGCCATTAATTCCCAAAGAAAGTGGTGGGCCATGATAGAAGCTCCTGATGGTTGCAGGTTTATGAAACACTTAGATTCACGAAACATTTAAATTGGAATAGATTTATGAAGCACTTAGATTCATGAAACACTTAATTTATCCCAAATTTTGAGCGCATTCGTGGAACCGTTATAAACTGCCCCCTTTGCTAAACAGGCCCTAAAAGCCCTAAGTATAAGAGTTTTCTTTTAATGAGTTTAAAGGTGAAATTAAAGCTAAATTTCTGTGGTATTTATTGATTCCCTTGTCTGCAGCCATTACAGTGTACTTAATTTAACTAGGGAAAAAGTTAAGAAGACATTTGAGCACATGAACTCACAGTAATCAATTGCAGAGCTTCCTGAAGTTGTTGGGGTGATACCTAGTCGAACCCACGAGCTGCACACCACAAGAAGCTTTGAATTTCTGGGTCTTCATCCAGGCACCTCAAACAATCTCCTCTCTACATCCAACTATGGAGATGGCGTGATAATTGGGCTTATAGACACTGGTAAGTTAAAAAAAACTTCACCTCTCAATCCACCTATAAATAGTTTTGAGGGACGTAGCATAGTTAGATTGACAGAACAATGAAAGACCAATTGTCAGTTTGATTCCTCTAAGTGTTATTGTTATGAACTATAAATTGTATGACTGATTTTCACATGGCAAACGATTAGGAATCTGGCCAGAGTCCCCAAGCTTCAACGAGGAAGGATTAGGTCCTGCTCCGGCGACATGGAGAGGCACATGCCAGGCAGGACAGGACTTCAACACTTCAAACTGCAACAAGAAGATAATTGGTGCCCGGTTTTTCGCCAAGGGAATCATTGCCAAGTTTGGAGGTCTGCCAAGTGCTACAGAGTACCGGTCTCCAAGAGATGCAAACGGGCACGGGACTCACACAGCCTCAACTGCAGCCGGCTCCTTTGTGAAGAACGCCAATTATGGTGGCTTAGCCTTTGGAGTAGCCAGAGGGGGGGCGCCTCGGGCCCGCTTGGCCATCTACAAGGCCTGCTGGGGTCCGGGCAGCTGTGAGTCGGCCGACGTGATTGCGGCCATCGACAGCGCAATCCACGACGGCGTTGATATCATCTCTATCTCAGTGGGCAAAAACGAGCCTCCTCAGCCTTTCTTCTTGGGTGACGAGAGCGACATATCCATCGGTGGATTTCACGCAGTGGCTAGAGGGATCACGATCGTCTGCTCCGGCGGCAATGCCGGTCCTTTCCCGCAGAAGGTCACCAATGGAGCTCCATGGATCTTGACAGTGGCTGCAACCACCATAGACCGCTCGTTCCCTACTGCCATCACTCTGGGCAACAACCGCACGCTCACAGTAAGTACAGAAAAAAATAATAGCTACAGTTCTTTGAATGCGAAGAACGATCTTCCATGAGTTAGAAACGTCTTGCATGATTTGCCAATTGGATAGAAAGGAAGTACATAAATAAATTGCCAGTGGTTGTTTCAATCACAAGATCTAAACATGGTGCTGATGCAAAAGGGCACTTAACTCGGTAATATGATAATAAGAAGGGCCGGAGCCAGAAAATTTGGCTAAAAAGGCACTAGTATAAAATTTTAAATTTTTAGAGAGACACAAATATATAATCGTGAAAAATTGATCAGCAATATCAATATACAAACAAGAAGTTTTTTAGGGTCCGTGTGAGCAACACTTACCCCACACCTGCCTCTTCTCCTGGTGATAAATTATTTCAAGTTCTTCAATACACTTTTTGGGGTTGGATCTAAGTTGGGTAACTAGATTTGCTAGTGAGTGAATCACAAAATATATCATTGTTACCGAATAGAAAATGTCAAGATAAAATTGCTAAAATTAATCAATGGTTTTATACAAGTTTTTAGCACTATAGTATTTTTTTTGGAGTTCACATGGTAAAATCACGGGAATGAAAAATATAAAAAGCGATATCAATGATTGTTGAAGAAGCAACTTGTCTCGTCTTGTTGCTTAGAGTGTGGCTTTTTCAAGGTATTTTAACAATGCTAGCTGGTTTTCATGTGGTGCAGGGCCAATCAATTTACTTTGGAAGCAGGGACGATGGATTCAAAAAATTAGTCTACTCTGGTGATATCCCCACTGAGAATGTGGATCCCAGCATTAGCGTCAGGTAATGTATATTTTACTCCACAGTTTGGTATGTGCGTTTGAACGTACCCATCTATCTCAATGCATAGCGCACATGAGAATTGACTGAGAGAGGAGATAGGGAGAACTCTGATTCAGTTGCATCTGATCCTGTCCGTGTTTGCACCCCTGGATGACCATCATAATCTTCACTTGCACAAAATGTTCAGGAACCCTTCAGTGGTTTTCCTTGAAATGTTTGAGAAATATGAGAACATATAAATTTATTTTCCTCCTCTCTCAGTTGCGATATAGGATCTCTGAATTCCACATTGGCAAAAGGGACAATAGTGTTGTGCTTCACAAGTGCAAACGACCCAGCGAAACAATACGCCGCAGCTCTGCTTGGCGTGCTTCAAGCAGGAGGAGCTGGTGTCATCTTCGCAATGCACACAATCAACGTCCTTGTTCCATGCTCCCTCATATCCTGCGTTCAAGTGGATTATGAAATTGGCACTGAAATCCTTGCCTACATCAGGGCTACAAGGTGAGGCCAACTGTGTATTTATTTATTTTATTGGATAACTGATGAATGAGCATCAACAATGTACTGCAGATCGCCAAAAGCAAAGATTAGCCTCACACATAATACCATTGCAAGGGTGGCCTCTCCAAAGGTTGCCCACTTCTCTTCAAGAGGACCTAATTCCCTCTCACTTGATGTCTTGAAGGTACTATATAGGATTAATCTTTTCCTTTCTTATCTCCCAATTTTTTTTTTTGGTTAAGGAAAGCATATGACCTTCAATTCTAAAACAGAACGGTTCTAATTTCATTGCTTTAGCCTGATATAGCTGCGCCTGGAGTCAACATCTTAGCAGCAGGGGAAAAGTCCAAGCCATATTTCTTCGCCTCTGGAACGTCCATGGCATGCCCTCATGTCTCTGCAATTGCAGCATTGCTCAAATCCCTGCATCCCCACTGGAGCCCTGCAGCCATAAGGTCTGCCATGGTCACTACAGGTTTGTCTTTTTGCATACCATCATCTCTGCTATACATTGCGCTCTACATGCATATATAGCTGGGCACTTGTAAAGTTCATTTCTTAATCACACTAAAGACATGTTACTGCAGCCTCAGTAACCAGCGCATATGGCGAACCCATTACAGCAGAAGGAGGCCCTAGGAAGATTGCTGATCCATTTGACTTTGGAGGCGGCCATGTCGACCCCAACAGCGCAGCAGACCCTGGCTTGCTTTACGACATGAGTGTTGCAGACTACGTTCAGTTCCTCTGCTCGTCGGGGTATAGCAGTTCTGCAATTAGCCGCTTGACTGCTAAGGCAACAACATGTGGAGCAAGCGGCTCCGTTTCTGACCTCAATCTTCCTTCTATCACAATCTCTAACCTCAAGAAGACTACCATTGTAGCGAGAACAGTTACAAATGTTGGTCCCGTTCGTTCCACTTACAGAGTCAAGGTTGAAGCTCCACCTGGTGTGAGGGTTTCCGTGGAGCCTCAGACACTGAGTTTCAATGAGAAGGTGAAGTCTTTAACTTTCAGAGTCACATTCTCACCGGTTCATGAGATACAAGGTGATTTTTGCTTTGGGAGCCTCACCTGGATGGACGGGAAGCATGTGGTTCGTATTCCTCTCGTTACACGAGTGGTCATTCAAGATTCATATGCTGATATCTCCTAGCTAGCTAGTTAAAATTATGCCATCACAGGGTACTGCTGTTATAAGAAAATATCCAGGTGATTGGGCTTCTAAATTGAGGTTAATAAGACGCGAAATGCCTCTTGACTCAATGACAATGGTTGTTCAGCATGTTCATTGGCCTTCCCAGTATCTGAATCTGAGTATTACATGGTAGGAAGCATTCTTCATCCATTTGCCTGGTTAGAATGTAGCAAACAGATTAATTGCTGGTCAAGAGATCGAGGATAATAAAGTATAGTTGACGTTGCACGGCTAAGTCTCAAAAATATATCAAGCCACTGCGTGCAAGATCTAAGAGATTAATGGAGTAAAAAAAATTACCAATCAGTCACATTTTTTTCCACTATGATAGCGCCATTCAAAAGACAAGCATTTACAACAAGCAATTTCTTTATCTAATGAAACGACCATATGTAGTTCACCTGCCAAGACTGACTTTTGACTGTACTTTTAATAAGCAACCGGTAATTATAGCTCTAATCATTCCCTTATAATCAATGTGATAGGAGCATTGCTTTCACGACAAGGTAGGTTTCTTTTTGCAGAACAACAAAATCCACCCATTGTTATTATGTAGACTAATGATCATTTCACTAAACAAAATTCCAAGTAATCGAATGATCATTTCACTAAAAAAAAAGTCCAAGTAATCAAATTAAAGACATTAGAGATTGATTGCCTGTATTCGGAATATATAGCATGCAAGCTTCATTTGGTGGCAGTTATTTTATTGATCCCTTTGGATCATGTACTGCATATAGAGAATGAATCATTCAGCGGGATTTCAAGGAGATGACATTCAATAATGAAGGGGAGGTGAATAGTGTATGAAGCACAATAAAGAGGATATCCCTTCGAAAGCAAATCGAGGTACAAGAAACTATGATTATGCAGCTGATGAATGCCGTGGAAAGTGTCACCCATTCTATTGCAAAGATTCTAGCGCTGTCGTTTTTGCAGCCTATGCATTAAGCTTATAAGGAGGCCGATGATTAAAATGCAAATGACCTATTTTGTTGTAGTGAACATTCGGTGAAATAGCTTTCAGTTTCAAATTCAAGTACCCTAGCAGAAAGTCTCAAAAATGTATTTTCTTAGAAAATGAAATCCAAGGAATTCGAGCAACGTGTTATTACCAGATGATGCACTCGGAATTTTTCCCATGGGGACATCTTTCTTCCTCTCTATCTGCTTTCCAATCTGCTTTGCTTTTTTATTTGTCTGTATTTTCTACTTTGTTTTTTATGCATCGGTTTTCATGGCACAAATATCTTTGCCTGCGCAATACCATTGTCCAACCATTGTTGACCATGCTTTTTGATTAATGATCCTCCCTCTGTTACGATAACATTCGCTCAAAACAAAAGCTTCACGTGATTATTCCACGAAGAGCTCGCAACACTTTATATATCTCTATATATAAAGAACTCGCAACAATAGTCCTACGCTTCACATGTGCAAGAGACCCACTTGAACAATACGCCAGAGCAGCAGTCACCGTAGCTCAAGCAGGAGGAGCTGGTATCGTCTTCGCAATGCACAGAGTCACCAGTCTTCCTCCATGCAATGGTGTACCCTTTGCTCCTGCGTTCAAGTTGATTATGAAATTGGCACTGAAATCTTTTGACTACATCAGGGTCACAAGGTCAATTTTTTTTAACCGCCTCCACAATTTACACGTGTTTTGCCCATTCATACAGTAGAAAATCAAGCAAAGACAATTTTAAATGATTTTTTTCTATTATTTTTTTATCTTAATATCAGCCTTTGCCGAATCGAATGATACAGGCTGGTGCGGCTGCTTGAATTGGCCTTGTCTCGGGCAACATTTAGAAATCCTTATACCACACCCGGCATCATTGCTGTAATATGCCAATACTATGCGTATCCGCCGATTAGGACTGACTGAGACCGATCTAGATAACACTGCGACACATTTTTAACAATAGAAGATTGCCCACTTAAATACATTTGTGGCATGTCAGAACTGAATCAGGTTTACTCGAAAAAGCTAAAACACTTTGTACCAGGTCAGCCCCACTTGCAGCCTTAGGTGGGTCTTTCTGAAGACTGAGAACAAGCTTTTTCTTCAGAACTAGTTTCTGATATTCAAAAGATAATGGAGATTATCAGAATACATTCTTCAGAAAACCATTCTGATCCAATACGGTTTCAACGATGGGCTGATACTAAAGGCAAGACTGGTTACTAAACTGCAAACACCTTCCAGATTAGCGCCCACAGTTGAATGAGTACCCTACAATTTAGTGCAGGTTGCCAACAGCAAAGATCATCATACGCGTGATACAGCAGGAAAAGTCATTTCTCCCAAGGTCGCACTTCCCTTCAAGAGGTCCTAGCTCCTATCACTTGTTGTCATAAAAGGTATTACAGCATGTAAAAGTAAAAATCCTAATAATCTTTGCCTTTTCCGTACCCTTCACCCCATTTTGGTTATCAGAAGAAAAACAAATGGTCTTCAATCGTAGAACAAGCAGATTCTAACTTGATCACTTCAGCCTGACGTAGCTGCTCCAGGAATAAATTATCTTAGCAGCAGGGTGAGGTTTCAACCCATTTCTCCCAGTCTCGAACCTTTTTATCTTTGAATTGAACGTCCACCATGTACACCCATCCTCTGCAGTAGCAGCATTGCTCAAGTCCCTGCATCCCCACTGGAGTCCTGCAGCCATAAAATCTTCCAAAATCACTACAGGTACATTCTCTTCGCAAGTTGATTGATCACCTCCAACTACATTACCTTCCTCTGCATGCTTTGCTTGATTATTTTGTTTACTACTTAGTCTCACTAAAGATCATGTCCCCTTCATTCACAGCCTCAGTAACCAACAGACTACCTTCAGTTACTCTGCTCTCTAGGATATAACAGTTCTACAATTAGCCGCATGATCGCTGAGCCAACATCATGCCATGCAAAGGGCTGAGGGCTCTGCTCCTGACCTCAACCTTCCAATACAATTTCTGGTCTTAAAAGTACTGTCAACTAAGAGAGAATTGTCACATAACCTGCAAAATCCATCACTCAAGAAATGCCTACTAAGAATATAAACACAAGAGACTGAAAATCTGCAGCAGCCCCCTTGTAGATGACCTTTTCCTTTTCAACAAAACAGTATGCAGCCAGGCATGCCAAAGATGAAGTTATTAAGAGGCACACTAGCACAGAAGCAAACTGGATGTAACAATTGAAAGGTATCTATTGCTATTGATAATGAGTTGAGCAAAGAAAAATTTGATTTGGGGCTTTCTGCTCACACCAATAACATCTCACCGGCTTTTGGATCCATCAATCCAACAACATCCTGCTATTTTTACTAACCCGTTTCGTTCCATGAGATCTCTCATTTCAGTGACTTTTTCCCACCTACCAGCTCCAGCATATATATTTGACATCATGACATAGTTCTGTGCCTTGTGAGGTTCTAATCTCATTAGTTGTTGGAACACACGTTCTCCCATCTCTACATTCCCTTGTACTGCACAAGCACCAAATAAGGCACCCCAAATCCCAGGATCTGGAGCCACTGGCATTTTTGATATAAGCTCCTCGGCTTTGCTCAGAAGTCCTGCACGGCCAAGAAGATCAACCATACACCCATAGTGCTCCAGTTTTGGAACAAGCGAATGGTCCCTTATCATGCTTTCAAAGCATTGCCAACCCTCTTCCACCAGCCCAGAGTGAGCACAAGCTGAAAGTATCTCAACAAACCCAACGTGATCGACACACATGTTTTGGGTATTCATCTCCTTAAAGAGTTGCAAAGAAGTTGGTCCAAATCCATGAACACCATATGCAGATATAGCTACACTCCACGACACAATGTCCTTTTCAGCCAATTCGGAGAACACAAACCTTGCAGCAGGGAGAGATCCACATTTTGCATACATCTTTATTAGAGAAGTACAAACAAAAGCATCTGCGTGAAATCCAGTCCTTACAATAAGGCCATGAATGGATTTTCCTTTGCTTGGAGATGCTAGATGTGCACAAGCATTGAGCAGACAAAGCATTGTTACTGAATTGAACTTGATATTGCTTCCTAACATCTGGTTAAAGTACATTAATGTTTCTTCACTATGTCCGGCTTTCTCAAGTCCAGAAAGCAAGACGTTCCATGGAACAGGATCTTGTTCACAGTGTATCCTAAGCCAGTCCTGAGCATGTTTTATTCTCAACTGTTTTACAAGTACAAAGACAAGAGAATACATCATCAAGCTGTCTTTGGCAAATCCATGTCGAATGATAAAGCACTGAACTGATCCAACACATTTCATCAATTGCAGAGCTTCTAAACTAATCAACAAGCAGTGTAGTGTCACCGAATCTGGCCTCATGGCCATAAGTTGAAGTTGTCCAAAGAGTCGAGGAACATTATGCCAGCAAGAGTTCATCACATATCCTGTAAGCATTGCATTCCACAATACTAAATCTTTAATTGCACAATACTTGAATATTTTCTCTGAACTGCCTATGTGATTGCACTTTGCATACATGTCAACCAGGACTGTTTCAAGTCGGACATCCAAAAAAGGCATGCTTCTAACAATATAACCATGTATCTCTTTCCCTTGCTTGTGAGCTCCCAAAGAAGCACAGACAGGAAGCACTGTTAATATAGTGCATGCTGTTGGCTTGAAACCAGCCAAGATCATATCATGGAAGAGACCTAATGCTCTGGCACCATCACTTTTAAAGATTCCAGAGATCATCACGTTCCATGACGCACAGTCTCTCATATTCATGACACGGAACACTTTGCAAGCTAAATCCACACACAAGCATTTACAGTACATATCCATCAAACTGTTCGCCACCATGATGTCAGAGCTGAATCCACAACGTAAAACAAAGGCATGTGATTCCTTGGCCAAATTGGGACAACCAATTCTGGCAGAAGCCGAAAGAATTGCAGTGGCAGTCACGGAATCAGCCAGATTCCCTAACTTCCTCATCCTGCTGAACACTTCAAGTGATTCCATAGCTCGTCCATTAAGCATCAATCCGCTGATCATCGAATTCCACATGGTAACATCTCTCTCAGTTCTTTCTTCAAACAGTTTGCAAGCATCAATCAGTTTACCACACTTGGCATACATATCAATCAATGCTGTCACCACAAAGGCATCCCGACCATACCCATTCACTAAAGCATGACCATGAACATGTGACCCTGCAGCAGGGTCAACCAAAGCAGCACAAGCCTTAAGGAGGTTGGTGAATGTGAAACCATCAGGCCTGACAAAGGAGACCAACATCCTACCATAGAGATGAAGCACCTTCTCTGGCTGGTTGTTGAACATGTACGCTCTTAGCATCACGTTCCAGATGAAGGGTTGCTGCTCGAGATGATGGATGGTGTTGAAAACCAGGTGGGCACTAAGGAGGTCGCCGAATTGAGAGTAGCGTTGAAGGAGCTTTGTAGAGAGGGTGCAGTGGGATTGAAGGCCATTCACAATGAGACAGGCGTGAAGGCGCTGCACGTCTTGCTTGCATGTTGCAGAGAGAACAAGAGAGTTGAGTTCTGAGACGATCAACCACAGAGGATTTTTCGATGAAGGGAGGACAAGAAATGGTTTAATTGGTGGTTTTTGCTTGAGCATTGGAGGAAGGCTTAGGGGCGATTGACAGCTTGAAATTAAGATTTTGGGATGAAAATTCCAGAACCAAAATTCCAATTGAAACTGGAGACAAATGAAAATTTCCAGGTTCCAATTTTCTTGTGTGTTTGCTGCCCTGATAAGATAAACATTAAAATTCTGAAACTTTTCTTTTCTTGTTACCATTGCACTTCTAAAGCCTCTTCCAGCAAGTATTTCAAACCCTCAACTGCGGCCGCGAGGAGAGGGGAGAAGAGTGTGGTTGATGGAGCAAGTTTGTATCTGGATCCGACTTGGATTCATTTCAGTTGGATCCTGGTGGACTCAACTTGTTAGGTTCTATTCCAGAAAATTTTATGTCAACCTTCATTCGCCATTTGCTGGAAGCAGTTTTCAGCTTCATTGGTGAGGTCGCTTGATGCAGCAGCCAGCAGAGACTGCTAAGACAGTCCTATAGATGACATTGTCCATGACCATTGATTCAAGTTCCTCCATGAGCTTTAAAGACTTTGACTAGCGATCCTTAATTTTGAGCAACCTGAAAGCGGATGACAACGAAGGAAAGAAATACTCGACCAGCTACAGCAGGACATACTAACACAAGCAGATAAAGGGTAAAGTGTTGGCGTGTGGAGCTTTATCTACATTTTTTGTGTAAGGGCATTCACGTAATTTTACATTTCACTGGTTTGCAAAAATTGGTTGGAGGGGAACTCTTTTAAGAATACTCATATTTGGTGAGACACTTAAATAAATATAAAGATAAATGTTTAAAGATGCCCATTCAAAAATAAAAAAATTTTAAAAGACTGGTGTGCAGTCACCATGTGGCTCAACCATGGATGCCAAGGGTGGCTCCTTGTAGTCTTTGATTCTTGCCGTGCGTCTGTGGAAGTAGGAAAACGTAGTTTTCGAACTACTTAAACTTCTTGTATCTTCGTCCTTCTCTTCGTCTATTTGTTCTCTAGGTGTCATAAAAGAGAAAAAGAGAGAGGTCCTCCTTCCTAACACAAACAACCTTCCACTAACACAGGCAAACAACTAACAGGTTCCTACCATTCTCTAAGGAGAAATTCAACAGGTCATCTGGGCAACCAAATATTCTGTAACAACATCAAGAAAAGCAAACATCTCAAATGCAAAGGAAGAACATGAGATAGGTAAGAAAAGGGCTTGTAGAAGTGGAAACACCTTGGTTCTGCTACGTGCCATCGACAGAAAACGCGATCAGAATACTGCTCTGCACTTGATTCTTTGATCATGTTGCTGTCAGTACACTCCAATGAGAAGGGAAAATAAATAAATTTCTCAGACTTTGGTTCTAAAGAAACACTTGGAAATGACCAATGACACGAACAACACCTCTTGATGCAGGCTAAAGAAACGATATAGTTCACCTGTGAATGGCCCTCTGGGAATATTACAGGATCAACTCAGGACCAACTTTCCCAAGCGCAAACTCTTAAGTGTGAGAGCTCATTCATCTGCAACCAAAACAAACAACGATGTTCCATCCACAAAATTCATATGCATTTTGATATATGGAAAGTGACAAACAATAATATCTCATTTTATTTACATCTCTCTCTCAGAGACCAGAGGTTGAACGTTTTCAAGTTCCGGAGCCTACTTGTAAAAGCTAACAAAATGAACATCATAGAGAAGAGTCGCACTGACAGGTATAAGTGAACATTATAGAGGCATTACTCAGCAGGAAGCAAGAAAAATAAGGAACTGTTTATCGATTAAGATCTGTAAAAGCACAATGGAAAATTTTGAAATTGATATATTATCTTTTACGAAAACTCTGCAGATTAAAATTCTTAATCACTTTGCTGCTATTTTGTGCTCAACAAATCTAGATTAAACACACTAATGCAAGTCTCCGAGTCATCATGTAAAAAATTCATGTTTCTTAGCAAGTAACACGAAGCAGTTCATGTGACCTTTTCGAATGTTATCTGCATCAGCATGACAACTGTGGCAACGCCAAGTTGGTTTTTTTAAACCCAATTTACCAAGAGAAGGACAAGCATATTGTCCATACAAAAATTCAGTATAATGAGGGAAAAAGTAAAGATGGGTACCCTCGAAGAATTAACAAAGGTCCTTCAACAGTTCAACAAATCTCATCTTGATATCAACCAAGGGACCGATGGCAAAGGCAAGACTGAAGGTAAACCAGAGAGAAGCTTTTATTTGATATATTAACTCATTTAATGGAACTCAATCATTTTGCAATTTCTGATTCGACATGGGCCCCTGGCTTCCATTCACAAAAAAAAATCATGTCTCACAGTCCCTAGTTGTTTTGATCGAGTCATACCATGCATGTACAATACACATGGTCGATCTAGTCAATAATGATTTTAAATCAACAGAATCAGGCCTGAGTGTAAGATTCAAGAGATGCAAGGAGTAAAAATTTTCTATTGGTCAGTCATATGTTTCCACTATGTGGTATCATTTAAAAGACAAGTATATACAACAAGCAATGTCTATTCTAATGAAACAGCCGCATGTAGTTCACCTGCCAACTTTATTTAGGAGAAAAAAAAAAAAAGAAGCAAAATTGTCAACGATATTATATATGAAACGGATGGACAGTAAAGGGCATAGTTGGCAAACTTGCTGGGTTGGGTGAAGAGTCGCCTGAGTCAACTTGGATCGCTACAAAACCTGGCCACGAGTCATGGTTGGCCCAGCTTGACCCTGAATCCTGATTGGTTTGACTCGCCCCAACTCACCCCTGACTTAGTTTGACTAGCCCGATTCAGCTATTGTAATTTACATTATGGTTATCTTAAAACTCGACCAAGTTGATGAGTCAACTTGCTGACCCTGTGACCCGGTCGTCTGCCATTCATGTTCCAGTCATGGGTTTGCCAACTATGGTAAAGGGGATGACGATATGGATGGGAAGATCCACTACAAAAAGAAAATGGAAACGTCCTTAAAAGTATTAAGGACACTACATTGATTGATGTTCATAAAAAACTTTCAGTCAAACCTTTACCGATGTTTTGCGATGTTTTTCTCACGGCAGTAAAGACCCATTTTATTGTACCGATCTAGTCAGTTCGTTTGAGTCCCTAACTAGCCAAATAGAAACACCTTGTTGGTCTCCAGCGCTTGGCCGTTTGCATGTATAACTGGGGAATAACCACTGCAATGCACAATCTTATGAAGCATTTGCCAGTTTCGGCTCATACAACTAAAACGCACATCCTGCAAGTGGTACTGCAACGGTACTCCAGTCACATCCTCCCCCTTTTAAGCTTCCAAATAAATTTTATCATGTCCTATTCATGCACAATGATGATTTAGGAAGTTATTCTCAATAAAACAAATCTTCGTCCTTTTAATAAGCAAGTAGTTGGTGTAGCTGCAATCATTCCTTTATAATCAATGCTATAAGAAGCCACAGGGTCTCAAAATGCAGGAAGTTTGCTTCCATGGCAGATGAAAGGTTTGTGTTTGTAGAACAACTAAACCCACTAGGTGTTATTATATATACGTTCCAAGTGGCGAAATTATAAATGTCGAGCTCGTTTACTAGCATCCCCAATGTGCAACATGTAAAAATTATTTGGTGGCAGTTTTTTATATTGTTCCTTTTGGAAATGTACTGCATATAGGCAATAGATTATTTCAGCCTGTGTATTTTCATAGTCAAGGATGGGATTTCAAGGTGATCATATTCAATAACGAAAGGGTGGTGAATAAAGTATGTGAAGCACAAGAAAGAGGACCACCATTAATCTTCAAAAGCTGATGTAGGTGCGAGAAAAAAATGATTGCCAAGTTGATGATAGCGATGGAAAAGCGTTATTAATTTTGGTACATAGATTCTAGTTACTGTTATTTTTCTTCTGCTGCTTGCTGGCACAAAGGTTCCACTATTATCGTTTCTTTGCTGCCTGTTCTATTAAAAGGCTGATTAGCGAGCAGTGATTCTATCCGACGGTGTAGGTTTCTTTTGAAAAAATAATTACTATAACCAGTAATTTGAACATTCAGAGCAGACTGGCAAATGAAAGGTCCCGCAACAGTGTTCCAAGAGAACGTTCACCACGGTTTACATATACACTCTCCACATAAAGAGGGTCTCAAAGATTCTCCTCCTGCCAAACAAGGTCATGTTCATTTGTCCAGAACCCCAAAACATTGGTTCACACGGAGGGCGCAATGGATGAATGGGTTTGAGATGACTTTCTCTTGCAAACAAACTCTACTGATGAAAGATAAAAAATGAGACGGCCAGAGAGAAGGAAGTATTATAATCCTTGTGTGGGGCGACTAACCCATGGTTTCATGCATCTAAGTCATACTCTTGATCAGATTAAAACCAGAAAACAACTTTACCGCTCAATGGCTCTTCATTTGAAACTCAGGGCTGTATTGCAGAGACTAACCATGTGATAGTGATTTTTATAATTAAGAACCCAGAAATTGACGTAAACGAGTTCCTTTTATGCATCAGCTATATTCACTATATTAATCATGATCATTTTAAAAAGAACATTTTGCTGTCTGACTTACAGAAATTAGTTTGTTAAAAAAGACATGCTGCATTGTTTCATAGAAGCAACTTCACTTCTTAATAAGTCTATTTCTAATCTCTGTCAGCTTCTATTTATTAATGTGAGTTGGTACCTATAAAAACAAATGTCAATTCACAAAGGTTTAACATAACAAAGATTCAGCTCATACAACTAAAGCGCACATCCTGCAGCTGTACTGCAACGGTACTCGTCACATCCTCCCCCTTTTAGTTTCCAAATAAATTTTATCTTGTCCTATTCATGCACAATGATGATTTAGGAATTTATTCTCAATAAAACAAATCTTGGTCCTTTTCATAAGCAAGTAGTTGATGTAGCTCTAACCATTCCTTTATAATCAATGCCATAAGAAGCCACAGGCTCTCAAAATGCAGGAAGTTTGCTTTCATGGCAGACGAAAGGTTTGTGTTTGTAGAACAACTAAACCCACTAGGTGTTATTATATATATGTTCCAAGCGGTGAAATTTAAAATGTCGAGCTCGTTTACTAGCGTCCGCAATGTGCAACATGTAAATTATTTGGTGGCAATTTTTTTATATTGTTCCTTTGGGAAATGTACTGCATATAGGCAATAGATTATTTCAGCCTGTGCATTTTCATAGTCAAGGATGGAATTTCAAGGTGATCATATTCAATAACGAAAGGTGGTGAATAAAGTATGTGAAGCACAAGAAAGAGGACCGCCATTAATCTTCAAAAGCTGATGTAGGTGCGAGAAAAAATGACTGAAGCTGATGTAGGTGCGAGAAAAAATGATTGCCAATTTGATGATAGCAATGGAAAAGCATTATTAATTTTGGTACATAGATTCTAGTTCCCCTTGTTTTTCTTCTGCTGCTTGCTGGCATAAAGGTTCCACTATGGTCGTTTCTTTCCTGCCTGTTCTATTAAAAGGCTGATTAGCGCTCGGTGATTCTATCCCACGGTGTAGGTTTCTTTTGCAAAAATAATTCCTAGATCGTAATAACCAGTAATTTGAACATTCAAGCAGACTGGCAAATGAAAGGTTCCTCAACAGCGTTCCAAGAGAACGTTCACCACGGTTTACATATACACTCTCGACATAAAGAGGGTCTCAACTTTCCTTGCACACAAACTCTACTGATGAAAGATAACACGGAAACTTACTAATGTACTGCAAATGAAAGATAACACGGAAACTTAATAATGTACTGCAAACAACATTTGAATAACACTCTAGGTGACGGGTGTCCCGCTCTTCACCGTGGTCTCGAAGCAAACTTGGACCCTAGAGTCAAAAGAAAACGGATGGTTTCGACCTCTCACCAAATCATGAAAAAAATGTCGAAAGATAAGACAGAAAATGGATTTGGTTCACACCAATCTGGGCCCGGTAGAAGGAGATTGCGTCAGGTGAAGGGGCCAGCCCCTTAACAATGTTTGTGAGTGAACATACCAAAGTGGTTTACGCACGTACTCTTATATAAATAGAGGGAATCTGTTTGGTTTGTCTAGAACACCGAAGCATGGCTTCCACTTCGTGTTGGAGCCTGATAACAAGCCTATGTCTTTGCGTGATTCCGCTTCTTTGTTTACAAATACATGTAGAGGCTGAAAGCAGCAGCGTGAGTTATATATATATATATATATACATGAAATTTCTGCAAACATGTATAAATCTGAAACTGTAATTCATTCATGATGCTTTGATGGCTTAATTTTTCTTGGTTTGTTTTTCCTTCTTTGAGTAATGCAGGTTTACATTGTATATTTGGCAGAGAAGCAGAACGAAGATCCCGAGGTGGTCACGAGCTCACACCATGACATACTAACTAGAACTCTCGGAAGGTATACCATCTTCAAACATCCAAGAACATTTTTTCTTTGTACTTTTCCTCAACTTTTGTTTTGTAGTTGTTATGATGAAACTTCAAAATCATACCCTTCTCTTGATTTGCAGCAAGGAGGCAGCCTTGGGTTCAATCATATACAGTTACAAGCACGGTTTTTCTGGTTTTGCCGCAAAGCTTACTGAATCACAGGCTAAACTTATTGCAGGTACATGTATTCTGCAATGAAAATTAGACTAACCTTACGAAAATTATTACAGTTTATACTGAGGAACGTTCTCCAACATCTCATTTATTAGTGAGACTCTCTTGCGACATGTACACCAAAAACAAATGGAATTCTTGACCCTTAACGTTCCTCCTCTTAATGGAAGCGCAACTATGTGATGTACTATTCTCCTCAGGTGATAGAGGCCTTGATGGCATCCATTGTTCAAAAAACTGGACATCAATGCTTAGGATTAAAATTACTCGGTGATGCATACCATGAGTATACGCTGGACTTTAGATTTTCGTGGCCACAGATTAGGTGGGTGCTCTCAAGATTAGTGGCTGCACCACATGCGCGATAATCAGGAAACTTGGTCCGTGTCGACACTTTTTGTGGTCACTTCAGTTTCACTCAAGGAAACCATTCACGACCTTGAGAAAACTGGTCGCCAAGATCCTGTCCGAAAGCCTGGTCACTGCCGGAACCCCTGCTCAAACGCAGGAGGTTGGCCTTTTTGCTCTGAGTGTGAAGCAGCAAGGAACAACATGATTGAGGCCCTGAGGGATGAATTTCTGTTTTCTATTCAGCTATGTCACACAACTCCAACCATTCCCTTCAAAAGGAGAGACCCGTCCATACAAGAACAAAAAAAAAAAAAGAATGAAAGAATCAAACGAATGTCTAACATGAAAGAGAACAGCTCAATCAAGAATAAAGAACAGTAAGAACCTATTTACATGGCAATATGGAGAGGGTGATATTTCACCAGCGCTGTGACGAACGAGGGATCATAGCAATTTGCAAACCCATGACGTAGACCCTCGGGTGATGACCCGATCACCGGCCAGTTGACTTCATAACTCAGTTGGGTTAGGTCATAAAATTTTATAGTATATTCTTAAATAAACAAATGAAGGAAGTATGTTTGTTGGGACTTTATGCATAATTTTTTCATCGATTTAACTGAATAACATGTAGTATGAATATTTGTGTATATTTAATAAACTTTGTGATATTTTACAATTCAAAAGATACTAAACTTTAGTATTCATCAATATGCGACAAAAAATAATATGCAATTAATTGATGATTCCAGCTAACTTAGCAGTTCTTGACTCGTGACCTAGTAAATGGATGATCCTAACCGATCAAGTAACTTCTAACTCAGATCGATGAGTTTGCAACTATGCATGAGACCGTTGTTCATGGTTCCATTCTTTCTTTCTTTTTTCCTTTTCTCCTCCTCATTTTTTAGGGGGATTGAAATAGAAAGGAAAAAGAAGCAAAAGGCAGTTTTAGTTTGAACCATTTAATTGATTCATATATGCCGGTTTAGACAATTCCAATCTTTTAGGGGAGTTCAAATTTGCTGGATAATGAATAATCTTGGATAACCAAAAATAAAAAAATCTGTCACTACAAAGCAATTGCTACAAGAGCATTAGTGATAGTTTATAATCCAACAGTGGTTTATAGTAGTTTCAATGACAGTTTTATTTTTATTTTTAACATACAAACAACTATCGCAAATTTGAATATCTCTCTCACCTATGTTGTTTCATAGGTTGAACCAAATATTTTTGCCACGGACCTACAATCTCTTTTCCCCCGTATTTCTTCTTTAGTGGGTCTCAGGCATCTACCTGACCATGCACTCCTTTTGGCTAATTTGTCTCAAAATCTCCACATTCACCCTTTGCCTCACTTCGGTTTTGAGCTTCGGTGGCTCCATGACCAGAGTTTTTTTTTCTACCGTCCGTCGCTGGGAGATAGTCATGTTGTTGGTAGGTATGCTGTTTTTAGGCTCTACGTAAGTTTCATGTTATTAGGAAGCATGTTTCCTTTGGTAACCCTCTTTATACAGATAAATTTTCTAGCATCGCCGATTGGGAAAGTGAGATTTCTCAGCCCCAGTCCTCCCCTTCCCTTTCTCATTTGGAGGCCGCCTATATTGTGTCCCTCCATAACCTTGCATACGAGTGGCGTCTTAGGGACTCCATCCATTGGCAATAGCGTTTTAGGATTTCTTGGTTCTCATGGAGAGATCAGAATACTAGATTTTCCCATCTATCTGCTTCCCAAATAAGCTACTTCCCTTCCCCCTTTGTTAGGGACTGGGTTGTCACAGGTGATGATATCCTCCTTGCTTTATCCAGTAATTTTCACTCCCTTTATCTCGTCCCTATGCCTGCTGCGACCATCCACCACCTTCTACTTCTCTTTCTCTCTTTGTCATGTTTGTTATTGCTTTTGGGAAGCCATTCTAGTAAAAGGAGATTAGATTTGCAGTCTGGGCACTTAAAGCAAGCAAGTCTCCTGGACTTGATGGGTTTCTGCCTGAAATTTTTTAAGACTTATTGGAACGTTTGCGAACATGACATTTTTGACTTTATGGTGGAGTTTTCTTCCAACTTTGTTTTCATATGAGAATTTAATTTAGCCGTTTGTGTCTTTATCCTAAGTCTCAACTCATAGACGCAAGGGATTTTCGACCTATCTCTATCTTTAGCACATCCTATAGGATCATGCTAAGTTTCTTACCTTGTGCCTTAGTCCGCATATGCCCTCCTTAACCTGTCTGTTTCAATCAACCTTCACCCCTGGTTGTTGTTGCATAACGCAGTTTTCCTTGCTAATGAGTTTGTCCACTTTTTCCACTCTCTTCATTTCCCCTTATTCATCCTCAAGTTGAACATCACCAAGGCATTTGATTCTATCAATTGAGATTTCCTCTTTCACATTTTCCACAGTATGAAGCTTGGCCCTAACTTCCGTAGTTGGATCTAGGCTCTTGTTACCGATGCCCAGCTCATCATTTCCTTCAATGGGTATTTTGGCGAATTCTTTTTCCTCAACGTGGCTTGTGTTAGGGCTGTCTGCTCTCCCTCATTCTTTTCAACCTTGTTGCAGAGGTCTTTTCCTCCTTTCACTCAGCTATTCAGATAAACTTTATCCAGGATGTCCATATGCTTAGTCTTTTTATTTCTCTATCCTTCATATGCTTGACTTCGTCATATGTGGTGTTGCTTCTCTCTGCAGTAGATTGCCAAGATGTGGCTCCTGTCCAGGTTGTTGACTTCGCCAATGGCCTTTCCATCAACACTGCCAAATATTAGTTTTTTGTTTTTCACGCTGATCTGGCTACTGCTTTTTTTTGCTGAAGTCTGCTTTGGCTGCAAGTCTTTTAGTATTCCTTTTGATTATCGTGGTTTTCTTATCTCTCCCTCCACTGCACCGCCCTCTTTTTGAAACTCCATTAAGTAGTGCATGCTGGCCCGTCTTCAAAGTTAGTAGAGCAAGCTGTTTTCCCTTTTTGGCAAGATCATTTTGGCTACACATTGTGTGGCCTTCATCTCTATGCATGCTCTTGCCCTCTACAAGCCTCCTGCTTCCATTTTTTACAAGGTAAATCACATTGTCCGCTGGTTCCTTTGAGGTGGAAACCACCCTTCAAACTGCCTTGTTCGATGGGGAGTTGTTGCTCGCCCTCAACACTTTGGAGGTGCTAGGATTTCTGACCTTTGTCGTAGCAATCTAGCTTTGCGGTCCTCCTGGTTATGGCATTTGATTGCTTTGGATTTCCCTTTATTTGCATGGTCGTACATATCCTCATGCCCGTCACCTTCTTTATCTTTGGTCGTGCATTATTGATGTCCTCCCTTTCTTCTTTTACCTCGCCTTCCTTCTCCCCTCGGGAACCCCTTAGTAGCCTATCACCCCTTCTAACTCTTTCATCACTCCTCTACTATTTTGTTTTTTTTTTTATCATTTTGTTGTTTGACTTTCTTATCGATCCTTCTCCTTATGTCATTGTTTTTATTGGCTTTTCTTGCAAGTCATATTAATACCTTGGGCCATCTTCAATGCCTTGGCCTTCACCTAGCTAACCAGTGAGTCCTCTTTTGTTCGATTACAAACTCTCGCTCTCACCTTTTCATTTTCTGCCATTTCTTTTGTCATATCGTTTTATTTGTTTGGCCATTCTTATCATAGCTTCTAGTACTCGACCCCCCTTCTATTCGCATGCTGATTCTTTTTTATCCATTCACACTCTTCTTCCCAGCTTTGACAATTCACCTAGGGATCGTGACTTATTAGTTGTTAGTGACAGATTTGGAAGAAGCGCAACAACATGGTGTTCGGCGATATAGCTTCATCACCAAACTCAGTTAACTTCTTACTCACTTGGAAAATCTGAAGGGCTCCTTAATACATCAACAGTTTAATTAAATAACACAATTGCATTTTTCACTCATCATTAATGCATATAATGTCATAAGAGATATATCATTGCACAAAGAATTCATTATCAAGTTACTGTCACTAAATATACGGAACTTAGTTTATAATTTACTAATAAATATTTATGTTGCTTTAATTACAAACTTGTGCACTGTGCTTCCCTTTACCTACAACTCTTTTTATTTAGTCAATCGACGAAGCTGGTTAGGTCAATCGAAGGGAAGTTCTTAAAAAGTATGACATGATGACTTCACATTAACGAATTGTGAATGTTACAGAGCTTCCCGAAGTTATTCACGTGATACCCAGCCAAAACTACAAGGTGCAAACAACAAGAAGCTGGGATTATCTTGGGCTCCTTCCCGGCTCCTCCAGCACTCTCCTCTCCACGGCCAACTATGGGGATGGCGTGATCATTGGTGTTATAGACACAGGTAAGCCAAATATTCATCAGGATCAGTGATGGGAATCGAGCTTCACTACTTTCTTGGTGTTCCGGAGCCATATATCCTGTGCACCAAAGATGGTTAAGTACGATCACCAGCCGCTGGATGCCTGGAAATCTGAATACCAATCTTACAGGAGCTAGCAGCTGAGTTGAGCTCATCTCATGCGCCTGAAAAGTTTGCAATAACTTGTTAGTTTTATGAATCCTGATTGATTCTGATATGGCAAACATTTAGGAATTTGGCCGGAGTCCCCAAGCTTCAATGATGAAGGATTAGGTCCAATTCCAGCCACATGGAGAGGCACATGCCAGGAAGGAGAGCTCTTCAACTCTTCAAATTGTAACAAGAAGATAGTTGGTGCCCAGTATTTCGCCAAAGGAATCATTGCCCAAACGGGGGTCTGCCAAGGACCACAGAATACCTATCTCCAAGAGATGCAAACGGGCACGGGACGCACACGGCCTCAACTGCGGCCGGCTCCTTTGTGCGGCATGCAAACTTCAGTGGCTTAGGTCTGGGGCTGGCCAGAGGGGGTGCGCCGCGATCTCACTTAGCCATCTACAAGGCCTGCTGGGATCCAGGCACCTGTGATGCGGCCGACATGTTGGCAGCCTTCGACACTGCAATACGCGACGGCGTCGACATCATCTCCGCCTCTGTGGGCATAAACGAACCACCTCAGCCACGCTACTTAGAGAACGTCTTGTCGATCGGTGCATTCCATGCAGTGGCTAGGGGGATTACGGTTGTGTGCTCCGGCGGCAATGCCGGCCCTTTCCCCCAGAAAGTCACTAATGGAGCACCTTGGGTCATAACGGTGGCTGCAAGCACCATTGATCGCGCCTTTCCTACTGCCGTCACCCTGGGCAACAACCGCACGCTTATTGTAAGTCCTGAATTAAAACATAGAAGAATCTACAGTAACTGTTAGTGCGGATCTCTCCTTGACAAAAAATATTTGGAAAAGGATTCGTTTCTCCTGGAGTACTAGTGGAAAACTGAACGCATAAACGAATAAATAAATAAGCACATAAAGAAACAAGTATTTTTTTAGGCAACACCGCCATTGATTATCGTGTATGACAGTCTATTCAAAAAATTAATCTGGCATTTGAAAAGAAACCACAATGTCGGTCGAAGCTCTATGTGATATATTAGATTATCTTGCTGTGGTGTAAATATATAGTGTGTGTGTGTGCGTGATAGAGATGCTGATCGATTGTTTTTACGTGGCATGCAGGGGCAATCAATTTACTACGGGGAAGAGGATTATCGATTCAAAAGCTTAGTGTATGCTGGTGATATCGCCAGCAACAGTACCATCTCTAGCAATAGGTGAATATAAATTTATTTCCGTGGATTTGCGCAAGCCTTTGAACGTAAGTCCATTTTTTTAAACATATTATTTTTTCTTCATGTTTCATACAAACTGCTTTTCCCTCTTCTTTCGCCAGGGAGCATTTTCTATTAACTATACTAGGATTTCTTGTTACAAAAAATCTATATAAGCATAAATTTCCTATGCACAGTAAGATCATCCTCCAATAAATTAAAAGGGAGATTAGGATAGCAGCGAGCCAATTTCTGAGAAGTCACATATAATGAGTGAGGTCAAGGGTGCAACCTTAGCCGGACATTTAATCAATGTCACACTGATCCGTTAATATTTCGCATCCATAATCATTACCACAATAAAATCTGCACCACTTTGTATCAGATTTGGATTTACTAAGTTGGGTTTGACCGAGAGAGATTATATTTGATCATTCTCTAAACTGGTTACATCTTGGATCTGGAGCCGTTGGAAACATAATTTTCACATGTAATGACGAAAGCATACACTTACGGATAATTTTTACACGAAAGACCCATCTGGATCACCATTGTAATCTTCACTTGTACAAAATTTTGAACGAGCGAAAACCACAGAATCTGATATTTTAATTGTAGAAACTGGTTCTTCTAGGAAATCCTTCTTAATTTTGATCTTCTGCTTTCTCTTCTCTCAGCTGTGATGCAGGAACTCTCAATTCCACACTAGCAGAAGGGAAGATAGTCCTATGCTTCACGGGTGCAAATGACCCAAATTTTCAATACTCCACAGCACTATTCACCGTATATGAAGCAAGAGGAGCTGGTATCATCTTCGCAATGCACACAATCACTCTCCAGTTTCCTTTCTCTCCCATCTCATCCGTTCAAGTGGATTACGAGATGGGAACTGAAATCCTCGCCTACATCAGGGCCACAAGGTTAATGTTATTTTTCTTTCTACACCGTGGCAGAGGCAGTATGGGCAATTGCCCATACGAAATGACAAAAAATACTTACTTTTTATATTGATACCTTAGGACAATGTTTCTCGTTTACATGTGCCACCTACCCAGAAATTTCTGGCTCTGCCTCTGCCACAGGTGCATTATGTTGGTTTACTGAAATGCAAACCCTTTCAAACTAGTGCCCACAACTGAGGAATGAGTGCCCACAATTTATTGCAGATTGCCAACAGCCAAGATCAGCCTTACAAGTGATACCATTGGAAAAGTGGTCTCTCCAAAGGTTGCCTACTTCTCTTCAAGAGGCCCTAATTCCCTATCACTTGATGTCTTAAAGGTATTAGCATCTACAACAGTTGTTTTCCCTTCTTCTCTCTGTTTTTTTTTGGGGGGCTCAAGCATATGGTCTTCACTCTTCAATCGCAAAGCAAGTTGAATCTAACTTCACTACTGCAGCCTGACGTAGCCGCTCCAGGAGTCAATATCTTAGCAGCAGGGCGAGGCTTGACCCCTTTTCTCTTCGAATCTGGAACGTCCATGGCATGCCCCCATGTCTCTGCAGTAGCAGCATTGCTCAAGTCACAGAATCCCCGCTGGAGTCCTGCAGCCATAAAATCTGCCATAGTCACTACGGGTATGTTCTCCTCACATGGATCGACCTTGTCCAAACCACAGATATCTTCCTTTGTTTTGACTACTTAGTCTTACTAATGGACATGTCTTTCCACCGCAGCCTCAGTAACAAACAGATATGGTGAACCCATCACAGCAGAAGGAGGCCCTCAGAAGATTGCTGATCCATTTGACTTTGGAGGAGGCCATGTTCAGCCCAACAGAGCAGCAAACCCTGGTTTGGTTTATGATATGGGTGTTGCAGACTACCTTCAGTTCCTCTGCTCTCTAGGATATAGCAGTTCTACAATTACCCGCGTGACTGCTAAGGCAGCATCATGTGGATCAAAGGGCTTTGTTTCTGACCTCAACCTTCCTTCCATAACGATTTCTAATCTTAAGAAAACTACCACTGTGGCGAGAACAGTTACAAATGTTGGTCCCGTTTGTTCCATTTACAAAGTCAAGGTTGAAGCTCCCTCTGGTGTGAAGGTCTCAGTGGAGCCTCAAATGCTGAACTTCAATGAGAAGGTTAAGTCTTTAACTTTCACAGTTACTTTCTCACCAGTTCATGAGATACAGGGTGATTTCTCATTTGGTAGCCTCACCTGGATGGATGGGAAGCATGTGGTCCGGATTCCTTTTGTTACTCGACTGGTGATTCAGGATTCATATGCTAACATCTCGTAGTTACGAGTTACGACTGTATCTTCACACAACCTTCTTGCTGCGGGAAGGTGAATGTGCATTCTTAATTGAAGTAAATAAGACATCAAATGCCACTTGAATGTCAAAGGAATACTGCGGGAAGGTGAATGTGCATTCTTAATTGAAGTAAATAAGACATCAAATGCCACTTGAATGTCAAAGGAATAATGTATGATATGAATCAGTAACAAGGAAAACGATTATGTTGTTTACTTATAGCCTTATTGCCATTACTCTTTTAGCTTTATGTGATGGCAGACATTATTTATACATTGTAATTGAGAGGAATCTACCAATCCCGCTTAATGCCCAGATCGAAGAAGGATAAAACACAAAAAAGGTATGGCCAAAGAGTGCAGTTTATAATAACTTATAATAATGCGTATAACAGTAGTCCTAATATATATATATATATATTCAACCTGGTGGTGTTCCACAGCAGACGTTACGCTCGTCAGTCTGTCTCACATCTAGACCAATAAATGAAGAACAACAGATGCGTCCTTATTTGCATAATTATGCAAAATACACATTCAAAATGCCCAAAATATATTAAGGAACATTCCTGTTCCATTAAACATGAGAAACTCTTCAAAAAACAGAAAGTACTTACACTCTACCACGTTCATCAACATACCAATTACTGAAAAGTAACAAAATATTTAAAAATAGATCATAAAAGATTTAAATGTTTAAGTAAATCAAACATGTGATTGCATTTAGAAACTAAGAAGAAAGCCCGAAAAATTGTAAAACTCACCATGATAAAGGATTTAACTAAGGAAACCTTAAAAAGAAAGATTCCATTACTGGGGCTCCAGCCGAATGGTCTAAAGGAAGGTAATTTGCCTCTAAACGCAGCTAAATCCTCTTCTCATTACATATGTGAAGAATTTTCCATTCAAGATGAAGAAGCAATTTTTTTACTAATATTACACACTTGATTAGATTAATTATTGTAAACAATAAATAAATAAATATATATATATATATATATATATATATATATATTTATATATATATATATTGTGAAAAGCCTATGTCCACGAGTTCATTGTATAATAAGCCATGCTTGTGAAAAGCTAGCCTCACTGCTCCGTCCTCCTGTAAGGCAGCCCGTGTTGCTGACGTTGGGGTTTGCGTGGGTGAACACAAGTAATTAGTCGAGTCAAGTCGGCGGGGTAGGGTCCTCGGAGGTAATTGATGTGCACTTCGGACGTGATTGATGTGCAAGTCACATTCGGTGTATTTACTTCCTCTCGTGATATCATCGACCGGCTTTCGCATATAAACACTAATTTAACATAAACCATGTTTTAAATCAAGTTGTTCTCATGAAAAATATTGATGTTTTCTACCATCAAAACTTCGATAACATAAAAGCTCTTAAATTTTAATTTGGTTATTAAAAAAATATTATTAAATTAAAAAATGATTAACTCTCCCAGCATCATATCTAGGACGCTAGAGTGCATAAAAATTACTTTAGCAATAAAGTTTTAGGGGTAAAGTTTTTGTAATTTAGCTGAGTGCTGACCTATATAAGGTTAGGAGATTGCCTCCGGCAACAGTTAATCCTGCTCAAAGGGGCTATAGTTTTAAGCTAGAAATTTTCAAAAGCAAATATTCTAAAATTATTGGCAACAATAATTAAATTAAAAACGTCATGTCTAAATTTCTCATAATATTATTAAGAAGACACCAAACGTTTTTTCATTTTTAACTAAGTCTACCATTTCTATGGATTAACTTTATCTATTTTAAAACCCGATAGTAAATTAACAATTAGGACTATCAACATAAGTTGATTTTTGTAATAATAATTAGGTTTACTTGCTGCGTATTGTTAAATTTCATGTTTCTTCGCTTCTTTAACCTTTTTAACTTACAGTATATTGGAAATTCGACGCCTGCCATGCTTAGTAAGTAGAAAAATCACAAAAAGTTCACCTAATGTTTAGGCAAACAGCAAATCACACTCGATATTTAAAAGTTAAACTGGTGTTTAACTTTCGATAGAAACTCTTAAAGAGCCGCTTGGTAACAATTTGATATACTTTCATGAAGAGAAAAACATCTTTCATCGACCCAAGGAGGAATGGTTCTTACGGAAAGGTATTTTGTCTTCTTATATCCTAGATTAATGTTTCCTACCGTGGCTTTTTGAGTATCTTTCTCAAAAAGCTGAACACTTAGTTGTTAACTGTTAAGAGTCGTTATATATTTTCCGGAATATCAGGCACCTTTTTGTAATTTTTCTAAAATGTATGATTATCACCTTTCCCACATATTTAGATATTCTTTTGGATCTTAGCAGATTGACTGATTTTGTGGTGGATATAGAATTGCCCTTATTCTCATTATGTCTTGTCATAACTAATAATTGCTGCCAAAACAAAGCAGGATTTGCCAAATGAAATTTTAATTAAACTATAGCAAACGGATATCATTGCTGATGCAATATATAGTTAGCATCCCTAAGTCAGTGTTGGTGCCTTGATTAGCACGTCAACTAAGGGGCCACAACAGATTTTCAACTCCCATTACTTATATTTATGCTTAAAAGTAGAGGAAAAGAAGATTTTGGCAATAAATAGCCGGAGCAGCGCACCATATATCTTGTACCCCTTCTTTCACGTTGCTTTATGGCAGGGACTTGAGTTAGATGGGCTTAAAGCCGTGGGAATGCATGCATGGGACATGAAGCAGGCCATTCAAGTGTGCCCTTTGCGTCAGATTTTTTTTTCCCGAGTTATAGGAAACCAGGCTTTTAGGAAAATTTTAAGTCTTTCGGAAATATATTTCCAAATTTTGTTTCTTTATATATATATATGTGTGTGTGTGTGTATAGCTGGTTTTGCTCAATCTTTTAAGATTAAAGATTTATTTAAAAAAAATAGGTATATGATTCTAGTTTGCATATAAGAACACATAAAAATGGAAACAAAAATCATGATTTTTGACTAAGTGATTTTTAGGAACAAAGGACAAATATTGAATTTCAGATGTCATGTAGGAATTTATAAAACTATGAATTTATAATGTTTCGAATATATTTGTGACATGAGTAAGGTAGAATATAAAAAGGGAGTGGAAATCGTTGAAAATGGAAGATGTGATAAATTGAATAAGTTTCCAAAAGGGTACTGTTTTAATACATTATACACATACAATATATATATATATATATATATATATATATATATAGGAAAATAGGCAACTGCTAAACCTACATATACCAAACATTGATGAAAAGCCGAATCTAAGGAAATCAAATGATGAAAATTAATTTGCAAATATAAAAGGCAGACAGTTTTTTCAAGAGTTCAAAATGCCTCAAAAAAGAAAACAAATGTTTTCGTTAAAAGAAACATTTTTGTTCCCTTTTTCTTTCTCTTTCTTTATCTCTCATCATTTTTCCAAGTCTTAAAACAACTCGTTTTTTTATATTTGCAGCTGAATTTCGACTACCTAGTATTTTGAATCAATATCTAAGCCTAGTACACATTGGGTTGATATATATATATATATATATATATATATATGTGTGTGTGTGTGTGTGGAGAGAGGGGAGCGTGCGGTGGGGAGGTAGGGGTGAACTCGAGCTGAGTTGAGTTGATTTAGATGGGCATAAAGCCGTGGGAATGCATGCACGAGACAAGAGCAGACTATTCAAGTGTGCCCTTTGCGTCAGATTTTTTTTTCCAAGTTATAGGTGACCAGGTTTTTTGGAAAAATTGAAAAATCTTTCGTACATACATTTCTAAATTTTGTTTCTCCGTCACTTTTTATTTTATATATATATATATATGTGTGTATCTGGTTTTGCTCCATCTTTTAAGATTAAAGATTTCTTTTAAAAAAATAGTTATGTAACTCTAATTTGCATACGGGAACACACAAAAATCATGATTTTTGATGAAGTGATTTTTAGGAACGAAGGACAAATATTGAATTTCAGATGTCATGTAGGAATTTATAAAACTATGAATTCATAATGTTTCGAATATATTAATGACATGGGTAAGGTAGAATATAAAAAGGGAGTGGAAATCGTTGAAAATGGAAGATGTGATAAATTGAATAAGTTTCCAACAGGGTACCGTTTTAATACATTATTCACATACAATTGACAGAGTATATATATATATATATATATATATATATATATATATATATATATATATAGTGATAGGTACATGACCTTTAGGTGGATGACTTGTAAGAAAAATATCTTAACCGTTGAATGATTTTTTCAGGATAAAAGGTTGAAAAAAAATAAAGGAAAAAGAGAAGATACAAGATAAGTTTTTTTTGGTCATGAATATTGCTCAACAACCTTTTCTTGTTGTTTTTCTCTTGAAGATTCCTTAACTGCATGCGTCATCAAAAGCAGGGCCACTATCATGATAGGGGGAAAACACATTACCGTGTGGAAGCTTGCGAATGAAAGGTGCCCCTACGCCATGTTCGGGACTCGGGAGAGAACATTCAAGGCTGTTTTAAGAGGATATCAACAGAGAGAGCCGAGGGTCGCTGTCCTCTTGAACATCCGCGAAACGAATTTCTTCGTTTGCCTGGAAGATCAAACGCGGCTTCACACATACGATCCACAAAATGAGATTATTTTTCCAACATCCATGGAAAAATGGAATAGAAAAAATTCACACTCAGGACCCACTACAAGGACGCCATGACAAATACATGGCCCCAAAACAACGTTCAGGAGCCAACCTTCAATGCGGTTTCGCCGTATGTTTTCAGTATAAATAGAGGGTCTCCGTTCTCTCCTGCCAATTAACAAGCTCTTCTTCCTCATCCTGGTACACCAGGACATGGATTCCACGTGGTCTTGGAGCTTGATAACAAGGCTACGTCTCTGTGTCATACTCTTGCTTCTTTGTTTGGGAACAAATACTGTGCGGGCTCATGAAAGCAGCAGAGTGAGTGCTTGAACCTTTATATATATATATATATATATGTGTGTGTGTGTGTGTGTGTGTGTGTGGGTGTGGGTGTGGGGGGAGGAGAGAGAGAGAGAGACAGATAAGTTATTTCATCCAAGTGTAAATCCAATTAATGTGATTTATTCAGATTGATCTGGAATCTTTTTCTTCTTCTTCTTTGACTAATGCAGGTGTACATTGTGTATTTGGGAGAAAGGCAGCATGAAGATCCAGAAGTGGTCACGAGCTCACACCATGACATATTGACTAAAATTTTTGGAAGGTATATATATACGCACACATTAGCATTATCTTTTTTCTTCTTTTGCCTTTCATTAGTCGATAGACTCAATATGGTGAAACTTCAAAAACGGCCATCGCTCAATTTGCAGCAAGGAAGCAGCTTTGGGTTCAATTCTGTATAGTTACAAGCACGGGTTTTCTGGTTTTGCTGTGAGGCTCACTGAATCACAAGCCAAACTTATTTCAGGTGAGTAAAAATATGTTGCCGTGGAAATTTGACTGAAACTTTAGAATATTAGCTTCTAGTGAAGAATATTCTACAACATCTATATCAACTAGTGATCACACCTATTGTCACAAAGAATTAATTATTCACTGTTACTAAAGCATGTACTGATATTGCCAGTTGTTCTACTAGTAACTATTTATGTTCCATTTGCCTTCCTTTACGTATAAGCAGAAGGGAAGTTCTGATAAAGTACACGGATTCTTATTAATGAATTGCAATTTTGCAGAGCTTCCCGAAGTTGTTCACGTGATACCTAGCGAAACCCACGAGCTACACACGACAAGAAGCTGGGATTATTTGGGGCTTGATCCAGGCAACCCAAACTCTCTACTCTCAGAAGCCAACCATGGTGATGGCGTGATCATCGGAATCATAGACAGCGGTAAGCCAAAAAAAATTCAGCACTAAATCTGCGAAGTTATGCCCGTAACAAAGTGCTATAAAGATAGTGTTCTTACTGCTTGGCACTATCTAAGAAGGGGGAGTCGGGGCTTCCGCTCTCATCCGAGCAGTAGGATAATCCTCTCGCTTAGTAGCTTATCCAAAGAGAAATGCATTGCCCTTTACAGTTCAATATTGAATTAAATTCAATACATCAAGAGTGAAAAAAATCTCAAATCAATTCAGACCCATTTATAACCTCAATCTTGACCTGTGCTAGTGAACTCATCTCACCTCCACATTTGTAAGCATCTTAGGTTGCATTTGATTTATATGAGATCCGTCGGATCTCAGATCACTGCAGACATGAAATCTATGGTTTTCAGATCAAACCACCGAAGTTCACGTTTATACTAAAGTATGGATTTGAAATTCACGTTGGGGGTAGAAGCTGAAATCCACATTTTGATACAATTGCACCCTTAGTGTCAGTTCAGGACTGATCTGGTTATGCCAACCGCTTAATTAGGGATCTGGCCAGAGTCGCAAAGCTTCAATGATGAAGGATTAGGTGCCGTTCCATCAAAATGGAGAGGAAGATGCGAGGAAGGAGAGCTCTTCAGCACTTCAAACTGCAACAACAAGATACTTGGGGCCCGGTTCTTTGCCAAGGGAATCATTGCCCAACTTGGGTTTGTGCCACCGTCGCTTGAAAGTAAGAGAGAGTACCTATCTCCAAGGGATGCAAATGGGCACGGGACGCACACGGCCTCAACTGCAGCCGGCTCCTTTGTGCGCAATGCAAGCTTCGGCGGCTTAGGATTGGGGCTGGCCAGAGGGGGCGCTCCTCGAGCTCGCTTGGCCATCTACAAGGCCTGCTGGGGTTCAGCCGGCTGCGATGCGGCCGACATGTTGGCAGCCTTCGACAGCGCAATCCGCGACGGCGTTGACGTCATTTCCGTCTCTGTCGGCAAGAACCAACCTCCTCAGCCTGGCTACTTGGACAACCAGAACGCTCCGTCCATCGGTGCCTTCCATGCAGTGGCTAGAGGGATCACGGTTGTTTGCTCCGGCGGCAATGCCGGTCCTTTCCCGCAGAAGGTCACTAATGGAGCACCATGGATCATTACAGTAGCCGCAAGCACCATCGATCGCTCCTTCCCGACTACAATAACTCTGGGCAACAACCGCACGCTTATAGTAAGTTATGATGGTGGCAGTCTCTCCTCGAGAAAAATATTTGGAAACAGATACGTTTTTCCTGGACTGAAAATTTTATTGCATAATGACCCAAGCATAAACGAACAAATATTGATAGTTAATTTAGGCATTTGAAAAGAAAAAAGTACAATGTTTACAACGCGTCACTAAGCATTTTATCTCGGAGCGCTAATTTCTCATGACTAACAAACGCTTGTAATTAGCATGGCAGCAGTAGCTGGTCTTTAGGGGCTATTTAGCATTAGGAATAGATTTAGCATTAGGAATAGAGTGTGAATGTTTCACAAATATACTTTAAAATGGGAATAGATTCATGAAACACAAGAATAAGTATCTTATCAATCTACCCAAATCTTAAGATGGAGTCATAAAACACTCATATTGTTCTTAATACCCAAAGGCTCTCTAAAGGCAGCTGTTTGGCAAGAAGTCCTATGAATCGAAAAAAATGGAGCAGATGCATGACATACTGGATACTCTATGACACATGTTTCCTGAATCTATCCTAATTTTTTAGAGCATATTCATGTGACAATAACAGTATATTAAATGAACAAAGTGCAGCTGTTCATAATTGTACTTGTAAGATGCACTAGCTGATCTTGCCAATTGCCACCACGCTTAGTGCCTTAGTTAGTGGTTTTATATTTGTTATATGATACTGGTTGATTCTTTTATGTGGTGCAGGGCCAATCAATTAATAACTTTGGAAAAGAAGGTGATGGATTCGAAAGCTTGTTCTATTCTAGTGCTAGCGTGAGGTAAGATTAATTTATTTCCCTGGGTTTGTTTTCAAGCCAGCTTTGGATGTGAGAAAGGGCTTCTCCTTTCCTTTTTCAAGTTAATTTTTTCTTTCAAAGGAAACAATTTCAATGGGCCGGGCTTTTGATGGCTTTACATGAAACCAGGAATAGGGGCAGGTGTGGCGAGTGCGTGTTTGCCCACCCAGATCCATGAAAAAAAAAACATATTTTCATATTAATATTTTAAGAAAATTATTTATTTACATATTAGCACCTTCTAAAAATTTTGTAATTAGTGCCCCTTTACAAGAATTTGTGGTTTCACCCCTACATGAAACCCATCTGCATCCCCATCATAATTTTCATTCTACTAAACTTTTAGCGAATGAAAACCATAGAATTTGAGATACCCATTTGAGAATGTGGTTCTTCTTGGTAAATCTTTTGTAATTACTTATTTTGCTCGTCTCCTTTTGCATCTCTAGTTGCGATGAAGGGTCACTGAATCCCACACAAGTAGCAGGGAAAGTAGTCCTATGTTTTGCAGGCGAAAAAGACCCAAGGACACAATACAGCACTGCAGCATCCACCGTACGTGCAGCTGGAGGAGTTGGCATCATCTTCGCGATGCACACGATCAATCTCTTGGGTCCTTCCCCTCTTTCGCCGTATGTTCTAGTGGATTACGAGATTGGCACTGAAATCCTCGCCTACATCCAGGCCACAGGGTCAATATTTTCCTTTCTCCCCCTCCACAGGGAAACTTCTAATTCGCATTTATGTTCTACCAACTTACTCTGACATAAGTTTTTTGTGAATGGAAAGCTAAGCGTTAAGGTTGCTCAAATTTAGCTGTAAATGGCGTTTGTCAATGTTGGTATTAGCGCCATACCCAAATCGGCGTTTTTCACCGATATGTAAACGCTTCCAGATTATAAATGCCTGCAATTGATGAATGAGTGCCCACCGTTAATTTGCAGGTTGCCAATAGCAAAGATCAGCCATACACGTGATACTGTAGGAAAAGTGGCCTCTCCAAAGGTTGCCTACTTCTCTTCAAGGGGCCCCAGTTCCCTGTCACTCGATGTCTTGAAGGTGCGATATTATGTAGAACTATTAATATAATACCCCTTATTTCCTTTCCCCAGTATCCTTTTTCTCAATAAATTTGTGTGGCCTTTAATCGTCACACAAGCAGATTCTAACTTTATTACTTCAGCCTGATGTAGCTGCTCCTGGAGTCAATATCTTAGCAGCAGGGCGAGACTTGAATGCTTTTGTCTTCATGTCTGGAACATCCATGGCATGTCCTCATGTCTCTGCAGTAGCAGCATTGCTGAAGTCCTGGCATCCCCACTGGAGTCCTGCAGCCATAAAGTCTGCCATTGTCACTACAGGTATATTCAATTACCTCTAAACTACGATGTCTTCCTCTGTACACATATATAGCTGGATTTGTTATGCTTACTACTCAATCTCACGAATGAACTTGTCTCTGCACTGCAGCCTCAGTAACCACCATATATGGCGAACCCATCATAGCAGAAGGAGGACCTCAGAAGATCGCTGATCCATTTGACTTTGGAGGCGGCCACATCAACCCCAACAGGGCAGCACGCCCTGGCCTCGTTTATGACATGGGTGTCACAGACTACGCTGAGTTCCTCTGCTCTGTAGGATATAGCAGTCCTGTAATTAGCCGCTTCACTGGTAAAGCAATGCCATGTAGAGAAAGGGGCTCCGTTTTTGACCTCAATCTTCCTTCTATCACAATTTCGAATCTCAAGAAAACTACCACTGTGGAGAGAACAGTTACAAATGTTGGTCCTGTTCGTTCCACTTATACAGTCATGGTTGAAGCTCCTTACGGTGTGAGGGTTTCAGTGGAGCCTCAGACGCTGAACTTCAATGAGAAGGTTAAGTCCTTAACTTTCAGAGTCACTTTCTCGCCAGCTCATGAGATACAAGGTGACTTCTCCTTTGGTAGCCTCACTTGGATGGATGGGAAGCACGTGGTCCGTATTCCTCTCGTTACTCGAGTGGTGATTCAAGATTCATATGCTGATATCTCCTAGTTGCGTTTATATCTTTACAGAAACTTGTTGTGATGAGAAAATAGTATGGAGAATATGCCTCCTTAGTTGATATAAATAAGACATGAAATGCCTCTTAAATGTCAAAAGCATAATCTATCATATAAATCAATAACAAGGAAAACGACTATATCGTTTTCTGATTAGCTTTCTTCTTCGATCTTCGTGCACTGACAGGCATTAGTTGTATTTTGTAATTGAAAGTAATCTACCTAATCCAGCTTAATAGCTAAATCAGGCAAGGATGAAAACAGAAAAGATATAGCAGTTAGTCCAATTCCATGAACGCCGTGGAGAGATATCTTCCCGACACCAAGTAATTGGAAAAACACAAGCCTTGAAACAAGTTGAGGTCCAGATTTTGTGTACATCTTTATTAAAGAGGTGCAAACAAAGGCATCTATGTCAAATCTAGTTCTTAGAATGACGCCGTGGATGTGCTTTCCTTGCTTGGAGCTGCTAGATGTGCAGGACTCAATAGAAAAGCATTGCAACTGAATTGAGCCTTGACCTTTCTTTGCAAAATCTGATAGAAGTACTCGAATGTCTCTCATTATGCCCAACTTCCTCAAGGCCAGCAAGCAAGACATTCCATGGACGAGAACTTGTTGAAAGTGTATCCTAATCTAATCATAAGCGTGTTGCATTCTTTGCTGTTTCAAGAAGGACGTCCGATAAAGGCATGCTTCTCATGACATATCCATGTCTCACTTTCCCTTACTTGTGAGCCCTCAAAGGATCACTGGCAGGAAGAAATGTTAATATATTGCATGTTGTTGGCCTGAAGCCGGCCAAGAGAATCTCATGAATTATGCTATTATTTGATTTTAAGTAAGTTTGCGACGTCCTCCCAAACACCTAACCAACGGCATCGGGCAAGAGACAGCCATCGTGTACCCTTTATGCCAATGACTAGGCGCAAAGGGAGATCTTATATATATATATATATGATTTGGACTTTGGTGGTTAATCTTTTTCAGCCTGCGACTCTTCTCACACCTCAATAGCACTGCAAAAGGAGAGGGGAGTTATGATCTGCCTCTTACCTACATTTTCTAGTAATATATTTAGGTGCACATCTCTCTTGGTAGTGGCTTTTGCTGTTGAAGTTGTAGGTCTTCTATAGCTATCATTCCTGTGAAGCTCGTTCTCAGACGACATTATAGCCACGCACTGGATTTCAGGCATTTACGTTCCGGACATTTAGAATAAGGAAAAAGAATCAGACTGAAAGTTGAAAAAAATAATGAAACTGAAAGTTAAAGAAAGAGTAATTCCAAATTTTAATGGCAAAACTCCCGAAGTAATATTACTTTGACCATCTTTAGAATCTTAGCCGGTCATTTCAGGCATACAGTCATCAGTTAGGACGATATCAATTTGATTATCCTACAAATTAAATCCACAAAGTTAGTCACAGAAGAAAAAAAAAAGTTTGGTTTACAAGTTACAAAATGAATTACAAATTGAAATGGAGAATCTTTGACAAGTCACAAACGATGGTTCCATCTTTGCAGATATGTTAAACCAATGGACAGAGGTCCTGTTTCCAACAGTAAATGGTATACATTGACATCTCTTGAAAAGAAGCAGACGCAGACTACAGCTGTGAAACAAATTTGTACGTGGAATAAGAGATAATTTCTTATAAACTTCATTTGTACCACTCAGGCCATTCAAAAATTTATCTCAAGGAACAGATAAGAGATACCAACGAATATCAGCTAAGAAAAGACCAACATGACAGCATAATATAGACCTTTCGAACACAGTAAAGCATTCGACCTCAGTCAGCCTTCAAGTAGTTTGTAGAAAGAGTACCAGTAAATTGATAAGCTTTAAAAGCCAAGAGATTTTTTGCAAGACTTCATAATAATCAGGATAACAACTAACAGGAAGACAGTGCACTCATAGTAACATTGGTTGGGCCAGCATCCTCTTCATTCAAACCAAAACCATCCATGGCTTTCGTAGTGGTATCAACATAAGTGACTGAAAAGGAAGGGGTAATTAAAGGATTGCAGAAATATCAAATTCCAGAAAAGAAGTTTGCAGGTGTCTAATGTGAAGTTTTTCTTGTACTCAGTTTCTAAGATCATGTTCGTATATCTTCTAGCCAAAACTGTGAAACAAAGACTGCACCAACGAAGCAAGAAATCCAGCTGGAAAATAATAGTTATCCACAAGCATTGATCCGACGAAGCACTTTACTGAATTGAACTTGACCTGCTTCTTCACTATACCCAGTTTCCTCATGGCCCAGGATATTGATGGAAGTGCTCCCTAAACCAGTCATAACCGTGCTTCTTTCTCTGTTGTTGAAAAATACAGAGACAAGTACATTAGGAAGCGGTCTTGACAAACCCATTTCTAATTAGCAAAGCGATGAACAGACCAAGTAGATTTCATCAATTACAGAGATCCTAAGCTCATCAACAGCCAGTGTAGTGGCATAGAATCTGCCTTCATGGCCATATTCACAGGTTGTACCGGTGATTCTTAATCTTATTGCTTTTTGGGTTATCACCAGGCGGACGATAGGGCCCATTGATCGAGAGACCAGTCCAACAGCAGGGGCGATGCCATTGTTGTTAGTCCACATTTTGGTTTTGGTCGCCTGCTTATATATGCGCAGGAAATTTCATGTGCTAGTGGTTAATGACAAAAGTACCTCCTTTTTCACAATTTTTTTGGTAAGACAGAAATGAAAGTTTAAAAAAAAAAAGTCAAATGACTATAAAAAACATGTTTTTGAAAAAAATTACTAAAATATTCGTATTTTTTTATTCTGTATGCATGTTGCGCACATATAACGGTGCATGCAACTCATACTGTTGGTTTTGGGGTGTGATTTGTACATACAATGGCTTTTGTGTATGACAGAATGCATCTATATATGATGACCAGCTTTGTTGTATCGTGCTCTTATGTTGCACAATCACTTCATCTTGTTGTATTTATAGGGCAAAGCACATTGTCTACGGATGTAGGACATATTGTTGTATATGCATACTGCATGTTCTGTAGGGCAGGTCAAGCCATACATCAATTAAATACACAAAAATTATCACCTTCGCTTGTACACTTTCGCTGCATATGGTGTATGATTTGGTTTGATCCTAAATGGTGTCACCACAAGAATATTACAATTCCAAACCAATTTTTAGATTACATCCAAATCTGAATTAAGTCCAAGGATCAACTTTTCAATCGGAATAGACATTGGATATAAGATATGTAATTAAAACTAAATCCGATCCGAATCCGAATATGATCGAATATTTGTTGAATATGAATCAAAAGTTGGTGAGATGTCATTTTTTAAATCAGAATCAGATTTGATTTCTTGATTGGATCTTAATTTTTTTATACTTAATTTTTTGGAAACGTTCCAATCAGATATCATATCTAAATTGGATTAATTGGATTTGTTGACATCCCTAACGAAAGCACATTTTGTTTTCCAATAAGGTTTTTTTTTTTTTTTGCAATAATCTGACATCTAAATTAATTACAGCATTTGCTATGCAAATTTTATTAGATGCTACTAAAGGCTTGCTGACTATTGACAAGTAACTATTCAACATGTTGTTGACAGAATTCAAAAGCTTATAGGACGGCATGTTATTGAGTATACAGAGACACCAAATTCACGGAGGCCCCAAAGGTTTTCCCGTACTTTGTTTACTATCAATTTGAAAGTACATGGGCATGATAACAAGTAATCAAGAACGGTTCTTAAAGAGTCAGCTGGACTTTAATTGATAATAAGATCTAAATAATCTGGCAGTTGGCCGAGGTGAACCACTGCTCACAACAGCCCATGAAAAATTCGTTATAATGTTTCAACATCACATTGTTATAATTTAAAAATTATATGCAATGCTCACGTCAAATTTGTGTTGTCCCTACTAAAAAATCTGGCTCAGCCACTGGAATCTGACCGACTAAATGATGGCTAAAGTCTTATATAAGACACCAAATGAGATATACATAATTCTGAATGGTTTCTGAAATGACTGATTCTTACTTGTTTATTAAAAAAAATTCATGCACAAGCCGTAGTTGCCCAACTTGAATGGGTCCAAGCATGAGAAAGTCCTGAGCAGTTTACATGTCATGGTCTTGGTCTATGGGGATTGAAAAAGACCAAAGTTTGAAAAATTATGAAAATCCGGCGAAAAAAGTGGAACACGCTTCCTAAGGCGGAAAGTGTTCTAGAAAATAATTAATGGAGCACATTCTAAAATAAGAAAGCTGCATAACAATAACACATGTACGTTGTATGGCAGGAGCAAGTGGGCAAAGTGTGGGCAATATTTCTTATTTAGAATCTAAAAATATTTTTATTTTTATATTAATATGTATGAGTAATTTTTTTCATTTATATATTGGTGTCCTTTAAAATTTTCAAATTTTATACCAAATTTCTGACTATGACTTGGTTAAGATCTACTTCAAAATGTTTATTTGGAAATATGCACACGGCATGACTAATCCACCCATTAGACTTGAATAGAAAGAGTCGCATTTTAAAACCAGTGGCATCTAAGGACAGAGCCAATAATTTTTCATGAGGGGTTAAGTGTGGGCAATTAGTTATATAGACTTTAGAAAAACTTTTTTATTTTTATATTAATATGTGTAGTACTTCTTTTATTTATGTATTGGTACCCTTTAAAAATTTCAAACTTTATACCAAATTTGTGACTATGACTTGTTTAAGATTTACTTTGACATGTTTATTTGAAAATATGAAATAGGCAGGACTAATCCACGAAGGAGACTCCAATAGGTCTTACCATTTAAAAGGAGTTGCCATTCAAAACCAAGAAAGACGTATTAAGGCGGAGCATGAGAAGCCAAGTTACACTTTCAAAATTTTGATCAGGTCGAAAATATTATTTAATTTATTTTGCAAATTTTTATAGAGAATACATAATTTTTTTTTTTGAAATTTACACCTAAATTTTAAAAAAAATTGAGAGGGCCAGGAACCTTCTTGGCTCCGCTTCTAGGTGCATGTACAAGGATACATCCGTAGGAGTTCTAGATTATGATTAATTTGGACATATTTATTTTAAGAAAATGCACAAGCCGGAACTAATTCCCAGCACGCTCCACTTGAATGGGTCTCACCATGAGAAATTCCGAGCACGCCCCACTTGAATGGGTCTCACCATGAGAAAAGAGTACGTAGTTCAGAAACACGAGATGATCATTCCTTGCGTATCCAGGCACGACCGATTGAGTTTGAAATGGAAAAAATTAAGAAAAAAAAGGAGCTCCGTCCACAAGGGCTATCAGTATAAATAGATGTTCTCCATTCGATCTTCCTCCCAAGTCCCACTTGGCCTCGATCTCCAGACATGGCTTCCTCACGTTGGAACTTGATATCCGGGCTTTCTCTCTGCGTCGTCCTGTTTCTCTGTTTAGGAATACATGCAGAAGCCGAAAGCAGCAGAGTGAGTGCCTCGACCTGATGCAATGTTGAAATATAAGTTATCTTCGCAGGTTTAGTTTCAAAAGCGCCTCCGCTGATGAGGATTAGTTGAGTTAATGGCTTTCTTCTTCTTTTGAATAATTCAGGTGTACATCGTGTATTTGGGAGAAAGGCAACAGGATGATCCCCAAGTCGTGGTGAATTCACACCATGACTTACTAACTACAATTTTTGGAAGGTACACGCACATGTATATATGTATATATGCTTTTAAGTTTAAAGGAAATTTTCTTCCTGCTTCCTTTCCTTGTTTTTGATTGGTTAAGATGAAACTTCACAAATGACCATCGCTTAATGGGCAGCAAGAAAGAAGCATCGGATTCAATCTTATACAGTTACAAGCATGGTTTTTCCGGTTTTGCTGCAAGGCTTACTGAGACACAGGCAAGAGCCATTGCAGGTACAAATTATGTTGTGCTAGCAAGCACAATAAAACAGTTTAGAGCAGCTTCTAAAGAAAATTCTCCAACTTATTGTTATTATTATTATTATCATTAGATCGAGATTCTTGTCAATTGTTGTTATTATTATTATCAAATTTCATGGATACACACACTCATGAGAATCCCATACTTCAAGGTTGCATTTGATAGCCTCGAATTAGAGGCTGCATTAAAAGATCTACTTCACAAGATCCTTAGCTTAAACAATTTGAGGATCTCTATAACGTGGATCTTAAAGTAAATCCATGTATCTGAGATTCCTCAGATCATATCACAAATCCATAGTGAAACAAACACACCCCAAGCATATGGTTTCAAAGCTAGCTAGCTAGATATGTGCACTGCATCATTTTTTTGTGTGTGTGTGTGTGTGTACCTGGTATAATATGACCAGAATGCCCATAGTCTGTTAGAGGAAAAACTATTTTTAAGGTAAAAAAATAAAAGTAAAAAAGGTAAATACCTACATTGTCCCTTTTTTAAAGAAATGTTTAAAATGTCTTAACATGAGGGAAAACTATTTTTAAGGTAAAAAAAAATCTTTAAAGAAAAGTTTAAAATGCCTTAACATCATTTTGGTGCATATGCTGCAGAACGTGATCTGGCACGGTTATGTTGTACCTTTAATTAACAAAACAAATTACAATAAGCAACATGTGCATGCATGCAGTACCTAAATCAGCCAAAATATGCACCCACGTAATATCCAACTATTGACCTCAAGTACCCTTCTTCGCCCATACTTATCTTTTTTATTCAATCAAAAAATTAAAAGTTCAAAAAACCCAAAAGCTACATACAGTACATGAATTCACATCATTCAATTGACAATGTTGCAGAGCTTCCGGAAGTTGTTCACGTGACACCCAGCCAAACCCACAAGCTGCACACAACAAGAAGCTGGGACTATCTGGGGCTTCATCCTGGGACTCCCGACTCACTCCTTTCTACGGTCAACTATGGAGACGGCGTCATAATTGGAGTCATAGACACCGGTAAGTAAAAATGCATCTAAGAAAGGAGATGTGATCTTGGGAGTTTGGGGGTGAAGACATTATTAGCATTTGTTCTTCGTACTCATGTTTTTTAAATACAAGAGTTATCTAAAACATGTTGTGATCATTGCATGTTCCAAAACCTAATAATGAAATTGCTTGCTTAATCACGAATTAATGCCTTGGAAAAAAGTGCTATAGAGACATGCATTATAGTGATTTCACTGCTTGGCACTACCAAAGAGGGGGGAGTGGGGGCTTCCGCTCTCATCTGAGCAGTAGGATAATCCTCTCGTTTATCTAAGAAAGGCATGCATTACCCTTTAATGTTCAATATTGAATTAAATTCAATACATCAAGAGTGACAAAAATCTCAAATCAATTCAGACCCAGTTATAAACTCAATCTTGACATGTGCTAGGGTAACTTCGCCAAGCAAGTGAACTCATCTCACCTCCACATTTCTAAGCATCTTAGGTTGCATTTGAATGGTGATCTCAGATCTCTGCAGATTTGAAATCTATGGTTTTCAAATCCAACTACCTAAACAAATGCATCCTTAGACTGATCTGGTTATGCCAACCACTTAATTAGGGATCTGGCCGGAGTCACTCAGCTTCCATGATGAAGGCTTAGGTGCTGTTCCATCAAAATGGAGAGGCAGATGCGAGGAAGGCGAGCTCTTCAACACTTCAAACTGCAACAACAAGATAGTTGGTGCCCGGTTCTTTGCCAAGGGAATCATTGCCAAACGTGGGCGTGTGCCACCGTCGCCTGGTAGTAATAGAGAGTACCTATCTCCAAGGGATGCACATGGGCACGGGACGCACACGGCCTCAACTGCGGCCGGCTCCTTTGTGCGCAATGCAAGCTTCGGCGGCTTAGGCTTGGGGCTGGCCAGAGGGGGCGCGCCTCGAGCTCGCTTGGCCATCTACAAGGCCTGTTGGGGACGAGGCGACTGCGATGGAGCAGACATGTTGGCAGCCTTCGACAGCGCAATCAGCGACGGCGTTGACATCATCTCCGTCTCTGTGGGCACTAACCAACCTCCTCAGCCTGGCTACTTGGACAACCAGAACGATCGGTCCATCGGTGCCTTCCATGCGGTGGCTAAAGGGATCACGGTTGTTTGCTCCGGCGGCAATGCCGGTCCTTTCCCGCAGAAGGTCACAAATGGAGCACCATGGATCCTGACTGTGGCTGCAAGCACCATAGATCACTCCTTCCCTACTGCCATCACCCTTGGCAACAACCGCACCCTCATTGTATGCTCTGAAAACTTTAACTCGATCTAAAATGTTCCTGTTGGTTAGTGGGAGCCTCTCCTTGTGAAAACACTTGGAAATAGTCAGCGGCTTAGTGCTTTTTAATGGAATATATATATGATGATAATTGAATCTGTTATCTGGTGCAGGGGCAATCGATTTACCTTGGAGGAGAGGATGATCGATTCAATGACTTAGTCTTTGCTGGTGATTTCGCCAGCAACAGTAACATCTCTACCGAGAGGTAACATTAATTTATTTCCGTGCATTAGATGGAGCCGCTCGATACAAGACAAGTTTCTCCTGTTTTTCCTTTTCAAGTTAATTTTTTTTTGAGGGAATCGATATCCTGACATCTGTAAGGTAGGCAGAGGTTAAGTATCTGATAAATGTGCAACACTACTGATCTATCTTCGTGTAATTTCTACACGAAAACTAAATGATCACCAACTGTAGTTTTCACTTCTACAGAATTTTGAGCGAACAAATTAAAATCATATATAGAATCAATCTGGTTCTTTGTTCTTGAAAAATATATTTGTGATTAGTGCTTATTTTTTTGTTTTTGTCCTTTTCTAGTCTGATCAGTTGCGATCCAGGATCTCTGAATTCCACACTAGCAACGGGGAAAGTAGTCCTCTGCTTCACATATGCAAAAGACCCAAGTGACCAATACTTCAAAGCAGTAGCCACCGTGTCCCAAGCAGGTGGAGCTGGTATCATCTTCGCAATGCACACAACCAACCTCTTTGGTCAACGCGACCCTATCCCTAGCGTTCAAGTGGACTATGAAATTGGCACTGAAATCCTTGCCTACATCAGGGCTACAAGGTGAGGGTGTTTGAATCCATTCAAGTGTGACCATGTGACATTCCTTCAATGAACAGCGAAGGCGTCCAAATTAGTTGCCTTTTCATTACATGCGCCATGTATTGCAGACTCCCAAAAGCAAGGATCAGCCGAACGCGTGACACCATTGGAAAGGTGGCCTCCCCAAAGGTTGCTTACTTCTCCTCGAGAGGACCTAACTCCCTGTCACTTGATGTCTTAAAGGTATTAAGATGCCCAACTGTTACTAACTTTTTTTTTGTTTTCCACTTCTTTTCGACAAGGAAAGCCCATGGTCTTCGATGTTCCTAAAACAATATGCTGCTAATTTTATTGCTTCAGCCTGATATAGCTGCACCAGGAGTCAACATCTTAGCTGCATGGTCAGACTCCATTCCATATTCCTTCGCCTCTGGAACGTCCATGGCATGCCCTCATGTCTCAGGAGTAGCAGCATTGCTCAAATCCCTACATCCCCACTGGAGTCCTGCAGCCATAAAGTCTGCCATTGTCACTACAGGTACA
The DNA here is from genome assembly GCF_008831285.2 of Nymphaea colorata. Classification (NCBI taxonomy): domain Eukaryota; kingdom Viridiplantae; phylum Streptophyta; class Magnoliopsida; order Nymphaeales; family Nymphaeaceae; genus Nymphaea; species Nymphaea colorata. Next base: position 13,316,440 of record NC_045147.1, read on the forward strand.
TTATCTTCACCTATATATGATCGATCACCTCTAAACAACAGTCTCTTCCTCTGTATCCATTTCTGGGTACTTGCTATCTTTACTAATATTTAGTGTCACTAATGGACATCTCACTGCAGCCTCAATAACCAATAGATTTGGCGAACCCATCACAGCAGAAGGAGGTCCTCGGAAGATTGCTGACCCATTTGACTTTGGTGGAGGCCATGTCAACCCCAACAGAGCAGCAAACCCTGGCTTGGTTTATGATATAGGTGTCGCAGACTACGTTCAGTTCCTCTGCTCTCTAGGATATAGCAGTTCTGCAATTAGCCGTTTGAGTACTAACGCACCATCCTGTGGATCACGAAGCTCCGTGTTTAACCTCAATCTTCCTTCTATCACAGTTTCCAATCTTAAGAATACTACCACAGTAGCCAGAACTGTTACGAACGTTGGTCCTGTTTCTTCCACTTACAGAGTCAAGGTTGAATCTCCCTCTGGTGTGAGGGTTTCAGTGGAGCCTCAGACACTGAACTTCCATGAGAAGGTCAAAGCTTTAACTTTCACAGTTACTTTCTCACCGGTTCGGGAGATACAAGGTGATTTCTCCTTCGGTAGCCTCACATGGATGGATGGAAAGCACGTGGTCCGGATTCCTCTCGTTAGCCGAGTGGTTCTTCAAGGTTCATATGCTGATATCTCCTAGTTATAATTACATCTTCACACACAAATAAACTTCCCGTTGTAAGAAAATAATTAGGTGGATGTGCCTTCTTGTTGTAGTAAATAAGACATGAAAGACCACTTGAATGTCAAAAAGGAATAATGTATGAATGAATAAGGAAAACGATTATGATGTTTGCTTGTTAGCTTTCCTCTTTTATGTGTTATATACTGACAACCATTACCTATACATTGTCATTGAAGGAATCCAACAAATCCTGTTTAATAGCTAAATCAATCAAGGCTGAAAAACAAAAAAACATATAGCAACACGAGAAAGAAGGAGTTGCATGTGCCGCCCGGTGCACGCAACATACGTACGCCAAATGGAAGAAGAAACATTTTTGAAATTGTTGAAAAAGAGATGTTCTTTTAAGTTTTTTGCTTTTTTCAATTTTCTTTTTATCCTTACAATTTTTTTTATTTAAATAGGAGCACTTTTGTCATGTTCGTGTATCAAATCTTGCCCAAGAGGGCGTATATTGGATGCTGAGCCCCGACGCTAAAATTTGTGTTTTGGAGTCGAAATGACTAAATACCCTTCACTGGAAGCCCGCCCACACCTCAATAACAGGAAATTGAATACCCAACGAAATTGAAAAGGTCAAAAGCATCTTTTGAAAAGACAAAAATGCCCTCACATGTCACCACGTGGTGGCATGTGCAAACTGCAGTGTCGACCACTGGAAAAGGTGAAAAAGCTTCTTTAGAGTGCTTCTTCACCATCCGCAGTTTCCTCAAGGTCGGCAAACAAGAGATTTCATGGCACAGGATCTTGTTCTAACCGTATCCTAAGCCAGTCCTGATATCTATGTCTCCTTCGCCGTCGTTTTATAGGTATAGAGACAATTGAACACATAAGCAGCTCTCTTGGCAAACCCATTTCGAATGATAAAGCAATGGACTGACCCAGCAGATTTTATCAACTGCAGAGATTCTAAGCTTATCAACAAGGTGTAGTGCCATAGAATCTGCCTTCATGGCCATAAGTTGAGCTGCCTAAAGAGTCGAAGAATATATCCCAGCAAGAGTTAATATTGTATCCTGTAAGCATCGCATTACACAATACTAAATGTTCAATTATTTAGCACATGAATGTTTTATGTGAATTACTTACATGACACCACTTCAGATACATGTTAACGACTGCTGCTACAAGTTGGACATCGAAAAAAGGCATGCTTCTTACGATATAACCATGTATCTCTTTTCCTTAATTGTAAGCTCTCCAAGAAGCACAGACACGAAAAACTCTTAACATAGTGCGTTGTTGGCTTCAAACCTGTCAAAAGCATCTCATGGAACAGACCCAATGCTCTATCACCATCGCCTTGAAAGAATCCAGAGCTCTTCATATCCCATGATGCACAGGCTCAAGTACTCATGGTAGTAAACACTTTGCAAGCTTAATCGACACAAGCATTATAGTTCATATAAGTCAAACAGTTGCCCACCGTGATATCAAAGTTGGATGCTTCTTTTTATACCAGTTCTCGAACCCCTAACGTTCCACTGTACATTCTTATGACACCACCATAACGCCTGAACCTTCATAGTAAAACTTAGGCATGTGATTCCTTAGCCAAATTGGGATAACCAATGCTGCCACAAGCAGAAAGAACTGCAGCCGTAGTGACAGAATCAGCTACCCGGTTTCTGTGTGTCCCTCATCCTACTGAACAATTGAAGAAATTCCGTGCCTCGTCCATTAAGTACCAACCTACTGATCATCGAATTCCACATGGTAACATCTCTCTCAATACTTCCTTTAAACAATTTGGGAGCATCGTAGTTTGCGGAACTTGGTTATATATATCAACAGATGATGTCACCACGAATGCATGCTGGCCTCGTCACTTGCTAAAGCAAGACCACGAAAGCACGAAACTGCATCAGAAACAACCAGAGCAACACAAGCCTTGAGGAGGTTGGTGCATGTCATGTCACGCAAAATTGGAAGAGATCAAGAACCGTTTGAAGATAACGTTGGGAGTCATCTAAGAAAACAGAAATTTTAGAAAGAATCTAACCTGCCCTCTGTTAGGAACAACTCACAACAACTCTCCTCTCGCACTCTCAAGAGGGGGATAGAAGCAATAAGGAATAAGACAAATATTAACGTGGTTCAGAGTAATAATCTCCTACATCTACGGTCGCACAAATCTTTCACTTTTCACTTTCAGAGAAACACAGACGCTCTCAGAGAGAAGACCAAGAAAGAAACTGCGGCTCCCTCACAACATAAGGATTAAGGCAAACCCGCATTTGGATTCGCGGTATTGCATATGAGTGTCCAGTATGGATCAAGTTCCATACACCAACACCTTCCTCATCTCTCCTACCCCAACGGGTGACTAAGAAAATTTGCCCGTTAAATTGTAATCCTATTTAAAGAGCAGTTATACTCTTAACAAAAACAAAAAATAGTACAAAGATCTCCTCTTTCTACCGTGAATGTAGGCATGTAAGCTGAACCACGTAAATCATGTTCCTGTGTATTGTGTGTTGTTTGTTTTTTTTGCTCAACTTATTATGGTATCATAGCATTATTCGTGATCTTGGCATTTAGTCTTCTCCACCATGATTAATGGAGATCAAGGCAGCAATTCAAGTGATGGTGTAAAGAAGCCTATGGCCCATCACCATGACTCCTCTAAATTGATCAAGTTATCTAGGATGGGGCAAGGCAGCAAGTGGACAATCAAAAATTGGCCACATTAACAGTAAAATCTCTCTTCTTGATCCCAAATTTGATGAATGGCAATTTGAAAATGATTTAATTATGTCTGTTAATTAATTCCAAGAAGCCAGTGTTTCAAATATGTTTGTCTATCATGAAACGGTTAAGGATATATGGGATACATTAAAAGAAGTATATGGGGAACAAAACAATTTGGCTAGAGTTTATCAAATTCAATTAGAACTTGCACATATTTCATTGGGAGACAAGCCAATTCAATTTTATCTCAGCCAATACCGTAGCCTATGGGAAAAATTAATGCAATATCACCATGTTATAAATGATCTAAATGTGTATAAACAGCAGTTGGAAAAGAATAAAATCTTTCTTTCCATGGTGGACTTGGTGTTGAATTGAGAGTGTTATGAGTCAAAATACTCATGACAAATCCATTGCCAAACTTCAATCAAGTTTGTCAAAGCATACAAAGAGAGGTTGCTCTCCTACAGGTTATGAATCCGAAAAAGAAAAATAAAGGTGCTGAAGATTCAAGCAAAAAAATAGCAACCAAACCCGTTGCGAGCCACTGCCTAACAATTTCAGACCTGACATCAAAGGCACTGGAAATATGACCATCATGCAAAAAGGAAGAAACCATTGAGAGTTAAAAGGAAGCCATCATCAAAGGAGAAATCATTCTCATCCAACAGTCCCAACACAGCCAACTCCATCACCCATGAAGAGATGGAAAAAAATTTTAAGCATTTTTCTCAGACAAATCTGGTTTTTACTCAGCCTATTGGAAACTCGTCTAAAGGTACGCACCATGCTCTCATAACTCGTTCAAAAAATCTAGGATGGATTTTTGACTTTGGGCCACCGATCACATGGCTGGTGATCCCTCTAAAATAGTTTATCTAAATCTTGAAAAAAATTGACATGTATTCACCGCTAATGGTTAAGCATGGGTATCGGGCCGGGCTGCCGCCGAGTTCCCGGCCCAGTCCGATTCGGCCCGTTAATAATTTATATAAAAATATTTTTATTATTTTTTAAACTTAATAATATATATTTTATAATTAAATTATATTTTATATTATTAAAAATAATTTTTTATTCACAAACGGGCCAGGCTGGGATATCGGGTAGGACCCGGGCTATCGGGCCGGGCCCGACGGGCCGTCCTGGGCTGGGCCTTACTTGGCCGGCCCGATCCGATGCCCACCCTACTAATGGCACACCCATTGCTATAGAAGGCGTTGAGGAATCTTGTTTCTTCAAATCAAATAAAAAAGTTTGTCTATATGTCTTTATTAATAAGTAAGACAACTAAAGTTTATAAATATTGAGGTTAGTAATAAAAAAACTGACCTCAATATTTATCAATAAGTACGACAACTAAAGTTTATAGTTGCTTAGTTTTTTTTTTTCAAAGAATGTGATTTTTGAAGACAATGAGTCGAAGAAGGAGATTGGTAGAGGGTATGAGAACAACGGTCTATATGTCTTAGACAAAATATTGAGGTCAGTTTTTTTGCTCAAGCAGAAAAGGCAACTAGTACAAATTGTAGCACTCTCGACTTGGTCATATTTCAAATAGGTTGCTGAAAATTCATGTTCCACACGTCAAACCAGATGGGCACTCTTGTGATGCATGTAAATTCTCAAAATCACCTAGATTATCTTTTCAAAACTCTAAAGAAAGGTTGGCTGAAATTCGTGATTTAATTTATTCTGATGTGTGGGGCCCAGCCTCAGTCGAGCTTCATTCTGGATATAGATTCTATTTTTCTTTATTGATGATAAAACTTGCATGACTTGCCTTTACTTTCTGAAAAATAAGAGTGATGTTGCCAAATTTTTTAAGAATTATTATGAGCTTGTATACACACAATATCAAACCAAAATGAAAAAATTAATGTCGAATAATGGAGGAGAGTATGTCAATCAAGTTCTTGATGATTTTATGAAAAAGAAAGACATATGTCCCCAACTCACTTGTGTCGATACAACCCAACAAAATGGAGTCACTGAGTGCAAAAACAAACAGTTGCTTAATATTTCTAGGTCCCTAATGATGAACATGAATATCCTCATCTATTTTGGGTCTGAAGCAATAGGAACGGCGTGTTATATAGCAAATAGAATACCTAATTCGAGCATCAATGATCAAATTCAAATTCAGTTACTTCTTAATAAATATATTTCTATTAATCGTTTTAAAGTTTTTTTGGATGCAAATGTTTTGTTATGAGTTCAAGAAACACTTTGGAATAAATTAGAAAAAAGAGCTATGAAATGTATTTTTCTTGGATATTCAAGTAAAAAAAAAAGGTTCAAATGTTACGAACCTCATTTGAAAAAATTCTTTGTCACTTGTGACATAAAGTTTTTTGAACAAGAACCATTTTATGAGGATAGCATTCAAGAGGAGACAAAAAAAAAATTGTTGACGTTAGTCTTTCACAACCATTGGTGAGCATTCATGATAATGTAAGTAAGTGTCCCAATGATTATCAATTTCTTGGGAACCAAAATCAAAGAAATGATGATCAGCATCCTCAGTCAACCTGAAGTTTATGGTACTATTAGTCCTCTAAAAATGATTTTTATACATACTTATCTTTTGATAAAATTCATTCCATTGATGATTATCTAACATTCAAAAACCTGTCAAAACCATATCAAGATTATGTATTGAATACTTATCACTATGAAGAGCCTAAGAATTTCTTGCAAGCAAACATGGATCCAAGATAGAAAGACACTACAAAAGAAGAACTAAAAGCACTACAAAGAAACCACACTTGGGAAATGGTGCCTCTTGGAAAATTGTGCCTCTACCAAAAGGAAAAAAAAGGTTGTTGGGTGCAAGTAGGTGTACTGAATAAAATATGGATCTGCCGAGAGGTTCAATGCAAAATTGGTTGCAAAAGGATTTATGCAAACTAAAAGAATTGATTATAATGAGACATTCGCCCCAGTTGCCAAAATGAACTCTCTCAGAATGTCACTCTCATTAGCATCAAACAAAAGGCGAGAACTTATGCAATTGGATGTAAAGAACGTGTTCTTGCATAGTGACTTAAATGAATAAGTTTTAATGAAAACTTCAGAAGGCATCCAAAATGAAAAGAAGTATGGATGTAAACTGAAGAAGGCCTTGTATGGTTTAAAACAATCTCCCTAGGCATGGTTTTCTCAACTTGGTGAGGCTCTTGTGAAAATCGGTTTTTCCAAAAGCACGTCTGGCAATCGTGCTTCAGAGATTATTATATTACTGGTTTATGTGGATGACATTATAATAACCAGAGATTACATGCAAAATATGACAAGAGTAAAAGAGTATCTCAATAAAGAATTTGAGATAAAAGACCTAGGAAGATTGAGATACTTTCTTGACATTGAAGTAGCACAATCTGATAAATGAATGTTTATTTGTAGGAGGAAATACACTCTAGATCTCCTCAAAGAAACCACCGTAATAGAAACTAAGTGTGTTGTCACTCCCATGAAAATCAATTGCAAATTCAAAAAAGAGGAAGGGGAAGCATTTGAAAATGTTCAAAGCTTTCGAAGACAAGTTAGAAAACTCATCAATCTTACTGTGACCAGGCAGGACATTACATACATTGTCAACTTGTTAGTCAGTTCATGCATAAGCTAATGCCAACTCATGTAGAAGCTGCACATAGAATTCTAAAATGTCTTTTAGGGACTCCTAGGAGGGGGATCTTAATGAGAAGAAATGGTTATCTCAATGTCTTTATATATGCAAATGTTGATTGGGCAGAAACGATAGAAAATCAACTTCATGATACTATATTTTTATGGGTGGAAATCTAATATCATGGAAAAGCAAAAAACAATATGTAGTACCTCGATCAAGAGCAAAGATAGAGAATAGACGCATGGCAGCCTGCACATGAGAGTTAATTTGGATTAAAGCCTTACTAAAGGACTTTAACATTGAGCCTGAGGAACTGATAAAGTTAATGTGTGACAATATGGCGGCAATTCATATCAATGCCAATTCTATTTTCCATTAACAAACAAAACAAATAGAAGTGGATTGTCACTTTGCTAGAGAAAAAATCCAAAGTGGAATTATTGAAACACCTCATGTGAGAAGCGAATACCAATTAGCCGATATTTTCACTAAAGCTCTCAGCGAAGAAAAACACTACAACATTGCAAACAAGTTGGGACAGATTGACATCTTTGCACCAACTTGAGGGGGAAACTGACCGATTGAAGAGAACGTTGGGAGTTATCTAAGGAAGCAAAAAAAATAGAAAGACTCCAACCAGCCCTCCTCGTGTCTCCTACCGTTCCCTCAAAGGGTGACAAAGAAAATCTGCCTATAATATTGTAATCCTATTCAAAGAGCAGCTGTACTCTTAACAAAAACAAGAAATAAGACAAAGTTACTCCTCCTTCTATCGTGGATGTAGGCATCTAAGCTGAACCACGTAAATCTTGTTGTTGTGTATTGTGCATTATTTGTTTTTTTTTGCTCAACTTGTTATGTCAAACTATCAGACCCTATAGAGACGAAGCGCCTTCTCTGGCTGTTTTTTGGGCAGTATAGCTTATTAGGCTTTCACCATGACGTTCCAGATGAAGGATTGCGGCTCGAGAGGATCGATATTGTCAATAAATAGGAGGATTCAGAGGACATCACCGAATTGAGAGTAGAACTACAGGAGTCTCATAAAGATGGTACAGTGAAATTAACACCATTCACGAGGAGTAGGCGTGAAGCCGCTACAAGTCCCACCGGCATGTCGCAGAGAGGAGAGCGAGAGCAGTGAAGTTTGGCTGGTGGTTTGTGGCTCAGCATTGGTGGAAGGTTATTGGACCAGCGGTTGATGAGCAAGTTTGTACCTGAATCTGGTTTGGAGTCCTTCCGATCGAGTCCCAGTGGGCTTGAGATGGACTCGGGAAGATGTCAGTTCATTGATATGATTTTCAGCGATATTTCCAAAAAATGACAATCTGCTTCTTGTTCTTTATGGTTTCTTAAGTTTTCTTACTCAAATGAGTTCTCACACTTTCCAAATTAGTTGTACTAAGAACATTTTGCATTTCTGTTCAATTTGACCAATTCTTAGGGTCCTTTTAAAACATCCAAATTTAAGAAGATTTGGTGAGACCAAGTTTTGCCTAGGTTGAATATGCATCAGTCATGAACTATTTTTATTCATAATTTCTTCTGAATTCTCTTTATTTTTATTCATAATTTCTTCTTAATCCTCTTTACTTTAAAAAGTTTCTTCATGATAAGAAAAAAGCGATGCTAAAAGAAAAATGGGGAAATAAAAATTAATGCCATTTTTACTCCAGCTTTAGCCAATTTCAAAGTTAAAGTGTAATCTCAGAATAAATTACTTTTACATAGTAAAAGTGGGAGCATTATATGCCACAAACTATATTATGGGTAATCCATGAGAACAAATATTGACAATAACTTAAGGGCCTAAATGACGGCCGGAACAAATCTGAAGATCTGATAGTATCCTTTCTCTCAAAACATCAGTTTCAAAGCAAAACAGTTGTTTCTAAACAAAATAAAAGTCTTCTTTTCTATCGATCGGTGAAAGTAAAAGACATATTGTTGTGAACTAACACTATATCAATGCATTTACTGCAAGAATTTGAATACAATAAATAAGAATGAATAAATCGACCTGATATTGTGTTCCCCAAATCTGTGGCCGCCATGACACAATGTATTCTTTAGCCACTGGGGAAAACACAAGCCTTGCAGCAGGGAGAGATCCACAATTTTGTAAAGGCATCTGTGCAGCGGCGGAGGTAGAAAATTCTAAGTAAGTGACAATAAGTATAAAATTGTAAATTTTAAGAACTACTAACATGCAAATAAGAAAATTTGTTCAGAAATATCAATATAAAAAGTAAAAAAGAAAGTTTGAGGTCAGTGTGGACTACATGCCCACACGTAGCCTACACTGCCCCTGCCCCTGCCCCGGACCCTTCCTCTTTGTGCAATCAAGTACTTGCAAAACGACTGTGGATGGATTTTCCTTTCATTGGAGCTGCTAGTTATGCACAAGCATTGAGCAGACGAAGCACTTTACTGAATTGAACTTGACCTTGAATGCTTCTTCATATACCCAATTTCCTCATGGCCCAGGATATTGTTGGAAGTGCTCCCTAAGCCAGTCATAACCGTGTTTCATTTCCTGTTGTTGAGAAATACAGAGACAAGTACATAGGAAACCTGTCTTGACAAACCCATTTCGAATTAGAAAGCAATGAACTGATCAAGTAGATTTCATCAATTACAGAGATCCTAAGCTCATCAACAAGCAGTGTAGCGTCACAGAATCTGCCTTCATGGCCATATTTACTATTGTTGTATATGCATACTGCATGTTATGTAGGATAGGTCAAGCCATACACAAAAATTATCACCTTGGCTTGTACGCTTTTCCTGCATATGGTGTATGGTTTGGTTTGATCATAAATGGTGTCAAACCACAAGAATATCACAATTCAAATCCAATTTTTAGATTACGTCGAAATCTGAATCCAATCTTTAGACTAAGTCCAAGGCGCAACTTTTCAACCTGAATAGACGTTGCATGTAAGATATTTAATTAAAACTAAATCTGATCTGAATCCGAATCTGATCGAATATTTGTTTGATGCCATTTCTTAAATCATAATCAGATTTGATTTCTTGATGGGATCTTAATTTTTTTATACTTAATTTTTTTGAAACAGTCCAATCAGATATCATACCTAAATTGGACTTGTTGACATTCTCACTTTATTTCCAATAAGGATTTTTTTTTTTTGTTTGCAATAATCCGACTTCTAAATTAATTACGCATTTGCTCTGCCAATTTCATTAGATGCTACTAAAGGCTTGATGATTATTAACAAGTAACTATTTATTAAAAATGAGATATATTTAATTCTGATTGGTTTTTGAAATGACTGATTCTTACTTGTTTATTAAAAAAATTTCATGCACTAAACGTAGTTGCCCAACTTGAATGGGTCCAAGCTTGAGAAAGTCCGGACCAGTTTACATGTCATGGTCATGTTCTATAGTGGGGATTGAAAATGACCAAAATGCCATTGATGATGAAATGAATGACCAAAATAAAATTTGAAAAATGTTTCCTTTATGAAAATCCCACGAAAATAGTGGAACAATTGCTTATATAGAGTCTGAAAAACTTTTTATTTTTATATTAATATGTATGAGTAATTTTTTTCATTTACAGATTGGTGTTAAAAATTTCAAATTTTATACCAAATTTCAGACTACGATTTGTTTAATATTTACTTTGACATGTTTATTTGAAAATATGCATAAGGCAGGACTAATTCACCCACGAGACTTGAATAGGTCTCACCATTTAAAGAGTCACCTTCCAAACAAGGTGCATCGAAGGGCAGAGTCAGTAATTTTTTATAAGCGGTTAGGTGTGGTTAATTGCTTTATATAGCATGAGAAGAAGTAGGTGTGGGTTACATGTGGGTAATGGCTTAGCAAGACTCTAAAAAAAATCTTATTTTTATATTAATATGTATGAGTATTTTTTCATTTTTTATTGGTTCCGTTTAAAGTTTTCAAAGTTTATACCAAATTTCTGAGTATGACTTAGTTTAATATTTACTTTAACATGTTTATTTGAAAATATAAAATAGGCAAGACTAATCCACCCACGAGACTCCAATAAGTCTCACCATTTAAAAAGAGTCGCCTTTCAGGTGCATTCAAGGGCAAAGCTAGTAACTTTTTATGAAAACTCGAATTATAATTTTAAAATTTTGATAAGGTCAAAAATACTATTTTGCAAAAATTTTATATAGAATACGTAAAAAATTTTAAAATTTATATATAAATTTTTAAAAAAATGAGGAGGTTCTAGATTATGATTAATTTGGACATATTTATTTTAAAAGAAAATGCAGAAGCCGGAACTAATTCCCAGCACGCCCCACTTGAATGGGTCTCACCATGAGAAAAGAGTACGTAGTTCATGAAATAATGAATTACATGAGATGATCTTGCCTTGCGTATCCAGGCACGACCGATTGAGTTTGAAATGGAAAAAATAAAGAAGAAAAGGAGCTCCGTCCACAAGGACTATCAGTATAAATAGGTGTTCTCCATTCGATCTTCCTCCAAGTACCACTTGGCCTCGAGCTCCAGACATGGCTTCTTGGAACTTGATCGCCGGGCTTTCTCTCTGCGTCGTCCTGTTTCTCTGTTTAGGAATACATGCAGAAGCCGAAAGCAGCAGAGTGAGTGCCTCAACCTGATGCAATGTTGAAATATAAGTTATCTTCGCAGGTTTAGTTTCAAAAGCGCCTCTGCTCGTGAGGATGAATTAATTTGATGGCTTTCTGCTTCTTTTTCTTCTTCTGAACGATGCAGGTGTACATTGTGTATTTGGGAGAGAGGCAACACGAAGATCCCCAAGTCGTGGTGAATTCACACCATGGCTTACTAACTGCAATTTTTGGAAGGTACACACACATGTATATATGTATATATGCTTTCAAGTTTAAAGGAATTTTTCTTTGCTTCCTTTCCTTGTTTTTGATTGGTTAAGATGAAACTTCACAAATGACCATCGCATAATGGGCAGCAAGAAAGAAGCATTGGATTCAATCTTGTACAGTTACAAGCATGGGTTTTCTGGTTTTGCTGCAAGGCTTACTGAGACACAGGCAAGAGCCATTGCAGGTACAGGTTTATTTTGTGGTCGCAAGCACAATAAAACAGTTAAGAGCAGCTTCTAAAGAAAATTCTCCAACTTTTTATGGTTATTATTACATCGAGCGGACTCTTGTCCATTATTATTATTATTACTATTTTTATTATCAAATTTCATGGATACACACACAATACTATTCCTGCCGTTAATTCCGAAAGTGGTGATCGGTCTCCTTCAGGCACTACAGTAACATGCTCATGATATATGTAGAGTACTAACCCTTCGTCTTCAAAAACTAATGGTGCAGATGCCAAAGAAAACTTCTGCAAAGTGAGCCAAAAGATCGAATGATTTGATCCACCAGAGTGTCATTTTAATATATTTAAACACCCAAGCATGATGGTCATGAAAACCCCATACTTCAAGGTTGCATTTGATCAGATCTTGAATCCCAGGTTGCATTAAAAGATGTACTTCACAAGATTCTTAGTCTAAATTTTAAACAAAGTGAGGATCTCTATGACGTGGATCTTAAATCCACCTTATATGCTAAAAAGCATGGATTTAAGGTCGGATTGGGGGGAAGAGGGGTAAATCCATGGATCTCAAATCATTTAGATCACAAATCCATGTTGAAGCCAAAACACCCTAACTATGTATGGTTGCAAATCTAGCTAGCTACATATGCACGTTCTTTTTTTTTTTTTTTTTTTTTTTACGAGTACACCCAGGCCTAGATTTGATGCAGAACAGCACAAAATTCCTCCACTGCCCTTCTTCGCCCATACTTATCTTTTTTATTCAATCAAAAATTAAAAGTTCAAAAAACCCACAAGCTACAGTGCATGAATTCACATCATTCAATTGTAAATGTTGCAGAGCTTCCGGAAGTTGTTCACGTGATACCCAGCCAAACCCACAAGCTGCACACGACAAGAAGCTGGGACTATCTGGGGCTTCATCCTGGAACTCCCGACTCACTCCTTTCTACGGCCAACTATGGAGACGGCGTCATAATTGGAGTCATAGACACCGGTAAGTAAAAAAAAACAACACCTCTATATATGCATCTAAGAAAGGAGATGAGTTCTATTACAACATTTTCTTGGAAGTTTGGGGTGAATACATCAGCATTTGTTCTTGGTACTCATGTTTTTTAAATACATGCATCATCCAAAAGTAGCATAAAACATGATGTAATCATGCTGAATGCTTGTTCCTAAACCTAATAATGAAATTGCTTGCTTAGTCACAAATTAATGACTTAGAAAAGAAGTGCTATAAAGACATGCATTATAGTGATCTTCCTGCTTGGCACTATCAAAGAGGGGAAGTGGGGCCTTTCGCTCTCATTTGAGCAGGAGGATAATTCTCTCGCTGGATTTATCCAAAAAGAAATGCATTGCCCTTTAAAGTTCAACATTGAATTAAATTTAATACATGAAGAGTGACAAAAATCTCAAATCAATTCAGAGCCATTTATAACATCAATCTTGACCTGTGCTAGTGAACTCATCTCACCTCCACATTTGTAAGCATCTTAGTTTGCGTTTGATTACCGTGGATCTAAGGTATGCGGTGATTTCAGATCATTGCAGGTTTGAACTATGTGGTTTTCAAATCCAAACCCCCTCGTCCAAATCTAATTTCAAATCCACACTTTTTATATTAAAGTGTGGACTTGAAATCCGTTGAGGGGTAGAAGCTGAAATCTATATTTTGATATCAATATTTTGATACAACTTCAGCCATCACAGATTTGAGATTCTTTCTGATTTGAGGTCCCTTGGGAATCAAACGCACTCTTAATGCCAGTTTGGACTGATCTGGTTGTGCCAACCAACTTAATTAGGGATCTGGCCAGAGTCACAAAGCTTCAATGACGAAGGATTAGGTGCGGTTCCATCAAAATGGAGAGGCAGATGCGATGGAGGAGAGCTCTTCAACACTTCAAACTGCAACAACAAGATAGTCGGTGCCCGGTTCTTTGCCAAGGGAATCATTGCCAAACTTGGGGGTGTGCCACTGTCGCTTGAAAGTAAGAGAGAGTACCTATCTCCAAGGGATGCAAATGGGCACGGGACGCACACGGCCTCAACTGCAGCCGGCTCCTTTGTGCGCAATGCAAGCTTCGGCGGCTTAGGTTTGGGGCTGGCCAGAGGGGGCGCGCCTCGAGCTCGCTTGGCCATCTACAAGGCCTGCTGGGGTCCAGGCGTCTGCGATGCGGCCGACATGTTGGCAGCCTTCGACAGCGCAATTCGCGACGGCGTTGACATCATGTCCGTCTCTGTGGGCACGGACCAACCTCCTCAGCCTGGCTACTTGGACTACCAGAACGATCAGTCCATCGGTGCATTCCATGCAGTGGCTAGAGGGATCATGGTTGTTTGCTCTGGCGGTAATGCCGGTCCTTTCCCGCAGAAGGTCACGAATGGAGCACCATGGATCATGACAGTAGCCGCAAGCACCATCGATCGCTCCTTCCCAACTGCAATAACCTTGGGCAACAACCGCACACTTATAGTAAGTTATGTTGCTGGCAGTGTCTCCTCGAGAAAAATATTTGGAAACAGACACGTTTTTCCTGGACTGGAAATTTTATTGCATAAACGAACAATTTATAGTTGATTAGGCATTTGACATGAAAAAAGTACAATGTTGACAAGGCGTCACTAAGCATTTGATCTTATTATCTCGGAGCGCTAATTTATCATTACTATACAAAAGCTTGTAATTAGCATGGCAGCAGTGGCTGGTCTTTAGGGGCTATATAGCATTAGGAATAGAGAGTGAATGTTTCACAAATGTACTTTAAAATGGGAATACATTCATGAAACACAGGAATAAGTATCTTATGAATCTACCCAATCTTAAGATGGATTCATAAAACACTCTCATATTGTTCTTAATACCAAAAGGCTCCCTAAAGGGAGCTGTTTGGCAAGAAGTCCTATGAATCGAAAAAAATGGAGCAGATGCATGACACCCTGGATACTCTATGACACATGTTTCCTGAATCTACCCTAATTTTTTAGAGCATATTCATGTGACAATAACAATATATTAAATGAACAAAGTGCAGCTGTTCAGAATTGTTCTTGTATGATGCACTAGCTGATCTTGCCAATTGCCACCACGCTTAGTGCCTTAGTTAGTGGTTTTATATTTGTTATATGATGCTGATTGATTCTTTTATGTGGTGCAGGGGCAATCAATTAATTACTTTGGAAAAGAAGGTGATGAATTCGAAAGCTTGTTCTATTCTAGTGCTAGCGTGAGGTAAGATTAATTTATTTCCCTGGATTTGTTTTGAAGCCAGCTTTGGATGTAAGAAAAGGTTTCTCCTTTCCTTTTTCAAGTTAATTTTTTCCTTCAAAGGAAACCATTTCAATGGGCTGGGCGCTTGATGGCTTTACATGAAACCAGGAGTACTGGAGTAGGGGCAGTCGTGGCCAGTGTATGTTTGCCCACATAGATCCATTAAAAAATCATGTTTTTATATTAATATTTTAAAATTTTTATTTATTTACATATTATCACCTTCTAAAAATTTTGTAATTAGTGCCCCCCTTAAGAAGAATTTGTGGTTTCACCCCTACATGAAACCCATCTGCATCCCCATCATAATTTTCACTCCACTAAACTTTTAGCGAATGAAAACCATAGAATTTGAGATGCCCATTTGATAATGTGGTTCTCCTTGGAAAATCTTTTGGAATTACTTATTTTGCTCGTCTCCTTTTGCATCTCCAGTTGCGACGAAGGGTCACTGAATTCCACACAAGTAGCAGGGAAAGTAGTCCTCTGTTTTGCAGGCGAAAAAGACCCAAGCGCACAATATGACACTGCAGCATCCACCGTACTTGCAGCTGGAGGAGTAGGCATCATCTTCGCGATGCATACGACCAATGTCTTCGATGCTTCCCCTCAATTGCCGTATGTTCAAGTGGATTACGAGATTAGCACTGAAATCCTCGCCTACATCCAGGCCACAGGGTCAATATTTTCCTTTCTCCCCCTCCACAGGGAAACTTCTAATTCGCATTTATGTTCTACCAACTTACTCTGACATAAGTTTTTTGTGAATGGAAAGCTAAGCGTTAAGGTTGCTCAAATTTAGCTGTAAATGGCGTTTGTCAATGTTGGTATTAGCGCCATACCCAAATCGGCGTTTTTCACCGATATGTAAACGCTTCCAGATTATAAATGCCTGCAATTGATGAATGAGTGCCCACCGTTAATTTGCAGGTTGCCAATAGCAAAGATCAGCCATACACGTGATACTGTAGGAAAAGTGGCCTCTCCAAAGGTTGCCTACTTCTCTTCAAGGGGCCCCAGTTCCCTGTCACTCGATGTCTTGAAGGTGCGATATTATGTAGAACTATTAATATAATACCCCTTATTTCCTTTCCCCAGTATCCTTTTTCTCAATAAATTTGTATGGCCTTCAATCGTCATACAAGCAGATTCTAACTCTATTACTTCAGCCTGATGTAGCTGCTCCTGGAGTCAATATATTAGCAGCAGGGCGTGACTTGAACGCTTTTGTCTTCATGTCTGGAACATCCATGGCATGTCCTCATGTCTCTGCAGTAGCAGCATTGCTGAAGTCCTGGCATCCCCACTGGAGTCCTGCAGCCATAAAGTCTGCCATTGTCACTACAGGTATATTTAATTACCTCTAAACTACGTTGTCTTCCTCTGTACACATATATAGCTGGATTTGTTATGCTTACTACTCAATCTCACAAATGAACTTGTCTCTGCACTGCAGCCTCAGTAACCACCATATATGGCGAACCCATCACAGCAGAAGGAGGACCTCAGAAGATCGCTGATCCATTTGACTTTGGAGGCGGCCACATCGACCCCAACAGGGCAGCACGCCCTGGCCTTGTTTATGACATGGGTGTCACAGACTACGCTGAGTTCCTCTGCTCTGTAGGATATAGCAGTCCTGTAATTAGCCGTTTCACTGGTAAAGCAATGCCATGTAGAGAAAGGGGCTCCGTTTTTGACCTCAATCTTCCTTCTATCACAATTTCGAATCTTAAGAAAACTACCACTGTAGTGAGAACAGTTACAAATGTTGGTCCTGTTCGTTCCACTTACACAGTCATGGTTGAAGCTCCTTATGGTGTGAGGGTTTCAGTGGAGCCTCAGACGCTGAACTTCAATGAGAAGGTTAAGTCTTTAACTTTCAGAGTCACTTTCTCGCCAGCTCATGAGATACAAGGCGACTTCTCCTTTGGTAGCCTCACTTGGATGGATGGGAAGCACGTGGTCCGTATTCCTCTCATTACCCGACTGGTGATTCAAGATTCATATGCTGATATCTCCTAGTTACGTTTATATCTTTACAGAAACTTGTTGTGATGAGACAATAGCATGGAGAATATGCCTCCTTAGTTGATATAAATTAGACATGAAATACCTCTTAAATGTCAAAAGAATAATCTATCATATAAATCAATAACAAGGAAAACGACTATATCGTTTTCTGATTGGCTTTCTTCTTCGACTTTCGTGCACGGACAGGCATTAGTTGTACCTTGTAATTGAAAGTAATCTACCTAATCCAGCTTAATAGCTAAATCAGGCAAGGATGAAAACAGAAAAGATATGGCAGTTAGTCCAATTCCATGAATGCCATGTTCAGATATCTTCCCGACACCAAGTAATTTGAGAAACACAAGCCTTGAAGCAGGGAGAGGTCCAGATTTTGTGTACATCTTTATTAAAGAGGTCCAAACAAAGGCATCTATGTCAAATCTAGTTCTTACAATGAGGCCGTGGATGTATTTTCCTTTGCTTGGTGCTGCTAGATGTGCAGGAAAACTCGATAGAAAAGCATTGCAACTGAATTGAGCCTTGACCTTTCTTTGCAAAATCTGCTAGAAGTACTGGAATGTCTCTTCATTATGCCCGGCTTCCTCAAGGCCAGCAAGAAAGACATTCCATGGACGAGAACTTGTTGAAAGTGTATCCTTATCAAATCATAAGCGTGTTGCATTCCTTGCTGTTTCAAGAAGGACGTCCCAAAAAGGCATGCTTCTCACGATATACACAGTGAGCCCCCAAAGAATCACTGGCAGGAAGAAATGTTAATACATCGCTTGTGGTTGGCTTGAAGCCTGCCAAAAGAATGTCGTGGATTATGTTATTATTTGCTTTGGTCATAACTCACAAGTAAGCCTAATATGAAATTTTTCGTCTTTTGCTTTCCGAACCCTTATTTTGTAATTAGCACAACGGCTGGTACTTTACCCTTTATTCTTTCATTTTGTAACCAGGGCTCTCGGTGGAGCTTCTTATTTGTCTCATGAACTTGGCATCAGTCTCTACTTAGTTTTGCTGCATTTTCTTCATCAACAGCACATGTTCTTGAAATGGTGAAGAACAAGAGTCAGGAGCGTAGGAATTTTTCTTTGGGAGACTGAAATATGGTTTCAAAATTTTGATAGGAGTGGAAATACGATTTTTTTAAAGTTTTTATATAGGCTAAACTAAAATTTTTTGAAATGAGAAATAGATTTTCTTTTTCCTAAAAACCTGAGGGGGCACCATGCCACCTGCTGCCCCTTGGCTCCATCCTTGACAACAGCTTTGTGGCATTTATCATCATTAAGATCGTGAGGTTTGTAGGTGAAGAATGGGCA
This sequence comes from Nymphaea colorata, assembly GCF_008831285.2. Classification (NCBI taxonomy): domain Eukaryota; kingdom Viridiplantae; phylum Streptophyta; class Magnoliopsida; order Nymphaeales; family Nymphaeaceae; genus Nymphaea; species Nymphaea colorata. The sequence goes on from NC_045147.1 coordinate 13,335,186, forward strand.
GGTACTCATCATTAATTTTAGGTGATTATGTCTTTCAAGATAGAATGATTAACAGAAGATCAAAAAGAAATGTTGTTAATTAATGCTGGATGACTAAAATACCATACTTTTTCTCTTTGATTTTCTTTTAAATCTTGAAAAACTCAACAAGCAAGATGATTTCTTGTAGGTCTACCACCTAATAGCTACCAATATATATATTGATTCAATTTTACTAAATACACGATGTTGGACAGGTTTTTTTTTTTTTTAAGGAGAGAGACATTTGCCGCCTCCAATGCCACTAGGGACAGCCTGGTGAGGCGTCGCCGGCAGCCTAGAACTCTAGCCAAAAGATATTTGCCATTGGGCGGAGCTAACTAAGACAAGTACATTAGGAAGCCGTCATGGCAAGCCCATTTCGAATTAGCAAATCAATGAACTGACCCAGTAGATTTCATCAATGACAGGGATCCTAAGCTCATCGACAAGCAGTGTAGACTGCCTTCATGGCCATATTCACAGGTTGTACCGGTGATTCTTAATCTTATTGCTTTTTAGGTTATCACCAGGCGGACGATAGCGCCCATTGATCGAGAGACTCGTCCAACAGAACGGGCGATTGTGCGAGTGGACGATGCCATTATTATTGGTGCACAGAAATTTCATGCTAATTTAGTTAATGACAAAATCACTTTTTTAACAACTTTTTTTGACAAAACAAAAATGAAAATTAAAAAAAAAAGTGAAATAACTATAAAGTGCATGTTTTTTGAAAAAAATACTCAAACATTCTTCTTTTTTTACCTTCGTACGTAAGTTGCGCTTGCATAATGATGCATGCAACTCATATTGTTGGTTTTGGGGTGTGATTTGTACATATAATGGCTTTTGTATGGCAGATTGCATGTATATATGATGATGTATATATGATGACCAGCTTTGTTTTATCGTGCTCTGATGTTGCACAATCACTTCACCTTGTTGTATTTATAGTGTAAAGCACATTGTCTACGGATGTTGGACATATTGTTATTCATGCATACTGCATGTTCTGTAGGACAGGTCAAGCCATACATCAATTACATACACAAAAATTGTCACCTTCGCTTGTACACTTTCGCTGCACATGGTGTATGATTTGGTTTGATCCTAAATGGTGTCACCACAAGAATATTACAATTCAAATCCAATTTTTAGATTACATCCAAGTCGGAATCCGATTTTTAGACTAAGTCCAAGGTGCAGCTTTTCAACCTGAATAGACATTGGATATAAGATATTTAATTAAAACTAAATCCGATTCGAATCCGAATTTGATCGAATATTTGTTCAAATATGAATTCGAATTTGATCAGATGTCATTTATTAATTCAGAATCAAATTTGATTTTTTGATTGGATCTTAATTTTTTTATATTTATTTTTTTTAAACGGTCCAATCAGATATCATATCTAAATTGGATTTGTTGACATCCACACTTTATTTCTCAATAAGGAATTTTTTTTTGTTAGCAATAATCCGACTTCGAAATTAAATTACAGCATTTGCTCTGCAAATTTTATTCGATGCTACTAAAGGCTTGCTGACTATTAACAAAAATTTGTGTTTCCAATAGTGCTCACGACTAAAAAATCTGGCTCCGCCACTAGAATCTGACCGACTAATGGATGACTAAACTCTCTATATAAGAGAACAAATGAGATATATTTAATTCTGATTGGTTTCTGAAATGACTGATTCTTGCTTGTTTATTCAAAAAAAAAATCATGCACAAGCCGTAGTTGCCCAACTTGGATGGGCCCAAGCATGAGAAAGTCCGGAGCAGTTTATATGTCGTGGTCTATAGTGGGGATTGAAAATGATCGAAATGCCTTTGACGATGAAATGAATGACCGTTCTCTTTTAAGGACAAAAGTAAAATTTGAAAAAAGTTTTCGTTTATGAAAATCCGGTGAAAATAGTGGAACACGGCTTCCTAAGGCGGCGGAAAGCGTTCTAGAAAAAAACTAATGGAGCACAATTTAAAATAAGGAAGCTGCATCATTAATAACACATTTAAGTGTGGGTTAAGTGTGGACAATTACTTATATAGGCTCTAAAATACTTTTTTCTTTTTAAATTAATATGTATGAGTAATTTTTTTCAATATTTTTCATTTATATATTGGTTGTTCTTTGAAATTTTCAAATTTTATACCAAATTTCTAATTATGACTTGTTTAAGATTTACTTTGACAAGTTTATTTGAAAATATGCACAAGGCAGGACTAATCCACCCACGAGACTTGAACTCACCAGCCGCCTTTCAAAACAAGGTGCTTTCAAAAGCAGAGTCAGTAATTTTTCACAAGGGATTGTGTGTATACAATTGCTTATATAGTACGTGTGGGTTACATGTAGGCAATTGTTTATATAGACTCTAAAAAAAATTTATTTTTATATTACTATGTATTAGTACTTTTTCTCATTTATATATTGGTACCCTTTAAAATTTCAAACTTTATACCAAATTTCTGACTATGACTTGTTAAAGAATTTACTTTGACATGTTTATTTGAAAATATGAACAAGTTAGGACTAATCCACCCACTAGACTTGAATGGTTATCACCATTTGAAAAGAGTCCCTTTCAAAACAACAAAGGTGCAGCCAATAATTTTTCATGAGGACCCAAATTATAGTTTTAAAATTTTGATAAGGTGAAGTAAAATTTTTATGTAAAATACATAAAACTTTTTAATATTTGCATGTCAATTTTAAAAAAAAAAAAAGAAAAGTTGAGGGGGGCAGAGCCTCTTAGCTCCGTCCTATGTGCATGTACAAGGATACATCTCTAGGAGTTCTAGATTATGATTAATTTGGACATATTTATTTAAAAAAATGCACAAGCCGGAACTAATTCCCAGCACGCCCCGCTTGAATGGTTCTCACCATGAGAAAAGAGCCAAAAAGATAAAGTACGCAGTTCATTAAATAATGAATTACACGAGACGATCATTCCTTGCGGATCCAGATTCCAGTCACGACCGATTGAGTTTGAAATGGAAAAAATAAAGAAGAAAAGGAGCTCCGTCCACAAGGACTATCAGTATAAATAGATGTTCTCCATTCGATCTTCCTCCCAAGTCCCCCTCCAGACATGGCTTCCTCACGTTGGAACTTGATCGCCTGGCTTTCTCTTTGCGTCGTCCTGTTTGTCTGTTTAGGAATATATGCAGAAGCCGAAAGCAGCAGAGTGAGTGCCTCGACCTGATGCAATGTTGAAATATAAGTTATCCTTAGTAGGTTTAGTTTCAAAAGCACCTCTGCTGATGAGGATTACTTGAGTTAATGGCTTTCTTCTTCTTGTGAATAATTCAGGTGTACATTGTGTATTTGGGAGAGCAGCAACACGAAGATCCCCAAGTCGTGGTGAATTCACACCATGACTTACTAGCTACAGTTTTTGAAAGGTAACACACACATGTATATATGTATATATGCTTTCAAGTTTAAAGGAAATTTTGTTCTTGCTTCCTTTCCTTGTTTTTGATTGGTTAAGATGAAACTTCACAAATGACCATCGCTTAATGGGCAGCAAGAAAGAAGCATTGGATTCAATCTTGTACAGTTACAAGCATGGGTTTTCTGGTTTTGCTGCAAGGCTTACTGAATCACAGGCAAGGGTTGTTGCAGGTACAAATTATATTGTGGTTGCAAGCATAATAAAACAATTAAGAGCAGCTTCTAAAGAAAATTATTCAACTTTTTATCATTATTACATCGACCAGACTCCTGTCAATTATTATTATCATTATTATCAAATTTCATGGATACACACACAATACTATTCCTGCCATTAATTCCGAAAGCAAGTGGTGACGGGTCTCCTGCAGGCACTACAGTAACATGCTCATGATGTTTGTAGAGAACTAACCCTTCGTCTTCAAAAACTAATGGTGCAGATGCCAAAGAAAACTTTTGCAAAGTGAGTCAAAAGATCGAATGATTTGCTCCACCAGAGTGTCATTTTTGTATATTTGAACACCCAAACATGATGATCATGAAAACCCCATACTTTAAGGTCGCATTTGATCAGATCTTAAATCTGAGGTTGCATTAAAAGATGTACTTCACAGGACTCTTAGTTTACATTTTAAACAAACTGAGGATTTCTACGACGTGGATCTTAAATCCACCTTGTATGCTAAAAAAGCATGGATTCAAAAACCCTAGCTACAGTTTATGAATTCACATCATTCAATTGTAAATGTTGCAGAGCTTCCGGAAGTTGTTCACGTGATACCCAGCCAAACCCACAAGCTGCACACGACAAGAAGCTGGGACTATCTGGGGCTTCATCCTGGAACTCCCGACTCACTCCTTTCTACAGTCAACTATGGAGACGGCGTCATAATTGGAGTCATAGACACCGGTAAGTAAAAATGCATCTAAGAAAGGAGATGAGTTCTATTACAACATTTTCTTGGGAGTTTGGGGTAAATACATCAGCATTTGTTCTTGGTACTCATGTTTTTTAAATACATGCATTATTCGAAAGTAACATAAAACATGATGTGATCATGCATGAATGCTTTGTTTCTAAACCTTATAATGAAATTGCTTGCTCAATCATAAATTAATGCCTTAGAAAAAAGTGCTATAAAGACATGCATTATTGTGATTTTACTGTTTGGCACCATCGAAGAGGGGGGAGCGGGGACTTCTGCTCTCGCTTATCCAACAAGACATGCACTGCCCTTTGAAGTTCAATATTGAATTAAATTTAATACGTGAAGAGTGACAAAAATCTCAAATCAATTCAGACCCATTTATAACCCCAATCTTGACCTGTGCTAGTGAACTCATCTCACCTCCACATTTCTAAGCATCTTAGTTTGCATTTGATTACCGTGGATCTAAGATCCGTGCATATCTCAGATCACTGCAGATTTGAAATCTGTGGTTTTCAAATCCAAAGCCCCTACCCAAATCCAATTTCCAATCCACACTTTTTATATCAAAGTGTGGATCGGAAATCCAAAGTTAGGGTATTTGGATTTCAGCTATCACAGATTTTTAAGATTCTCTCAAATCAGTGGGGAATCAAACGCACCACCCTTAGTGTCAGTTTCGGACTGATCTGGTTACGCCATCCACTTAATTAGGGATCTGGCCAGAGTCACCAAGCTTCAATGATGAAGGATTAGGTGCGGTTCCATCAAAATGGAGAGGCAGATGCGAGGGAGGCGAGCTCTTCAACACTTCAAACTGCAACAACAAGATAGTTGGTGCCCGGTTCTTTGCCAAGGGAATCTTTGCCAAACTTGGGGGTGTGCCACCGTCACTTAAAAGTAATGGAGAGTACCTATCTCCAAGAGATGCAAATGGGCACGGGACGCACACGGCCTCAACTGCGGCCGGCTCCTTTGTGCGCAATGCAAGCTTCGGCGGCTTAGGTTTGGGGCTGGCCAGAGGGGGCGCCCCTCGAGCTCGCTTGGCCATCTACAAGGCCTGCTGGGGACCACGAGGTGACTGCAATGGAGCCGACGTATTGGCAGCCTTCGACAGCGCAACCGGCGACGGCGTTGACATCATCTCCGTCTCTGTGGGCACGGACCAACCTCCTCAGCCTGGCTACTTGGACAACCAGAACGATCAGTCCATCGGTGCATTCCATGCAGTGGCTAGAGGGATCACGGTTGTTTGCTCTGGCGGTAATGCCGGTCCTTTCCCGCAGAAGGTCACGAATGGAGCACCATGGATCATGACAGTAGCGGCAAGCACCATCGATCGCTCCTTCCCAACTGCAATAACCTTGGGCAACAACCGCACGCTTATAGTATGTTCTGAAAACTTTAACTCGATCTAAAAAGTTCCTGTTTAGTTAGTGGGAATATCTCCTTGTGAAAACAATTGGAAATAGTTAGCGGCTTAGTGCCTTTTAATGGAATATATATATATATGTTAATTTGAGTCATTTATCTGGTGCAGGGGCAATCGATTTCCCTTGGAGAAGAGCATGATCGATTCAATGACTTAGTCTTTGCTGGTGATATCGCCAGCAACAGTACCATCTCTAGCGAGAGGTAACATTAATTTATTTCTGTGTAGTAGATGGAGCCGCTGGATACAAGAAAAGTTTCTTCTACTTTTCCTTTTCAAGTTAATTTTTCTTTGAGGGAGTCGATATCCTGACATCTCTAAGGTAGGGAGAAGTTAAGTTTCTGATAAATGTGCAACACCAACCGTAATTTTCACTTCTACAGAATTTTTATCGAACACATTAAAAACATACATAGAATCAATCTGGTTCGTTGTTCTTCAAAAATATGTTTGTGATTAGTGCTTATTTTTTGCTTTTGTCCTTTTCTACTCTGATCAGTTGCGATCCAGGATCTCTGAATTCCTCACTAGCAAAGGGGAAAGTAGTCCTTTGCTTCACAGATGCAAAAGATCCAAGAGGCCAATACTCGAAAGCAGTAGCCACCGTGTCCCAAGCAGGTGGAGCTGGTATCATCTTCGCAATGCACACAACCAACCTCTTTGGTCAACGCGACCCTATCTCTAGCGTTCAAGTGGACTATGAAATTGGCACTGAAATCCTTGCCTACATCAGGGCTACAAGGTGAGGGTGTTTGAATCCATTCAAGTGTGACCATGTGACATGCCTTCAATGAACAGCGAAGGCGTCCAAATTAGTTGCCTTCTCATTGCATGCGCAATGTGTTGCAGACTCCCAAAAGCAAGGATCAGCCGAACGCGTGACACCATTGGAAAGGTGTCCTCCCCAAAGGTTGCTTACTTCTCCTCGAGAGGACCTAACTCCTTGTCACTTGATGTCTTAAAGGTATTAAGATGCCCAACTGTTACTAACTTTTTTTTTGTTTTCCACTTCTTTTGGACAAGGAAAGCCCATGGTCTTCGATGTTCCTAAAACAATATGCTGCTAATTTTATTGCTTTAGCCTGATATAGCTGCACCAGGAGTCAACATCTTAGCTGCATGGTCAAACTCCATTCCATATTCCTTCGCTTCTGGAACGTCCATGGCATGCCCTCATGTATCAGGAGTAGCAGCATTGCTCAAATCCCTACATCCCCACTGGAGTCCTGCAGCCATAAAGTCTGCCATTGTCACTACAGGTACATTATCTTCACGTATATATGATCGATCACATCTAAACAACAGTCTCTTCCTCTGTATCCATTTCTGGGTACTTGCTATCTTTACTAATATTTAGTGTCACTAATGGACATCTCACTGCAGCCTCAGTAACCAATAGATATGGCGAACCCATCACAGCAGAAGGAGGTCCTCGGAAGATTGCTGACCCATTTGACTTTGGCGGAGGCCATGTCAACCCCAACAGAGCAGCAAACCCTGGCTTGGTTTATGATATGGGTGTCGCAGACTACGTTCAGTTCCTCTGTTCTCTAGGATACAACAGTTCTGCAATTAGCCGCGTGAGTATTAAGGCACCATCCTGTGGATCACGGAGCTCCGTTTTTAACCTCAATCTTCCTTCTATCACAATTTCCAATCTTAAGAAAAGTACCACAGTAGCGAGAACTGTTACGAACGTTGGTCCTGTTTCTTCCACTTACAGGGTCAAGGTTGAAGCTCCCTCTGGTGTGAGGGTTTCAGTGGAGCCTCAGACACTGAACTTCCATGATAAGGTCAAAGCGTTAACTTTCACAGTTACTTTCTCACCGGTTCGGGAGATACAAGGTGATTTCTCCTTCGGTAGCCTCACCTGGATGGATGGAAAGCACGTGGTCCGGATTCCTCTCGTTAGCCGAGTGGTTCTTGAAGATTCATATGCTGATATCTCCTAGTTATAATTACATCTTCACGCACAAATAAACTTCCCGTTGTAAGACAATAATTAGGTGGATGTGCCTTCTGGTTGTAGTAAATAAGACATGAAATGCCACATGAATGTCAAAAAGGAATAATGTATGAATGAATAAGGAAAACGATTATGATGTTTGCTTGTTAGCTTTCCTCTTTAAGTTTTATATACTGACAACCATTACCTATACATTGTCATTGAAGGAATCCAACAAATCCTGCTTAATAGCTAATCAATCAAGGATGAAAAACAAAAAACATAAAGAAGGAGTTGCGTGTGCCACTCGGTGCACGCAACATACATACACCAAATAAAAGAAGAAACTTTTTTGAAATTGTTGAAAAAGAGATGTTCTTTTAAGTCTTTTTACTTTTTTGGATTTCCTTTTTACCCTTACAAATTTCTTTTCGATTTAAATAGGCGCATTTTTGTCATTAACCATGTTCGTGCATAGTAGCGCCTATATTGAATGCTGAGCCGCGACGCTAAAATGAGTGTTTTTGTGTCAAAATGACTACAATACTCTTCACTAGAAGCCCACTCCTCAGCAACTTGAAAACTCAACAAAATTGAAAAGGTGAAGTACTGAAGTAGCATCTTCATGTCGACACGTGGTGACTTGTGCAGACTGCAGTGTCGACCACTTGAAAAGGTGAAAAAAGCATCTTTAGAGTGTTTCTTCACCATGCCCAGTTTCCTCAAGGCCGGCAAGCAAGAGATTCCATGGCAGTCCTGATAACTATGTTTCCTTCTCCGTTGTTTTATAAATACAGAGACAAGTGAACACATTAGCAACCGTCTTGGGAAAGCCATTTCGAATGATAAAGCAATGAACTGACCCAGCAGATTTTATCAATTGCAGAGATTCTAAGCTTATCAACAAGTAGTGTAGTGCCATAGAATCTGCCTTCATGGCCGTAAGTTGAAGCCGCCAAGAGAGTCGAAGAAAATATGCCAGCAAGAGTTCATAATGTATCCTGTAAGCATCGCATTCCACAATACTAATCGTTCAATTATATAGCACTTGAATGTTTTCTGTGAATCACTTACATGACAGCACTTAAGACACATGTTAACGACTGCTGCTACAAATCGGACATCGAAAAAAGACATACTTCTTACGATATGGCCATTATCTCTTTCCCTTGCTTGTGAGCTCCCAATGAAGCAGAGACACGAAGAACTCTTAACATAGTCCGTTGTTGGCTTGAAACCTGTCAAAAGCATCTCATGGAACAGACCCAATGCTCTATCACCATCGCCTTGAAAGAATCCAGAGCTCTTCATATCCCATGATGCACAGGCTCTCGTACTCATGGCACTAAACACTTTGCAAGCTTAATCGACACAAGCATTTACAGTTCATATAAGTCAAACAGTTGCCCACCATGATATCAAAGTTGTATGCTTCCTTTTATACCAGTTCTGGAACCCCCTAACGTTCCACTGTACATTCTTATGACACCACCATAACGCCTGAACCCTCATAGTAAAACATAGGTATGTGATTCCTTAGCCAAATTGGGATAACCAATTCTGCCACATGCAGAAAGAACTGCAGCTGTAGTGACAGAATCCGCTACCGGTTTCTCAGTCTCCCTCATCCTACTGAACAATTGATGAAATTCCGTGCCTCGTCCATTAAGTACCAATCTACTGATCATCGAATTCCACATGATAACATCCCTCTCAGTACTTCCTTTAAACAATTTGTGAGCATCGACTAGTTTGCCGCACTTGGTTATACATATCAACAGGTGCTGTCACCACTAATGCATCCCGGCCTAGTCGCTTGCTAAAGCAAGACCACGAAACACGAACCTGCATCAGAAACAAGCAGAGCAACCCAAGCCTTGAGGAGGCCGGTGGATGTCAAACTATCAGGCCCTATAGAAACGAAGCGCCTTCTCTGGCTGTTTTTTGGGCAGTGTAGCCTCTTAGGCTTCAGCATCACGTTCCAGATGAAGGATTGCTGCTCGAGACGATCGATAATGTCGATACCCAGGAGGGTGCAGAGGACGTCGCCGAATTGAGAGTAGAACTACAGGAGTCTCGTAAAGATGGTACAGTGAAACTGAAGGCCATTCACGAGGAGCAGGCCTGAAGCGGCTGCATGTTGCAGAGAGAAGGAGAGAGTTAACTTCTAAGATGATCAACCGTGACGGACTTCGGGATGGAAAAGCAGCGAAGTTTGGCTGGTGGTTTGTGCCTGAGCGTTGGCGGAAGGTTATTGGACCCGCGGCTGATGGAGCAAGTTTGTACCTGAATCCGGCTTGGATTCCTTCCGGTCCAGTCCCAGTGGGCTTCAGATGGACTCCGGAACATGTCGGTTCAGTGATCAGAATTTCGGCGATATTTCTGAACAATGACAATCTGCTTCTTGCTCCTTATGGTTTCTTAAGTTTGCTGACTCAAATGAGTTCTCACTCTTTCCAAATTAGTTGCAGTAAAAACATTTTGCATTCCTGTTCAATTTGACCAATTTTTAGGATCCTTCTAAAACATCCAAATTTAAGAACATTTGGTGGGACCAAGTTTTGCCTAGGTTGAATCTGCATCAGTCAAGAACTATTTTTATTCATAATTTCTCCTGAATTCTCTAGATTTTTATTCATAATTTCTTCTTAATCTTCTTTACTTCAAAAAGTTTCTTCAAGATAAGACAAAAGCGATGTTAAAAGAAAAGAGGGGGAAATAAAAATTAATGCCATTTTTACTCCAGCTTTAGCCAATTTCAAAAAGTGTAATCTCAGTACGTAGTAAAAGTGCCAGCATTATATGCCGTAAACTATATTTTGGGTCATCCATGAGAACAATATTAACAATGACTTACCCATGAAAATAATGACCTAAATGATGGCCGGAACAAATCAGAAGATCTGGCAGTATCTTTTCTCTCGAAACCATCAGTTTTAAAACAATAGCCTTGTTTCTGAACAAAATAAAGGCCTTCGCTTTTATCGATGGGTGAAAGTGAAAGACATATTGCTGTGAACTAACACTATATCAACGCATTTATTGCACGAATTTAAATACATCAAATAAAAATAAATAAGAATGAGTAAATCGACTTGATATAGTGTTCTATATAGAGGAAAAGGACACTGAATGAATCAAATGAACCTCAACTCGTTACACGTCTGTACTCCAGCAGTCGCCACAAAAAGAGACAGCTTGACAAAGGTGGTGAAAAGAACAGAAGGAATATGAGGTGCCCATACATAGATAGCCTCATGAAGGCTGGAATTCTCAAAATGAGAACAATTATGGCTTTTATGATGAACACACTTTATGTACAGACATTGATAAGCAGATTTCTTTCAGACAGTGGTGTTCCAGATGGCTCGTTCACCTTCACCACAACGTTCATGCACCTCCTTCATTCTCTTTACAGACTTGCAAATACCGCTACAGGTCCAATCGAAGGAAGCGCCACAAGGATTTCCAGCTTTGGCCTTCCACTCGCAATCTACAGAATGTTCAGCACAGTTTGTTTCAGCTCATAAAGTTGAATTAAAACTCATTTTCCCACTGTGGATGAGTCAGCAGAACCGATAAAATCTCTTTTCACTATGTGACGGTTCAATGTGGAGGAAATAGATACCTAGTGAAGGCAATTAGGATACATAATTGGAGGCATATATTGATTCTAGAAGCTTCTGATGCATTCATGGAGAGTTTTATAAAACTATGAATTTCTATTAATGTACGCTGGCACAAAAAGAAACTGCTAGAGGTACCATATCATGGATATCATATGCAATGTTGTAAAAGGTGTAGCATAACAAGTATCGGTCGAGCCAATCCATACGCCATATCGTAACATATTGCAAACGTAGCGGAGTGTATCGTAAAATTAATTTTTTAATTTAAAAAATATTAAAAATCAGAAAAAATCATTAAAATTTTAAAAAAGTAAGAAAAAAATCAAGAAAAATGTATTCAATATAAAAAAAAAATCATCATACACAAGGAACATTCATGTGTGTCAACAACATGTTCAAAAATAAGAAATCAGAGGTTCAAAATAACATAATAGGCATCTATCACAATTTTAAACTTGAAAATTTTATAGAATCTTAGGACTTGGATTACATCACAATTCATAAGTTCAAAACATATAGTTATCATCTTTCATAATTCAACGATAATCACTCTCAAATCGATGAATCCTCAGTGATTTTTGATGAAATTGGGTAAAGTCTCTCTCATCCACGTCTCTTTAGAAACAGGAAGAGAGAGAGGGGGAGAGGAGTGTTTAAACTTTAAAACATAACGCAAAAAGGGGCCATCGGGCTCCTTTTTTGGGTTTTTTCCCATATCGTACGACAAGGGGGTGTATCACCCGTCGTCCGTATCGTACGAACTGGGTAATACGCTTACAATACATGAGCATATCGTCTATCGTAAGTGCACCTTATAGGTTTATACGGTATATATCGCTATCGTACGATATGGATAACATTGATCATCTGGTGAAGCAAGTTTTCTTACCATGAGCCTGACATATGTTTAGCTGGAAAAGCTATGTCAGTTTAGTAGAGCTTCAGAGTAATATAAAGCTGCAGATGAAGAGTTGGGACAGTGACGAGGCAAAAAACTCGAAAAAAAAGCTTTTCCATGTAATCCAAAGGAGGCATTAATGTATGCCTTTTTGTGGAAGTCACATTAGGTAGTCCTTGCACATGGATCATGAGTGATAACTGATAACTGACAACAGCCATAATTCATGTGACATATACACACCATATTAGAAGATCAGACACATGCACATAGTTGCACTGATAAATGAACTTGCATATGCTAGCCTGCCAACACAAAACACACACCTGCCTATGCATGTGCAGATGTACTAGCATATTGATGCTGGAGCTGGGTGGAAGACATATACACCTAAATCTTTACAAACATATAATGCATCATTGTTCTTATGCATTATAATCAAATTATCCACTTGACTTTGGTTCACATATAGACATACTATGTCTGCATTTCACCAATTGGAAAGATAGAGGTTTCCAGAGGACAGATCAGAAACATAATGACATAAGTCAGGTGCAGAAAGAACATTCACCACAGAGATAAATATGAACTTTTCAACATTCAAACAAAGACTGACATGTACTTTATTATAGCTTCTAAATTCTATCAAGAAAGAATTAGGTACATAGATTGCTGGAATGGCTCAGGCAACACATCCATAATTTGATCTTATAGGGTTAGGGTTGTTTACAACTTTACATAGTGGAAAGTTGGTGCTTCAATTCACTACCGAGATTTGTGCTTATTTTTTTTTATCATGCGCACTATCTAACTCATCTTCTTGTTTTCATATAAAAGAGGGAACCACTTATTAGAAAAAAAATCTCCAGTGAAATCAAAAGGATTGCATCCTCAACAAATGCAAATCAGAATATGGTGTTAGCTAAGAAAGATGAGGTAACAAACTGACTCTGCATCATTGCAAAGGAAGATAAGCAGTATAAAAATACAATTGTATCTGTGCAAGAAAGATGAGCAGGGGAATGCACATTTTATTAGTTAAATATAAAACTTTTAACTTGAGAAACGACCTGGTGGTGTTCCACAACAGAGGTTCTGTTCATCAATCTGCTCCACATCAAGACCAATAAGCCAAGAACCAACAGACACGTCTTCATTTGCATATTTATGTAACATACGCCTGCAAAATGTGCAGAATGTATTAAGGAACATTTCCAAATTCAGTTAAATACAAAACATGAAGCAAAGACACTTACCGGTTGATAGATATGTAGGTTGCTAAATCTTTTGAGATTGCATACAACTGGCCAACTGCATGTCTGAAATATTTGTTTCCTACTTCACCAAATTTCCAGAATTCTGGTTCATGATATTTAACCCCCCTGCATGACATGTTTCATAATTCACACGAGGGAAAAATAACTGTGCCCACAAAATTTAGATATTTTCTCCTAATAAGAACAAACTGTATCTTACTTTTGTGAAAGAACAGGCTCTGACTTCATGCAGCCTATGTACACATGCCGTTTTGACCGGTGCTGTGACAGAATAGAGGCTATCATGCCTGAAATCGTTATAAAGAAATTTAGAGAATAAAAATTATTAAAATATCAGAATCGAAGGAAAGAAGACAGGTAGCAAAAACTACCAACCTGGATTGACATGTACATCATCATCCACTTTGATGAAGAAATCAGCATCCCATTTTGCTACCGCTGTTGAAAAGTACGCAAGAGTTTTTGAAGACAACTTACGATAACCTTCTACATGGTTCTGAAAAAAGAAAGGTGGAAGTCAGAATAAATATATGTACTTAAGTAATCCAATAAAGCTAAAAGTCACATTATTATTGTGAATTACAGTCACACCAATCTCAGAAAATCATGATGCTGCTCATCCTCTGCATCGATAGCAAGATCAAGAACACCCCCAGGGGTTGCACTACAAATGAAGAGAAAGGTTTAACATTGATTACTAAGCCATGAAAGTTACTACCAATGAAGGCAAGAAAATCTCCAATATTGATTGACAATTTGACTGACCTAGAAAAATTATTAAGAGCAGAACATCAAGTTACCAAGACAGAGGCTAGATTATATGATAGTACTTTCTTCAAGATACCACTATCGGTTTGCAAAATTTGTTTTTCCATTTAAGATATCAGAACAAGCTTTGATGGGGGATAAGGCAAACCTGCGGCCAATAACAAACCGTATGACAATTCCTTTTTCTTTCTCTAGTTGTTTAAGTTTGACTCCTACCAAAATCATAACAAGAAGCAATGTCAATCAACAGAAATAATTGAACAAGTTCATATTGGCAAGTAATGGTAAACTTTCTAAAAACCTTCTGGCATCCATGTATGCCTGATAGAATCTCGACGCTTGCGGCTACTGAAAGTTGTCATGATTCCCATTACAAAGAATATCTTTGGATGCTCTTTTGGAGTTTCATCTCGTAGGTCCCTAACAGCATGGGATCCATTTAGAGTGCTTGCCTGCGAGGCCCTAGAAGAAGCTAGTTGCATCTCCAATGTGGAAATTGTTCTCTCCAAAGTCCTGAAAGGCCACCAAAAACCCACCATATATTATGCCAAGATAGTGTATAAGACTTAAAATATTACTCACAAAAGCTAAAATGAACAAAGAATACTCTGAGCAACATGAACATTTACATGATTATGTCATGCGTGTTTGAAACCTGACTAAGGATGTCACCAGCACGGGTAGAAGCTTCCTTCTGCAACGAGAAAAACTGAGGAGGTCAGATCAAAAGCAAATATGAGACATGATATACGCAGCAGATTATGTTATCTTTTAAGAAGCAACCCACATTCTTATTTTTGCAGTCTGCCGCAACTGTGACGTCCCTCACTCCATAATCTGTCAGAGATAATATAGTTGTTTCATGTCTCTTAATTGGATCTGGAAATTTTAAGATCCTGTAATGAAAATCAACTTTATGTCATGATATACAGTCAGAATAGCCAATTTTAGTTGCAGGAATAAAAGGTAAGGAAGCCTGGGACGGTAATAATGAGTGGAAGAATCGCCAGAAATAACTACTCTCAGCTATTTCACTCTGTCATGTCACACAACAAATACTCTCTTTTCTGGAGTCTGTGGCAGAATCTGATCTACTCTTCATGCCATGGTGCATTTTTGTTTGCCAAGGGAATGACTGACAATTTGGAATGACTTGTAGGGGGTGATTAGTTGCCTCTAAACTTGAAACTGATATCTGCTTGATTCCAGTTCATTCCAATTTCAATTTTATCATTTTCTTTTTCATGACAACCACCTAAACAACTTTTTTCCGTGTCCATATGATGTCTGCTTGCACTATGTTGCATCTTCTTACCACAGCATTTGCATCAGCTAATACACTTATCATATAGTGGATTATGTTTCTATGTTAGATGCACCGCTTACAGTAACTCAAGGTCTATGGAATAGCATAGCAAGATTTCTGTGACCATACTCCATTTTTATGCATACACCACTACTCTCCATAATTCTCCCTGGAAACTGGAGACACGACAATGGAAGCGATCATGGTCGACTCTTGCTCAGAGGTCCAATGCAAATTTAGCTCTGACTGCTTCATGTCCAAATCGGTATTCATAATCAGTTCAATCACACCATTGCAGATTTGAAAGCGTGAAAATTTTCATTTTCGATTGGCCTTATTGACTTGATTACAATGAGAAGCTAACTCCCTAGAATACCTCGCACTTAGCAATGAAACAGGACAGCCCTATAACCAAAATAGCCTTGAACATAAGGCGCGGAAATTGTTCAAAAGCTACATACAAAGTACACATGCCAACAACCTCTCATGGCAGAGGAGAAAATCTACCAACATTGACCTTCAATATTCGAAAGAAATGCATCGAAACACCTTTGCTCCTCCATAAAACATTCGCACTAGGAAAACTCCTCCAGCGCAAGCAATCGCCACAAAAATGGCAACAGGAAAAGAAGAAAAGAACACTATCTAACGTTAACAAACAACAGCTGATCCAAAACCATCAAACAACAGAAGCAACATATAAAAAAACAATCCAGAGAGAGAGAGAGAGAGACCAGTTGGAAATTAGAGCACCAAAACAGAAGCTTGCAAAGCACACAAGAGGCAGCCATAGTTTGCTGATTCTACCACTAGCTCCTCTTTGATGCTTTCCTGCAGGAGTCAACCCCATCGAGAAAGGAAAAACACGCTGAGCCTACTCTCTTTTCTGCTCTATCTCTACCTGATAGTTAGCAATCATCGCCATTTTTTGAGAATTCAAAGAGGAAGAATTCAAGGCCACCATTCTGCGATATTTTGACTACATGACTCTAGTGGCCGCGTCAGCCTTTCCACGTCTTGGCCCACAAGGCGACTCGAGCTGCTTCATTTGGAGGCATGGAAATGGGAAGAAAACTACGCGGCAACTTCACCAATTTGACCAAAGTAGCTTCGTCGGTGAGGCCAGTGTGTTTACCAAAGGATTGGAAAATGAGTTCAGAGAAAAATCAGTTCCCTGTTTTTGCTGGAATTTCAGCTTTGTAAACAGGATCGGGTCGGATTCAGGCATTACAAGGGATCTTGTGTGTAATCGGCTGTACAGTAAGACTTGGAGCCTTAAGGAAAATTTTGCAACCAATCCCACATCCAAACAGCATTAGATCTGACTTTTGTACGTATGTTCTGATAGGATTTTAGTCAAATTTCATCATCATTTTGGGCTCATATAAAAGTATCCGTGTGTATAAAATGCAGATCCAGCAATTGGTTTGATCCTTTTTCCTTTATTATGAACAAACTCTAATGGTCCAATTCGTGTTTGAGTATTCTAAGGACCTGCTTGGCAACAGTAAGATATTGTCACTTTCTTATAAATGTCCCTTAAAAAATGAAGCTGTTTGGCAACTGTAAGATGTTATTACTCTCTCATAAATGTCTCCTAACAAATGGATTGGATTTGTCAAACAAGCGCTCCATAAATCTACCTACTTTCATGGTAAAAATCAGCTTGTGGCCATAAGCCTTTATATTTTCCCTTACAAGTCAATGTATTTTCCTGTTCATAAGTACTTCAGACATATCGGCGGTTTAGTTTAATAACTTTTTAAATTAAAAAGGATTGAATGCAGTGGCAGAGCCACATAAAGACTGGTGTGGGCAGTTGCCCACACCAGCTCCTTAATTTTTCTTCATTTTTACATTAAGGTCTTCTAATATTTACTTTGCTATACATATAATAAGTACCCCTTCAAATATGAAAATGTGTGAACTAATGCCCATCCAGAAAATTTTTCTCGCTCCACCAATGATTGAGAGTCCGATATTAAGTGTAAATATCCTGTCATAACGCGAGCGAAAGGCAGATGAGAAATTATTCCCCAATTACAAGGAAATTTAGTCCCTCACAGAGCCTAATAAGATTAGAAACACCAGGAGATCCCACGGCCAAGTTTGTGCCTCCCGAGACGCACTGAGGAGATGGAATAATGGCCAACCTGTTCTATTATTTCAAGTCTTGGGATATTAACTTCTTTTTGTGTTATCAAGGTTCGTCAACGGCCTCCCTTCTCATTTTCAAGAAATATAAAATCAAGCCCGTGAAGTTGGTGCCAAACACGATGCGAAAGTGTGAGAATCGTGGTGCGGAGTGCCAATATATATATATATATATATATATATATATATATATATATATATAGAAAGATGGCGCAGCAACCAGTTTGGACGTAAGGGTATTTTTTATGCTACTATTACGACTTTAAGAAATTTTTCCTCTTAGAAGCTAATTTTTCTAGTGATGATCCCAAGTACGGTACTCATGTCTTTCATTATATAGAAAAGTAACATCAGCTTAGGTTATAAATTATGCCTTGCATATTGAGATATTAAAAATCTTGTTAAAGGCGTCATTTTCACTCCTCAGGTGTTTGGATCAGGTGAGATCTAATAGATGGCCAGTTTTCATATCAAATCTTAGAACTTCGGGGGTATCAACTCCATGATCCATGTGCCGCAAAAGTGTAGTTGTGAACGTGCAAATTAAAATGCAGCGGGGTAGTATCTTAAGACACCGAAAGCAAGTCATGTACGTTTAAAAACAAAGAGTTGGGCGAGGATTTTGACCTTCATGTAGTGGTAGGTCTCCCCTGCTCACTCGAAAAAAAAGGCGTCACTTAGTTAGTGATTATATTCAATTTTTTGGGTGAGTGAGAGGATGACGACCTACTATCGAAAAAGTGCCGAATGGCAAGCGAGCCGAACCATTCATGAGTATAAATTGTGCTGGTAAAATGGTCAGGCCATTTTTGCGATGAATTAACTGCAGCTCCAACAAAACAAACAGAACAGAACAAAATTAGGTTAATTTCTTGAAAAACACAATGTTTTAACATTAGAAGAGTTTGAATTTTTGGTTTAGTAAAAAGAGTATCTCATCCTACCGTTTAGCAGAGAGTCGAAACTTCCACCCTCTCTCGTATCTTTCTACTATAGAAGGCCTACTTTAAAGTGATGTTTTTTGTATTATTCAACTTACAGGCTAACTTTTTTTTTTTTCACGAAAAGAACTTGAACCATACTTAAGATCAAGCTAACTTTTTGTTCATGAAAAAAAAAAGCCTAAAACTAGAAATAATAAATCCAATACCTACTTATTTTGAAGGCAACCAATTTACTCGTGTTGAAGATATTTGGAAGCGAGGCTTGGCCACTAGATCGCCCAAGCAAATTCAATTTTCCAAAGGTAGGTAAACTGCTTTGGAGTAGATGATCTCACCCTTAAAAATTTAATGCAATAAGTTAAAAGCGAAACTAATAAAAAATGTTTTTTTTTTTTTCTTCCCTGCCGCACATGAACGTGAGCAGGAGATGCTTTCTGTTAAGTGCCTAGAAAGGCAAACAAGACCAAACTAAGGAAAATTTTCACTGATGATGACCTTGTTTTGTTTCTAATTCCAGCAAAAGACGTTGTGCTTCTTAATTTTGTGTCAGCTGCAGCTTTTTTTTTTGTTTAATTGCTAAATGCAAGCGTAACTACTTACTGATGCTGTTTTCAAATTCTTTACGGTGTAAATCCCATATGATCTCGCAGATCAAAACGGAATAATATGGTTTCTTCACTTTTGAAACGGGTTATGTGCACACTCCTGTACAAAATAATTGTGCACACAAATATTTAATGATCAAAATACCTTTGTTTAAGTAAAAAAAAAAAGAAGAAGAAATTATTTAGGAGGAAAAAAAAAGAGGCACGAAAAAAGTTAGAAAGTCTAAAATATACGTTTTTATATAGAAAAAATCGAAAAAACTCCAACCCCGCATTCTTGTTCCCTTCAGTTTACCTCATGATTATTTCATTATTTATATATGAACTAGCTACTTCTCATGTAAAAGAAAAAATTTTGAGGCTTTCTTTTAAACATTTGCCCCTTAAGTGGAGAATTCCCTATTAAACTGGCTGTTGAATGTAAAATTGCTTTGTTGCTGTCATCGCTTATATTTTTCACTTTTTCAGCGTCTGGCAATCTTTCTTTCTCTCTCAACCACAACCATCCATCACGTGCAATCTGGTTATTTATGTTAAAAATACACTTTTGTAGTGAACTTTTTTCTAAACGACCGCACATGACCTTTCTACTTAATTACATCGAAATTTCATTTTAAAAATATCATTCCTCCCAACGAGGGTTGAATTTGTTACGGTTAAAAAACATACAAGAGACCGGCTTGATCTCTCTCTCTCTCTCTCTCTCTCTCTCTCTCTCTCTCTCTCTCTCTTTATATATATATATATATATATATATATTAGGTAAGGTATAGTTAATAAAATGACAATGTTGTATAAAATATTTAGAGAGAGAGAGAGGTTAGTAGGCAACCAATTTTTAATTCGAATTCCGTAGCATCATTAATTCCTTGTATTGAAAGAGTCATCAATATATAAGTTAAAGTACAGTTGGAGAGTCATATGTGGTACTGGAAACAGGACCTAAGATGAAAATACTTCTCCTACTCGAATATTAGTAAAAATTAAATCTAAATTAGATTCTAAGCTGCTGATTAACCAGTCGATGTCAGCAATTCCAATTAATCGATCCAGTTGTTATGAATTGGCAAAACTCATTATTATATGATTTTAAAAAAATTGTGAAAGTTAAACTAGATAAGTATCCCTGAAAATATTGAATAATTAAAAAAAAAAACACGCACACACACACACGGAATCCTTGCCGGTTGAATCCGCCAACTCGGGCTAGTTTGCAGTCTTTGTATGGTATTTATAATACCATTTTGTTGATTTATGTCTAAACTGTGCGCACTCGGCAGTGCTAGTGGTCACGACAGGTCCAACAGTTTCTAACACAGTAGGATTAATATACAAATGCACCTTAAAGTTGAACTGACTAAGCTAGCAGTGCCGGGATGAGTCCCCACTGATTAGTTTGGAAATATATTATAACAGCATCTCAATTAGCAATAATAAAAAAATTCTAGTATATGAACAAAGTGACAAGAGCTAAACGAGTCAAGTTCAAGCCCGCACTTAATTTATGGAGTTGAGCACGAGCTCACCTCATAAAGCTCAATTCGATGAGCCGAACAATATGTCAAGTCTGAGCTCGAACTCGTTGTACATTCCTAACCATGGTACCCATTCAAACACCAAACTGCGGATCCCGGATATGTTCTCCCAGTTGAAGGCACCAAAAGAAACAAAAAAAAAAAAAAAATCATAACGATCGCGATCTATGCACCTTTTTCATCCCATGAAGTGGAAAACAAGCGATGCCAATGTCAAGTTTTTAGATCAAAGGAAGCTTTCGAAGATGTGCAAGCGTTGCTGTATATTGCAGATTTATCGCCACCGGAAAGCTGATTATGCGCTTTGGACAGAAAATAAACTCCGGCACATTAAACATCGTTCATCTTTATAAACAACTCTCAAATTGCATTCTAAAACTTCATATATAATATATATATATCAGATTTACAAACTTATCCAGTTTAATTATTCCAGCCTTGATTATACCCCTAATATATGAACTCTAAGACAACATGAGTTTGACTAATGTGGGTACTACTGTAACACTTAAATTGAAAGGTGTACCACAGAACCATCCAAGTCTCGAAGCAATCAAGACTATAAGAGCAAGGGGAAGGGGGTGACTTTCACCTCTCACGTACCACTTTAACAGCAATGCTCTGATGGGTTCACAAGGTTGCTTCTCAAATTGACTTGAACATGAGAGACTAGGGATGCAAACATATTGAATCTATATAACTACTAGATGCAAAGGAAGCTGGGTTAAGATCAGACCTAATAGCAAAACTCTTATTTCACATCCAGCCAATTTGCGAACCTAGATTAATTCTTCTAACAGTTTCTACAAGCTAGTCATTTTCCTTTTATTATTGAACGAGAAGGTTGAAAATGATCGATTTGAAGCCATACCAACTTATGGTAGGCCAGCTACCCTATTAAGCATGAATTGCTCAAACCAATTCTCTAGCAAGGTAGGGGTGGAGCGAAGGGGGGCAGTAGGGGCTAGGGGGCTCCACTTCACATTTTGAATAATTAAAATTTACCCATTAAATTTTTCAAAAATATGAGTTTGGCTCCCGTAAAACTTTTGAGAAATAGGTATTGGGGTCTTATATTCAGTGTACCGCATGATAGTTCAGTCGTGGGTCTACCCCGTAGCCAGGTCAATGGAGCTGGCACTGCACCTGAAAACTAGTCGAGATGACCGAATCTACAACACTAGGAGTAAAGGTTGTGTGCAGCGTTATGTATGCGCTGTACTAAAAGAAGGAAGGGAGATGTTTTTGTAATTTTTTTAAAAAAAAATGTTCCTTGTAGTCATTTCTTTTTTTTTTTTTATCTTACCAAAAACTTTTTTTTTGTGTAAATGAAGAGTACTTTTGTCATTAACCATACTTTCATGCACAAGTATGACACATATAACCAGGTGGCCGTGGCCAACACTAGAGGCAGCTTGCCGCACACTCGTATAAACCCGGACATTTGTGGTCGGACCCACTGATCTCAAATGAAAGGAACCTCCCACCAGCAGGAGTCCGGGTTGGTAATGGCGACTTGCTCATGAAGACGGGAGAAACAGAAGCTGCTGCTTTAGGCAAAGCAGCAAGTTGTTGTCATGTGGCCTTTTGCCCAGAGGGATCATGTGCGCTCCCCTGCCATCCTCCAAAATTTTTACTTGATTAAAGGAAGAAAGCGCCAACCCCATCTTGCACGCCAAGAATTTCTTGGACCCCATTTTTGCTCAAAGTTGTTCCTTCCTCCCCCCTTTTCTAGCTCAACTTGCTTCCAATTACAAACGCTTCTCCTTCTTTCAGAAAAATGCCAATACGTTTGATTTATTGAATACAACCCGAGAAATGTACTTCGGATCTGGTAACGTAACTCAAATACGGTTGGCCCAAATTTGGTTACCTTATATATATATATATATATATATATATATATATATATATATATATATATATATATATATATATATATATATATATATATATATATAAAACCTGGTATTAGATTGTGATCCAAACACCCTGTATAGACTTTTTCAATTTAATATCCATCACGTTGGATCCAACTCCGATTTCATGGATATAAAATTGGGTTAAAGTGGACTTGAGATTCCCAGGTCTATCCAACCGCTTCCTGCCCTTCTTTGTTACTTGGAATGTACTCTTTCCTTTTTGGCCCACCACCAACAAATGAATTGCACTTCCACTTCCTCTTCTCCGTATAAAAGTGTCGGTACCCTCACAAGCCAAAAAATCACTTGCTTGCACTTGTATCTTTAGAAAACCAGTGGTTTTTTTTTTTCCGAAATGCTGAGAAAATTCTCTCTTCTAAGTTTTGAGTTATAATGTTGCATTGTTTATAGATTCAGATAAGATCATCTAAGCACATTAAAATATTGGATTTAGTTCTAATTCAGTTCAGTATCTGAACCATTTCCTTTCCCTCTGTCCTTGGGATCCAAAGCTGCTTGGGGACCTGGGTGGAAGAATCGTACGCCCATCAACTAGAGTATTATGCATCCGCCGTTTGCAATCTCTTAATAACAATCTAAATTCAAGACTACAAGCGCAACTTAAGTTCCTAAGCTCTAGCAATTTATGAGCTTAAAGGCGTCATTCAGATTCGTGAAATTTAAGATGCAATGACTATAAATTTATGGTGGGCTTGGTCCACAAATAATTATAAATATGAGATCCGAGTCAATCAAACACTTTCTTCTACTTAATTCTAACACCCACCGACAGGTCCATAAAATTGGCACCCATTTGGGTTCATTTCCTTGAACACTCTTGCTTTAAAGGCAAGTTGATCAGATCTATCCGCTATTTTAACCCCCATTCCCTTTTAGGAATATCAAGCTCATGTGCCCTTTATTATATCTGATTTATCATATATTTAGATTTGAATTGGGATTGAAATCTAATGAAAAAAAGTTTATACGATATCTGAATCTGATTTTTTAAACTCACAAAAAAAAAAATCAATATGCGGTCCACTTTAAATTCACAACCAAACCCATTTCAAAACTATGTTATGTTAAAGAATGAACTTTCAAAATATATGGATATTGGATGCAGAAACATTTAAATGGAGGGCATAAACGTAACTTTACGTGAGGTCGTTATATCAACAAACCGGATATCTAGATAACCGGCGAACATCTCACTCTGGTCTGGCCAGATCAACGGCCGAGATCTCGCGATCGGGGAAGAAAACTACAAATCAGTGTCGCAGCCGTTGAAGTGAAAAACTATTTAAAGCGCGCATCTTGTGGGAAAGAAGGCCAAACTCTCACTGCTCTGTGATCAGCAAACCAGAGTAGAGCTCTGAACTACTTTCACTTCCATATTTCCTGGCCTGCAGGAGCATACTACTGAGGTCTAGGATTTTTTTTTTTCCCCTGCCTCTCTTTGCCTTCCTGATCTTGCCGGAAACCGTCGAACTCGTCTCCCAGCTGCGGCGATCTTAGGGTTTTCGCTTGTTCTTCGGCCAGAATGCGGGAGATCCTTCACATCCAGGGAGGCCAATGCGGGAACCAGATCGGGGCCAAGTTCTGGGAGGTGATCTGCGATGAGCACGGCATTGACGCCACTGGAGCGTACCACGGTGACTCCAGCCTTCAGCTCGAGCGGATCAATGTCTACTACAATGAGGCCAGCGGCGGGCGCTACGTTCCCCGGGCCGTCCTGATGGATCTCGAGCCGGGGACGATGGACAGCGTTAGATCAGGCCCTTACGGCCAGGTTTTCCGGCCGGATAACTTCGTGTTTGGACAGACCGGGGCCGGGAACAACTGGGCGAAGGGGCATTACACTGAGGGCGCGGAGCTCATAGATGCGGTGCTTGATGTCGTCCGGAAGGAGGCGGAGAATTGCGATTGCCTTCAAGGTTTAATTTTTCTCGTTTATTTTTTCTTCACTCTTTCTGATGATTTTTTTTTTTTTCACTTTTTCTTCGAGTGAAGCGGAAACTTTTAATATACATAACAAACTAAAAGGCGGTCTAGATCTTAACTAAATGAATGTTAAGATCTTTGAGTTGCTCTTTTTTGTTAAAGAAAGGGAAAGATCATGGAGTTATAACAAGAAGTTCTTGTGCAGTTGTTTTAACGAAAATATTTCATCCATCTTAGTCATGAAATTTTTTTTTGTCATCTGTTTTATGATTCTGCATATTTCCTACATTTATCTTTTGGCTGCCAGCCTAAAACCTTTATAAAAATAAGAAAAAAAATTCTTTTAGTCCCATTTTTGGCGCAGTCCATTCTACTGCTTTTCAGTAATTCCGTAACCACATTTTCTTGAATAAATAGAATTTTTAGTGGTTTTATGAACTTATGGATGGGGATTTCTTGGTAAGCAGGATTTCAGGTCTGCCATTCTCTTGGAGGAGGAACTGGATCGGGCATGGGAACACTTCTGATTTCAAAGATTCGGGAGGAGTATCCTGACAGGATGATGCTCACCTTCTCTGTTTTTCCGTCACCGAAGGTTTCCGACACGGTGGTGGAACCATACAACGCAACTCTCTCAGTGCATCAATTGGTGGAGAACGCTGATGAGTGCATGGTTCTTGACAACGAGGCTTTGTACGATATCTGCTTCCGAACGCTTAAACTTACTACTCCTACTTGTAAGATCTCTCTCTCTCTCTCTCTCTCCCGATGATTTGGACCGGTTTTCACTTTCATGGCTTTTCGGATGCTCGCAATAACAATTTTGAATTTTTTTTGCACCATTCATGATACTTTATTAAGTCGTTATATCTGCCATGTTCTATAAATTGACATAAGAGCCTTATCTGCAAAACCTGGTCATAGATCTTGTTCTAAATATAAATATGAAAATTTTTTGTAGTGTTTCAAAACTTTGGCTTTATTCAGGAAATTTTCCTTAAAATATTGGCGTCCATATTGTATACATTATCAAGTTTACTTATCGCCTTCAAACGCTATTTTCAAAATTATTGTCCGTTAGCCAACTTTACTTGTAAAGACCTCACGAGAAAATGAGGAAATTTTGTAAAAGACCACCGATTAATAAAACAAGCTCGGTCATCAGTCTGTTGTTGATCTAGTACTTTTCTTCTTCTTTTTTTCCAAGCCTGTTAAATTAAAACAAAAGAAAACAGTTTTTTGCTTGAAGACCATGAGTTTTATCTATGGGTTGATCAAATGATGCTTTTTTTCTGTTCCGTGGAAGTCACGGTAATTTGTTTCAACGAACCTCTGACATGACTGTGACTTGCTCCTTTCAGTTGGTGATCTTAACCATTTGATCTCTGCAACCATGAGTGGTGTCACCTGTTGTCTAAGATTCCCAGGACAACTCAACTCAGACCTGAGAAAGCTGGCTGTAAACCTGATCCCATTTCCCCGCCTCCATTTCTTCATGGTCGGATTCGCGCCCTTGACTTCTCGTGGTTCTCAAGTATATCGCTCCTTGACCGTCCCTGAGCTCACTCAGCAGATGTGGGATGCAAAGAACATGATGTGCGCAGCTGATCCCCGCCATGGCCGCTACCTCACTGCCTCTGCAATGTTCCGTGGCCGCATGAGTACCAAAGAAGTGGATGAGCAGATGCTTAATGTGCAGAACAAGAATTCCTCGTACTTTGTTGAATGGATCCCCAATAATGTGAAATCTAGTGTATGTGACATCCCACCTAAAGGATTGAAGATGGCATCTACGTTCATCGGCAATTCCACTTCAATTCAGGAGATGTTCCGTCGCGTAAGCGAGCAGTTCACTGCCATGTTCAGGAGAAAGGCTTTTCTTCATTGGTATACTGGAGAAGGCATGGATGAGATGGAGTTCACTGAAGCTGAGAGCAATATGTATGATCTCGTGTCCGAGTATCAGCAATATCAAGATGCAACTGCTGATGAAGAGGATGACTATGAACCTGAGGAAGAAGAGGCTACAAGCTGATTGCGTTGCAGAAGGTGTCAAATATTAGAAGCTGATTGCGTTGCAGAAGGTGTCAAATATTAGGAACTTGGTCCTTGTGGAAGTTCTCTTAGTAGTGATCAGTTTGGGCTTGTCTGGGTGCAATTTGTAGGCTTTCGGGTGTTAAAACAATAGGCTATTGAGTGATTTATTGTTTCCTTTTGCTCTTTTCCTCCCTTTTAGATCATGACAGAATTGTAGTCCGACTGAAAACTGTTTGTCGTGTGCAGTTGATGATGAGTGCCCTTTACCTAATTGATGTTCATGATCTCCTCTTTTCTTTTCTTTCAGCTGCAGCGACTAGTTAGCCGACCTCGCCTTCAAAAACAAAATATCAAACGCACATGGAGTCCCAAGATTCTTTTCCTTCTTTAGTTTTTAAGTTAATTGATTTTGTCATGAACGAAATTTAGCTAAATTCTCGTGTCCCAATATGACCGGATCCTTATGGTTGACAAATAATTCACTCAGGCAGTCTCGAAGACTACAGAAGGAATGGTGAGGACTTTTATGCTCACAAGAAAATGAAAAATAAAAAAATTGTGACACAAGAATTTCATCTTATGGATTAACTGCATTTTACTTGTTATAGTTAGTGTTATAACAAGTATAGCACCTTCATAAACTATCTAACAACATGTCGGATATTTATAAATGTTTCAATATTTCAAAACCGTCTGTAAATTTGAATCGGGTGGAGCTACTTATGGATTCGAAATGGAATGCTCCTTAGAGTCGGTTTCAGCACAAACTATAAAACCTAATTCCAATTTTTACATGAAACAGGATTTGGATGTCTACCGTGATGCGTGTGACATTCAACGAGATACAAGTTCATCTACTAACTGGATTTAGATTCCCTTCTTAAATCCGACAAATCCTGATTCAGGTTAGATATCAGATAGTGAACCATTACATCCCTAAAATTGAGGCTCTGTCTCTCGAAAAATACTTCCCTGCCGGTTTACTACATTCTGTTCTTTCTCTTCCGAGGGATATTAGTGCCATTTATTAGAGCAAAATCAATTTCCAAAGCGGTCATATTAGCACAAGGCCATACTCCAGCACAAGAGCAAGACCACACTCTCACGCTGAAACTGGTTCGTTTGTTCTACGAGATGTCAAAAGTTACCGTCTGTGTTCGTTTCCGGCCTTCCAATTCAAGGGAGAAAGCAGAACGCGGAGAGTCCCCCAGCATCCAAGAAATAGATCAAGAAACCTTTATTTTCAAAGTATTGTACTAGCGAGACTTGCTTTCAATCCGTTTGGAACGCCAAATCTGATCTCATATTATTGTAATTTTGTCCTTCATGCTTTTTGCAGGACGATAAGGACGGAGAGCTCATGTTTAGTTTTGATCGAGTGTTCTATCAGGGTTCCACTCAAGCTGATGTCTTCGATTTCGTTGCCATGCCTGCAGTTCGAGGTGAAAGACATAGGACACCGATGAAGTTGTTGTATTCGTGAATTTTGAAGATTTCGTCGAAGTCGGTGTTTTACTCTGGTTATTTCATTCTTTCTAGACGCTGTGAGTGGGATAAATGGGACAATCATCACCTACGGACAGGTCAGTTACGGTTAGACTGAGATGTCTGAATTGTCAAATCCGTGGTGTGTGATCTCTAATAGCTATTTCTAATTGTTGATCGTGATTGAATGGGAAACCAGTGTCAGATACGTGTTTCTTATGAATGTTCACGGCCTAGATTCAAATATATGTATCCGAATTTTTACAGTTAGATTAGTATATGATTGTTTTAGACATTGTGGATCTGTAGTAAAGAGAATGCGTCTGTACATTTGGAACGTTGTTTGTGACTGAATAATTCCTAAGTTTGCATTCTTCATATGCGATCGTACATGGAGATGTGTATTTATCAGTTGGTTTAATCACAAACTTGAAGTGAAACTGTAAGCTATGCGGTACAGCATGTCATTGGAGGATGCTGACCCGACCTTGAAAAAAGAAAAAAAGGAAAACAAAGGATTGCGGTGAAATAGAATAGGCGAATTAAATCTTTACACTAAATTTTGGCATTCGCTCGTGAGGGAATCGAATAAGTACATCCAAGAGTGTTACTCTTCGTTTTACTTTTATTTTAGGGGTTGTTTGATGATTAACGCAAAAGTTTTGTTAGGCAACACATTCAAGATATCTTGTAGTGCTCATCTTCGTAACAACAGTCTTCATCTATCATGCGTTCAATAAAAGTTAGACCATTCAAAATCACCTGTAGCTTGGAAATTAATTCATGGAACTGTATACTTACATATGCACTTATTTCTTAATTTTTAGACTTAAACTGTTTGATCTGCTTTCTCTTCACTGTGGGAATCCTTTTTCTCCACTGAAGCACTGTTTGATAACTAGGCAAACTTTTTTGCTTTTGGCAAAACTTTTGTCAATGGTGGTGGTCCTACCTATTTTCTTGTTTCTATCGAGCAGGACAAAAATTTTGTTGAGCAAAAGTTTTGTCCTTTGGCTTTTTCTTATTTTGGCCTTTTTCTCCAAACGAATTTTTCTCTCGACAAAGAGGGGAAAACTTCTGTCTAAAATAAACCCTTCTACCTCTAGGATCTGCTTAATTAAACATGAAAACAGTTACTTATCTTTTGCCCTTCACTAGGCAGAAGATGAAAAATCATCACGCTAAGAAAGTTTGTCCTTCATTAAAGTGAATTGATCAGATAACTGACCCCATAATTTTATGTTTAAGAAAGAGGCATATATACATGCACAGTGGATCCATAAAAAATGCATACAAGCAACTTCACATAATTCGGTCCATCTCTTTGCTTATGTCTGTAAGCTTCTAGTTTAGGGCTCTAACCAAAACTTGGAAAAAGAGAAAATGGATGTGAAGCTTATTTACAATAGTGGAAGTTCCATGGATACTTATTGACTGATAATCAATGGTCTTGCTAATCAGATGCTTCAATTACCCCCCAACTGAAAGAGAAAACTTATCTGGATCTTGTCATGCTCCTCCAGTCATGTGCATCCATATACAGTATTTGTGTTGCAATATTGTCTTTTAGACTTTCACAGTCATAAGCCCATCTAAGATTCTAATATTTTTCTGCTCATCATGCAAACAGACTGGAGCCGGCAAAACATATAGTATGGAGGTTGGTTATTCCCATGGATAATTATGTCAAAGAGCCTAGCTGACATTTTTAATCAACAATATAATGTGCAGTGTATGTGTATAGAATTATTTTCTTCCTTTGAGCCAGGGCCCTGGTATATATGCTTGCGCTGAGGAGCAAAAAGGCCTACTGGTACGTGTAATAGAAGGGCTCTTTCAGTTCATTGAATCTGCTGGTGGAGAATCTGAGTACATTGTCAAACTCTCAATGGTAATAAAGCCATCGACAGCTGGTTGTCAGAGTTTTGGTAGCCAGAGTATTCACTGACAAAATACTTTTCCAAAAACATGTTCCTTCAGGTTGAAATATATATGGAGAAAGTAAGGTTAGTAGTTGCACGAAAGAATATTTTTATATCCTTTTAGTAATTGCTGATCTTAATCTATTTCCTCATATCAAAGTTCCAAATTTTTGCCGTTAAAAAAGGACTTTGAGCACCCCAAGGTTGTATCTGCTTGTTGTCAGCAGAGACCTTTTTGATCTGTCAAAAGGCAGCATTCAGGTTAAGGAGAGTAAGAGTCGTGGGATATTTCTCTCAGGAGCGACTGAGGTTAGATAGAATACTGTCTCCAAAATTTTCAGCTTCCAGTAAAATGATGCTTTCTGGAACCTTGAAATCATAAAGATAATTTTCAATGATTCTTTTCATAGTTTCTAGTCTCAATGTTGATTACATGGGCCTTCATGCTTCAGGTCTGTATTTCTGACACTAAGCAGGCACTGAAGCACCTCTGTGTAAGAATTTGCCTTAAATTCTGTTTTATCTCATTACTATCTTTACCTTCTTATTTGGAATTAAAAACTTCCAGGGAGGTATTGCTAATAGAGCTGTTGGTGAAACACGTATCCATAAACTCCAGCTTGTGCCATATTCTATGCTAGTGAGGCAAATTGTAGGTGTTTATCATGCAATGCTCTATGAGTACATGTTATACCTTCTGGTAGATGAAAGAAACTTGTTATTTTTTATGTTGTAAACTTAAGTTTTCCAGGCAAAATGTGATCGTTAACATCTGCAGAAATGAATTTGGTCAGTAGCAGAAGCCACTGCCTGTATATCATCTCTATTCAGCAGGGAACTCCCCAGAATACAAGGTATTTCAAATTCCTGATCTCTCTCTCTCTCTCTCTGTCTTCTAGTAAATTTCCTGAAAGATGTGGGTCAGTTTATTCTTATATGAGGTTGGCTCAACGACGCTGCAGTGTATACATACACCTGTTAGATCTCATCCATGAAAATGCTGGTTGGGGTGGATTGGTTCCTAATCCAGCCTTTGGTCCACTTATTAACTATTGCAAGAGTTTTAGTGACTTTTAAGTCGAAGACTCGAAAATAAGATACCATATGAAAAAAATGATAGTAAATTGGCATTGCATGCTCTGCTGTCAATTACCATTGCTTCCAAAGGCTGAAACTTGTAGTATTTTGCAAAGATAAAGGTAA
Source organism: Nymphaea colorata (assembly GCF_008831285.2). Lineage (NCBI taxonomy): Eukaryota > Viridiplantae > Streptophyta > Magnoliopsida > Nymphaeales > Nymphaeaceae > Nymphaea > Nymphaea colorata. Next base: position 13,366,606 of record NC_045147.1, read on the forward strand.
GCACATAAAAAGTTGGAAATAACATAACAAGGTATGCTTTTATTTATGTCTATAGTGCAACAAGCATAAATATCTGAGGAACCATGCAAAACAGGGTAGAAACTGGAAAGCTAATTCTTGTTGACTTGGCTGGATCTGAGAAAGTTGAGAAGACTGGAGCAGAGGGAAAAGTTCTTGAAGAGGCTAAGACCATTAATAAGTCTCTCTCAGCACTTGGAAACGTAGTCAAAGCTTTATCAAGTGGCAGTAAGGCGTAACAACTTTGTTTTCCTGAAACAATGATCTCTCAATTTTCTTCTTTTCGTCATGTCCCTTATTATTTACTTTAGCTTGTGGACTATCTCTATTTTACCTACCTAGTTCTCTTATGTAACTTCTCATGTTTACAGGCAAAGTGAATCATGTTCCATACCGTGATTCAAAGCTGACCCGGATCTTGCAGGATGCATTGGTCACTCACCTTCTACTTACCCCTTATAACATTGTTATGCACAACTTCATCCTTTCTTCTTTGTTTGCAGGATGGCAATTCTCGAATTGCACTTCTGTGCTGTTGTTCCCCAAGCTCCTCGGATGCATCAGAAAGCTTGTCCACTCTCCGATTTGGTGCTAGGTATGCCATAGTAAATGGGACATGATGCTTTGTGGTCTTAAGATGAATCTTATTATTATGTTGTTCTACATTTTGCAGGACAAAGCAGATAAGGATAGTGTCAAAGGTTTCTTATAGTAAAGAAAGGAAAGACCCAGAGAATGTAGAGAAGGTTATTCTCAAGCAGGAGGGTGATTGTCCGTGCAAAAGTGGAAGTATGAACAGAATTATAAAGAAGGTAATTTGTCGAGAACAAGCTAGCAAAACTATTAACTCTTCTTTGTGATGCATGTTTTATTTACATGACGAATGATTTGGAGATGGTGTGGCTTGTTAATATTAGTGGTGTTTGATAACTGGAACACTATGGTAGTGTTCCATGAACCTGTCTCAAAGATTGGGCAAATTCATGGAACACTTTTACCTCATTCTCTATGACAGATTCATGGATCACTAATGCAGTGTTCTTGTTACCAAACAGCCCCTTAGGGATATATGTTGGTCATAAACATATCAATTCTGGGCAGAAAACTGTTCTTGCAGGCTTTTTAGTCCCTAAATCCGCAAGCCTCAAGTTTATTCATCATAAACCTATGTGTCTGTTTGCATGGTGAGTTTAAAAATGCCAAGCAACTGATGTCTTATCTACTAGTGCATTTGGCCGCTAAACACATGTCCAGTCTTGGCCAGTTGGTCTGTTCTCTTGGCTGGGGTGGCACTACCATGAGCAGGTGACGTTCACATTTTCTGTAACACCCGAAAAATTTAGTCCCGTATTGAATATTGTGAGGGATCTTCAAGGACTTATAAAGAGGGTTATTGAATGGTTCCCTGGATGTGGCCTTGGTGCAGAATGATGGAGTTCAAGATTTTTTACTTAATACAAATTGGTAGAACATATGCTACTATATGTTCATGTACTCTCTTTCCGATGCTGGACTTAACCTTCTTCGTAATATACTAAAGTTGTCTTTGCGAGTTTTTCTTCATGCTTTGTTGGGTTGGATCCCTTAGACTTCTTTGTCTTGGCATACAACAGTTACAGCAGTATTTGAAGGAGGAACATGTGAATTTGCTGGAGGAGATGTTAATAATGGAAGGTATCATATTCGACCCATCAAACTCAACTGAAGATCTGGAGTCAGTTTCTGAGGAAACAGACGGTCAGACAATTTCAGTGCTGAGTAACGAAGTAGAACTACTTCTGAACAGAGTTGAGAAGGTAACATGTATCTGCACCACTTGCAGCTGTTGTTGTTCCCTAACTTGTTTTCTAATTGCAGTTAACAAGAGAAAATGCCATTTTGAAAGCTGCAGCTGCATCCCATCGGGAATTCTCCATACAGTCTGCACTGCATCTCCTATGTGAGTTCAAGTTGGATGTTTTGCTCTGCACTAGCTGTTCCTTGGTCTTCCTTTCACATACGCACAGGCACTCACAAACAAAGGTCTGATTCATCACTTTAGGTTTTCTCTTCTGTAATAGACATGTGACAGTGTAGAGATTACAGGGGCTGTCATAGGAGATGGCTGGAAAACAGCATTGCTGCCATTTCAGTGGATAAGTGTCTGCACATGGGCTTTGATAAGGGATAGCTGGACAGCAGCGACCTTACCAGTTTGGTGGGCACGTTGGGCTGCGGATTCCCTATTTGGAAGGGCCATGCCAGAAAAAAGATTTTGATGGAGAAATACATTAAAGTTGTTTAGGAATAGCAGCAATGGGAGTCGTGAAACCATCTTCTTGCACCTTGCACATCAATTTACTTTGGCTCCAACCATACTAGAATCTGGTCTGGCCAAAGGAATTGTTCTCTGCATGTTCTAGCTTCGCTAACTCTTGCCACGAGCACAACCATGGTTGAGCTTATAAACAACTTGAGACAAACGAAGAGAGTTCTAGCTCGCTAGTGTTTCAAGACTGAAAAAATCATTAGTCGGCTAAGCTTTGGCCAATTCCTTTACGAAAGAATCCATAACTTTTCTAAAAGTTAATAACATTTGGGCGTTAAATTTATTATTTGAAACAGTTCAACGAGTTGCTTTACGTAGACTTTGAAGGGAATTAATTTGAACTATCGACTAACGGATTACTTCAGCGCAAATTGTGGTTCATCTATGCAACGCAAGACCGGCTATCTGGCTGGATGGACACCGATAGATCGCTACTAAATAAGGTACTGCATGTACAGAAAAATTATATAATATGATCTTAAATCAGGATTAATCTTCCTTTTCGTAGTTCAAATTCATGTCAAAATTGGCCTGAATTGAGTCGTAGCGAATGGATTTTATGACCACCATTTAAGGGTGCTTGCCTGTTTCATAATCGATTTCATCGAATGGCTGAATATGCAGGTTGGTAGGTTCGAATTTCCAACTATAATAACACTGGTTTATACTATTATTATTTAGATATTTAATTACATTTTGAAAGATAATAATTAATATTTTTTTTTCAGATAGAAAGGAAGAAAGTGCTTTGGTTAGTGAAATTTTACAGGAAAAAACATTGTTCTACGTGATAGGAGGAGTAATTCATCATATTGTATACAAGAGAGTCTCTTTTGATATCTTAGGGTTCATATTCCCGGCCATACTTTGACTTGCACTTTAGTGGTCTTTAATCAGATATTCAAAACTTGGCCATCTACCAGTGTCTATCCCAATAGTTGCACTAACACTCTCAAAAACAAGGTCAAAGACATTATTGTAGTTATTGTTACTATATGCTAATCTCAATGACACCAGAACGGTAAAGTCAGCTTAAAGCAGGGCTAGGTAACGGTTCTGCCTGGCCCAACATGATAAAAAGACGGGCTCCTTGGCTCATTGGTTCAGTAATCAGACTGTCCACAACTAGACTTGAGGCTCAGCATGGTGAAAAAAAATATGTAAATATAATTAATTGTAATGAAATATATATCGGTTGAATAATTTATTTTAATTTTATTTTTATATATAATTTTATCAAATCGAGTCAAACTAACCACATCCAATTTTATAACCGGAACCCAAATCAAATTGCTCAATCCCTCCCTTTTCCTTCAAAAAAAAATAAAAAGGATGGTGCTCAAATGACCCAGAAAAAATATCCACCTATTTTAACGTATGCAAAAAAAAAAATGAAATGGCCAATAGAAATCGATTATGCATAGGCTGTTTGCCAGGTCTTCGAAACAAGGGCATCAATATTTCCGGATTCGGTTTTCTGGGTGTAAACATTTCCGATTTGATTCGAAAATCTACTGTGGTCGAATTCTACGTAATCCAATTTAGACTCAAAATGGATCCCATCGCTTAGTCCAACTAACTTAAAATTTCACATTTGTAAGTAATTAGGTCGAATTTTTGTTAGATGTCAGTGAGATATTAGATTCCGAATCAAATTTGGTTCTAGAATTGCAAACTGAAGTTAATTAAATCCGATTACTACTCATGTCTGCAAATCGGTAATTGGATATATCCAATTTGTCCACATTTCTTTCCCTTCAAGCGCTGGAAATAAAAGTGGATCAGGTCAGGATCCACCACGGATGCAGGTCCAATTGGGAGCCACATCGGGTCCTACTCTCCTAGGCCAACACACGAGCCGGCACACATGATGAGCTCGATCTTCCGTTCCTTGATCGTGTTTCAGAGGGACGGAGAGAGACGGCGCTCTCTGCATCAACACCGTCGCCGATATAGAGGGCGAGAAGGCAAGGGGACAGAGGGCGGGTGGTGCAGATGGGGGGAGAAGTCAAATTCCAGCTAGGCCAGAACCCTTACATCAAGCTGGTGCTGCACGCCCTTAAGCACAGGGTCTCCTCCGTCAACGGCATCCTTATCGGCCGCCTCGACGACGCCTCCTCCACCGTCGACATCGTCGATGCTGTTCCTCTCTCCCACTCTCAGATCGGTCTCCTCCCCACTCTCGAGATCGCCTTAATTCAGGTTTTTCTTTCTCATTGGTTACCTAGTCCTGCCTCTGATTCTTTTTCCTTCTCGTCCTTATTTGCCTACCCAAGACTCTGCGATGTTCATTATCGGATCCTCGTTCTTCTCGTCTTTGGAGTTGCCAATTTTTCTGGGTCAATCCTGATTTGATGTTCAGGCATGAAGAGGGTTTGCTTTGGTAGCTTTTTTCCTGCTCTTCTGATGGTAGTGACGAGAGATAAATTCGGTGATGGTTGTGCAGGTTGAGGAGCTTTTTTCTGCTGATGGGTTGAGTGTAGTGGGTTATTTTCATGCCAACGAGAGATACGACGACTCGGAACTTGGGAAGATCGCCAAGAAGATAGGGGATCATATCTCACGTTATTTCCCACAGCCGGCTGTACTGTTGGTGGGTGCAAGCTCCAAATTGTTATTTTGATCATTAATGTCTTAATTATGAGCTTTTCTTATTTTCTTACGCCCTGTTTGGTTGGAGGGAAAGGGAGGGAAAGGGATGGAGGGAAAGGGAGGGAAAGGGATGGAGGGAAAGGGAGGGAAAGGGATGGAGGGAAAGTGTTCAAAGTGAGTCTCTCTTGTCATGTTTAATAGGTCTTTTTCCATTTCTTTTCAGCTGGATAACAAAAAATTAGAGGCATTGTGCAAAAGCATTCACCGTGAACCAGTAGTGCAGGTAAATCTAATACAGTACAATCTTTTTTTCTCTCCTCCCTGGTTGAAACTTGGAGTCAACGTGGTGTTTGAGTTCATGTCTCATATGGTTGAAATTGTTGTTTTAGGAGATTTCTTATTCATTTGGTTGAGATCTCTTAGAGATCAATGGGTTACATGATTTACCTTGTCGTAATTGTTAGTTCGCTAATGCATTGTCTGCATTCGAGGCATTTAGCTTCAAATAACTATGAGAGTTTTTCCAATCTATTTGTACATCAAATTATAAACTATGAGAAGATTCATACTTTGTGGTTAAGAGGCATTATGGTTTAGAGGCTGAATTTATTTTACTTTTCTGGGCATCTTGTACAAGTAGATGCAATTTGTTTTCCTTTGTTTCTGCTTACTGACTGACTGAAGGTTCTATTTATGCCTCGTACAATGCACTTCTTTATTGGAGAAGGTAGCTGTTGTGAAGAAGCCATTTTTGTGAAGCAATCTGTCCCTTTCCCTAGGGATAGGCAGAAGTACCTTCATTAGTAAAAGAAAACCGTAACTAAAGGTCAGTTGCACCAAATAGAACATAAAACAGAATAAAGCATAAATATGAAAAAGGGGAAAAGAAAGCTAGCAAATGGTCCTCTAGTTAGCTGAAAATAACAGAAAAAGGGAAACTTCCAAGAAAGAAATGGTAAGGGTCTTCCAGCTTTTCATTTCTAATTTTGGAGGAATGATTGTCTTAGTTAGGGCTTACCATTTATGCACACAAACCTCTTGTCAGGTTATTCCTTCCTTTAAAGCACCACTCTAGTGAAGCTGTTCTATTGTTTTTGTTACCTGCACTTCTCTTTGGATGGCTCTTGAAGCCTCTTAAGATTCTTATTAGATTCTCATGTTTTGCATTTCATATGCTCTTGTTGGTTCCTATATATATTTATATATATATTAAAGGATTCAGTTGCTTTATTTATAACACAATGTGTCATTTGTTTCGGAGCAATTTCGTACCAAAATCTTGAAATTTTCCAGGAAAATGATTGTTTTCCTTGCATGGTTGAAAAAAGCACTAAAAGTGTGATTTGCTGCATGGCCCAGTAATGAAGAGAAGTATTTTCTCAGTGAGCTCATTTTGCTGGCAAAATTGAGTCACACCTCCATCCCTACAACTCTCTTTGCTGGAAAATGTTTGCCACCTTGGATTCATTACTTGTAATAACTAATAAGTAATAATCAACTGAAGACATTAACTCTAACTCTTCACCTTTCTCTTCTTTTCTCTTCTCTCTCTCTCTCTCTCTCTCTCTCTCTCTCTCTCTCTGTTGAGGAGAGGCTGTAGCCCCTTCTTCCTGGTATGGTTAGAGAACCAGGCTTCCTCTCTCTCCCTCCCTCCTGTCCAGATATGCTTTTGGAAGGATTAGTCAGGTGAATTGCAGCAATTGAGTCACATTTTATGCCCTTATATTTGTTCTTTTGGGATACATATTCATTTTCTCACACCATGTAACAAACAGTATGCCAAAACTCTTACATGGAAGTAGATTCTTGGTACTCCTCACTTTCCCTGGATTATTTTACTTATAGGGAAAAGGAAAACTCTTTCCTTTCACTCTCCTTGAAGATAGAGAGATCAGTTAGCCAATAAACTGAAACATCATTCTTGACTATGATGCACCTATTTTTCAACCCTATCCTTATTGAAGCTTGAAGTCCTTGTGCTTTGGGTTTTCTTCTCAGAACCACCATTTAATGAAACCATTTCCTCTTATCATGAGAATCATTCTTCAATCAAACTGTTCACATGCCTCCACTTCTAAAAATGTAAGTGCGTTCAGTCTCCACCTTTTCATGGCGTGGGGAAGCAAGAGATTTGCCTGTAATTTTTGTATAACCATATGCACTATCCCATTGAGTGGCATAAATCTCAAGATTAAATCTCTAAACCTCTTTGTACCTTTTGCTGTTTGACTTCTCACTTTTTCTGTTTCCATCTTCAAGATATTTTTGCAGCATGTTTTGCTGTTCCTCTTTCCCTTCATTTAGTCAATCAACTTTTTGTTTATCAAAAGAGGAGTTGAGCGATTGATAGCAAGATCCTGGGTGAATCTCATAATTTGTACTTTTTGCATAAATGCCATAGCCATGACGCTCCTTAATTTGACATTTTGACATGCTTATAACTTCAAAGTTTTTTTTTGTTAGAGCAGTTAGCTTCTATTCGTTACCTAAGTCATTGATTGGTTAATGGAGTATCTCGAGCATCACTGCAAATTGGTAATTTTAATGTTTATGGGTAACATCTTGGGTATGTATTGCAGAAACATTCTTTTTTATTTGTCCCAAAGAGTGAAGAAAATCAGTAACTTTTTGGACTTGCCAACACAGGAGGTGCATGTTCACCATCATCTGTTCTTGTATCTCTTGGTGTAAAACTGCCAAAGAATCCCTCCTTTCCCACCAGGAAAGAATCCTTATAGCTTTAACCTTCCACCAATGGATGCACCTCTAGGGTGTCAAATACTAGCTGTCCTTCAATTAGGTCCACCTAGTTATGCCCACAGAGCCACTATGGACATCAGAATTTTTTTTTTTTTTCCAGATTTTATCTATTGGGTTGATATTGCTAGTACTCCCTCAGCCATATGCTAGTGCCTTTGAGATGAAATCAGATTTGGTAACTGAGTCCTAAGTCTTCGACTGAAGCCGGCTGTTCTCTTTGGAACATCTGAATTAGCTTAGTTTGAAATATTTTAGATAACCAGTCTAAGTCCACGATAAAATCGACGTGTGAATTGCATCTAAGAAAATCGGTGATTGCTTTTATGATTTTCTTTCTTTCTTTTGATCTAATACCTCGTTCGCAGCCTAGTTTCTCAGCAGAGTTGCATTGACCACACCTAGTTGGTACTGCATTTCCAGCCGCTAAAGGTTATTGTAATTTATGTGCTTTATGATTACCAGCTTTATACTAAAGATGCATCAAAAGGTTGGCGACAGGCCGGAATAGATGCTAGTGTGCAACTGACTCTCAAAGAACCTTCAGCAAATACGGTATTGTCTGATTTTATTGCAACTGAAAAGTATGAAGAGATCGTAGATTTTGATGACTATCTTGATGATATCAGCAAGTATGTATAGACAACGACACTACTTCTTTGGTTATATAATCAGATTGCAACAGTCTTGGTAATACATTCTATTTTTGGTTTTCTGTTGTTGCACAGGGACTGGTTGAACCCGAGACTGTTCAAGTAGAAACGTGGCATCCCCAATTAACGTTCTGCAGGTCCCATTGTGATGGCTGTTCTTTTTGCTGTGGTCGAGCGAATTGATGTTAATGATGTAGTGGAATTGAATTTTGAATATTGATTTTAATTATACAGGAGAATTGAAATTTTAATATACTTTCCTAGAATTGTAAGTTTTGGTACTCTGTAGAACAAGTTTACTTGTTACCGGCTGATTTAGGAATGTCCAATTTCTCGTGGTAAGGAAAAGGGTGAACTTATATGGTTACCGAGGCTGATGCCTATTTCAATCGCTGAAGGAAAGAAAAATGACGGGGTGAATTTAGGTAACTAAACGGTAGGCAGACTTTGTATGGGCGATGAGTATCTCAGACAACAGCCCGAAGCTAACTGGAGGAAATTTTGAAGTCACTCTGCCTTTCCAGTTTAGCTGTCTCAAAAATGTTCATCGTCTTGTCTTCAACTTATTTCGGTTCCTTATTAGCCCTCGGGAAGAAAACAGCCAGCATTGCATTAGGGGAAACGTCTGTTTTCTTGACAGAAGAAAAAAAAAAGTACAGGGCAAATTCTTGACAGAAAAATTGGCAGCCAGAGGTTTACAACAGAGGCAGGCCAACTGCTCTAGACGGGAAAAAAATACGAAAAAAACCTACTTGGCCTGCCTCTCATTCTAAAGCAACGGTCTCGTTCACTTTTTCCGTTGCCGTTGGTGCAGTCAATTTCTCATGTTTGCCATTGCCTTTTGGCAAGATTAAGCCATAGCCTCCTTCTTTTCTTTTGTAGACAATATTTATGTCTCCTGAACCAAAACCATTATTAGTATCAATCACGTGTGCTTCATTTGTTTGCAAAAGATCATAAAAGCAATTCTTACCACTCTCCTCATTGCGGAATGCATAGAAGTCATGATCTATGTTCTCCAATTGCTGTACGGCTTCATCAACAGTCAATGGAGGCATGTCAAAATATTTAGTTCGTACAACCTGAAACAGTGTTTTATTGTAATTAGGAGATGTAAAAGGCTGCATTACTTAATCTTCTAATATAGAAAATTTCACAAGTTTTAAAGTGCTGCTAAAACGAATAAGCTGCAGTATTCCAATCGCAGTCACTAGATTTTACTGCACAGGAAAACATAGTCTGGTGAAAAGCACTTCCCAACAATGCTATCCAGAAAGCAACCATTGATACTATCTAAGGCTGTTGCCAATCTTCTCTAAATACTACAACTACAGTTTAGAAAACAATATGGAAAAATGGCATGCTGAGAGCTTCCTAGTGGTGTTGTGAAGCCAACGGATGCAAAAAATACTAACTAGACAAATCCAAATATCAGAATATTAGAGGACGGGTCACAGCATATGTGCAATAAAAACAATCCAAGATACAGAATACACATGCAAAAGCATAAGTAGTAAAATAATTTGAACAAGCTTCCGAAAGCAATTCATCGAGGAGCATCATGCACCAGTATTAAAGCCTATGAGGTTCAAGGCATCCCCTTAATGCTATGCACATTCCAGAAGCTGCAAGAACAACCTCAGAAAACCAATTTATTTACGGGACTCATGGCAAACATGGAAAACTCTAATGAAGCTGAAGACAGCAACAGAACAACATTGAAGATGGCATATCCATGACAATTGACAACTAGAAGAAAAGAACATAAAACAAAACTTCAACAGGTTGAGGAAAGAGAACCAGCAAATGAATCCAGTAGATGCAGGTTTAATCAGGAAGCTACTTGCTAGGCATGGCATTCACAGAACATCTTTTCAAACAATGTACAAGGTATTCATTCATCTTCTTTATCAACCTATCTAAAGCCAACTACTAAGATCTCAAGAAATGAGACTTGCTTCTAGCAGGCTAGCAGCTTTGCAGATGATGAAAGCAGGAACTAAGCAACCTGGAAGAAATCATGATGATTTGAATAAACTTCTTCTCTTCCATGGTTTACTCCAAGATGACAACCCGTAGGGATTCCTTTAGTGTGTGTATGAGAATGAGTAACGGGATGTCTGTGACACCCTGTTGAAGGCATCTTGGCTTCGACAAAGGCATCATTTTGTTGCAAAAATTTTGTCCCCCAAGATGCAACAGAAAATAACTGAAAAAGGGCTTACAATATGATTGAGTGTTGCAGACACTGGGTCTATAACAGTTCAAGGAGAAATAAAGAAGAACAATATGAACGTGGTTCAGCCTTTGGCTTACATCCACGATCTCCACAATTTCTCTTAGAGTTGCAGAAAGTGTTTGTACAGCTGACATGGAGAGACTCAAAATACGTTTCGCAGTACTCCATCCATCCTTTTAAACATGCCCTTATGAAGTGCATGAAAAGGGGAGGGAAGAGTCTCAGAGTCAGACAGATTGTCTTGTGCATGACACCCATTCAAACATGTCATGGCACCCTCCACCATTTTCCTTTTGCTTCAAAGGGACGAAAAGACAGATGAAAATGGCGTCAGACATTGCAGTCTATTGCCCATCTCTGCCTTTTAAAGATGCCCTTAACGTCAAGGTGGTGAAAAAAAAATTCAGCTGCTTGACAAATTAGCATCTGGTCTTTGTAACGCTAACAATGAAGGAAGATGCATCATGGGAACTATATAACAACCTTACAATTCACAGGGATCTACATACACACATTTGAGGTTTATGTTACGAGGCCTATGGAATCCATTATATTTTTAAAAATGTTAGTAGGCATTAACCTTCCCATTTTATATTTTCACTGGATTTTGCATCAAAGATCAACACAGTCCAACTTTGTCAAGTATATCAGTATATGCATTGGTTCCACATAGATATTACCATATTAGATTACCAGAGAACATGTTCCGGAATTATTTCAACACCAATGGCAGAACGAATAGTAGCAGTTGCAGTATTACAAGTCCTTACTCTCTGCAGCCACCACAGTTTTGGCAAGGCTATCTTTGATGTCAAATTGCATTACCAGAACCATAATATGTCTTGCCTACAAAGATATATAGGATCTTGCTGGATTATCTTTGGAAGACCTAAATTCAGAAAAACACGTCTCAACAATTATCAGATATCGTCGTGGACAAAAGAAGTTAGTGATTTTCCCATATCCCCCGAAGACTTGATATCACAACCTAAATGTAATGGTCAGACAGAGCAAATCTCAATTGGAACTGTTATAAAAGCATTATCATAATGAAGGCAGGAAGTTTTACATTCAGTCGACATGGTAAAAAACTGTTTCACATTATGAAGAGATGAGGAAGAATCTTCAATGTTCATGAAAACCCAACTATATATTCTTGCCTAAGGGCACAGAATCCTCTTCGCCTTCGCGTTAGCGGACACCCCATAGAGACATGTACTTATAAAAGCTTTCTGTTGTACGGTTGTAACACTTCTAATAAAAGCTCATTAGTTGATACTAATATGATCAACAGCATTCTATTTCTGCAATCCTGTTGTGCTCAGTATTTTAGTATTTAGTGACAAGCCCCTGAAGCAGTTCATCATCAGAAAATTCAATCATATTGCCTTGCTTAAGCTCTATCGGCATCTTGCTGTAAAGTTTTACAAATAACAAAGGCAGAAATTGGAATGGAGGAAATAGCTTAAAATTGGAGAAGATATTAGGCCCTGAAAACCACAACCAAATTTGTATACTTTATATTCGCCAACACTAGAGTAATATGATTCAACCATGAAATAAGCAGCAGTATAAATTGAAAGACAGCTCAACAACACCGGGTCTGAGATCGACACACGAACCTTCTCTATTATATCTTCGGTCTCCTCCTCAGCAGGAATGGGTTGCAAATCATCAGCAACCATTTCTGGCTCGGGCTCCCGAACCTTAAGGCGGTTGAACCCTTTCATGTGTCGCCCATGATCAGAATCCTTTTCCTTGATCTTCCTCAGCTTCCTCTGTATAATTGCAGAAACTAAATCTATGCTCCCATATAACGATTCTGCGTCTTCTTCAGCTCGAACCACTCCGTGTTTTTTGGTGAACAGAGTCACCTAAGATTCAACATTTTAAAAAAGAAAGAGAACATTCAGGGAAATCATGAAACAGATTTCCAGAAAGAAGGCCAAAAGAAAGACATCGCAACAGTTGATGGGATAATGTGAACCTAGTGAAAGAACTAAAACAGAAAATTCAACCAAATGCCTTCAATTTCGTTACTACCTCGCATCTCCGAACTTTAGGGCCTCTTCCGAATTCGCCACCCCGAAGAGACAGCCGGACGTCGACTTCTCTAACAAGATGGCTGTGTTTCTGTACGGCCTTTCCCACCTTCTCCTCTATATATTCCTTCACAGAATCCGACAACTACACACCAAAAAGCAACAACACCGGAAAAAAATCAAAAACAAAAACACAAGTGCTTTAGAACAAACAACAGAGGAACCCAAAAAAGAAGAACAAAAGAGGAGGCAAAAACGAGTGAGAGGCAAAATGCGAGGGCAGTACATCTAGGTTCTTTCCTTGAATGATAAGACGAACGGTGGAGAGGGACCCGTCCCAGGAAGCCATGCAGACTACCCTTCTTCCTCCACCTTTGAGCGGTGATGGTTGTGGGCAGTTGAAGGAAAGTGAGAGCTCCTTGGGATGGGCCATTGATGAAATCTTCCATGGCAGCATAGAAGAAGACAAAGAGCTGGTGTTCAGATTGGTGGCTCTGCTACTGATGAGATATCTAATCGAAGGAGCGAAACCAGAGGAGGAAGAGCAGCACTGGCTCGAAGGTAATGCAGAAATCGCCATGATGCCTTTCAGATATGAGCTTCAAGATGGTGAGTGTTGTCGTTGAGATTATGGGGGAGGGGAGAGAGAGAGAACGGTGGCTTTGAAGGAGAGGCTATTTGGATGAGGAGGGAGATGGCAGCATCCATATCTGAATTGCATTCGGTGCATGTGACAGTGTCCTGGTGAGGCCCACAAGGTGATAAATATCTGTTGTAATTATCAATTGCGGAATCCGATCTCTCTCCCCCTTCCCAATGAATCATACTTAGACCCGATATCCGACACTACTTTAAATCAACCCGACAAGCAAAAGGTCTAACATATTGTTTTCATTTTTAAGAATCGACATAAGATCGGATCCACTTTCAGTTCTATATAAATATTTGATTAGAGAATAGGCATTCAGTTCCTTAAAGTTTGAAAGTTTTTTTTTTTTGACAAAGTTTTCATGTTATTCTTACTCTCAATGTTTAGGGCTGCTTAATCGTTGTGACGCTACCATTTGCAATCTAGATGAATAATATATACAATCATTTGTAATCTAGATGAATAGTATATACATGCGTGGTTGTGATGCTACCATTTGCAATCTAGACGAATAATACATACAATCATTTGTAATCTAGATGAATAGTATATACATTCGTGGTTGTGACGCTACCATTTGCAATCTAGATGAATAATATACACAATCATTCGTAATCTAGATGAATAGTATATACATTCGTGGTTGTGACGCTACCATTTGCAATCTAGACGAATAGTACATACAACCATTCATAATTTAGATGAATAGTGTATACAGAAGAAATCAAACTGATGACATACACAACAAAGATCAAACTGATGACACGGTGTTTAAACATTAATCAACTACACCAGCTATGCTATACTCTTTGAAGCAAGAGGTGGGATGTGTGGAAACTGACATTAACAAGACTCGACCAAACATCCAGAAGAAGCTGCATCCATTCATGAAGGTGGTTCAGTTGGTCCTGTTTTCATCACTGACTTCAAATTTGTTGTCAACTTGGGAAGAAAACATCACACTCAATTGTGATACAGACTGGCTCAAAGCCTTTAGCCAGGTCCATTGGTGGTCCAAATGCAAACGATGTGTATGTTTGCATTTGATGTAACTGGAGATCGGCCCAGAGCACTTATCCGATTTAGATATTTCGTTTTTAGACATCGAGTGGTTTATTCATGACAAGAAAAATGTATTTAATGCATTGAAGTTGGACCTTTTGGTTCCACGTCGAAGTTAAGAAGAGAATTTCACATTGTTGAATTTTGATGGGGAAAAGCAATGGGAGGGATGTCAATGCATGGTTCGGATATAATATGATGTTTAATATGAATCTGACTTCATGAAATTAGATCTAATAAGATTTTTTGTCCGACTAGTAAGTGAATGTGAATATGGTATGGCTTTTCTTACGTATTCATGGGTATGCTATTTTTATGGATATATGAATCCAATTGCATGAGATGGTTGTCCATCAACCACACGATCTCCATCCAAACATGGCCGGAGACATCTAGTCACATCTATCATTAAACCATGTTAAAATAGTTGTTTCAATTGGAGATACTGGGAGATAGGCTCCCCTATCATTTTATCATTTTATTGCAAACGAAGAACGTGTACAAAAAGAATGGATTTTAACATTTTGGATGTTGCCGGATGTATAAAATTTAAAATTTTGTTATTAAAAAACAGTCAATACATTGGTAGTAGCAACAATTTATGTGTGACAATGGTTTATGACGGTTTAAGCGATACTTTATAATCTTTTTGACAATGAATTATTAAATTTTAATCATCTAACAACCATACAACATGTGACAGCATTGACTTTTTCTATAGGGCCTGTTTGATGGGCATGATATTTCTTGTAGCACTGAAAATAAAATTCAAATTAAAAAAAAATTCCATCAAACTTCGGATTAAAAAAGTAACCATTGGGTTGTCTTTCCAATTTTTTTTGACCCCAATGGATGGAAAAAAAGATTCCAGGATGAAAAAAAGTAACAATTGGGCTGTCAAAGCATTCATTAACCCAACCATTCTCTTTTTTCATCTTTCATTCCTATCAAAACTGAAAAATTTATTTCCTGAAACATAAACCCAAAGTCCAGCAAGCACAATGGGGTTTTGAAAATCTAGATTTTGTTTCCATTTCTTCAATTCCTGAAATAAGTTTTTGGAAACTTTTTTCCAACTCCATATTTTCAATGCATCAAACCACCTCATAAAGATACTATGCATCTATCCCGTAAAAAGTTTCCATTATGTGCATCTGCATGTGGAGGCCTCCCCTTTCTCAAGCCCTTATTATTAGTGCAAAAACTCACTATATGTACCTCTTTGCCTAACAAAAGGTAGGCAATGTGAGAGAGAGTAAACCCATCTCTAATTGTCTCTGCCCACTAGTAAGTTATTGTTGTGACACACCAGTCTCTTAAAATTTCTTCACACTTAACTCTCACAACTATTAAAATTTAATGTGCTGCTGATTATGTGCCAATCTAGTTTTCATACACACTAGTTTCTTAAAATTATATATATATATATATATATATATATATGTGTGTGTGTGTGCCTGACCAGATATAAGTATTTTTAAACTTGTGCCCCTCCAACCAATTTTTTTTGGCTCCGCCACTGCCTACGGGTCTCCTATTCAAAAAAAGGAAGTGGAGAAAATTATTACCTCAAGTTGGATAGAGATAGCCGTTTGCAACATGCACACAAAGGCATTCTAACTTGGATAAATAGCAATTTTTTTAAAAGGACGTTTGATTTCCCTTAATCTAAAATCCTTAGGATTCGAGAACCGTGGATTTAAGATTGGACTATCCCCCTTCTGATCTTAAATCTGACTTTCTCAATGCAAAAAGACAAAAACAAGGATTTCAAGAGTGGATCTTAGGTTTGATCTAGGATCCTTAGATTGATAAACCATGGATGCCAATGTGGATCTTTTGCCATATCAGCAAAAATATGTCACATCAAACCTAAACTAAATGAATTTTTGCAAGAAATATCACATAATAACAGCTTTAATATTTGTCTCAATCATTAAACCGTTTCCCTTATAATCTTCTGAATATTTCCTAGAATATTCAATGAAGCACACCAAGCCCAGACTCTTAATTTGGCAAATCCTAACTTGTCTCCTACAGCATAGCATCAGTTTTTATATAAAAAAAGATTAGGAACCAAGATAACTAATCATTTATCCAATCTCCCTATAATTTTTTTTAGATTTTCAAAAATCTTTAATATGAAACTCAACTTGGTTTATGATAATGAAGTGTGACAATTAGTTAGTGTCCATTTTGATTGTCCTTTTAGGTGTGAAATGGAAGCAAGTTGTGAGCAAGTTAAATTAATTCGTCATACATAAGACCCATAGCATGGGTTTTCTTAAAATAACTCAACAAATAATATTGTACTCAGCTTCAACTTATTGACTTGTTCTTTAAGCAATGTATATACTCGTATAGCGGTTTTAGACCTCACTCTCTTCGTTCTTAAGCTTGCAAACAAACTTCCACACAACCTGACGCATTTTCCGTCATTTTTGTGAGTATGCTAAAAAACATTGCCATAGATCTCTTCAGTGGCGGAGCCACATGGTGACTGGTGTCGGCACACGAGTCTTTGATTTTTTTTTTTATCTTTAAATGAGCATCTTTAAATATTAGCTTCCAAATCCATCTTTGCTGCCTCCATTAACAAGAGAAAAAGGTGTGGGGATATTGGTTTCCTTGTTGAAGACCTCTATAACTCGACAACTTCCTTCTTGTCACACCCTTAAAATTTAGTTTTTTATTGAGTGTTGAATGATATTTTTCATGGTTCTAACCTTTTAAAAGGCCAGAATTGAAATTGCTAGAGAATGAGTTCCGATTCGCCAAACTTGGAGTCCAAGCACAATGTGAGATCATACAAAGTTGTTGTAATGGCATCAAAGCATGTCTTTAATACTCATACATATATACATGCACTGCACGGATATGTGTGCTTTAAGGGAAGGGAGGAGGGAAAGATTATAATACCATAAAAGTTTAATAATGTAGTATGAATTAGTTAAGTGATTAATTGTTTTGGATACTAGTTTCTAAGATTAATTTTTTTAATATGTAGCATTGGTAGAAAAAGTATGTGGCAGATGAGGCTTCCATGATACCCTTCAATTCTCGGGCTCGGGCCAGCCTGATGATAACTGGCCTGCCTATAGACAGGCTGTGTTTGGTATCAGGTACCAGCCGACGGCTCAGCCTAGTGCCCATGTTTATTCCATATAAGTAAGGAGTCATCTAAAAAGTACCAAGATTGCTTTTCAATAAATGAGGCTTTAAGACCCATTTGTTTTTAATAAAGTCACAAGAAATGGCAAGCTAAAGGAAAACTTAAATAATTTCTCACTCTTAAAAAGGTGGAAAAAAAAACCATGATACATGCTGGAATCGAGCAATTAAAATAAAGGAAAACTTAAATATTTTCTAAAGAAATGGCAAGGTAAAGGAAAACTTAAATATTTTCTCTCTCTTAAAACAAGGTGAAAAAACAAAAAAAAACCACGATACATGCTGGAGTCGAGCAATTAAAATAAGCGTCTTCCACTAAATCGGTCGTGTAAATTAGGCCAATAAGAAATGGATTTCGATAAAAACATGAAAACATTCTACTGCGATAAAACAAGATATACAGAAACATGTACATATAAAGGAACACAAATTTGAAAAAATGGTGACATTTTTTGTATGCCCGAAGACAACTGCCATTTTTGCGGACGCTATCGAAATTATTGAAAAGGACGAAGGCATTTATGGGAAGAAATCTTTTGCAGGGGAGACCTCGCAGAAAGCACAGGTAGCTGACTCAGCCGTTTCTTGACCGTCCATTATTTCCATCCAACCGTTCATCCGCTCCAGAACTCTTCGGCACGGATCGATGTTGGTAGCCGTCCATCTTCTCTAATCGAACGGCCAGAAGTTCTTTCCATGAGTAGGAAAAAAAAAACACGCGGGATCGGAAAAATTCGAAAGGTCACGGGCGTGCCGTTATTTAAGCGACCTCCCGCCCCCTCTCCGACTCCAATCTCGTGGCGTCTCTCTCCTTTTGTTTCTGCGTCGTCTCTCTGTGAAGAATCTCTGTTCGGAGGAAAGAGGAAAGGTAGCAGCGATGTCGGGAAGAGGCAAGGGAGGAAAGGGCTTGGGCAAGGGAGGAGCCAAGAGGCACAGGAAGGTGCTGAGGGATAACATCCAGGGAATCACCAAGCCCGCCATTCGTCGCCTTGCTCGCAGGGGAGGCGTCAAGCGCATCAGCGGCCTCATCTACGAAGAAACCAGAGGGGTTCTGAAGATCTTCCTCGAGAACGTCATCCGCGATGCCGTGACGTACACGGAGCACGCCAGGAGGAAGACGGTGACGGCCATGGACGTCGTCTACGCCCTCAAGAGGCAGGGAAGGACCCTCTACGGTTTCGGCGGTTAGAGGGCTTCTCTTTCCTTTGTTCTCTTCTTGGTTGGTTTTGCCCCTTTCGGTTGCTCTGGGTTGTAATCGTCCTTGGTGATGGGGACGTCTGAATCTGTCAATCTCAATCTGTTAATGAAGAAAACGCTTCGTTCTTTTTTATGCCTCTGTGTTTACCTTTCCATCGATTTCATCATTGGGTTGCGGTATTGGATTGGCGCAGAAAGGGGGACGTTGTGTCGTTTCCACTGAATATTTTTCTAATTTAGTTGCTTTAAAGTTGCAGTGTTGGCCAATGTATTTCTTGGCTACCTTCTCAATGTGCGAATCAGAGCCCTATTCTTTCATAGAAGTGATTCAAATAATTGTTCTGGATTGGAAAAATGATATTAGATTGGTCGTGTCAATTGGTTTGAAGTAGTTACTACTGTTAATTGAAAAGGAAGCAATCATTATTGTTCAAATAAGTAATCTTTACGTACGAGCTAAATTGTTAAATTCAAGCTCTGCAGTGTCTGATTGTGAAATGTCATGCGTCGCTTCTTTCGTTGTCTTTTCGTAGAGGCTGATGTGAAGCTGTTGTTATAGTCTTTAGAAAATGTTGTTTTACTTATCATATCCGATCGATGTAAACTATATTCAAATTGAATCAGGTTATGCAATGTTAGACAGATATCTACCGTTAGAGTGGAGCAATCCTCCACTCTTATACAAATTGAAGAATGAACCGTTTGCAGAATGGCAATCTGCCCTACTGCAGGGCTATGCAACCCCATATAATTTTTTGGGGATTTCAAGACTTGTAACAATGTTGTCGAAATCGTTTTCGGGGATCGATTCAATCGAATCGGTTGGGAATCAATGAAAGTAATCGTCTGTTTATGCAATGTCATTTTAATGAAAGTAATTAAAGAAAGGAAATTTCTTAACATTTTTCTTAAACGACCAAATGACATGTTTGCCGCCGATTCGTTTAAAATCGTCTGTTTCAGGCCAATTCATCGTTCTCTTGATACCAATGGTTTGCATCTCTGATCAGTTGTGGCTTTTTTTTGTCTATTTGGCTTTGACGTATGATATGGGTCCATTTCTCTTTTCCTTCGTCCTGAAAAATTGCTTGTTTTTACAGTCATGTAAATTATAGCTCAACGATTGTCATTTGTTCATAATCGGACTTCTGAATGAAAGTCCTTCTGTAAGCCACTTGACAACCACCAATGGATAATCTATGGGATCGACAATTTAACTGTATTTGATTAATCTCGGATTAACCTCCCTTGCATGATGTGGAAAGTTGGAATTCAACTTTAGTCATTTAATTTCTTTTGGGTTAGCCATGGATAATGCATAATTGAAATTGGGTTACGAATTATGCCCAAGTTTTGCTTGTTCGCCACCATTGATGCCAGAGCTGCACCTGATCATACCAAAGAGATATACATATTGTGGACCAGTGATCAGAATCTTGAAGGCCTCCAACTTGAATGTTTTAAGCTAATCTGATAGCGCTGGGCGCGTGGAGCTCCTCTTGCCATGCTTCCTTCAATCCATTTCTTGCTATTCACAAGCACTACTATGTTTAGTTCGGAAACGTGCAGAGTTATATATTGGCGGATGAACATGCAAACATCAACCATAAATCATTAATAAAACTATATATATATATGCTATCACTGATTTGTCTTTAGAATAGGTAGGTAGAAGATTTCATTGAAATAGGTAGGTAGAAGATACATACTTTTACACAAGTTGTGCTCGTTAAGAAGTAAAAGTCCATTTTTATAGAATTATATCTTTCTCAAAGATATTTTTATTTTTTAAAGTTATACAAAACCATTGTACAGAAAATATATATAGTACATTTATGCTTTCTTCGAGGATATATCCTCAATCTGCATAAAAGTATGACACACTAAAATGTATACTAAAATAAAGACGCATAGTTTTAGCAAAACTTTTGCACGTTTGTCTGCAAACGTATTGCTGTTAATTTTTTTCTCCTTAAGGATATAAAAAGTCTACATTTTTATAAAAAAGCATAAATCTATTTGCCAGCTAGCCCTTTGCTCTCCTGGTTTCAAGCGGCACACCATCTGGAGAGCCACGGACCCCTCTTATTGGCCTCTAAACCAACTGTGGACACAATCCATGCAAATTCTTATACACCAACGTAAAACAAGGGCAGCCACATGCACATGCAGAAGTGCCATCCCCCATCTGGAAGGCGAAGCACAGGCAAGAGACGAAAGACGAAGGAGAAGGCGGTGATGCTGATGGTGACGATGATAATGGTAGCCATGTTCTGTTCCCGATGAGGAAACTGTGCCCGAACTTCGACAGAGAGGATGCGCTCGACACGGTTCTTGAGGTGCCCGTTCCGGAGGAGGTGCTCACGCAGTGTGGTTCGCCCAGAGCCCGTTCATGGCAGAACGTCAGGACATGGCTGAAATGCTCACATGCTTCCCCCGATAGGATGATGCTGACTGGCGGCGGTGCCGGCAGCCGCGGTGCAAGCAGCTCCGAAATCCAGCTTCTGCTCAACGTTGTTGGCGCTCCGTTGATCCCTTTGGCTGTTCAGAACGAGCAGCCTGCTAATGGGTCCATCAAGGATCATCCCATCGTAAGGATTTCATTCATTCTTTTGCTTTCTGCACGGAGGTTGTACACTTCTTTCGCCTTCTCCCTCTCTGCCACTAAATACTTCTTCTTTCTAGAAAAAAAGGAAACCAGAATTCCAACCACATAAAATTCCTTCTGGCTTGCATTTCTGTTGTTGTCTTTTTCTGTTTGTTATCCTTGGATTGCTGCTAATTCTTCCCCAAAGACATAAAAGTATCGCCAACTGGAGCCATCTATCCTTAGAAATTTGCCGTCAAGATCCAATTTCTAAGGTCCAGCGGCTTAGAATCTAGATGACCCGTTTAAACCAAGCTTGCATATTTTTCCTTTGATGACCAACATTGTTGCTTTCTATAGGAATTTTTCCCCACCTTCAACAACAAATTAAGGTAAATTTGAAGAGTAAGTGCAGGAGTTCTAACTAAGAATGTCATGTTAATTACGATACAGAAAAGAATGGGTAATCATGTTGGTGCATTTTTGAAAACTTGGAAAAGGAAAGGCACTTCTCTTAGAAGCCACATTCAGAAATTGCCGATCCTCTACTAGAAGATTGGCACCTCCTGTTATGAAAGGAAATCCAATTGTTTGACATGCATCTATTTTCTCACTGGAGCTGTCGCCCAGGAACAAAAATCGGGGTGATGCAAATTTCACCTTTGTGTCATCAAATTACAAGGAGCTCTTCATAAGGTTCGCAGGATACTCTCAACAGTACACTGTCATCTCTTTGCAGACGAAATGTGTAATCTACATGTTGGGCAATCGTGACTTCATCTCAATTTGCTGCACATTCAAATTCATTCCCTATGTTGTATTCCCTTATAGGTTAAATGTTAACAAACTCCAAAACAGGGCATGGTTATGTGCTTCTATCAGACTGCAAAATATGGCATGGCTCTGTGCTTCAATCTCGCATTGCAGCGTGTCTGCTCTGTGGTATAAATAAATATTGAAATTGCTGATTGTGTTGCACAGGAATCTTCAACTGCTAAGTATATAGTTCAGCAGTACCTAGCTGCAACCGGTGGTTTGCAGGCAATGAGCTCGTTGTCAAGCATGTATGCAATAGGGAAAGTAAGGATGAAAGCTTCGGAATTACATCAGGGCGATGCGGGTAAGCCGCGAAATGGCAGTGAGCTTGGTGCGTTTGTGCTGTGGACTAAGAACCCAGACCTCTGGTACTTGGAGCTGGTGCTCTTCGGTTACAAGATGAGTGCAGGAAGCGATGGGAAGTTAGCTTGGAGGCAGACACCATGGCACCAGTCTCATGCTATGAGAGGTCCTCCTAGACCTCTACGCCGCTTGTTGCAGGTAACCATGACATTAAATACATCTACCAGTCACAAGATGCACCACGCTGCCTTAGTTTCTTTTTGTTTAGTAGTTTATGATAATGACAGTGGGAGATGAAAAATGTATGGTGATGGAAATGAAGAAAAGGGTAGAAGTAATATAATTTTCTACCACCTCCTTGCTGTTGATTGAGCTAACTCCATATACAACTCACTCTATCTACATTTGCCGAGATCATTTCTTGTTGTGGCGACAAAAGATTCACTATAAGTGCTAATCCCCAAGTTGTTTCCCTGCAGGGTCTAGATCCAAGGACAACAGCCAATTTGTTCTCCAATGCCAATTGCATAGGAGAGAAGGTCATCAACAATGAGGACTGCTTCATCCTCAAGTTAGAGACAGGGACCCAAACCCTAAAAGCAAGGAGCAGCTCCAGCTTGGACATCATCTACCACACAATATGGGGTTACTTCAGCCAGAGGACAGGGCTCCTCCTTCAATTTGAGGACACTCATTTGCTTAGAATGAAGGGCAAAGGGGACGAGAGTATCTTTTGGGAGACCAGCATGGAGTCCACAATAGAAGACTATAGATTCGTCGAAGGGATCAACATTGCACATAGTGGTAGGACACTAGTCTCTTTGTTTAGGTATGGGGAGCCCTCCACCAGTCACAGGACCAAAATGGAGGAGACATGGACCATTGAAGAGGTGGACTTCAATATCTGGGGTTTGTCTATGGATTGCTTCTTGCCACCTGCGGACCTCAAGAGAGAAGAAGGCGACTAACTTATTAGCTGCTTGGCAGGCTGTTAAAAGGATCCATCATCTTTGCAGTATGAAGCATGCAAAAGAATGATAGAATGCTTAAAAGTTTTCTTTGTTAATCTAACCTACTTTTTGTTGATAGTCTAGTCTCGAGGACGGGCCTCTCTTTTCTGAATGTCTCAATGCAGGCCCGAGTTTCTCAGACAACTATCAAATAGAAATCTTACGTAAATGATGTACGTGCCATTTGTGATTCTTTCTCTCCCTTGTATAAAGAAAATCATGTCTTGTTATACAGGGTACATGAACAAGTGTTAAAAAAATTCGACATTTGCGTTGTTTGTTGCCCATATGACTCTGATTGGGAAAGCAATAGTCTGAGATTTGGGGACTACCGAGGAAGTTGAAATATAGCTTCCTGTTTAAACAAAAGAAGCCGAAAGAGCATTCGCAGGGTGCTGAAGAAGACATCTGCTGGCTTTTAATTTTCACTAGTCGTATCTTCTGTAAGTTGGC
Source organism: Nymphaea colorata (assembly GCF_008831285.2). NCBI lineage: Eukaryota > Viridiplantae > Streptophyta > Magnoliopsida > Nymphaeales > Nymphaeaceae > Nymphaea > Nymphaea colorata. The sequence goes on from NC_045147.1 coordinate 13,390,463, forward strand.
TGATCCAGCCATTTTGATTCAGATCACAGTTACTATATTGCTGAAGTCTTGAAGTGATCGTGTGTGTATGTGTATGTGTGTCTGCGTGCATGCGCGAGTGTTGTAAGTGTGATATTTTGACAACCTAACACATTATTACTGTTTATAAATTTGTCCTAAAAAGTATAGGGTAAATCTATGAAATATCGTCTCATTTTTTGGGGGGCAGATTTATAAAATAGTGTCAGTGTATTACCGCTGGTACCTCAATAGAACTGAAAACCCGGATGAGATTTTCTTGTGAACCAAGAGTTCAATTCCAAGGATGCATCACATAATCCAATATTGTAGAAAATGGTTTCACTGCCGTATCGGTTTATTCGCCAGTTGGATTGAACATCGATACATAGCACTGCATATTGGCCTGTATCACCTATTTTTCGTCTTATGAATCTAAAATCTTTAAATTGATTTAAAATAAGAAAAGTAAATACCATGTATCGGCCTTGAGTCCTATCGAATCCTGACAGATACACACATTTCGGCCATACGTTCTATTATGGAGCAATATTGACAACATGGGCCATAATCTGATCAGTGTGCCAGAAAGAGCTGGAAATACCAGAATTGGAGTCTGGATTTGAGTCTTTCAAGTTGAAGAAATCAAAAGTTCAGTAGGGGAGTGCTTCTCGTGGCATAAACTGAACTGGTAGGAATAGGAATGCATAACTGGTATGAATGCATAACGAGTGAGCCGAGCTCTAGCTCAGCTCAAATCACAATATTTCGAATCTCATACTGTTAGGCTTGAGCTCAACTCAATCTAAAGTCGAGCTTTAACCGTGTCCGAGCTCAAGCTTGACTCATTTAAGCTCATAGAATATATGTATATAAATATATGAAAATGAAAACCATGAAAAAGGTATTAAAATTCATAAAAAAAAATACTGATGTACCCCTAAGATTAATAAACAAGGAAGACACGAGCCAAGTACAACTTATGTAACTTGAACTCGAGCCCTTTATAACTCGAGTTTTAGCTCAAGCTCAAGGTCAACTCGTTTATTAAAGGAGTCGAGCTCAAGTAGAGCTTACACAAGCGAGTTCAAATCGAGTTTGAGTTGGCTCGATTCATTGTACATCCTTATATACTGGCACTGGCAGGGTTCAAACCCAGCTTAACAGTTGAAAGAAATTTTATACTGTTCTTTAAGAAGCAAATGACCCCTTTTTGGGACACATTTATTACCAAATTTTTGGTATGAAATTTTCACAATCTGATCAAGTTAGAATTTAGCATTTTCATTATTCCACACTTCAATACATGCAATTAGAGCAAAGATTATAACCGCTATTGTCCCAAAAAGCACATACAACGAGATGCCTGCTTTTGCTGGCTCGCTTCGTATGCGTGAAACCAGTCAGTTTTGGTTTAGATGATAAAATCTTTCATCAATCTGCAATTACACATTATTCCATTTGCCATGTTAACTATTTTGTAGGTCCAACCAAAGAGCTTATCATACTTGCTCTTAGGTTACTGTGATCATCCTTCTCGGGTCGAGTACTTTACTTTACTATACCCGACCCGACCCGACCCAGGCCGAGAGGAGAATAGATTTCCAGGGGAAGGACGATTCTGTCATAGCGTAATAAAAGTACGCGTCAAGTAGAAATTTAATACACGCGCAAAGAAGGGTCCAGTCCTTTTTTTCTCTTACGTTTTCAACCTTCTCAAAAGCAACGGTAAGAAAAAAAAGGCAAACGCATGGGCAGCGAAACCGCTTTATTACTACACACCGCTACCTTTATATTTCCCCAAAACCATGGGCGCGCTTAAATTTTAACCACTCCTCCGGCGCTCTAACCAAGAGCGAAACATGAGATGATAAAAAAACCGAGGCGGTTTCTTTCTATTCGTTCAAAAAGTAAGCGAGGCCGGTAAATTATTCTCTGAGGAACCCCTCCCTCACGGGAACGGTAGCTGGCGACCAACCATTCGCAAATGAAACTCAGTTGAAGACGTAACAAGGTCTAGAAACTTACAGTTATCGTCAAATTCCGACAAGCCGATAATTTCTCCCAGCAACGGAGTAGATGACGAGGCCCTGAAACTCGAGAGAGATTCAAATGTTTGAAGCAATAACTCACTAAAAGAATTGCCAGAAATTTCCCGCAGAAATCAGGACCAAAGCTTTTTTCATTACAACAATGGCTACATCCAAGCGAGCCTTTTCACCGCTTCAAATGACAACAAATCCTTCTTGGTTCTTACATAAAAAAGGAGAACGAGAAGAGGAAAATATGTTCCTGCTCCATCCAGGCTTTTCATTACAACGATGGCTACATCCAAGCGAGCCTTCTCACTGCTTCAAATGACAACAAATCCTTCTTGGTTCTTAAATAAAAAAGGAGAACGAGAAGAGGAAAATATGTTTCTGCTCCATCAGATCACACGCATATTGATCCATCGAGCCATATTTACAACAACGGAGGAAGAAAAGCATATTATATGGAAATCGATAGCTATAGACCTAGTTTATGCCGCGGAAAGCGGCTACCGTTCATGGATGATCGGGGCAGGCCAACCTGGAAGCTATGGCGGAGTGATACATTGCGTCGTGCCAGTTCTCCGTCGAACGGAGCTCCTTCCTCAGTAGCCTGGCCTTCTCCGCCGTCAGCCCCGCTCTGTTCGCCCCCGGCGGTTTCCTCTCCTCTTTCTCCGCTTCGTCCGGCTTTTCCCCGGCCTTGGAGGACGATTCCGGCGCGGGATCGGTCGTTTCTCGGCCGATTCCGAAGATCGGAGCCCACCAGGGCCGCTTCGAGTCGGAATCCATCATCGCCCCACGCATTATGTCCGGCGTGGGAGCGCCCTCCCCGACATCACGCTTCGCCATCGCGACGACGACGGGTCCGCCATCGGCTGCAGACTGGGAGCGAGAGGCGGAGGCAAACGGAGAAGAATGCGCAGACGAAGATGGGGAGAGGAAATGGTGAGGAGCGAGAGACGCCATTGATGTTCTCTGCAGAATTAGGGTTTGCAGCATCGGTTGGTGGAACCGGGGGAAGAACGGTTGGGGGATTTGGGCATTAAATAAAAAGCGGGGGCGAGTGGGGATAAACTTGGTGGGGACAGTTCGGATGAGGCAGCAGCGTGTGTGATGACGTGGGCGGGGGAAACGGTCAAATTGGCGGAATCCGGCGGTGGATACCGGCATATTCCGTCTTCTCCGGACAGGTCGGAGACGAGGACCCGGTATGGGTCCAACCCGTCCACATCTTCGGACACGGCCCTTAGCCGAGAACCGGTGGGTCGGGTTCACGTGGAGGGAGGAAAAGAAGTGAAATAAATCTCTTTATCGTGCTTGAAGAAGGAGATGTAAGGGACGGACATTTTCAATCCATGTTTACAATTTCTCTCCTATCAAACAGGACTTTAATAATTCTATTATTAAACTTTACGGTGTTGCGAAAAATAGTAGTTTAGAGTCAGATCCGGACGGGATTTGAGAGAGCCACAAGTTAGAAGAACCCTGTGGATCTAATCCATCCAAATGCCTACTTACAATTTAGGCAGTTGGCCGCCAAACCTGATTAAGCATGTGCAAGTTCAAAGCTGAGTTTGGTATCGGATCTGAATATGGAATATTTGAAACTCTATCGGGTCTCTTCTCAAAATCAGGCTTGGATTCACATGTCGACAAGCAAAACCGAATTCGAACTTTTACATGTATACTACATCCATCGGAACTGGATAAATTTATCGAACATGGGGAAGATATCCCATGGATTTCAAATATGACAATTCGAATTTGAGTACGTCTAAGAAGATATTGAATAACATCCACAGAGTGGTACCCATATTGATTACAGAATTTTACCATCCCAACAGATCCAGACAGGAGTGGAGTTGCTGTCAATTTCAGCAGTGGCTGAACCGGGTCCAAAAAGGTCGCAACTTGGGTGTGCCACCAGACTATTGGACTAATGGAAACCACAAGAACACTGTGTCATTTCTTTCCAGGTTCATGTACATGGGCGATTTTTAAGCCACCAGCCCTTCGAGAAGGTGAAGGAAAAAAAAAAAAAAGGGTATTCAAATCATGGTTCTAGCTTTGAATCATTGTGGATGTGGTTGGTTGCTGTCGATCCTGATGCAGATCCAAGAAGAGATCCGCTGGCAACTGGAGCTAAGGCTAGGGCTGCACACGAGCTGAGTCAAGCCTGAGCTTGGTCAGCTCGACTCGGCTCAAAACTTGAGCTCTAGTTCCGAGTTCCTTATAGCAAGCTTGAGCTCGACACCAGGTCTGAAAAGACGAGCCCATAACAAGCGTGCACCTTTTAATTTGCTTTTGTAGAAAGAAGAGGGTTTTGGTAGATACTAATTCTGCAATCCTCGTTTAAATGCAACGTTTATGTCTTCTATCTAATTTTGCATTTTTATCTTACCAAATCAAATTGCAGCCAGTTGGATTCAATCTAGATTTGGATCCAAATATGATCTGCTTGCAATGATCTAATCTACAGTTTTAAAGAACCCACCTCCTTCTCTTTCATTATTGTATGTTACCATTTAAATTAGATTCTACACAAACTCAACTCGATCGCTTTTTTACTGGATTTTGAACCTACGGCTTCTACTAAATAGATTTGGATCTGGATTTAATACAGCACATCCTGAAAACCAACATAATTTCACCTTAATCCCTTCTTAACTGTAGTTAAGGAACTTCTTATCTGTGTGCTTAACTTCCCTTCGTAATGCTCTCGAAGTTATAGATGGTGATTGTTATTAACTATATTATAATATAACTCTTAGTTCATGAAGCAATGCCATCGACGTTTTTCCCTTTTTTTTGGTTAATATAAAATGGCTTGCAGCCGCTGTTTCTGCAAAACAGGGTGCTTCAATTAGAGGCTAATCTATGTCAAACTGGAAATACAATATATTCTTTCTTTAATATAGATGAAGAAGACGTGACAAGTAGAAAGAAGCAAGGATCTTAATTTTTGGGTCTGATTAGACATAGCATTGTTTAGAATAATTTAGGTTACAAGTGATGCATGACAGAATCGTTGATGGTTCATCAAATTAATAGACTCAGATTAAACCTAAGATCCATATTAGATATCCCCACTTTGCTATCTCACACTGTCCACAGATCTTATTCAAGATCTAAATCCAAGAGTTTCAAAATACATGGAACTTGAAATCAAATCAGTGTTTGAATTGATTATGAAACAACTTCTTGGTTGCATGCAAACCCACCCGCTCTCTTATTCTTCAGTATTGAATAAAGAATTCATATGGGCATCGTCTTCTCCACGTTAACAATCTTTTTTGCTTCAGTGTTTAACGTGTGTGAAAGATGTATCTGACATGGTTTTGCGAGTAATCGCGTTGGTTTCTGTTACTTTGTGTTGTGTGTGCTCGCGCACATGGGCGTCATTCTTTTTGGCTGCTCATGCATTGCATTTTCAGAAATAAATAAATATTTAATAAATAAAAAAATGCTTAGTATTTTAAAAACTGTTGTAACAACACGACCAGTATGGAGTTTGATGTATTGTCGAACAATTTCAAAAAGTAAAAAAACAAAGAAAATTAACATCTGATCTGGTTGGCTTTATATTTGGATTGTATTTTGAACAAATATGTGATTAGATTCAAATTTGAATAAATATCATGTATATTGTATCTATATGTTTTGAAACTTGGTTCTTTAATATATTATAATGCGGTTTAGACTCCTCTTTTTGGGGAGGTGGATCCTTCTCAACTCTCCGGAAAAGAACAAAAAAGAAGCATCTAGAGCAGCAGATGCGCCGGATTTGCTGCTCAGGGTTTTGTCATCTTTCGATGTATTAAATATAATATTTCAACACGACCTTGTAACCTACCCGTCTTTTCGTATATGAGTTTTTGTATATGCAACAAAAGGAGATTTATTTATTTATTTATTTGGAAGACGCACCAAAGCTCAAATTTTATTATGAATAACTTGAGGGAAGTCAGGTTTTTCACTCCCTTTTATAAAGTCATGTTCTGTCAAATCCGCCGATTAAAGATCTGTAGTTTGTTTTACCTTGATCCCTATTAGCAAGTCCGACTTGGGAGATGAGATCAGAGGTAAACAAACACTGCCTTATATTCAATTTTGGTGATGCTAAAGTACTCCAAAAACTTGGTTTTGAAGTGTCATCCAAACACTCCATAATATATATATATATATATATTCACAATGCGCTATGACTCTTATGGGCAGAAACACCCGCTTTGTTTGGTGTGAACCATGCCCAAAATTTGCTTTATGTTGTTGGACAGTAAAACAAATGAATTACTAAGCATAGAATTTTGGTGCATTCTGAGTCATTAAGTCCCAATCCAAAGGTCTTCTTTTCTTTGTAAATTTAACAATTATGAGAAAACAATATATACCTTAAACCCATGTGATATGAGACTAGCGGTTAAACCCTAGTAGTCCGTCTATTTGGAAAGAAAATCGCACACGCACATAAAGATGAAAAATGCCCTCTCCACAAAACCCAGCCATATGTATTGAATCACAAAGATACGAATGATAAAATAATCTAATCTATTAAACATTTATTATTATTATTTTTTATAAAGACCATCGATTCATCAATCAACAGGGCTGGAGAACAAGCCAAACAATCTGAACAAGTCGCTTTTGAGCTCAGTTTGTCAACTCGTTAGAGTAACTGGAACTCGACATTCTTCATCAGTCATATTGACGACGAACACAACTTGAATAATAGTTAAATAAACAAACCGACCTTGAGGTTGCTGATGTAATATGGTGGTCAAGAGAGGTAGCTTGCTCTATCAACGCAATGTAATCCTGAAACCGTCAGTCTTGAGGTTGCTAATGTGATATTGTGACCAAGAAAGCCAGCTTATAAGCGTAATGTAATCCTGAAACTGTCATATGATGCTGGTAGGCAATCCGTCTTCATTTTTAAATAATTTCTGAGGCAATATCTCTGCGCTGCGTGACTAATCCATAAGTTGAAATGCGGTGGGGCAGCAACCTGAAGCACCAGAATAAAGAAGGATATGTACAGGATCTGTACAGCAATTGTGGTAGAAGGGGTTGGGTGGACGCTTTAGCTTTCTTCTTTTGGTAGGAGGATGAAACATTTCTCATCTTCACCCATAAACAGATGGTGTTGGGCAACTCATTTATAACTCTTTCCACTAACTAGCATAATCGTATATACCAACTTCAAACAGTCACTATTCACAAATTCGCAACCTGTTCGTGCTCTGATCGTTAGTTCTAGCGAGCTTGGTGGCCCTTCATGTTCAGTTCATTAAGTTGTCGAAATTGAATGAGTTTTAATGGGAGGTGAATTTATTTAAGCCAGGAGATCCTTGGTTAAAATTTCAGCCTCATTTATCATTGAGTTAACTTTTGACAACTTACCAGCGTCTACTACCAGATCTATACAGACAGAGAGAGATGAGATAAGATTCTGCCAAATTTGATAGCTTCACTTCTGCGCAACCGTCCAAATGAAGGAGAAGGAAAAGAGTTTGTGGTATGAGCTAGTCCTCATCAATCCAAGATGCATGCATCGAATCCGGATATCCTCTTCCGGTTACATGCACATGGCACAGTTTCTATACATATACGGCAGTCTACAAGGGAAAAGATAAAAGAAAAAGAAGAAACAGACATGATTCAGATCTTAGATCTCAGATTGGCTGTTGCCATGCACGTATCTAAGATATTAGCTGATTCAGAAGGGTCATATAATCCATTATGACGGACAATCGACAGAAAAACAAGAAAAGAAAAAATGTGAACTAGATGACGAAAAACCATTTTGTCCTTGTTTTTCTTTTACCATTCATCTCAGACGATCCTCATGAATGAGCTGAGTAATTCTGGATAGTCAATCACCAATAGTCAGTCACCTTAAGAAGTGTTTGATAGGAAGAAAAATATGTTTTTGGGATACATGTTCTTAAAATACATACTCAAGAACAACAGATTCTTGCTTCCAACAAAAAAAAAAAAATTGATACAATTATAAATGTCGTTTTTAGATATTCCAACACAAAGAGTGCACCATGTTTCTTGAAACAATAACTTCGTGCTTATGTTAACGCGCGTGTTATAAGAACACCATGTTCTTCCTACCAAACATCCCTTCGAGTTCACATGATCCTGTTTCACTTGGATCTCTCTTCAATCAAGTTGGACCATATGGGTGGAATTTTCATATGCATATTCAACTTGCTTAGTCAAATCATTTGACACATCTATGATTCAATATTCATTCAAACAATCAACCGTGACATTTTTGATTTTAATGATAGATGAGTATTTGAATGTGATAGTAACGCACTTTTGTTAGATGAACAAAGAACGCATGCATAGAGAAGCTGACTATCAAAAATTCTCAGTGGTGCTACAATGTCATGACAATTTTCCCCCTTGTTCTAGTGACTGATGTCAGTTTTACTTATGGTACACCTCTAAATCAAACACGAGAAAATATTTCAGTAAATATTTTGCCTTTTTTACTTAAATTTTTGTTCAAGCAATTTTGTCTTCAAAACTTTTTTGCGCCTATCAAATGCCCACTGAATCATTTGCACAAGCTGTTAAGGTCAAGATAGTAGTGCCCTGTTGCGCATATGGGCGTCCAAGTTTGTCGGATTTGAACCCAAAATCCAAATTTCTACCATATCCGATTGCATTTACATGTAAAGTTCACATACCGTTAGCCATATATTTTAAACATAAATTCACAACTAGGTCTTCACATCTCAGTCTGAACGTTGAAAGCAAAGATCATCCAAGTCCTTTACCACCTGATCAGGTCCGGCTTCCACTTTGTAGGTAGCATGAGATTCCGGAGGATTTGAACTTCTGACATCCTTTCAAGCTCAAGACATTAAGTATGATAAAAAAACGTAAAAGAAACGTATTTTTCTTTCATTTCTTTCATTTTTTTTTTGTTTTATGCATTTTCCCACATTCATAATTGCGAAACTACTTGTTTTCATTTTTTAAATTTTATTTGTTGTTTATGTACTGATTTTTTGAGGTTTGTGAATTAGTTTTCCACGTATCTTACATTTCTTTATTTTTAGGACGTTTTTCAAACTTAAAAAACATTTACCATATTTTTTTCTTTTTTTTTGAAACTCGCCGTATTATATCCAAGAAAAACTTCATTGTTTGAAATGAGAAAACATTTTTGTGACTATGGTGAGCACAAATATTAGGACGTAAGATGCCTTGAATCTTACAAGTTTGATCTCACCAAGATCCAAATCCATGACTGTGCTATCTGTCTCTCTCCCACACACTACAAATTAGAACTCTGTTTTCGGTTCAGCGCATGCCTTGGCTTATGTTGATGATCAACCATAGTTGGCAAACTCACGACTCTTATTCAGAACGGCAGATGACCTGGTCACCGGTCAGCGAGTTGGCTCGTCATTTTAGTTGAGTTTTTAAATAACTATAATATAAATCACTACAGTCTACAACTGAATTGGGTGAGTCGGAACGAGTCAAGGCCAAGTCAGACCCTACAGCTGAATCGGGTGAGTCGGAACGAGTCAAGGCCAAGTCAGACCGAGTAGTGCCTAGCTCGGGCCAACCTTGACTTATGGCCAGGTTTTTTAGCGATTCAAGCTGATTTTGGAGCCAACCTAGCGAATGTGCCAACTATGTGATCAACACTTATTGGTACTTAGGCTGGGACATTCTCATCAAACGGGAAACTTTCACGGCATTTTCACCCTCTTTTTCCATTTATAATGCACGAGATTGCGCATATTTATGTCTGAAGGAGCACCCATACTTTTCAAAGTGGGCTCCTGGGTTGTGTCTCCATCAGCGGTGACAATGGTGCACCTTTCAAAGTACGCAGTGGCAAAGCTAGAAAACGTCTAGAGAAGACACTTTTCATCAGTAGCTGAGCTAGAAAAATTTGGCCGATGAGCACTGATTATTCTCTCTAGGTAGTGGGTTGAGTGCCCGTGCCCTGGCACTGACCAGCAGAGTCTAGAGTGGGCAATGCATGTTGCTGGACCCCAAGTCCGGCTTCATCACAACAAAGATCTCATGGGCTGACATGGGCAATGACTCATACACTTGCTTTGCTACTGTGTTCTTACATATTTTCATGTCTGAAGGAGCACCCATATAATAACAACTAATATTTAAAGACATTCATTTGAAAATAAAGGGTTTCTTGAGGAGCTGGTGTGCGCAACTCGCCATAGCAGCCCATATGTGGCTTCGCCTCTACTGCTTAAGACACAAAAACTATACTACTTGTAATGCATAGAGAGATGCACATTCACATATAGTATCAATGTCCCCAAGGAACGTGCATCTTTAATTAACATGCATGTTCAGCGTGGCTAAATTTTAATACCTGCATGACGGTAAGGGGTTGATATATATGATGTATATGTTCATATTTTGGCGAATCCTTTGTCACTCACCAAGGAGAGTTCACTCAACGGGAACCAAATAATTTAAGCATCTTTCTTTCAAATCACAACGCAGTAATGTGCATGCAAGTCTTATATGATCAAGTGCTTTGATATTTTGAGAGGAAAAGATACAGGAATGGGTCGATAGATTTTCTTGCTAAATATCTAAAAGGGTACCCTTTATTTGATACTTGTATGTCAAGCTTTGCATGTCTGCATGCTCCCAGACAAGAAGGAGCTTCAGCAATCAACCTCGCTCACAGTTCTGTCCTCACACTTTGGCCTTTGTTTTTGTTGTGCAAGAAATAATTCCACTGGATAGCTTGATATGTTCATCGTTTTTCTCTTAACCATTAAAGTCGATCGACGGTGCATTGGAATGGGATTGGTACGTGAGAAGCATGTTCGGCTGCAGTTGCCTATCTTCTGCGTACATGAGAGCATTGGATATGTGTAAAGCAAAGGACGGTCGGTCATGTGGGCATGTCCGTGCGGCTGCAACAGTACGCAACCTGCATTGTCGACTGAAGAGAAGACCGGAAAGTTTTTGCCGGAAAATATCTGCTTCAGCTTCTATCCCCTTCATCCACGTGGGTTTGTTCCCCTTTGCCTTGCCATCGTGCTAAATGTTTTAGCCGGTGCCGGAGGAAACGCTTACCGCCATGGTCCCCGTCCCACCACAAACATAAAAAAAATTACACTAAAATGATCTTACTCGAATAAGTTCGTTGACACCATCTCGATCAGAGCAGGAAATGCCATGTTTTTTACGATATTCTAAAATAACTTGTAACCCTTTTTTCTATGGTCATAGATTAAAAGCTTATTCAAGTTAATCCACATTATGGCAATGTCTTCACTCTTTATTTTTTGAAAATGAACAATCACGGGTGTGGTATTTAGATACACAAGCTTACCTACTTTAAAGATCCATGTTTAATCACGGGTGGAGCTAGAAATTTTTTTTAGTTATCTGCACAGTTTCAATATTTTAACAGGACCCAAAATATTATTTTTTTTGAAAATCTTTATATTAGTTAAACTAAGGCTTTTAAATTTTAAATGTAAAATTTTAGGTTTCTTAGACGTGTGGATGAATCTCTTCTCTTGACGCAAACTTAGACTTCGATTCTGGAAATTGTTGAAGTATATAAAAAATTTCAGAATGTATGAAGCTTATTTTTGGAATTATAATAAAATGAGCTTGAACCTTTTTTTTTTTTTTTTACCTATATAATAATAAAAGTTAATTAAGCCCCTTATCATCATGTGAGGTGGGTCATAGAATCTTCTTTGGGACCTTCCACATTTGTGTAGAATTTGATACCAGCTGGCAATTCCTTCCTAGAAGCCTCTACTTTGTCCCCTAGCGTCGCAATAGATGCGACAAAAATTATGGATTTTACATGAAAAAAAAAACTCTGATGTGGAGATTTTTTTTTTTTTTTAAACTGGTGATTGAGGATATCAGGGCCAACAATTTGAGGTTAAACCCCCACTCTCCTTCGTAAATATGAGGTTTTGACCATATATACATCACTGAAATATGTTGCTTGTTTACTCAGTGGGTCCAAATAAAAAGAATTTTAGATGAGCATGGTATCTTAGATCCGAGGCTATCAAACACACCCCTAAGCTTTCCTTTCTCCATTCTGGCGGTAATCATCTAAAGGCAAAGCTAGAAAAATTAGTTGAAGGGCCACCTGTTTAGAAATATTTATGTCTGAAGGAACACGTAAAAGTAAATATTAAATTTCTCAACATGAAAATAAAGGAATTTTAAAGAGCTGATGTGGGCAGTTGCCTACACCAGCCCACATGTGGCTACGCCACTGCTATCATCAGCTGGTGCTCGGGTAAGTTGTTAAAGAAATTCGTTACTGTAACGAAAAACCATTCTTTTTTATATTTTTTATTTCACAAGTTCATATCTGGACTTTGCTATCAATTATTTTTAAAGGCCAACTGCTGGTTTGATTTTTATAGGCATCAAGTCAAAGCTGGCATGGTCCCTTAGAACAAGGATACTGGTATTGAGGTCATTTTAACTGTTGAGCTAGCGACAAAGTCTCCCGACCTGGGTGCAGTTTCTTTGAGTGAGCTAATATTAGTCAAAACATTTACCTAATGCATGAAGAGGGGATCAGTACCAAAATCTTTTTCTGTCAAGTTTGATATCTAACAGTCAAATATGTAACATTTTGAAAAATTTATTCTAAGAACAGAAAAAAGAGTGGAGTTTTGCATTCCAAGCTTGTCGGATTCTTAAAAGCAGCCGAATTCCATCTCTTGAATTCTTGAATGATAGAGGCGTGAGGGATCCATTTCCTGCCAAATTTTTCCACTATAGACTTCCATGCATTGGCTGAGAAGAGCAAGTGACCTAAATTTTCAGACTTACAGCAGCATAAAGCACATCTGCTTGGGGGAGAGATCCCTATTTTCCTCTCTCTCTTGAGTGGGTAAGCTGTCTACAAAAGCCAAGTAAAGACACCAACCACTTCTAGGTAGGGATGTGCAACGAGCGAGCCGAGCTCGACTGACCAGCTCCAACTCGACTCGACTCGGCTCACATATCAATCGGTTCGAGCTTGACTCGTTTAAGCTCATGTCCCTTAATATGTACATTTTGCTTAAAATTTTCATGTTTTTATTTAAGCCATTTTAGGTTTTTGAAATTACAAAAATAGATATTAGTATTAAACGAGCTTAATCGAGTCGAGTTCATCATTAACTCACGAGCCAAGCTTGAGTCGAGCTTAACTGTAAATGTTGGATCTTACTTTCAAATTGGAAATGCAGTCATCCCACTCCATGGACCTAATTACAGTACTCATCTGGAAAAGATTCATATAAATGTTTGGGAAGATTTGGCCTAATCAATCAGACAGAGCATTCTGGATCAGAATCGAATTCGACAAACGATCAATCCAAAAGTTTATTCTGCTACCATCAGCAGGTCTCCACTCCAACCTCTCCTTAACCTCTCTCCATTTTCCTCCGAAGGCATGAATGCTGAGATTTTTTTCATTAAGGCCATGTTCAGATCGAAGGCTGCTTTAAAAGTTGTGCCTTGTAAGATCTTCAATTTGAACAAACATAGAATGTCAGCAGCATAGATCCCAAATCCAAGCTATATACAGAAAGAACCATGGATTTAAGGTCGGATGGAAGGGAGATCTGACCTTAAATCCATGGATTTGAGGTCCTCGATGATCTCGTATCACTATGGATTCATGAACTGCACAAGAAATGCAATCTAAATGAGTGCATGGGCACACACAATCAAAGACTATCATTTATGAAGATGTTTACAATTAGATTTAAAGACTATTTATGAAGATATTTATAATCACATGATGATGTTGATTTGAGTAATGACATGACAGCGATAAATCAAGGACCACCCAATTTTCCCTTGAAATTATGCTACCCATTGTACCTTGGGAAAGTGGCATTTTCATTGAGATATTTCTGTCAAGCATCCACATTGCTGTTTGGGCAGAAAATGGAGAGAGTACTGTTGCTGAACTTCAGTGAGTGGATTGGACGGAACTTTTTCTTATGGTTTTACCTAGTGGTGTGATAGGATGAAGCCAAACTTAGAGGAATACTAAAGAAGCGTCTTTGTCAAAGCACCGGTAGATCTATCATGGAGGAAAAAACACCAAACCATTAAAAAGATTGGAAATCTCGCATCATTCGAAAAGTAAACAAGAATGAAAGTCTGTTTTAAAGATCTTGATATGCAGGAAGAACATAGCTGCTCGGGTTAGGAGTCTCTAAGGAAGCAGGTCTCCAGTTTCATTCATGTGGTGGTATATTTATTTGTCTTTAAGTGGTAGGAACTAACACTTAAGTTGAAGGGTGCACCATTGTCATTATTGATGCTTATGCAGCCCAAGACCCTAAAGGTAAGGGAAATGAAAAGCTGCTTTGGAGTCACTTTTTCGAGCAGTGGGCTAGGTTCACTTGCCCATAAAGATCTTAATGTATAGGTTTCGGCTTCATTTCTTAGTACAAAAGGCGGAGCCATGTGTGGACTTATATTGGCAGTTTCCCAAATGTCCCACAAGATTTACTTATTTACATATAATTGGTTTTTTCTAACCATTTTGTTTTTTTTTATATTAGTATTCTTCAATATATTATTATTTACTTATTTATATATTGGTGTCCTTCAATCAATTTATTATGTATTTGAAGGGACTAATTTTTTCTCAATTACTTCTTTTTATTAAAAATTTGTGCTATGCCATTTGCATGGGCTCTGGCCTCACCATAATTTTTTTTAATTTATATATAAATTTTAAAAAAATTTACTTGTTTTATATGAAAATTTTGAAAAATAATATTTTGACCCATATCAAAATTTAAAAACTTTAATTAGGTTCCCCTCATGAAAAATTTCAGACTCCGCTCATGTCGATGGTAGAACCAGAAAATCTTGGTTGAGATACTATCTGGTCTCTGGTTTCATGTGGTTGGACCTAGGTCCAGCTCAATATATAAAAGATTTCAAGGGGTGGTATGGGCAGTGGCCCACACCAGTCACACGGTAGCACCCCTATGATGGTGATCTTGATTATAATTGTGGCTCAGTGACGATTCAGCTGTACAGTTTTTCTTTGTCTCCTTCGCTGACTCTCTGCCTCTGTAGTTTCTCTCTGCCTCTGTAGTTTCTTCCTATCCTTACGAAAACAGAGAAGTTAGCCCAAGGTTCAAGCGGCCCTCACTGCAAAGAAGTATGTAGGCGAGAGATATATGAAAAAAATAATGATAAAGCCCCTAAACCATATCTCATGCCTAAACTATAAATAATAATAAATGAAAAGAAACTATGGCAGCTGAGGGGTCACTTAGAGTTAAGGCTGGCATCGGGCTGCAAGTGCAGCCCCCAAGCTCACCCGACAAAGGTTTGACCTGGTCGGGCCCGTCTTGGGCCGAGTATTAGGGGCATGACTCAACCCGATTTAGTGACACCCCTATTCTCATTTTTTTTCTTCCACCTCTTGGATAAAAACCTCAAGCACTAGCACTAGCGATTTTTTCTTTCTCAAGCTATTGCCGGGTTAGGCTCGAGCTTTGGGGGGTGCTTGAGCCGACCAAGGTTCTGACTCACCCTCCGTGGATGAACCTTGCGAAGGAACCCTTAGGTTTTCGGGACATTGGATTCTCTCCAATGTTGGCGCTACTCAAGTCAACTTTCTCACTTCCGCTTCGTCCACACCTGCTCGCACAGGTGCTTCACTCTAAGGCGGAACGCTCTCCTATCGATGCGTTTTGACATCCCACAACTTTTAACAGATCGCTTAGCCCCGTTCATCTTAAAGGTCCATGCACGTGCTGCTGGCAAGGGGTGGCCGGGCTACCGTTTTTTTGTTTGAGGGCATTTTAAGGAAGGAAGATGCCGATAAAATAGAAATATCTAGTGGCATGACTAAAATTTTTTAATTAGAGGGTCAATAATTCATGTTTAAAGGAGGTGCCACACCATATAAATGGTCAAATATTTGAACGTAAAAATAAAGATATTTTGTCGGACCCGTATAGCACACCAAACCACATGTCGCAGAAAATATTAATCGAAAGACAACAGTAAAGTCATAAATGAAGATAGTAAATAAAAGGTAGCTTTTGAAAACCCGAGGTCTAAAAGCAGGGGGCGGAACCAGCGGCATCCTCTTGGTTCTCCATTCTCCATGAGAAAATATCTAGCAAATAAAAAATATCACTTGCAGCAACGTACAAGTCGAGCGCTCCACCTCACAAAAATTTTTCGGCCTCTGAGAAGCTGGACCATTGGTTGTCCTCATTCATTCGCCTCTCTCTCTTTTCCGGCCTCGCGTGAACGGAAGCATCATGCCCACCCACTTGCCCACCCTTACTGTTGCACGCGCTTCCTGTGAACCACCAACAGAAGCAAACTGATTGAGAGAATGGAATTTCAGATGCGTTTGAATTGTGCCGTCTCATCAATGTTTTATGCTAAAAGAGTCAGATCACACAATAATCATGTTCATGCATCAAACTTAAAAACTCTTGCGATCACTCCAAACTTCCTTCCTTTGCTGAGTTGAATTAGGCCGCAACTAGAACGGCTGGATTCCCGGTCAGTAGCGCAGTAGCGGAACTACATACAAGTCGGCTGCCTTTTGTACGATCTTACGAAATTTATTTATCTATATGTTAGTAGATTCCAACTTTTTTTTTTTTTTTATATTGATGTCCCTAATTTTACTTGCTGATTGCATCATGTATTTGGTTTAAATTTGTTTTTGAATGAATGCCCTGCGACAAAAAAATTTTTCTAACTCCAACCTTGGTTCATGCAAGGACGAAGCCAAATATCGACATAATTAGAACAAATGATTTGATATATGTTGATCTAATGTGGCATTTAGGGGAGCCACATACATAAGCTAAAGCCATGTGCCCTTTCTACTAAATTATTTAACTTTTAAATTTTGATTAAGGTCGAAATATTATTTTTTAAAATTTTTATATAGAAGAAGACATGTAAATTTGTTAAAAAAAGAAAAATTGTTTGAGGTTGGGCTCGAGTTATTAATAGGCTTAATAACTTGTAAACAAAAAAAATTGCTCAGAAATATTATGAATGAGAAAGAAAAAAGTATACCCTTTTTGCGAGAAATGAAGTTAGGGATTTCCTTTCTCTCATAAAAAAAAAAGATAAATACTTCGAAGGAACGTACGATGACGAACGATGGAGGGTCCAAAACAACTGGGCTTGACCTTAAAAGTCACCAGAGGTGACGGCATTAACGTGGACGCACTCGTGACTCTGAGCCACAAGAACGCCTGTACCACCGTAGACGGAATATCCAGCCATCGTCCTCCCACGTGTCGGCGCGCCAGCCCTGCGTAACGTTTCCGAATCGATGACGTGGCAGCTGGCGGGAAATAAAATATCTAATGCGCGAAGCACATGAAGGCAACGTGGCGGGAGGGCCAGTGGGGCGAATCGGATCCGTCCACGAAGAGAAGAGCAGAAAAAAATCCGAACCCGGAAAATATCGCGGCCAGTGGATGCCGACGCGCCACCTCGGAGGCGCGGGGCCCGGAGGCGCGGGGCCCGCCGATATCGTGCTGACGTGGAAGATATTCAGCGGGGGCGTCGAAGATATTTTTCCTGGCGGGGGGAGGCGGGGACCCCCCGGGAGCACCACGAGGAAGAAATCTGATCAGGTTTTCGTATGGCGGTTAGCGATTGAATAGCGCTCCGAGAAAAATATCCCAGCCGGAAAAGAAATTTAAAAATTTGACGCTCTTGAGGCTTCTGATATTATTTGGTCCTTCCTTACGTGGATGGTTGGGTGGTTGAAAGAGTTTCAATGAGATCTGATTACCACGGGTTTGAGTTCAGATGCTTTTGATATTTAGACAGAAATCGAGAAGGGGAGAAGGGATTTACGGGATTTTCGTTTTCTGTTGTTGGTGATCTTGAGGGTGAGGTTTGGAGATTTTTGTTGTTGGGTGGGGGAGATTTTTTCTTCCTTTTTTTCTGTTTAGGGATCGATTGATGGGAGAATTGGTGGTGGGTGGGGAGGACTGTAAGGAGATTGTGGAGGAAGAGGTGGGGAATGGGGAGGAGGGGAGGGAGAAGGAGATGATGATGCTGAAGTGGAAGGAGTTTCTTCCCAGGATGATGGTGAGGGTGTTGCTGGTTGAGTTCGACGACTCGACGAGGCAGATCATCACTGCCCTTCTGAGAAAATGTAGTTACGAAGGTGTGTTACTGATTTTCTTTTCTTTTTCTTGGGCTTTTCTTTGGTTCCCCTTTTCTCCTGTGGTTAGCGATTAAATTGCTTGATGGTCCGGTAGAGTCTGTTTCTCTGAAATCTCTTTGGTGGTAGGCTGTTTTCTTTTGAAACGGCCTGTTATAAGAGCATTCTAGTGTTTTTTGTGTTTATCGTTGCCTGTTGCTGCTTCGTTCATGCTGTTCTTCCAGTTTTTTCTTTTCTTCAAGAGGCGTATATATATACTGGCCATATATTTAGTCTGCTTCTTTGAACACAAACCCATGAACTAGTTTTTTAAATTCTCTTCTGAGGGAAAATGTGGAACGTGTAGATATGGACGTCCGATGACCTTTTTCTTTCGGATTTGTGCAGTGTCTGCAGTGCAAGATGGGAAAAGGGCGTGGGAGATACTCAAGGAGAAACCCCTTAGTTTTGATTTGGTTTTGACTGAAGTTTCTTTGCCATCGCTTTCTGGGTTTGCGCTTCTTACCATGATAGTGGAGAATCCTCTCTGCAAAAATATCCCCGTAATAAGTAAGTTTGAATTCATTGTGGAGTCAAGTTTTTCTTAAACATCCTGTTTCTCTCTGTTGCTGACACGATCTTTTTCCCCTCGGGGGATTCCCTTCAGTGATGTCTTCTCATGATTCCATCAATATTGTCTTCAAATGCATGTTACAAGGTGCTTCTGACTTTCTTGTGAAGCCCATCAGGAAGAATGAACTAAGGAACTTGTGGCAGCATGTTTGGAGAAGGCGCTCCGTATGTCATTTCAACTCATAAGTGCAACCCTCTGGCTTTTTCTCCGTATTCTTTTTAACTCCTTGATGGCCCTTCTCATTTTTTATTTTCTTTGACTTGTTCTCTCAGTTCAACGACAGTGCCAGTGGATGCCAAAGTCAAAATCCTGCAGAGCGTAAATCCGAAGCAGTATCTGATAATAACTCTGCAAGCAATCGCTCGAGTGATTATGTTGTTTCTGTTCATAAGAACATTGAAAGTTGTGAGAAGGGGAGTGACACTCAAGTGAGTACTCCAGATAGTTGTAACAATTTTTAAAAAGATGTTTCTTTTCAGTTGGTATGTGGTGTGCTCTATCGTGGAGCTAGTAAGATTGTGGATATGGATTTTGCGAAAAATATGCAGTTCATTCAATAGGGTACACAGATGAAAGATCTGAGAGACTGAAGTATCTTTTTTGTTCTATCTTCCTGTCTTCTGCTTAGTGTCTGTCCATGATATGATTACGGTAGAAAATTTAAAAAAAGGCCAGACCTTCTGAAATAATTTACCATTTTGTTTGCTTTATGTCATTACAGAGCTCATCCACAAGGCCAGAGGAAGCTGAAAGCATTAACATGCAGGTGACAAAAAAGCTCTTACCATCACAGATGGAGCCGGGACTTCGCAAATATCAAGACAGCATAAAAGAGAATGCTAATTGCTTGATGAGGGAGAATGAAGCAGAAGGTAAACAATGATACAAGAATGCATGCATATGCACAAACATATAATTTTTTTTTGGTTTGTGACATACTTCGAACTTCAAACAGATAGAGTGTTGTAGTAAATTAACATTGTGTTGTCTTTTGCAGGTAAATCAATAGGTCGCAGAGATATAAATGTTGGAAGCCACACGAAAACTAAGATGCATTTGCAGGGGAACCATTTACATGAAAGGCACTTAACTGTGGTGGAAAATCTTGGATCATCATCCTGTAGAAAGGCTTCTGTTGCTGTTAGCGGGTCTAACTTATGTGATCCTGAACAGCATAATCCTCCCAGAGAAGCCATTGACTTTCTTGGAGGAATTCGAGATACATCACAAGACAACTGTCCTCAGAATGATGGCATCAACATTCGACATGGTGACCATACTAATTCAGAAGAGAACTCCATGACAAGGGGAAACAAATCCAGTTTTCAACATTGTCCACCATGTGAGCTTTCGTTGAGGAGACCACAACTTAATGGTTGCAATGAACAAGGGGTGGAGGAAAAACATATATTAAATCATTCTAAGGCTTCTCCATTCTTAAGGTGAGACTCTACTCCCTATTTCAAACTAACATCGACTGCTTTTTTGCTGATGATTCTCTCAAGGAGCTTGATAACTTCTCGTTCATTAGTTATTTATTTGTTTAAACGGATTTTTATTTTTTTCCTCTTGTAATGCTGAGTGTGTCAAAACTCAAGGAGCATTTGATGGAAGGATCTTTCCAGAATCTCAGTTTTTTCCTGAAATAGAGGGGCCAAATTTAACCTTTACCTTTCTGGGGGGGTATTTCTTTGGCAGGTGGCCTTGGTTTAGATTTCACTTACTGCAATTTCAAACAGGATTACTGGAATCACTATGAATTGAGTTAATATCGTTCATGGATAAGAAGGTTTGTAGGCATTTGTTTGAAGTATAATTTTGGAACTGTAGATATTTTAATTGACATCTTTGTAAAAGGATATCAATTTTCTCTTCAATTGTTCTGTTCAAATCCTTTGTTGTCAATTATCTTCTTGACAGTTGACATCTGACTGTCAATTCAACTAAGTTTGCTCTATTTTAATATGATAAGATTAATATTACCATTTATTCAAATATTTATTCAGGATGAATGCCTGCCCATGGTAACTTGAGAACAATAAAAGTTGGACAGAGGCATTGTTGATTGGAGGGGAACAACTGGGTTCGTCTGAAATGGAATGGGAGTAACTAAAAAATTTAGGTATGGGCAGCATCTGATTTAACTATGACAAGCTTGAAAACCATCTCTGTTCAGGCAAATGGCAATTTACATAGGCATAAGTATGCTTCAACCACATGCTTATTATGGTTGTGTAGCACCTGGTAGCCTTGTTTTGATATTCCTTTCAGGAGGTTTAGATGTCCTGTATTTATTTTGTTTATTTCTTTCTATTGGTTTTCTAATTTATAAAGGTTCACACTAAGCGCCATCATTAATATTGGAAAAGACTTATTGTTCACATCCTAATCCTGATATATTATGAGAAACTCTACACTTTCATGTTGCAAAGAATCTTGATGATCATGAAAAAGTTAAAGCATTTTGGCCTTCTATCCTTGTATGAACAATCAGGGGCCAGTCATACCTTACATCTACATGTACAAAGTGCTCATAAAATGGTGATGGAAATCGTATCTTCAATAATGATATAGTCAAAAGAGTGGAACGTACTCTTCCTCTGATTTAGTTCATGAATTTAGTCAATGTCATCCACGTCTGTGGAATCTTCACACCTATTGCATCTCTGCTATGATTGACTTGTCATTGAATATTAAGTACGTTGCTGAGCAGATTTTATTGCGTTCAAAGCATAACTGCATGCACCGCTCTTTGGTTAGTTAATGTATGATCTCATCCTTACATGGATAATTCAACCATAAAGCAAATAAATACTAGGATTAGCGTGAATTTCAGTTTAAAATCCAATTATGCGAGTGCCAACATTGAAGTAAGTTTAGTCCTCCTAGATCTTTTGCTCATCCTCCATGTTGGAGTTATGTTCCATCTTTAACCAAATGGAACCTTGTCAATCTTGTCAGGTTGAGAAACTAACTTTAGAAAGAAGAATGAGCCACAAAATTTCCTTGTTCTTTTTTTTGTTTTCACTTCTTGATGACTATTAAAAGAATTGGTTTATACACATTGGAGCATTAATATCTTTCTGATACTCGACCATTTGGGTTATTCATGTGTCAGATTTGGTTGCCAATTTTTGTGACCAGAACATGACAACCTTTTGTAGGGAACTCACATTTCATAATTCATGCAGGTATGGTAACAGGAGTGTCCTGCCTGGTGCTCCAGTATCTTGCTTCAGTCCAGAGCCTAAACAAGGGGAAGGTGAATGTCATTCCTATGCGCCTACAGAAAGTGAACACAATACTCGCTCAGGAAATGTATTTTCACCGAGGCCAATTAAATGGAGCAATCTGAATCGGAATGAAATTTCATCGGATGGCAGAGAGGGTGACGCAAGTGCCCATTCCAAAGGTGCTTGTCTAAGCAATGGAACTGTGCCAGAAGAAGCAACATTTCCCTGTTCACGTTTTGGAATTGTACCTATGCTAGTGCCTGTTGGAGGCTTGAACCTTGATGGTTTAGGGCCTGGATATGGAACCACCATGCAACCAGTATTTTATGCTCAACAAGTCCCTCCTCCGTGGAGTAATACTGACAAGTTGGAAGCCAATCAGCAAAAAGGATTCCCACAATTTGATCACCAGCTCAGACAGGGCAAGCCTGAGCATCTGCATCACTTGGGCAAGTGTGACGCTACCCCTCTTGAAACTCAACTTTCAAACAAAGCAGACGCTGTCTTGGGAAATGATGAAGATCCTGGGTTTGCTTCTGCTTCATGCGAGAGTGAAAGTAGCTTCTGCAATTGTGGCGTGAAGCATCATAGTGTCAGCAACTCCGGGAATGTTTCCAATGGAAACAATGGGAATATCAGTGCAGCAGACGTTGCGGATGCCACAACAAAAGGTGGTAAGGACATGCAGTTTTTGAACAGTGGTGTTGGATCTTTGGAACATAATCGCTTAGCACAGAGAGAGGCAGCTCTCACAAAATTTCGACTGAAGAGGAAAGAAAGGTGTTTTGAGAAAAAGGTGAGTTGTTAATTCAGCTTTGGTTGTTTGATCGGCTTATGATGTCATCTTTTCACCATGCTGGTCACATTGTAGCGGCAGTACTTTTGTCATTCATTTGAGAAGCGATCAAATTGCTTTTGCAGGTTCGGTACCAAAGCAGGAAAATACTTGCTGAGCAACGACCAAGAGTGAAGGGCCAGTTTGTTCGCCAACTGCCTAATGACTCGACACCTATGCAGGTCGATTGATATATCTGCGTGGTCCATCAATTGCTGGATTGCTTGTGAGAGGCCTCTTTGCTCCCTGTGGTTGCAGTCAAGTGATGCCACCGAGTCAATGAAGAATGACCTCAAGCTGGAGTTACTGCTACAGGATGCCAGCGTTACATCATTTGACTTCTCCAGCCTTTGGCGTTGGTATTGAGTGCCATCACTATAGTGGCAGCTTCCTTAGAAATGTGTGCAGTGTGTGCAATAGAAAGAGTGCCCATTTGCTAGTGATCGACTAGCAGCTGGTCTGCTGCTCCGACTTTTTGAGCTTTTTCTGTAAACGTCGTCTAAAGTAATCTTCTACTCAGCATAAGGCGTCGTAGGTTTTTTGTGCATCCCTTTCAGTTTTCTCAGTGACCTGACTAGAGTATATGATTTGCCTGTATCTTTTCCCGATTCACATGTTCAAATCAGATACCATGCGTGACCTCAACATGTATTCTGTAGTGTGTTACCTAACATTCTCACTCTTCAGTAGCAAGAAAATGACGACGGAAGGTAATATTCGTAGTCTTCTCCATCCCTTAAGAAGTCAAGCAAGCAATCTGAATGGGCCCCGAGAGACTGGGAGCAATAACAATTACTTTTGTTGCCAATGGTGGTTTCTGTTGTTGGATCAAGGTCCAGGTGTGATCGTTTGTAGATTGACTGTGTTTCTTCTTGTGACAGGGTCTGGAAGTTCCAGAATGTTCAGACCATAGTGTGAACCTTACTCAAATAGCTTGTCCTAGCTTCTGAAATTGTAGTTAAAAGTTACTCGAGTTTCTCTCAAGTTTCTCTCTAGTTATGGAACGCCATCTTAATCTGCACTCTGTAAGGCAATGTTATACCATGAGCACTTTGACGACCATGCGCTTTCTCATTATCTCTTATATACATACATACACGTATAACCTCACAGCTATACTTTACTAAAAAATGTCGCTCCATAAACAGCCTCCCTCCCTCTGCTGGAGGCCTCCCTGTCGCCCTTTGATCGCTTCTCTGGCGCGGGAGGGGCCACGGGAAGAAGGGCGTCTCGTATTGCAACTCCTTCTAGGAAGGCGGAGGCCGACCCCTCCCCCATCGCCGGCGGGGGTGTTGGGTTGCTGCCCCTCTGTCGACGAGAGGAGGAGCAGCGGGGAGGCTTCCGACAGCCCTTCCTCTCAAAAAATGGGGAAGCTAGAAGCCTCTCCCTTCCCTTCGTTCAGAGTGGGAGGAGGCGTGATGAAAGAAAAGACAGTTACAAAGTTTAAACAATTAAATTTGCTCCACAGTGGGATAAATATGCTTAGAAAAGAATGAAAGAAGAGAAGGAGATGAACAGAAGAAGCTAGAGAATATCGAAAACACAAGCCACCGTTTCACAAAACTTTGTAAAAGCAAAGGCTCGTTCACAGGGGTCCATTACTCCATACGCTAGGAGATCAAAAAATTTTCTCCCACATTTTTTCTCTGCTTTTTGCATTCCAGACCCTTCCCTGAAATGCTTTTGATGATGAGGTTTTGTGTAAATAAGACACCGCAATCTTTTTTTTTTTTTTTTGGTAGATATGAAATCCAATGTTATGTTTACCCTGTGGGCCGCACATGAAAGGCTTCATCAAACACGCCTACCTTTAATTGTTAAGCACGAACCTAAAGGGATGTGAAGTTCGTATTGATGATGCAAACACACCCTTAATACCTTTTAATTATTACGTACCAATCTAAAGGGATGCGAAATTGAGCTAGAAACTTTATTTTTCTTTTTTATGGATGAACGACTCGCAGGGAGTTTAAAGGTAGCCATGGCATGCACGCTTTTGAAAAACACAATTCACTTTTCCTTTATCTATGTATAAAGGGATGAACAAGAATAGCTGTAGATCAAATCTTGCTTATTATTATGTAAAACATCCATCAGTTGTTTTATTATACTTAAAATCCATTTCTTTCATATGTCTTATGCTTTTTTATTTTATATTACAAAAGGATAAAGCCCTTTGGCATGTCTTTCTCACTCAAGGCTACAGCTCGATCGGCTACTTTGTATGTTCATTTTAGTCAGTATTTTTTTTTTAAACATTTAAGAAAATATGTTAGTGCGACCTCTATAACGGTTAGTGTCTTACGAACTAATATTCCAATAGAAAATGATAAAGAAAAAACTTATACAGATATATACGAGCCCACAAGTATTGACCGATACGGTGTTTCATTTAAGTTTCCGATTCGAGCTACAGACATATATTCCAAACACCCAGTGAGTTAGATCTCTCGCTTCAATTGACAAAAATATTCCGTTGCTTTTTCCTTTACCGTCGGGCCTTGCCAACCCGCCGTCACCCTTAGCCTTTATCTTCAGAAGCCAACCCTTCTAAACACAACTGCAACTCTCTGCAAACGCGACAATGGCAGGGGAAGGAGAAGGCCCGAGAGAAAACTTAACAGGACAGGATCAGAATGATGGCGACACCAAGAAAAATAAGGGCGTCGAGACGGAATCGCCAATACGCGACCACCGCCACCACCAACGAGGGCAACCGCCAAGGCGGCGCTCTCGTCCTCCGCCGCAGGCACTCCGCTGCTCCCTCTGCTTGTTCCTGGTGGCGCTCCTTCTCCTGATGGGCATCACCACCCTCATCGTCTGGCTAGTGTACCGCCCCCACCGGCCACGCTTCAACGTCCAGGCGGCCGCCGTGTACGAGCTCAACGCCACCGCCCTCACCACCATCACCGCCAGCATGCAGTTCACCGTCGCCGCCCGCAACCCCAACAAGCGCTCAAGCGCCGAGTTCCGCAACATCTACGCCTTCGTCTCCTTCCGCGACCAGGCCATCACGGCGAACACGCCGCTGCCCGACCTGAACCTTGCCGCCAAGAGTACCGTCGTCATCTCCCCGATTCTGGGTGGTGGGTTCGTACCCATCTCGCCCGAGGTGTCCAGTGGGCTCGCCATGGCCGAGGCCTACGGGCTTGTGCCCATGAGGTGGATCCTCCAGGGTAGGCTCAGATGGAGGTCCGGGGTCTTCAAAAGTGGGTTCTATGGGATCTATGTCAAGTGTGATGTAATGGTGGGTTTGAAGCCTGGGTTGGCCGGTCAGGTGCCCCTCCTGGGTGCACCCGATTGTGCTGTGGATCTCTGAAAGGCTGATTCAAATTCGTGATTATGGTCCCACTTGAATCTGTAACAGCTGCTACTGTTTTCTCTTCTGGTTGCTGCCAATCCATTGAAGGATTCGAACCAGACTGTATTATTATGTTCCTACATTATGGTGTTTCAGTTTATTGCTTAAAGTGTGTTTTGGTACGTAATTTTCTTTCTGACAAGTTTGGTGGTATATATATGAAAATTGAATGACCATATTCTAGTTTTTCAAAGTTACCCAATCATCTAACCAAGATGGAAGAGAAAGATGGAAGAGAGAAATATTATATCAGTTTCCAATTAGCTTGTCCAATTTACTGATCATGAGCTTGCATTGTTTTGATTTCCTTCGGGGTTGCTTTGCTTTCCAAAGGAGCAGTTCAAATTTGCACATTAGTTCACAGCACCGACAGGGAAGATGGTGGATCGACTTCCAATTTCCCGCAGCCCTTTTTGGTGATGCATGCTATTCTTGTGAAGCAAAAAATTTTAGTTGGGGATGATTCCCTGTTAAAATTTTAAATAGCACTTATATGTAAAAAAAAAACATAATTAATGAAGTTTTTATATGTAAATAAAGTAGATTTTGTGGGTTGATATGGATGCCCACACCAGCTACAACATTGCTCCGCCTCTGCACCAGCTCAATTCCAGAGTTTTATCAGTGGTTCTATTAAGTGCTTTGATATTTGAAAGGCTGCTTCACTGGGGAAAAAAAAGTAAAAGTGGTTACATGAATATGAATTTAAAGTTAAGATCTGGATTAAAATCGAGATGCTTTTGACTGCATAGGCCCATACAATGTGTGGATGATGATTAAGATGACTGGGAAAAGTTTGTTAGTGGAGAATATTGTGAAGGTGGAGACGATGCTTCATCTTGAACTTCCTCCCAATTTGAAGTACAAAGGAAAGGAATATGCCTCCTCTTTTTTTTTATTTTTTTGGGTTTTACTTTATAGTAAGGAACCCTTGAAGAAGAAAAACGAAGCAACTGGTGGATATAAGGAATAACGTAGATTAGATTTCATAGATGCTATTTTTTTGGACCGTAAATGGTGGAATCATGACACTCAAATGAATATAATGTACGCACCTCACCTAGGTCTCGATGCAGCCCAAAACCTTAGGAGCAGTAGAAAATGACACATACAAAGATCTATGAACATTCATCTATGGATTTTTATCCATGGACAAAAAAAGTCCATCGTGTATGAATAGGACAGACACATATCCACGACAATGTCTCACCATGTTTGATTGGTGCTTGATTGGTGCATGGATAAAAATGGGTTGACAAAAAATATTACCCTTGTAAATACATGTTACTTATACAAACACATTCTACGATGCTATTTAATAGCGAAAAAAGCAAGAGTCCCACAAAATAGCCACGCCACCACCACAATAATCTTCAAATCAGTGTTTTCATTTCCATCAACATTTTCGTATATATACATGACATTTTTATATGTATCCATAGACAAAAAGCTGCATATTAATAGAAACAAACAAATACATGAAGGTTAAATGGTCATATAACATTCATGATTAGTAAACTGAAAAGATGTTTAACACTTAAACAACTAAGCAAAAGAGATCTGATAGTCCATAAGCTTAGTGCAGTCCACATACCAAATGGGTAGGTTTTAAGTACAAACCCAAAATAGGAAGACAATGAAGCAAACCTGGAGTTGCTACCGTAGAGGTGAAAGGGAGCTGCTGCCTGAGGAAGTTCCGCTGCTTCACAGAAGGGACGAAGGCTCTGTGCTGCGGAGGGACAAAGGCTGTGAGGAAACGATGAGTTCGAGGAGCGGAAGAGCGGGAGAGGTGCCGAAGGGAGAAGGTGTTGAATAGTGGTCATCTAATACTCTCCCCCTTTGTAAAAACACAACACTTTTAGTTCCAGTAATCTATCACTTCTCATGAGCTTCGCACCGGTGAGAAGATTATTTGGAAAATTGAAATGAAATGTACACGTTCTATATTCCTTATTGGTTTTTTCTCATTTTCGTCGCTGATCATAGCTAAGATGGCATCACCCGTAGAAGAACAGATGATCTTCAGCTTACAGTTTACAGATAAAATCAAAGGTGGACATTGAAAAGCTGTTTCTTTTGTTTTTTGCTTTCCATGGCAAAATATTATGGGCATTGGATACTTCCACAACAAAGTGGGCAGCGGATCGAATCCCAAGGACTGCCTTTGGGGGCCCAAAGAATGGATGCTCGTCTCTTTTATTCTTAACTTTGTGCAGATTGAAGTTCAGTCACCAATAAAATATGAATTTTGAGGAGGAAAAGGCCTTCATGCACGATCATAGAGTAGGCTTCAATAGTTATTGAAGCTTCTTTCCTTTGATAGGAAGTACCAGATCTTTCTTAACTTGAGAATTTTATCAATTTTATCGTACTGAGTTGGATCTTGATCCAACAACTAATACAATTTGTTGTATCATATAATAAGAGAGCCAAGCACCAACTTTTAACTATTTTTAAAATGTTTTAAGATTTTTCTATTTTAAGTATTTATTATATAATTTTCTCATTAATTTTTTTTATGAAATGACTTTTTAAGACTCTTGGTCAATTCAGTTGAAATTGTGTTAAGCAAGATGAATATTTCATCTTATTGCACAACACCTTGCTGTTCACTCCATCTCTCCAAGATATCAGAAACAACGAGTCAAGCCATCCACAAATTAGCAGTCCTGCCGACTTGTTCACAAAGCCAATTTTCACGGCAATGCAATAAACTTCCGGCCAAACTCAAAGAAGGTAAAGCTGATAACAACTTCATGCAAGAAACGAATCAAAAGAATTTGAGTCTACTCAATATCAGTTCAAAACCAATAATGTTTTCATGCTTTTGCTTACTAAATATATGTCATATAAAAGAGTGAACAGAATTATTTGGCTTAATTAACCTAATAATATGGGGTTCCATTGACGTTTGTGCAATGTCAGATATGATGAAGGTGTGGGCAAGGGTATCGTGTAACAGTACCTTACAAGCAACCCTAGTCGTCTCTCCAGTTCTTCCACTTACCTTTTAAAGAATTTGGATTCTCATGATTTGAGCACACAAATGAAAATCCTACTGCCCTGGTGAGAGCCGAAGCCCCTTCCTCCATGTGCCCAAGGTCAGGGCCGCATCAATGGCTAGGCTCGATTTTAACCGAGCCGAGCCCACATGACTTGAGCTCGATTTTCAATTTTCACTTGATTGGTCTGTAGGGGAGCCTTTGAAACGCTTTGGTATTGCTTCTGGATCAGAATATAAATAAAGAATTAGAGCACAAGGAGCCATCTTGTCATCTTTTGTGTACGTGATCGAGTTCATTTCTTAACTCAAACTCGACTTGTTTAATAAACGAGTCGAGCTCGAATCAAGTCCATAGAGCGAGTTCGAGTCAAACTCGAAATTAGATTGACTCGTTGAACAGTCCCAGGCATAGGCACCTTTGCCACTCAAGCCAGTGCACCAATAGGAAATTTTTGTGACCATGACAGGAAGACATAACAGGATCCAATCTGACATCTTTATGTGAATGGATAAGATGGGGCTGGGTTTGGACCACACCGGCTCCTGTTTCCATAAAACCCTAAGTTTCTGGATACTTGGGTGCAAAAGTTTGGACGATATGGATCTGAGATGCAACAAGGTCATAGGGAATTTTACTGAATAATGTCTCTATGTCTACTTGATCTGATATCCAAACCTTCCTTATACAATTGTATACCCAGAAAGTGCCCAAATATTGCTTCCATTTCTTGAAAGATTGGGTTAGTTTAGTGAAAGATGCATGTTGCAAATGGGTCGGATTTGGTATGGAGCTTGTACTGCATTTGGTTTCAATCTAACTTACTAAGCTGACCCCGGTCCGACCCGTTTCTATCCCCAATATTTATGCACAGATTGGCTAGCTTTCTCTCGTTGCAATGGAGTCCTGGAAAATTAGGTTCAACTACGGTGAACAACGAGTCGAGCTCGACTCGTTAAAGCTTGGCTTGTGAAGGAGTTCGAGCCGAGTCATTTCCTTAATGAGTCGAGATTCGTGAAGGAGTTGGAGTCGAGTCATTTGCTTAACAAGTCGAGCTCGAGTTCATGAGTCGATTAATTCAAAAAATCGAGTTGAATTCGACCTCAACTCGTAACTGCCGAATTGAACTCGAGCCATAATCAAGTCGATATATTCAAACGAGTTTACGAGTTTGTCGAGCCTTAATTAAGTCGAGCTCGAACTCAACACGTAACTATGAATATCAATTATTTTCAAACGAGTTTGTCAAACTTTAATCGAGTCAAGCTCGAGCTCAATACGTAACAATGAATATCAATTCTATTTAAACGAGTTTGTCGAGTCTTAATCGAACCGAGTCGAGCTCGAGCTGCTTCCGTCGAGATTTTCTCGAGCTCGAGGTTCCATTAGTCGAGCCGAGCTTGAGCTGACTGAACTCGGGCTCGACTCAGCTCGTGTTCACCTCTACCGTTCAACGTTCCACGATATATATATATATATATATATATATATATATATATATATATATATATATATATATATATATATATATATATATATCTATATATATATATATATATAAAATATAATATAAACGAAAATCCTCCAACCATCATCTCGAGCATTAAGCATATCACATATGCAATACATTGTACAATATGCTATGAGAGATCAAAAGATTTCTCATTGCAAAATCGTATGGAGAAAAACACAAATTACATACACATATTAAACACACATTTAATAGTTCATTACCTAATGAATCTTTCCGTCCTAATTTTGTATCCAAGAGTTATCTATATTTATCAAATTTATTCCTACCTAAATCACATGGAAATGCGATTTAAATTGGCAACCAATCTGGATCCCTTTTTCATTGTACATCCAAATCCATTTATTTAAAT
Source organism: Nymphaea colorata (assembly GCF_008831285.2). Taxonomy (NCBI): domain Eukaryota; kingdom Viridiplantae; phylum Streptophyta; class Magnoliopsida; order Nymphaeales; family Nymphaeaceae; genus Nymphaea; species Nymphaea colorata. Next base: position 13,421,603 of record NC_045147.1, read on the forward strand.
TTTAAATGTAGAACTGAATCTGAATTTCATGATGTTGAGAATCGAATTTCAAATATACCAATATTGGAAAAAAATTTATTCGGAACCGAATTCGAATCCAATTGGGTGTCATTTTTTTTAACTGAACTAATCTGATTTCTTAATTGAATAATTTTATTTTCATATTCGAGCAGCCACTTAATTTGTGGATTAATTAAATAACGAAAAGCCTCCCTCTCTCTCTCTCTCTCTCTCTCTCTTTCTCTCTCATTTTCGTGCTTCCCGCAAAATTTCTGGCGAAGGTTTCCCACAGGTAGGCGAGGCAGTCGATTTTCCCAACTTTTCTCTGTTTCTTATTTTGCCGGTTGTTCTAGTTTCCTGACTCTCGTGAATGGTGGGAAAAACCTTCTTGATTGCGGCGGTGAATTGATTTTCCCGACGAAAATCAAACTTTGCCTTTCCCGATTTTCCGTTTCTCTTTTCTACAACCGGCGTATATCCCAATTCCTGAAAGTGGAATCGAGCAATACCGGACTTCGTCGTGCCTGGCGGGCGAGATCGAAATCCCACGCGTGGATCCAGGACGATCGAGCTTAAATCTGGCTTTCCTGGCGTTGAATTGACTATTATTTTTGCTATTTGTAGCTTCGTTTTGTGGGGACTTGAGCCACCGAGTCTTCGATGCGATGGCGTCCGCTGTTACGAGTATGGCTGCCGAGGCGTTCGATCGAGTCGCAGCCGTGTTGGACGTGCCTTTCGCTCGTGCCGTCGTCTTCGGAGTGCACATCGATGGTGAGAATTGTTTGTCAGGTTTCGTTGTTTGGGAATTTGATATAGATTTATTGTAGTTTTGAGGCATTCTGACATTTTGGGGGCTTTGCGGTCGAAGGGCATCTGGTGGTAGATGCCATACTGGTGGCCGCGATTGTGTTCTTGCTTCTGCAGAAGAGTTACAAGCCCCCAAAGAAGCCACTTACCGAGAAGGTGCATTCTTAATATTTTACACTCTCTCTTTTATCAATTTTGGTCAGTTTCTTTAGTGGAATTTGAATTATAAGTCATATGACGAACTCGTTTTATTGTGATTAATGCTTCATTCTCTTACATCATGAACGGTTTCAACAATAAGCGATCGATGGATAGGCAGAGGAACTTATTGAACGATATCATTTGGTCTGCTGTTCTTTCTGCATTGAACTAAAGTTGAAGAAAACTGTGTCGGAAAAATTGTTGTTCCAGGCGATTTTGTCTTTAGAGAGAAGAGGCAGACTAACCTATCTTTTTGTTTGCTCAGTCTAACTTCCTCGGGAAAAATCTTTTAAAACCATCCTCCTCTTCCATTGCAAAAAGAAGAGTGGGTCCTTAGATTAAAAATGAAGTCGAATGTCTATTCGACAACTCTTTTGTCCTGGGAGGAAATGTCCTAGGAAATTGAACAACTTTCTGGAAATGGTTAGCTGATGCATGCATATTGACTTTATGCAGGAGATAGACCAGCTTTGTGAAGAATGGGTCCCCGAACCCCTTCATCCGCCCATTACAGAAGAGATGGGTTATGAACCGCCAATCCTTGAGAGGTGGATTTGCTATTTATTTTCAGATTTTTTTTTTCTTTTCCTCTTTTCCATGCGGCTTCTGCTCCTTTTTTCTGTATATAAGTTCTCCAGGCAAGATCTTGCCTTTGTTACTGTACATAAAGGCATGGTTCGTAGCAATTGTATCTTGATTGATTCTTATTCTGTGTCAGATTTGGTTTAGCCTCCAATTACATCGAACATTATTATTTTGATGTATGAAGTACTATGAACTTATTTAGAAAACTACGACACTTGAATTTCTACATGGTTTCATCTACAGTCCCCGAAATTGAAGCTTGGCATCATTTATTTTTAAATCTTTTTCCAAGCAGATGCCCTTTGATATGAAGATGAGTATTTGCTTAATTGGCTGCAAAGCTTTTCAGTTGATGCTATGGTCACATTTCCTGATAATGATGCCGATAGTAACGAAGCTAAGCTTGTATTTATTTTGAATTTTGTTTTCCTTGGGAAAGTCTTAGAAATTTAACTGTTTATATTAAAAATAATGCAACTATGAGGTTTTCATCAAAGATTACAATGAAACAAAAAAAATGCTTTAAATGTATAAACAAAGGATTTTTTTTCAAGAGTGAATATTGTTTGTCACAGTATTTCAAAAATATTGAAAATATTTGTTTTGTTAATTATAGTGATCTTATTAATAAAACCTGATAATTGCGATTATCCCTTGAAAACACTAAATCCACAATCCTTTGATGCCTCTGAAGAAGTTGGCAACCGATTGCCATTCGGCAATAAAATGTCTCGGAATCCTCTGCTTTGCTTCTTCTTACCTATTTTTTACCTTTTCTGTTTATTTGGAAAGTCAATCTTTTCTGATACAGAATCTGACACAAACCAGTTATTTTCTTGGGATGTGATAACTGATAACTATGTTCTGCTAAGCTGGAAATGTTCTTGGTGAAAAAGTCATATTTTTTTCTCCATGATCATTGGGATCCAGAAAATATCACTCGTTTGTTCATGAATCTTTTCCTTATGCAGTGCTGCTGGACCTCATACAATAGTCAATGGCAAGGAAACTGTGAACTTCGCATCAGCCAATTATCTTGGACTTATAGGAAATGAAAAAGTGATGGTGAGTAAAACACTATTTTTTTATAATGTAAGTGTCTTGTAACTTTCTTAGTGAAGGGTCAAAACTCCAATTTTATTCCAGGAATCATGTACGGCCGCTTTGGAGAAGTATGGTGTTGGGTCATGTGGTCCTCGAGGTTTCTATGGGACAATAGGTATAACTTTTGTTCATCTCATTTCACTCAGGAAGTTTATTATTCCACATGGCTCTTGCAAAGAGAAAATATACAAATTCATTTAAACGTTTGTTTTATTATCCATGATTTTGTCTGTCTTGTTCATAATGATAATCTAGTGGTATTAGAACACAGTGAAATTTATTTTATGAAGTTACATCTGTAGTTAATTATCAATTTTCTTGTCCTTTAGATACACACCTTGATTGTGAAGCCACAATTGCAAACTTCTTGGGGACTCCTGACTCAATTTTGTATTCCTATGGTATTTCTGCTGCTTTCAGTGCCATTCCAGCATTTTGCAAGAAGGGCGACATTGTCATTGCGTGAGTATGGAAATTTTCACATTGTAGCATGTCTTTAAATCATTATGTATGCAAAAAATTTTATGATGGTCCTGCTACAGTTATCACACTTTTTGTGGCTAATAAAATCATTGCTTGAGCTGTGGAATACATTTGTGCATATGTGCTGAAACACATTTTTTGGGCTTTCTGTTTGAATGAAAGTAGGATGTTTATCATCATTGCTAGCATGTTTTAAACTGAAATTTCATACTATAAGTTATTAATGTTATAGGGAGATAAACTCCTGCAGCAATTATATGCTCCATTGCTGTTTGAGTTTTTGGTGGTGGTTCATGGCTCTACCTTCTGGGGAATTGCTACTGTCATCCATGTGGTGCTTGTAACTAAATCGGTATCTTAATAATGGCAATTCGATGGCTGAATTAATTAGTTTCAACGATTCTTGTGTTCTTTTTAACTAAGTTAGTATCTTACTATCACAATTGGATGACTGCACTAATTAGTTTTTGCTATTGGATGTGTTATGAACTGATTCTGTGTGATGACATTATATGCAGTGATGAAGGTGTGCACTGGGCGATACAAAATGGTCTTTATCTATCTAGAAGCACTATTAAGTTTTTCAAGCACAATGATATGAAGTCATTGGAAAGTTTAATGGAGAAAATTACGAAGGAAAATCAGCGAGTGAAAAAGTTGCGTCGTTATATAGTTGTTGAAGCTATATACCAGGTAAAGTTTGTTATGAAAAGATCCTTGTAGGCATTTCATTTCAACTATTTGGGAAGTTTTTTAGCACACACATAACCCATTGAGGAAAGCATTTCAACATATTATTTGCTTAGATACTTGTACGGGTACGGGTACCGGTACGAGTACGGACCATTTTCAAAAAATTTGGGTACAGAGGTACGGCCGTACACACACGGGCATATATATATATATATATATATATATATATAAAAATATATATATATATAAATTTCAAACAAAATAACATATATATCAAAAAATTGCAAACAGAATAAAATCATGGTCCAAAACACAGTATGGAAGTAATTAACGTACAATTATACAAACATGTCAGCTTTCTTGATTCTCCCCAGTCGCATCATGAAGATTAGAAGGAGCAACAGGTTCTGTAAGGTCCATGTTAAAAGCATGCAAATCATGTTCTCCTTCAAGTTCCACATCAATGTCCTCTGGATTAACATCCCAATACTTGGATGATCCTGAACTGCAAGTTGCAACAATTTCTTTTACAACATGAAGAGGTTGGAGTGGACATAAACTAAATCATGTATACATATCAAAGATACAAAAAGAAAGAAATACCTGTAATCATTTGAAGTACGTGAAAGTAAGCGTAGGTTGGAGTGGACATAAACTAAATCTTCTGCTCGCTTACTAGTTAGCTTATTTCTCTTCATGTTGTGAATTTGAGAATAAGTGCTTCAATTTCTTTCACAACATGAAGAGGTTGCAGGTTGAGATAATAACTTCAGCGCAAGTTGTTGGAGATTTGGTGTCGATGCTCCAAAACACAACCACCAATTAACAGGATCTTCTTCATCTCTTGCCATTGCAGCTTGTATTGAATCATTTCTTCCACCAGAGAAGCTCGCAAACTCATTATTTATTATCTTTAACCGATGAAAATCAGAATATAGTCTTCCCAAACATATCTCCCTATTTTTTGATATTTCTGGATCTCGATTAGGAGGAACACGACCAATACCTCCTGTCAACCATGTTTGTCCATAATATTTGGGATTTAAAGAGTCTGCCATACAATGCAAAGGGTTATTGATTTTGTTCCATCTTCTTACTAAAATTCTATACACATGATCGAAAAACTCTGAATCATTAAGTGCAACATTCTTCTTCTCATGTCTAAAAATGATGTTTTGAATTTTTTCAATCATGTTATCCCACATATCATAAACTTTATGAAGCATGGGCCCTTCTTTATCAACTTCTCTCAGCATCTACCAAATAGGCTCTGTAAACTGCAGAAAATATGTAACTTTATCTCACCATTCATCTTCTAAAATGCATTTTTTAATTTCTTGAGCCTTCACGATGTTATCATTCTGATAAAACTCCCAATCATTGTCAGTCACCATAAGTGTTAATGCATGTTTCACCTGCTTTATTCTTTTTATCATTACGATAATGGATGCAAAACGAGTCTCTGCTACCTTCAACAATTTCAAATCAGAATGCCTATTAAATAGAGCAAGAGCATTGTTGTGGTTTACAACAAAATTTCTGATGTTTCTGACATCATGCTCAAGCTCCTCAATCCATGAACACAAGAAACCAGTATTTGGATCATCTTTTGATGGGTTGCAAATACTTTTAAGTGCTAGATTTATACTGTGTGCCACACAAAGAGTCCAGAATATGTGACTATACTTGGGATCACTTGCTAAATTCATTCCTGCTCGTTGGTAAACTGGAGCATTATCAGTAATAAGTTGCACAACATTATCTTCACCCACTTCTTTGATGACTTCTATAAATAGCCCTTTTAAATACTCAGCATCTTTATACTCCCCAGATGCATCAACACATTTCAAGAAGATTGGTCCATCAAGCGAATAAGCAATAAAATTTATTAGTGGCCGCCTTTGTATATTAGTCCACCCGTCAGAAACAATGGATACTCCATATTGTATCCACGAAAATTTCTTCTTCTCTAATAATTTTTCAATGTTTGCCTTCTCTTCTGCAAGAATTACTGTTCTTAACTTCTCTGAACTCGGAGGTACATAACCACTCAAACTGCAATTAGCCAAACCTGTAACAACATCTTTCCAATAAGGACTTCTGGCTACATTAAAAGGAAGTGAATTTGCAAAAAAGAACCTTCCGATCCTTCTATCCATCTCCGCCCTTCCCATATTATTGAATGCTTGTGCTAATGTTTTTCTTTTCTTTGAAGGATCTTCACCTCCTTCAGTAGCATAAAGAGGAATAGACACACTTGATCTTGATGAAGATTTCTTCGTCTCAGCTTCTTCTTGTTCTTTTTTGAATATCTTGATCTCCTCGTTGGTAACTTTTGGGCATGGTCTAATTCCAACGCCAGAAATATGCAACAAATGCGCCTTGCAACGTGTATAAGAGCCCGTGAACATCATATCACAAAATTTGCAAGAAAACATTACATTCCCACCACCACCTGGTCCTTTTGATAGTTTCTTCACATAGCGCCAAAGAGGCTGAGATGGATTATCCTTCTCTACTGTAGCGGTATTAACACTACCACTGCTGCTTTCTAGATTCTCACTTCCTGTAGGAGGCAGTATTTCTTTTCCTTTATCAGCCATTACAACTTATGTCTGAACAGAACCTAGCAAATGAGCTGCAACTGCAACACATAACCAATAAAAACAGGGATCATTCGAAATAGATGAATCCTCTCATGAAACAATATATCACAGTACAACGGCTCTACATGTAGCACTCATTCAGTACAACGGCATGAGTGCAACACTCATGCACATGCCCTGCCGGCAAATGCAATCCACATTCAACAATATTCTATGACAGTGAAGAATGAAAAGGCCTCATATTCTAAGACATTGAAGAATGAAAAGGAGGCCTCTATTATATTCTCTGAATCTCTGGCTTACCAGGAAGAAGATCAAGTTTATTATGAAAACACACAAAAAAGCTGCAAATCACATTGACACATACAAATAAACACACAAAACACATGAGGAAGCGGCTGAGCTATAAATCGTCGGCTAGCCTCTCGGATAGATTGGGAGAGAGATTTGAAACCCTCTCGGGTAGAGAAAGGGCGAGCCAGAGGGAGGGGTGTTGGGTTTTCACTTTTAGGCGATGAGTTTTCTGCACACACAACCCATCGCCGGTCGTCGCCGGCGGCGAAGGCAGGGGTGGAGCCGATGAAAATGAAAACAAAAAATGAAAAAAACGTCACAGTCACCTCCTGCCGTCACTGCTGTCGTCGCCGCTGCCGTCGCCGTTCCGCCCTGCGTTCGCCACCCCTGCCGTCGCCTGTTGCCGCTGCTTCGTTGCCGGAGAGAGACGAGAGGTAAAGAGTCGTAACTCGTAAGACAGAAACGAAAGGGTTTCGTTTTACTTTTTTTTTTTAACGTCAAAATGATTTTTAACGTTAAAATGAAATAAACGTTAAAAAAATGGACAACATTGGACTCGGTCAATGGTGACCGTGTCCAATTTTGGACGGATATGGCCTCCGGTACGTTGACCGTACTCGGTACAGTCAACGCGTACCGGAGCCGTACCCAGCCCCGTACCGGTACCAGTATCGGTAGGGTACGCCTCCTTTGGAGGCGTACCCGTGTATCATATATATATATATATATATATATATATATATATATATATATATATGTATATATATCTTAGTGCTCATGGAATATCATAACTATGATGACCATGTGGACTGATTATAACCTGTCTAAGCAACTTGATCGATAATTCACTGTGGACTGACTATAAACTGTCTAATCAACTTGATTCATGATTCATATGGTATCATGTCTAAGATTATATTTTAAAGTCAAAGTACTAGCTATCATCTTAGTGATAAAAAGTTCGTTTGCATGCCCATCCAGCTGAGCCTAGATCCTATGTAAAATTACCTTTTTTTTTTGTATTCTTTCTCGGATTTTACCTTTATTCTTTTTCATTTACCCCTTTCTCCTTTTTTGCCTTTTTTTTTTGTTCATTACTGTTTTTGGTCACCACAGCCTAATGCTTTTGACTGTTTAGGTTGTGATTCACTCTTTAAAAAATGTAACTTTGCACGTAGCATCTTGTGAACCATCAATCAACTTGATTGGATGCAGTTAATCTTCATTTTTTACTTAATTCACATATTCTATAAACCATTATATATGTACATATATAATTATATATGCATATTATATATGATACTTCTAAAATATTTGCACTGCAAAAATATGAATACTATGAGGACTGTATAGAGCCATTTGATCTTTTGAATGGATCGTTTTGGACTTGCCATCTCTCTCTTTCTATATATCTGTATCTATATGTAAAAGAGAGGTATGTGGTTGAAATGGAGTAGCTTTAGGTATGATTTTACATCTCTCTCTTTCTTAATTACTCTTGGTTATGATTTTACATTTGATATCTTTTGTACATTAAAATGGAGTAATAACTCATATGTTAGTTTTCATTTGATGGGAGTTGATTCTGAAGTTGAATATATTTTTATGCATATTAATTTTTTGATGATTATGATGGTATTCTATTTTAGCTATTATCATAGAGTAAATTTTTCATGTTAGACACTTCTGCGTCATGTACAATAGCCACTTTGAATTTTCAATAAAATAGAAGTTAGGTGCAACTTGAAGGGCCATTGATCTTAGGCCTGATATGGTTCGTAGGTTACTGCATTTTAACATCCTATCACAATTTGATGCTTCCTTCTTTTGAGTGTATTAGGTGTTGAGGCACAATGTCCTCTGTACGCACAAAAACCTGAGAGTCTTCATGACAAAATCGGTGGCCTTGATGAGTTTAACTTCACTGCATCATCTTTAGTCTAGCTAAAGCACTCAAGAGGAAATGTCTGCTAGTATTTCAGTTTGGAAGTGGTTTGATCTCATCATCTGAATTTTATGTTACTTTTTGTGCTTACAATCTTGTTAAAATTTTCAGTATGATATTATCTTTGGTAGCCGGATTTCATGGAGAATTATAGATATGCTTTATGGAGAATTATAGATATGTTTTAAAGCATGTGATTCACTTTTTTTTTTGCCCTGTTTTTTATATCAAATTTTTGTAAGATACTGTGCAGCATTCTATATTGAAGGATCGTTTTGGTACATACTTGCAGAATTCAGGCCAAATTGCTCCGTTAGATGAAATAATCAGGTTAAAAGAAAAGTATCGCTTCCGAGTATTAGTAGAAGAAAGCAATTCATTCGGTGTACTTGGAAAATCTGGGCGCGGCTTGACAGAGTATTTTGGAGTTCCTGTAAGTGATGTGGTGGATGGTCTAGTCAACTTCTTGCTGTTCTCATGTTGTTTCTTGTGATTGGCAAGTTGTTTGTGACAATGTAGGTTGAGAAAATCGATATCATCACTGCTTCCATGGGACACGCATTAGCTACTGATGGTGGATTTTGCACTGGTAGTGTCAGAGTTGTTGATCATCAGGTAAATATCTTTGGTTTCTGAACCTTCACTTAAAGTTCAAAGATAAATTAGAAGATAAATACCACTTGAGACAGCAAATACTAGTAACCCAGGATGTTATCTTGAGAGTTTTACAATCCAAAGCACCCAATACATGTTTCATGGATAAAAATATGTGCATGAAGTATGACGCCAATATGCTTGGTGAAACCAGGCAATTTTGAAAGACGGGGACATAAAAATATGACCTGCATGCATCACACATCATGCTGGCTTGCATGTATGCATTCATAACTTGGCATTTGTTGCATCTTGGAGCTATCAAGCACATTTTTGTTGGTCATCCTTTGAGTAAACCAGGTCTTATATTTGTAATCAAGCGAAAGATGGAAAGAATCAGACAAATTGCAACTTGGATATGGGCAGTCTAGCATATCTTTTGTAGCCCTCTAGCACTCCCTTTTACCTGCAGCCCTTGACACAAACACCACGTATAGACAAAATTGTAATCTTTTGGTTGCTCTATCTTTTATTGTTGAACGCCCAGGAGATTGATGCATTGATAACTTGATCTTGCAGCGCCTCAGCAGTTCTGGTTATGTTTTTTCTGCATCTTTGCCTCCATATCTTGCAAGTGCTGCAATAACTGCTATCAATGTTTTGGAGGAAAATCCAATGTTGCTGTCAAGGCTGAGGGATAATATTAGTCTCCTACACAAAGGTCTTTGTCAAGCCTCTTTCTCTCTGTGTGTGTGTGTGTGTGCACGCGTGCCTTGGCTTTGGCATGATATAAACTATATAAATTCTCTACCATACAGGTGCTTACATATATGGAAATCCAGAACATGTTTGGAAACTTTGCTAACTTCTGTCTGCAAGTTAATTTTCCATAGTTTTCTCTGTTTTGTTAATCTTATTCTGTTGAATACATGCTAGGCATCTACCGTTTTTAGGTTAAATAACAGCATAGATGGCATCTTTGTAGATATGGACTGAAATAGGATAACAAACCTTTGTTCTGTTAATATCAGGCTTCTACTCTTTTAGGTTAAGTTCTGAGGAGGCAATTTAATGGACTGAATACAACCTTCAGATTGTGTTGAAATTTTCTGAAATTTTCTTTGCTTGCACTTCTTGCTTTGGTTCTTTTATGTTGCCCTTTAGAGTGTAAAAATGACCTCTCTTTAACTGTCATGGTCAATGTTTCCATATCTAGGTGCATCCCTTGTTCGCTGTAAAAGCTTAATTTGTTGATTGATGGATGTACTGACCCTGGCCACCTTGACATTGTTAATTTGTTGCATTTACGTATAGATGTCTGAGTCTCTTTATGCTTGACTTGGGTTCTGCAGGTTTGTCAGACATACGGGGACTTGTCATTACCAGCCATCCTCTGTCACCTATTGTCTTTCTTAAATTAAAGAATTCAACTGGATCTTTCAAGGGTGATTTGCAGTTACTTGAGGATATAGCAGAACGTGTAAAATAACTGATCTATTATGTATTTATCCTTCAGAATTTTTTGGATAACTGGTTATCCAGCCTTACAATCTAAATTGTTCCATCAGGTGCTTAGAGAAGATTGTGTACTTCTTGCTGTTTCGAAAAGGTCAGCACTTGATCATTGCCTTCTTCCTGCTGGGATTCGTTTGTTTGTTTCTGCTGCACACTCGGAGACAGACCTGTTGAAGGCATCAGAATCACTGAAGCAAGTTGCCAAATCTGTCTTCTCGGATGACTTGTAAGTTTTGCTTTGGCTGATTACTTTTCAATATTCACCACACTCCTGGAATCTGTTGGTTGAATTGGTGCATATGAATCACATCCAGTCAGAATGTGGTCACAGATAGGAACAGAAGAATGTCGCTGTCCACATGTAAAAAGTAGAGTTAGTCCTCTAGATTGGTCTGATTCACTAGAAGTTGGTCTGAAACATTCTTTTCTTCTGATGCTGCTGACAGAAATGCAGTTGTACCATGTTCTTATCTATTGCTTGATTCAAACCAACTATGCTTTGCAATTTTGTTTAGTTGATTAATTCATTTGTTATGATTGACGACTTCCAAAGATCCATTCCTTGCTTTTGAAGCGGGGATAGAGTTTTCTCTTGCAATGCCCACATGCCATATCTTTTAATTGTCTTAGTGGATTTCATAAATCTGAAATAGAAAAGTGTTATTGTTTATTTTTTCAAAATCCAAAAGATATTTGCAAACTTTACCGGATGGAACCATGTGGACATTCACGTGATGTATACATATAGAAGAAAATTTTCACATTCATTTGACTGAACTGCACTCAAGTATTTTAGCTGTGGGAGAACATAACATGGATTGTGGCGGGTGCAATCAATCAGAACCATTTCCTTGGGAGAAATGAGTCTACAGTAAGCTTTATCAGTGGAATGTCTTGTTAGGCTGCCTAGTTTCAAGTGTCATTGTAATGCTTTTATGATTCCTCTTTACACTTCCCATAACAAATTGCTCCTCCATCAACCCAATTTGCACCACCTCCCTTCTCCTTTTCATCTCATGTCAGGCTATAGTGCTCAGTTCTTGATCCACATAGCATCATTTTTCTCCCTTCTCATGCTGCTCTACGATTTCATGTTATGCTGAAGTTGTTCTTTCTCCTCCTCACGACCCCTTTCCTACAAATTATGTTTTGAAGTTTTTTTTTTTTTTCCAAGTAAAATTGTCCATGTCTTCTTGTAAGGTTCCCTTGGGAACTTTTATTATTTATCTGCTTGTCAATTCTTGGAGTTCTTCAAAGGCAACTTATGTTTTGGGCTAATTAACAATGTGCATGGGTTGGTCCTGAAGGTGTGTTTGATACACGGCCAAAAGTACACCCTCATTCATGTTTCTCTGGACTTCTGTTTTGGGCATATCTTATTTTTCACGAAGTCTTAGATAAGGCTATCTGCCTCAAGTACTGCAAAATATTTTCCTTGATTCCTTGGTCGATATTTTATTTGTTGATCCATAGCCTGAGGTTTTGGGTGTGGTAAAATTAAAATTGTTTTGGCGGCTGTAAAGAGTAATTGTTTTAACGATTGTGGCATGTGGAGTTTGTTTGTCTTTCCATTTATATCATTACTTTTTAGGATTTTCCTATTATTTGAGTTTGTTGATGGTTGGGTTGGTGTTCTAGGGGCTGCTAATGATAGGAAGAGTAAGTTGGGGTAAGAAGCGGTAAGATCAGGATCAACTCGGGTCCAATTTCTCTGAAATGTTGTAGATTGTGCTGTGGCACTTGCCAAGCTGGTGGTCTCAACATGGTGGAGGCACGCTGTGAATGGAGTTTGCCAAACTGTTATCAGCTGCAGTTGACTTTCCTAGTTACACTGGTGTTTCTGCTGTATCTCCCTCAGGTTGCATGTTAGGCTTATCTGAATTTGTGAAGCATCAAGGTTGTTTTGTTGGCACAACTGTGACTGCGACTCTGAAGAATTATGATTGAGTCCTATAGGATAAATGGCAGTTCTAATCTTATAGATAGTTTAAGATTCTTTATAGCAATTGAGCGAACATGAATGTGATTCTTTTTGACGGTAAATTTTTATTTCGGCCAATTGTGTTTTCTGGTATCTCCTGTTGGAAAAAGTGAATGGTACTAGATGCAAGTATTTTTTTTTGTGAAAGTTTGGGAATTTCATTGTGCGGGGGTAATGTTACTCTGACAATACAAGATAATAATTTTAAGGGGTGCAAAAACCTGTTATACATCCATTAGATGGTCGTATCACTCAATGCTTGATGTAGGATGGCTAGTTTTAAGAATTTTGAAAAACTCAACATTTTAATAAGGCAAAGATTTAACCTGGAAACTAAAGAAGAATGCATTAAAAGTTATGAAGGCCACCAATGCCCACATGTACATCTTGAAGTTTATTCGTATTCAATCGAGACGCCTGCTGGAGTGGTTCTTTGAATTTATTAAGAAGCATTTACAGGAATGAGTGGAGAAAATAGTGAACAAAAGTGGTGCAGCCTGCAGAGGGAGCTCAAAACTACCCTACCGGGTTTTAAAACCTTTCCTGGTTGCATGAAACCACTGGAACACAATTCCCGTAGCTAACATCCAATCGCTCCGCTATCCTTTGCACGCTATTCTGACATCTTTACATGTTCGTTACATCAAGGGACTGCAGGCTTCAGCGGCTCACCCATCTGTTGTGTATATAGAATTCTTCTGCGGCTCACAGCAAAACCTTTGAGGGTTCAGAAGTTGTATTGCGTTCAAATTTCTTCCTCGTTTGACAGCTCCAGAGCAATCTTTTCTGTTGGGTATAATCCACACGCAGGATTTACATTACACCTGTTAGCTGTAAATCCTTTCGAGAACGATTTATTCAGGGAATTGACTCGGAATTGAAACTAAGATCTTAGAGCCCGGATCTCTACCAGAGTGCCATTTGACAACACAGGCAGTTCTTCTGTCTGATGGAGTGGATCGAAGCATTCAGAACTATTACTCCAACACTATCCGAGCACTTTTCTTGGCCAAGAAAAAGAGCGTCAAGGATTACATAGACAGGGGCGCGTACTGTAATGAGCAGGTTCTAGTTTTATTATTTGCCGTCTGTATGTGTATCGTGCAGATGTTAGAATACGAGTTAAAATATGAGGACTTTACGTGTAAATCGGGCTGAATCGGCCAATTCAAATCGCATTGGGGATGACTTGTTTGGTTCATCAGTTGATATAAAAGGTGCATTTTTCTTGTTTTTAATTTAATATAATAATTCTTTTGCCCATTTGACAATGTATTGCTGAATTTTAGGGCATTGATAAGAGCCATTTGTTATACGGACGGCTCTCATATGTTGGCATGTCAAAAGTGCCTTTTATTTTGAAAAAAAAACAAAAACAAACGCTTCTAACGTAGCAACACAGTCTTGAATCTGAATTCTGATTCCATTGACGCAACTTCCTAACACATAGGTATTGGCTTCCTATACTAAAAGAAGGAAGGTGCGGTTTGCTGATAACATCAATGAGGTTGGACATACGCAAGCAATGGGACCAACATCGTCGCTTTAAACTAATCTAACTCTCATTTCCAAACTCATGAGAAAAATTGAGAAAAAAACAAAGATCCTCCACTTTGCGTAGCTATTGTGGCGGCTGAACCGATCTTTTCTTCGTGTTCCTAAAAAGGCATTAGCTTTTAAGAGATCAACAAAGCGAGAAAGTGGAGGGCATGAATCAATCATGGTTGTCTGAATTTCTCGGTTACGGGACAATCTTCTTCCACTAATCTCAAGAAACAGCACAAATAACAAAAATTTCTGATCATGGCTATACAGTTCTGTTGACAAATTCCAAGCATAGGTCTAAGGTCGAAGTTGGTGTACTGGAAAAGGTGATCTTTTGCGTTTTTCTGCCTCTTGGAAGTCATGACATGTCTTTTTATTTATTGCAGAACCAAGAATGAACAAGGAAGAAGGCAATAGAAAAAAATCACTCCATCTTAGATTTTATAATTTAAATGGAACAATTGGTAAAGATAGGCCTCCGGTTCACGGACATTATAAACCAAAAGTTGAGATCGTATCAGTAAGAGCAAAATGGAAAAGAACATTTCTTTCTGAAAGTTGAGGGTAAAAGGGTTTGATTCAAACCTATAAATTATGATCCATCTCTAGATTTTACAAAGCTGAAGCTTTTGTGACTTGTGAAAGGGTGGGCGCAATCATCGCGTCTCATAAAGCTACTTGAGTGACCCTCTGTGTTTCCTTCCATCTTATATCTTTTAACCACGACACGATTTAAAATAGAAAAAGAAGATGTCAATTGGCATTTTAATATAATAACTTCCAGTTTCTAGATCCCACCAATTGAGAGGAAGCGACAAACCAATTTGCCAGAAGCAACACATGCCTATGGTATTTTCTTATATCTTCCTCTCTCTGTTTCGTTCTTCTTTTGGCCCTTCTACAGCGTGCTTCGTAGTGCAGGACCTGATATAATAGGTCGGTTTAGATCACAAGAGTTTTTAAAGCCATAAAAAGTCTTTTAGGTCGTAAGGTACCGCAAGCTTCAGTTCAAGTGTGTGTCAGCTGTGTGTGCGTGTGTGTGTGTCTCTCTCTCTCTCTATATATATACATATATATATACACACACACACACACACACAAACACACACATATGAAAAATATTTTCCTTTTTCACTGCCAAGTTTTAGTGAAATCCAATTTCACCTTCTGAAGAGCCAAGTCTTGATACTGAAGACTACTGGTAAAGCTAAAAAGTTTTTCCTGTTAGGCAAATATTGATGAATTCATCCAATGACTTAGATTAAATCGAAAGACTCCTAAAGCTGTGGTCGCTGCAGGATTCTTATGAAGAACCTATAAAAGATTACACAAGTTCATTCACACAAAGACAAAGCCAGTAGTTTTGTGCCTTTGCATTTGTTGATAAATCATAAAATGGCAAAAGTTTAAGATGCAAAGTGCTCTACTTCGTGCACAAGGGCTCAGAATCAGATTTCTCCTTCATCTGTTCAAAACAGCAAATGCAAGTGCCTTTAATTCTTAATTTATCTGGTAAGTGGAAGATAAAAACGCTAGATGTTAGTATGAGAAAATCTCATTTATATATATAGAAGTGATGAAGCAAGCCCCAATAATCAGACCAAGCGGCTGCTTCCAAACTATTCAGCCACCTGAAGTGTCATGTGCATCCTTTCATCACTTCAGCCTCTTCTTCTTTTTAGCATCTTATAACACAATTTACATTATTTCATCAAATTCCAAAACTATGTAAGTTCTTTCAATGCCACTGGACATTATTATTTTTCTTCTAAAATTCAGTGAAACTTGCCAATTGATGTCCTCATACTAAAAGGGGGGAAAATGACAAAAGAATATCATTAAAACAAATCTTTCAGTTTGTAGATTTTTGTAAAAGCTGAAGCCAAGAAAAATGCGCACAATGAAGGGATACACATGTCGTCTTTCGATTAGCCGAACACAAACGAGAGGGACTCCACTCCTATTAGTGGGATCTTCTCTTTTGTGTATGTGTGTGTGTGTGTGTGCATGTGACTGGTAGGTTTGCACATTTGCACTTGCACTACCTTTAATAAAAGGGGCATGCAGTGAGAACCCTACCATGTTGTGAAGGCCTCCAGCTTAGCTACAGGCCTTCAAAAAGAACACATGCATTGACAACAGTCCCTTCACTGCACTTCCCAATCTGAACTTGGGAAAATTCTCAACATCACCAACATTCTAAACTTAACTTCAAAACGAGGAACCGCATTTTCTGAAATATACATTTTGACATATGCCCCAGTTTTCTCTAGCAACTATTCCCAAACTACAAATCACCTTTTGGCAAATTGGTTTCTTGAAGTCATTCATACTTTTGCCATCTTCTAGAATGTTAATGATAGTTTGTTAAACATGTGTTAATTTGGATTCAAAGGGGCAGAAGTAGAGAGGCAGGCTGTGATTTCTAATAAGGTCTGAGATTTCCTTCCAATTCATTTTGGAAAAGACATTTGTAGGGCTGAATCGGAAAATTCTGAAACATAATCCTTTTTTCTGAAGTCAAGCGCAAAATGTTGTCCTTAAACAGAAAGTTGCCCTGAATATGACCTGCAAGATGGGTCCTCCGGCAAACAACGATATCTGGCCTGTTGCTTTTGTCGTGGTACAATTTCAGCCCTTGGATCTGCTACCCGGCACACTGAGGACCGTCCATATTTGGATGTTCTGTATGTTCGTGCCGCAATTCATGACCATATTGTGAATCTTCAGGGTTTATTCTCCTGGCCACCCACTTCTCTCTCTCTCTCCTCAATCTAGAAAAGTCATGAATTAGTGCATCACTTTCTACTCAATTATTCTAAAAGTGTCCGCAGATTGTCTCAAGACCAGATATTCCTGTATCTACTGGTATAAACTCCATTGAGTTCTTAATTAAAGCCCTCGATTCAACTGAATCTCGTGAAATTGAACGACTCTATTAAATCAAGAAACCGGCTTCAACTCGGACAAGAGCTACGGTTCAAAAGTTGGCGAAAATAGTGTTGCTTTGCAACGACTGCTTTTTTTTACTAGGGAAGACTTTCAGTTGGAGACTAATGAATTCTTTAAAGTTTAATCTAAAGATGCACTTACTCTTTTCTGAATTTCCAGATACATGGTAAAGATTTTGTGAAAATTAACCATGAAAAGAAAGCAATTCTTTTCTTGATGTAATTTAAGTTAAAAATCCGGTTAAACCAGATTAGAATATGATAAGCTTAGTAGACAGAAAACGAAGTTACCTTTCCTTTTGTTCTTTGACATCTAAAAGACGATATTTTTTTGATATATACCAACAACAACACATATTCCTCTTTGGTATGTCTTCAGAGATGCCCATGTTCCAGATGATGGAATTCAGAAATGTTCAGCCTTTTCCAGGATTAAGAGCAAAAAGTTGGTCCCTATGTGAAAATATTCCATCCTATTATAAACCCATCTCCTCATTCATCTTCCATACTGCATTGGCTCCATTGGTTTGTGTTTCTATCTCCAGCTTCCCTTCCACATCACCACCTTCTCTCTCTCTCTCTCTCTCTCCCTCTCTCCTCCTCAACCAACCTATGTCAGACTATTTCATAACATCCCCAAAGCCTTGCTCGAGCAAACAAATCAACCACAAGAAGCTATTCAAAAGATTGTCTCTCTTCTTCTCCTTGATTTTCTCCACAGTTATGATCGTCCTCCTTATTTGGTATGCTGTTCATCCTTCCAAGCCCCAGTTTTCTCTGCAGGATGCTGTCATCTATCAGATGAACCTCTCAAGCGAGCACCTTCTTACCTCAGCCATGCAGGTCACTCTGGTCTCCAAGAACCCCAACCAGAGAATTGGCATATATTATGACAAGCTTGGAGCCTATGCTTCCTATAAGGGGCAGCAGATCACCATGCAATCCTTCTTCCCTCCTTTCTACCAGGGCCATGAAGATGTCAATGTCTTATCTTCATGGTTGGCAGGAAACTTGGTCCCGGTATCGCCGTCTTTCGCCTATGACATGGGCACCGACCAGCCGGCGGGCGGGTTCCTATTGAATGTGAAGTTGGCCGGCAGAGTAAGATGGAAGGTGGCCACCTGGACTTCTGGTCACTATAATTTGGAGGTAAAGTGTGAAGCATTCATGGCTTACACCAAGTACAGTGCTTCTGGTAGCCCTGTCAGCTTGATGCCTGGTTCACAGTGCCATTCATCAGTTTGAAGGACCAACAGTTGGCTTGTAGTTATTGGAATTAGCTCTTCTTAGTGATGCATGTATAGGGAATAGTTCAATATGTTCGTGTTAGAGTAAGGTTTTGATTGAGGAAAGGAGGGTTTTAGGGACTAAATAAACCAAAAAAGAGAAGTGGAAGATGAGGAGAGGAAAAAGAAAACCTTCCTTCACCTTGTTGACTAGACATCTACTTGTGATTGTACACTTGATTGTATTTATAATAAGATGAAATTAAGCATATCTTAATCTTTGTGGAGATGGTGAAAAATTGGTGGTGGGAATTTAAAGATAATTAGCAGTGTACCTTCATTTTCTCTAGGGAAATAGACTAAAGATGGCAAGTGACTGTTTTAGCTTAAAGTACTTAACAATTGAACAGTGTGGAATTTCAAATGAATCAGGTGGAGAGCAGAGAGGGGTGAGGAGGGGGCTCCATGCTACTTTTGATCTTTGTGTGATGATGAGATTCTGTAGCCGTGTAAATTAAAGCTCTTAGAATGACTCCTCAGTGCAGCAGCTTTCTTTTTACTTTGTTAGCAGGGAATCTGTTAATTTCTAACCTTTGCCTTTAATTATTGGGGGCTACTAGTGGAAACCCCATGGCCGCTCATGTTCATGTACCAACCACAAAATGAGGCCAGTTGCTGGAAAATATTGGAGTGGTGTAGCCCACCTAGTAGAGACCACCAAAGCCATGAAACCCCAAGTAACTTAAACAAGAAGAATCAATAATACAAATTGCATTTATATTCTGCAATTGGCAGATGTCTGAAAACATTGACAAAATGTCGGGAGACAATAGTCAGATGAACAAAAAACTGGCGAGAAAGCAACCAAACCCTCTGATAAGATAATATTTGCTCCAATCATGTGAAGGCCCGTGTAACAGAAAGATTAGATGCACTATCATTCTTTCTTATTGAGTAAGCACTCTATCTTGTTTCCAATGCCAAATCTTGCAATAGTTCATGCACTCAGCACTACCAAAGATCATGTTTCTCTAGTAGGAGCATCAGAGATCATGAACTTATTTTTACTTTTTCCTTTGGGAACGTCAAAAGCTGCCATAGTTCTAAAGTCCAAAAACTTTCATCCAGTATAGATAGATTGCTGGCTAAGCTAATACACAAATTAATGAAGTTTAATTTGTACCTAAAGCAGCAACCAGAAAGGGACACTGAAGATCCTATACCTTGACACGTGAGGACAAAACCGTTTGTATTATACATGTGAAAAGATAAAAAGTATATCAACTTTCAAGCCTTGGCAATTATACAAAACAGCTAGTGTCGCCTTGTAAAGTGGTCACATATGGTCATGTCCCTACCTCGAACAAAAATCAGACTTAAAGGTGAAAAGCTTTCATCTAGTGGCCCACTTTTTTTCCTATAATCTCAAGAGTGTGCCTCCCATTTTTCTTTATCTTCTTAATGCATCTTGTTTTTGTTGGCAGCTGCCGAAGCTGGGCCTTCGACCTAAATTTATTATCATTTTAAAACTGTTTGAAATTTGGCACACTTTGCCCAAGGGGCATAGAGTTATCTGGTCCAGCTATGTAAAAAAGATGCACTACCAGTTCGATTCTCACAGACACTATGTTTTTGTACTATATTAATCAAAACCTATCGAGATGAAGGTACACTATCTCTTCATCAGACACTCATGTATGTTTTCAACGTGGGAAGTTGTATCCTCTAGATCACCTAGAAACTTGATATTCGTACGATCCCATTTCTATAAAACTAATTACCCCTGATCATAACCATCGTTTCTCGAAGGTTCACATGAAAAAAACAAAACCAAAAGTGAACTTTGTTTTCGAAATATTTGGCAAAAGTTGGGACATTGTTTGAATTGAAAATAACTTCTAACCAAAAGTGAACTTTGCTTTGGAAATATTTGGCAAAAGTTGGGACATTGGTTTGAATGGAAAATAATTTCTTGTAAGAAACATAAGGTGTACAAGACAAGTATAAAAAGATATATAGCGACCTGCTCCAACAACTGCAGAAAGAAGTCATGACTGATAGTTGGCATTCTTCCTGCGCATCTATGGCCGCCGGATTTGGCTTTGGGTGGTCCAAGATGAAGTTGGTCTGAAGGAGATAATTCGGGACAGAGGAAAAGGTAATGGGACTGATTGGACCCATGGTTCAGGCGAGGCAGTCTTGTCTTATCCCAGGGCCTACCTTGTAAAAGCCAAACCCTGAGCGGGCCGGGGATCAAGCGTAGTGGAATCAAAGATAGATACAAGAGCGAGCACGCAAATGGAGAAAGCTGATTTGAAGTGCAACAGAGATTGAGCCAGGAAGAAGGAAGAAACTGGAAACACGGCAAATCATAGATTTAGAGAGAGAGAAAAAGTTTTGAGTTGATATTTAGGCCAGTAGGTCCCGTTGCCACTTTGGTGAAGGCATTTTGATCTCCACTAATTAACTTTTTGGCATTGATCAGAACTGAAAAATCACACTTTCTTTCAACAATTCATAAAAATTCAAATATTTTTCTCTTTCCCATGACGGATAAACGAAAATTGGAGTTCTAGAAAAATTAAAATAAAGATTGGTAACAGCATTATGCTTACTGGTAAGATTGGAAACTGCAAATTCTCCTTTCCTTGTGATCTTCGTCTAATTATCAACCTGTAATCGATGTCATCCTGCAGGAACCAATGAAGATATGGATAAGTGGTGAGAGTAGTTTGAAGGGGCCAGTAGT
Organism: Nymphaea colorata; assembly: GCF_008831285.2. Classification (NCBI taxonomy): domain Eukaryota; kingdom Viridiplantae; phylum Streptophyta; class Magnoliopsida; order Nymphaeales; family Nymphaeaceae; genus Nymphaea; species Nymphaea colorata. The sequence goes on from NC_045147.1 coordinate 13,442,882, forward strand.
GAAGGTAAAAAGGATGATGATGATGTTCATGAGCAGTGGTTCTAGTTTTTGGGATGATTGATTTACACGCACCTGAAAGTCCTGCAAGTTGCTCAGCTCCATACGGCACTTTGTTGAGTCTATGGCGAATTAAAGGTGTGGTGGTGGGGCAAAGAGAGAGATGGGTCTAATCATGAGGGGGTTTGTGTTTGTAGGTGCTTGGCATGTTGCCATAGACTCCTTATTCCCCATACCCACCATTTCCTGCCAAGCAAATTCTATTGAATTTCATCCTTCTGTCTTTCATCCTTATCTCGCTGTCGTGAACCACAATTCCATCCAATCTGTGCGGTCGCACGCACACACACATATCCAATTCATTGCAAACTCATATTTGCAAATTGGATGCAACATACATCAAGGACAAAATCATATAACACACATATATATATATGTGTGTGTGTGTGTGTGTGTGTGTGTGTGTGTGTGATATTCCCACAAGTTTAGCGGAAAATACATATTAAGTCAAACATTTTCTTCACGCATTGATATGTCATTTGAGCAGTTAAGTTAAAAAAAAATGATGGTTCATATAACAAAAACTCCAACTTTAGAAATAAACCTAAACTGAAGCATGTTGTGATAATAAATGTATTTGGACATTCAAATTAAGTTAAAAAAGTGTTCATATGTGTGATTTGAGGTGTCCGTTTTGTTTTTGGCGAACTCTCTAGTTGCTTGAGCTTAACTTTCCTTGGTGCTGTCCTCGTTAGGCTTGGTGGTCGAAGCTCGACCTCAATTTGGAGAACTACCTGAGCCTGACATTCTTTTTCCCTTTTCTCTTTCGTTTTTTTCCGTAATTTCAAGCAAAGCAGTAACGCAGATTATTTGTAATATTTGATATCCACTTGCTTCTAAAGTTACACAGGGTGCAAGCCCTGCCCTCACAAGGAAGCACATTTCACGGTTTACAGGAGCCTAGCAAGAAACTTTTGGTTGAGGGGCACTAGCAACCTAACGTTATCCATACCGCAGTTACTGAGCCATGAAATTTTGATTGAGGTTCACTAACCGGTTTCTGGCTTACTAGAATGAGTGCTTACTGAGCACATACCTAAATCTGGTGTGGGCACTACATGTGGCTGGACCCAAGTCCAGCTCAGTCAAATATAAAAGATTTCAAGGGCTGGTGGCGCCAATGGCCCACACCAGTCACACAGTATCTCCCAGCAACCATAGTACCAGACTCGCTGCAATTCATCTGCAAGGGCATCAATTTTCAGCATCAGAACATAGCATGCAAGGTAGCACACGTTTGCTCATCGCATGTGAAATAAACACAAACAATGGGTTATTATACAGCACACCCGCAACTGCAACCATATTTTGTGGAACACATGCATTAAAAAATCAGCAAATGTTGGCTTTAGTATTGATCATTTCATGTTATCGTCCACTACCCAACTATTCCTACATCAGCAATATACAGTACAAAAGCATTTCAGCATGATTACATAATTGCAAGAAATTCATATGCCTCCTCAATTAGATGAGCGCAGGCGGTGTATAAATTTTGCTGCATGTCTAATCAGGAGAGATGTAAGCCAAAATAACTTACGTAGACAAATGAAGACATGTTAAACCAAACACTTGATATAAATGAAGGCATCCGTTTCAGTGATTTCATGCTTCTCAACCATCAAAGTAAGCTTTATAATAACAAACTTTCCATAGAGTGGTGTTGTTCAGCTTCTGTAGTATGTGATGCCATCTAAATGCCGTGTAGCTACCCACTTGCTCAAATATATCTAATCTCGTGGCGTTTTTCCCTTTGATATATATGTCAAAGACCCGCTCACCCGATTTAGTTAAAATGAGGGTCTATTTCAGTGAAATGTAACCATAGCATGTAATCTATTCGAGCATCCGCTCTCGGTATATATGCAGTACTTTCGTTCACGCCAACTATTGCTAATGCAGTTTGATACAAATGCCCTGAAAAATAGTCTGGTGCCTGCTTGGTCAGCACCTTGAATGGGGTTGCAGTTGAAAGTGGCCCAAGACGTACATTCCCTTGATAAAAGGGTGCATCAATTTGCCAATCTCTACCAAAGTAATTTGTGTCATTAGTAAATCCAAGCCAATTCACTCTCTCTATATCCAGTAGTCTACTGGCTTCATCCTTCCCCAGTAGTCTCTCAATAATCATTTATGCATGATCTTCTGTTCGGACATCGTAGGATCCACAGATCTAAGAGATGGTGTTTTCGTAGGACGTCATGGCTTTTATGTTTTTTATGGCGTATATGGACCATGAGAAACAAAGTCTTATTTAGAGAGCAACCGTATTACTTTCTGGTCCTCCTTTTCAACCTGCGTGACTTGACTGCTATTGTGAAGACGTTTTAGCATTCATACGCTATTGCTAGATTCACTCAGCATTTTTGTTTCCAATTATTGTATGGCTTGCCATCGTTTTCTCTTAGATGTGTCCCGTTTTAATGAATTCGTTTTCAATTCTCTCTCTCTCTCTCTCTCTCTCTCTTACTCTGCATATAAATAAAATGGAATTGTTGATGAAGTCTGTGACCGCTTGGCAACCTGAGAGAAAATCATGATTACATATGCGTTACTCTTAGGGCCATTTGATAACAATAATAATTTGTTACTGTTTCATAAATATACTCCAAAGATTAAAGCAGATTTGTGGAACACTGTCATATAATGTTCTTAAACTTGCCTCAGAGTGTATCATGAATATACCCTAAAGATCCTGATTTGTTTTGCTATGCTGCAATGAGACTAGAAAAAAAAAGGTACATTGATTTAAGACATCAGAACAAACTGTTTGTATTTGGGCTCTGAACGTAAAATGTACATCGATCTATCTGATGGAACTCCAGGGATAAACTAGCTAGCCATGACAGTTATGCGATTGAGTTGTACTGTGCCCTAAAATTTACCAGCATTCTTTTCTATAAAATTTAGATGGAGCTACAATCGAGTCGTAAGAATGACAGCCGCTCCCTCTCGCTTCACTAGTTCTCCTCGATTGAGGCTCAATTCATGACACAGCAGCTCGAACTCCATTCTCATTCTTCACTAGTCAAGCCTAAGTTGTCGAATTACAGACACAACTTGTTCATGCTTTTCTCGTAAATTGTATTATTAATGTAATGGCAGGTCGAGCTTCAACTCGGTCAAACTAAGCTTGAGGTCATCAATATATTTTAATGATGGTAAATCTTATAAGTGCTTTTTTTTTTCTTGAAGTTAGAGGTTGTCTTATAAACAAGTAGGTACCATACTCTCATGTACTAGACTTAGTGAGAGTTGAAGTTGTTTTGTAAACAAGTAGCCACCATACTCTCATGTCCGAGACTTGGTGAGAATCATTTGGCAGTCAATTCCAAGGAGAACAGACAGTGAAGATTAAAGCCAGGGGATTATCATCAAAATGTGACCAACATAACCACGATACTACCAAATCTACACAAAGTGGCATTTTAATTTCAGATGTGTGATTAAGATTTCAAAAAAGTTTGATAATCGATGGTCAAAACTTTTTTTAAAGCTCACTTTAAATGTCTAAAAAATATGATCTTATATTCGTTTTCATAGTTTTGGGCATTAAGAATACACCTATATACTTGTTTTTTAAAGAGCAGAAATATGTGACTTGAACAGACTAATACCTGATAGGCTTATACCAGGCGCGCTGATCATTTCGTGATCTTCCCTTTAGTTTTGTTTGATGGATAGGGATGATCCTACCTGCCGAGAAATTTACCTGAAAATGCTGAAAGTTGAATTATTTCAAACATTCCCAAGCCATCGAAAGAACTCTTCGTTGGCGGTCGCCTCTCCCACTTTACCTCTGCGAACTCGAGTTTCCCGCGTCTATTGAAGTAGGAGATATGAACTCCAAGAAATGCGTCAGTCGGTTTGAAACTTTGGAGCTATTCTAAATCTCTCTCTCTCTCTCTTTGCGAACAATTTCTGATGTTTCTCCGCCACCATCACAGGATTCACAACTGCCTTATCTTCACTAGATTCAAGCTCTTGTTTCTTTCCTACCACTCTTCCGTTTCCCCTCTCTCCCTCCTATTCGCCCCTGAATACCACCCAAAAGCAGGAGGCGCGGAATTAATAGCCCAACGCCAGGGAGAATCAGAAGCAGAAGCAGAAGAACAAAGAGACCAAGGATGCAACAATCGATCCAGACGCAAGCGCAGAATCTCCCTCGCCATCTCCCAAATCATCAACAGCCGGCCATGGTCTCGGGATCTCGAAAACGCACTCCATCCACACACCTCTGCGCTCTCCACCACCGCCGTCGTCGAGATCCTCGAGCGCGTCAAGCTCCCTTCGAAATCTCTCCAATTTTTCAAGTGGGTGCAAGACAAAAGGTTCTCTCACAACGAGAAGACCTACTTCAAGATGATCGAGGTCCTCGGCCGCAGCCGGAACCTCAACGCCGCCCGCAACCTCCTCATGGGGATGCCCAGCCATGGCGTCCAATGGGAAGACCGGTTCTTCAATAGCCTAATGCGGAGTTACGCTAACGCCGGCCTGTTTCAGGAATCGATCAAGCTCTTCCAGAAGATGAAAGAGCTCGGAGTGTCCCCTTCTGTGTATACCTTCAACACCATCTTCTCAATTCTGCTACGCCGTGGTCGAACGAACATGGTCCGCGGCCTCTACGACGAAATGCTCCGCTCTGGAGTCAGCCCCGATGTCTTCACGTTCAATATCCTCATTAGGGGCTTCTGCCTGAACTCCATGGTCGATGAGGGGTTCAGGCTCTTCAATGAAATGGTGAAGCAGGGGTGTACCCCTGATATGGTTACATACAACACCCTTATAGATGGACTCTGCCGATCCGGAAAGGTCGCCAAGGGACATAATTTGATGAGAGCAATGAGGAGGAAGGGAGGGGAATTGATCCCCAACGTGGTTTCCTATACCACATTGATCAGGGGCTACTGTGAGAATCAATCGATTGGTAACGCATTGGAACTGTTCGACGAAATGGTGGAGCAGGGATTGAAGCCAAATGAAATCACATATAATACCCTGATTCAGGGTCTGTGCGAGGCGAGGAAGCTGGACAAAATCAAAGAAATCTTGAAGGATGTCATGGACAGTGGTAGCTTCAAGCCTGATACTTGCACTTTCAATACGTTGATCAATGCACATTGCAATGCAGGGAAGCTCAATGAAGCAGTGATGATATTCGGTAAGCTGTCAGAGCTGGGTGTTCAACCCGACTCTGCAACATACAGTGTTTTGATTAGGAATCTATGCGTTAGATGCGAGTTTCAGAAGGCAGAGGAGTTCGTTGATGAGGTCATTAGGAGCAAGGTCCTTATCCAGGCCGAGGGATGTGTGCCCTTGGTTGCTTCTTACAACCCGGTGCTGGAGTACTTCTGTGAAAACGGGAAGGCAGAGAAGGCCGAGAGGTTGTTCAGACAGTTGCTCAAAAGGGGTACGCAGGATCCTTGCACTTTCCGGACATTGATACTAGGGCAATGCAAGGAGGGTAGGCCTGAAGCTGGGTATGAGCTGTTGGTGCTGATGTTGAGGAGGGACTTTGTACCTGATCTGGAGACTTACAGTACTCTGATAAATGGGTTTATAAAGAAGGATGATCCAGTTTATGCTCATAAGACTCTTCAGAAGATGTTAAAGAGTGAACATGTTCCTAGGACATCCACCTTCCATCAGATTTGTAGTGCTTTAGTTGCTGCAGGTAATGTTGTTGATGCAGCTTCTGTCATGAGGATGATGATTGACAAGAAAATTCGCCAGAATATCAATCTCTCGACAGATGTTGTGGCCGGCCTCTTTGCAAAGGGCCATGGGCATGATGCCCTTGAAGTTGTTCGAGCACTATATGATAGTGGCTACTCTGTTAAGTTGGAAAGCATCGTTGATTTGCTTATTTGCAAGAGTAAATTTTCTGAGGCGCAGGTAATATTGATGTTTGGCTTGAATCATGACCATGAATTTGGCAGAGAGGTTTGTGGCAGAGTCATTACAGGTCTCTGTAAAAATGCGAAAGCTGAGGAAGCATTCTCTTTGTTCTATGAAATAATTGAGAATGGAGAGTTGTCGAGCATGACTTCGATTAAACATTTGGCTATTTCACTTGAAATACAGGAAAAATCAAATGAAGCAGCTTTTGTTTCGAAGCGCATGGTGAGGGGTTACGTGACAGCAGCAAATGATGATCCTAAGTACAAGTAATGCAGTCCCTCAGAAATCTGCTTCAGACAATTGTTCGAAAAGAGTGTACACAGAAAGTTGGGGTGTCACTTCGGAAATGCGCTCATCCTAACCATAAGCCTGTTGCTGCACTATTGCATTTTGAAGATGTGCTCAACCTATTATGTTAGCAGGTAGTTTTGTAATTTATACCATCTCTGCTGACTTGCCAAATTGTTAACATATATAAAGCGAATAACTTTTGCGGTCAAATTGAATTTTACATGTGTGCCCCCTACTTGAAATTCTGACTCTGCCACGGATTTTGTCCCTACAGGTCTTGTGCTTCTAGGAATCTTTGAGGTTCTTTTCTGTCATATGATTCGTTAAACTTTAAGGCCTTCTGTCAGTTCTTTCCCGTATTATATAGAGTACCAGTAAACGGTTTGATTACTTCCTACGTTGTATTAGGAAATTACAAGACTGTGATGTAGCTTGCTTACTTTGACATCATAATTGTTGCATGGCCTGCTGATCAAGTTCAGTCTATGTTCCTGACTTATATATCTGTCGTTATGTGTCACAAAACATGCACAAGTTCAAGTGGTATGTGCACCTGCATTCCCAGCCATGTAGCTCAGGTTGCCATCAAGAGGTAATCTTCTTTTTGCCTTTTTTCTTCAATCTTTGAGCTAGTTATTGACCTCCGGCGTGGTTACAGAAGTAGCAAAACAGGTTCAAAACTTAGGATACATTAAGAAGCGGGAAGCAGTAGGAAAAAGCAGCATCCGACCATGTTCCCTTATCAACCTTCAGAAATATGAAGGCATGTGTGAATATACCCTAGGATTGCTCCGATGGATTTCATGGGCTAAGCATCTTTAGATGGACTAGACAAGAACAAACATCCACATGGTTCTGCCTCTCGTGCACTTACTGTTGGCATTCATCGACATCCTTCTCAAACTCGTCTCTGCGAGTGGTATTCGAAACCAAAGTCCAATTGAGAATATATTTTTGAATTACAGTATCAGAAATGTGCCTTTCTCTACCAACTTCGATTCATGAACCAGACAGAACAAGCAAAAAAGAAGAACCAAAACAAAGAGCAGAGTCAAGAAGAAGTACCAATTGCCTCTTTATTCATTCAATGAATTCAATGTATTCAAGTCAAGTCAGTTTCTATAGCAGCTCTCACCAATACACTCTTTTCGCATAAATACATGAACCAGAAAAGACAAAATCTCGGAAATCCTGCTCGAAACTATTATAGAAGATTTTCCAATGAATTAATACCAAACAGAAAAATGGGAAGAAAACACTGGGACTAATGAAAACCTTCTGAGGCTTCTTCGCAAGGAGTCCACTTCCAGAAATGCCTTCTCACGACCACCGCACCCTCCGCTAGCCTGCCGGAGCCGACGTACTCGTCCTCCTCCTCCGTGAAAAACTCGCCCTCTGGCAACCCTTCCTCCACGATGGCGTCCACCGAATGCAAGATATAGCAGGCGGGCATCCCCGGGTAAGACACGGAGTTCCTCTCCTCCACCCTCCTCGAGTACGACTCCATCAGCACCCGAACCCCTTGGCCGGAGCGAAGGACGGAGCCCAATTCCTCGCGGATGGCCCTGAGTACGGCTTCGCACACGGTCTCGCCTGGCCTCATTTTCTCCGAAAGCGGGCGGCGGCGGGGCCGCACGGTGCCATCGCTGAGCTCCTGGTGGGATTCGATGAGGACGTCGCCGGCTGCGTTGTGGATGCGGACGGCAGCGACGTTGACGGTACGGCGGGGCGGGACGGAATCCTGGAGGAGGGCCTCGCCGTGGGCGAGCTCGAGCCAGAGGTTGGAGACGTTCTTGGTGCCGGGCTTGACTCCCCAGCTGGGGAGATCTCTGGGAAGCCTAGGCCTCAGCCAGTCAGAAAGGGTCTGGGGGGAGGAGAAGCTCTGCGCCGACACGAAGGCGCTTCCGGTGGAAGCCGCAGGGATTGTGGCGGTGGACATGGAAGGCAGGTGGTGGATCTGCGCCTTGAGGAGAAGGTGGTGGCGTTGGGATTTGTTGACGGCGACGAAGGCGAGGGCTGCTAGGAAATCTGCAGAGATTGAGTGGCTGTGAGGCTTGATCATGGCAGACACGAAACCCTGGCTACCCTCTGTCTCTCTCTCTCGATGCGGCGTGGTGCGTGCGTGCACACTAATATAGCAACACACGCTGAACAATTAATCGGAAATATTATGGCCTTTAAATAGATCGACTGTGAAGAGGAAATCGATAAAAAAACGAGACAAGGATGGAAGCAGGAAGCATCTCGATTCAAACATCAACCCAGTCTTCCTGTCCTCCAATAACTCCAATATCGCAGCATTCGTATTAGAAAGTTCTACGGGTTATTTGAGTATTGGCTTTCACTTGTAAGTTGGTTTTTCTACAATCTTATTACATGTTTTTGGTTTTGCTTCACGAAAACAAAAAAAAGCCAATCAAATGCTTTTATTTGATCACTAAGGAAAGAAAATCAGATTTCGTAAAAAAAACGACCAATATCTGTTTACTGATCATATATGAATGTTCTTATCAAAGTCAACTACTTGAATTCAGATTCAGATCAAATATCTGATAATATCTGGATCACTGACATCCCTAAGAGTATTTATACGACTAGAAAAGTTCACCTTTGAGACATGGTTGATCAAATTCACTACAGTAAAAGTTTAAAACTGAGCTCAACATGTTTCTTTGGGCAACCTGTATTTGTAAACTGTCAGCCACTAACACTTGATTTGAATCTTATATTACATTAAGGGTAATTCAACCTCGTAAAACGGCAAGTAAAGCCATACTAACCATGAATCTGAACCCCATATTTGAAGTCGTATGTGCAACTTATTTTTGCTTTCTCTTCCTCTTGCTTCTACTTTGTCCCTTGCACCTTTCTCCTGTCTGAAAAATCTGAACACAGGATTGGTTTTGGGCGGGGCTAGAGGAAGGCACCGTGAAGCAAGGGAACTGGCTCTTTTGACCCGGAATTCCAATAGCAAACGCAGGCAGTTTCTTCTGTACCTTCTCAGAAGCATGACCCGTCCGGCAAGCGAAGTTATACACCAAGATTTTTTTGTTCAACGAGGGAGACGTCCTTGTTCAAATACGTAGAAGCTGCAACATCACAATATCTGTTGGTTTCCAATTCTGAGTGCATTTTCTCGGCATAATAAACCCATTGGTCGGAATGATCGTCTCGTCATTTCGGGATTTGGACTTGTGATCTCTCGCCAACCCCATGTTTTGGATCACTTCCTTCTTTCCATTATCTCTCCCTTGTTTGGGAATGTTAAGGGCGCGTTTAAATTCTGGAGAAGTTTTTGCAAACAATTTTGTCTTCTTTTCAAGTTAGAGCCCTCAGCCATCTCATCATCCTATATTTCATAAACCAACATGATGTTTTTGAAATGTGTATTATAGAAATATGTGTTTCAAAAGTGTGAATTAATGTTCTCCTTATCAAATGCCTTCTATGGGATTAGACACCTAATATGGAGATAGCAACTCACCATCTAATTCGCCAGAAGGCTTTAGCATTCATTACTCCATTCAAAACAACCAAAGAATAGGAGAGCTATAATACATTCAATGTGACAAATTTGCACACTTGGTAAAAGATATAACAAGAGGTTGCAGTTCAACATCCCAATCACCTTAAAGTTTATAGGTTATGAGGCTTCAAGGTCTAGGGCTGCTTTGGGACTTGAGTGGTTTTATGGTATATCATTCACGAACACAAGTGTCGCATTAATGCTAAGCTCCCACATCAGGGATCCTGCAGCTGGCCTTTTGGGGAGGCCACAGAAGCACGGAACGGTGGCGTCGTCTCGGACGAGGAGGAGCCACTGCGGGATCCAAGATTCTGGCAACTCTTCTGTCTCGACTCGCTGGTATCTGAACCGGCGTCTTCTCTGCTCCCCTCCTCCTGGATTGTGAAGAGGGCCATCAGCTCCAAGTCGAGGTCTGACAGAGAAGCTTCCTCTTCCACTTCTTCATCGTTGGAAAAATCGCAGCTGGATCCGTGGATCCACCACCGGTGACCTTCTTTGTCTTACAATTCCTCATTATGAAGACAACTTGGGCTGTACAAAGGAGAAAGATTAGTGAAAAAAATGCCACCGAAAGCATCATCCGCAACTTGTCCAGGCCAGCCATAGCACGATATGAATACACTAATTAAGCCATTAACCGGCATCTTGAAGATGGTAGCTCTCATTGTTCATACGTAAAGAGAGAGATGCATGGTGTCTATCATAAAATAGGGCAGCAAGCAGTGGCGTAGCCACATGGTGGCTGGTGAGGACAGTTGCCCACACCATCTCACAAAATTAACTTAATATATATGTTAATGTCTTGATATATTTGATTGTTATACATGTAAGTGCCTCAAAGATATTAAAGGTATTAAACGAGTATCTCAACCAAAAAAAATTCTAGCTCCACTAGTAGCAGTGAGGTTAACGAAAGTGAATGCTGTAAACTAAGCTAGTGTACCAAACTGTAGAGCACCAGCAAAAAGGTGTCAAGGGACTCCACCCACATTGAACTTCCACCTACTGGTAGAAAAAAGAATGCCCGGAACTAGCTGCTGGTCTTTCTGGATCCCGTCATGGTTGTATCTTTATGTGGATTCCAGAAGAACCTTTCTAGATAGCCGCACCTTTTCCTAATAGAAAAGGTCTCTCTTAGGGTGTGCAACTTTCAGGCGAAGGCTTTTATAATTCTAAGAACCTGGACAGGGCAGCTGATAATAATACTAACATAGTGTTTTGATTATGAATCTGGACGACTGTGCCAAAGATTGGGGGATGTTCATGCATGAAACGCTAGAGGATAATGCTCATGGAATCTGCTTCAATTTTTATAATAGATTCATGAAAAGCGATACCGTATGAATGTTTCCACTGCTCGATAGATAAACGACAAAAGTGCCTTTTGAAGAGAAGAAAGAAACACCTTGTAGGGATAAAGTTAGAAACAACTAGTTATATTTGGGGCCAATGTCTGACTCCATTAATATGTCAACTCATCTCAAACATGCAAAGACCCATAACTGTGTTCGAGTAGCTTGGCTTCTTGTTCACCCTTAGTGGTAATACCAACCAATGGCTCGCGAGCAAGAATTTTAAATAAAGAAGAAAGCATAGTGGCAACAACCCATTAGAATTTTGTGACGCCATATGCGATACACTTACTATATCACCAAGTTTGGAAACTAAAATATAGTGTCATGTTAACATCTTCATGAGGTCCTATCTAGTGAGCCCATCAATAATGTAACAACCATATATACATATATAAAGCCGGACAATATAAAAATTGAAAATGCAGATCAGGTATGTATGGGTAACAAAACTACTAGGGAAGGTGAATCCTTCTATTTTTTTTCTTTTTTTTGAAATGAAGGTGGGTCCAAACTAAGGGTGGGCAAGAGAACTGGTATTCAAAAGGGTAGTCAGGTATCTCATCCGTGAAGAGTTGGGTTTGGGTTGGTTATTTGACACCTGAGTTGACCTGATTAAAAAAACTCATCAGGCCAGGCTGGCTTTAGTCGAGCCTTCGAGCATTGGAGGCTCGACTCCGTCTGATGTATTTAATTAAAACTTATTTCTTCATATTTTTATTTTGTTCTCTCTCTCTCTCTCTCTCTCTCTCTCTCTATATATATATATATATATATATATATATATATATATATATATATATATATATATATATATATATATATAAGGGCATCGGACCAAACCAAACCTGACTTGGTCGAACCTTAGGCCGGGCCAGGCTGATGTCCAGCCTTAACTCTGCCAATCAAATCTTTGGAAGCCACCACTGTCAAGAAGCTTCAAATAATAAAATGACAGGATTAAGACTCCAAATCAAGGTTTTGAAGTCGACCACCCTTTGGCATATTTTTGTTATGTTTTTGGGTCGAACGGACAGTGAAACAAGGCAACCACACCAAGTGAAAGGAGAAAAAGAAACGCGGGAAACAGACACACAATTATAATGAAAAAGGGAACTAATTAAACTGCCGCAGGATCAGATCCAAGGTGGTTGTAGCACGAGGTGTGTCTGTGCTAGTTAACGCATGTTATATTTCTTGAGTCAGCCAAAATTATTTTTTAAAAAAAGTCATTTTCTAGAAAAAATGAAAAAAAACTATAAAAATATAAAATATCTTTAAAAAATATAAAAAATAGTTAAAAGTTGATATGTTACACTGTTAAATATTTTTTTTTCAATATAATTAGCCACAGAGTCGAATCAGTCTGCCATCGATTTGCCGATTGAAGCCGATTCTGATAATATAGATCAACGGTGCTACAATTCCTTGTGTTTAATTGCCTTCTCAAACCCCAGGTTGAGAGCTGTGGATTTCAAATGCAGACGTTCCTCTTACGCTTTCTCGATACAAAAAATATAAAATAAGGATCGCATAATTTAGTTTGATGAATCATGGATTTTATCATGGATCTTTTGCCACATGGGCAAAGGCGTGTCACGTTGAAATAATCAAATGCCACTAACTGATAATCAAAAATGAAAATTAAGCATAAAGCAGCAAACAAGAATTCCACTCATGATCAATTACATATTTCATCGTCTGTACATATGAAGGAGTGCTCTTTAGTCTTTACAACTTTCTCTAAAGCACCAAGAAGAGAATTGAGATAGAAGACTCCATGAAACTCTACCTACCAGACACGATTATAATGGAGTTTTTTTTTTTTTTTGTTTAGGAGTGACGCAGCCCACTGTTTTCCATCTTCATGGAAATGGTCGACAATGCTCACATATTACTCCTACTCTAATAATCCTACTTCAACGTTTAGCTTTACAACATGGAAAATTTAAAATCTTCAAGTTAGATGGAAAATTAGTTCTCCATTACAAGAGTGTCCGCGAATAAGTAAGATATCTGGTCGACCAACCACGAATAATGGTCATCTGCATCAGAATCGGCAGCCATTAGAGGGAGGAGGGGAGACCTACACAAGGGGCAGGTATGCTGTCCTTGGTCCACCCACTTATCCAAGCACCTCTGGTGGAAGGCATGCCTACAATTGTGCAATTTCCTCACCTTGTCCCTTCTCTCTATGCTGCACAAGCAAACACAACAGGCAGCCCTCTGCTCCTGCTTGCACTGCTCCTCGGCCATGCGAAGGAAGTGGCCGAATTCCATCACTTCTAGCGTCTTCTTGATCATCTGGGAGCTTGGCACCGGCGATCCACCGCAGGGCGTTTGCTCCTGCTCATGCCAAGACTCATCAACAGCATGAACAAGATGATCAAGTTGCGAGAAGAGCCACGCGGTTAGAAGCTTGAGCGGGGTTAGTAAGTGAAATGATTCCAACATAAGCGTTGGTATAAGGATGCCATAAGTAACAGTAGAAGGAAAAGCCATAAATACATATATCTGTATATGATTTAGAAGAAGAAGAAGAAGAAGAAGAAGCCGCAGCAGCAGAAGAGGAAGAGGAATAAGTGAAATAAGAAGAGGAAGAAGTGTGACGCTGCCGCCGATAGCAGGGGAAAAGAGAGATTTCCATTGCCCTTATAAATCGTGTTGCATGGGGTCCATTTATTGGCAGTTTGCTTTGATGCGGAAATTTATAAAGCGTAGAAAACAAAAATACAACCTAAACTTGAAGCAGACTGCAGTTGATGGGGCCGCATGAAGAAAAAAACAATATTAAAAAAATGAATTAGATGAAATAATTTATCTAAAAGAGACAAAAGAAACAAATGTATTGGCCCGGAAAGGAGAAAAGAAAGTAGATTACGACACTCTCAGGGAAACATAAAAATCTTTTAAATAATATCATTGAAATTTTAGAGATGTAAGCAGCAAGCGTGAAATCATGACGCGCTGGAAACGTCACACATTATATCATTAACGTTAAATAGTTTGAAAAGTGTTATAAACAGTCTCGCTTTTATAAATTGGAAATTAAGCGTCGGATACATGTTCAGTGACTCAACCGACTCAGCTGAATCAACGGAAAATGTCGTTATATTTATTTTCTAAACAAATAAATGATATAAATAGATAAAAACAATTAACGCATAAGAAAAGTTTTTGAAACATTTGAAAATGAAAAAAAAAAGAAACAGAGGGTATGATACATACGAGGCATCACTGTATCGGCCAATAAATCGAGTTGACTTGCTAGCCATTTAACAGGAATCATGACCAAAGCTGATTTCTACAGGTTATAAGCATTGTGGACGTTTCTTGTATCGAATGTCGTGAGTATTGAACAATATCTACCAATGCAAACTCACGTCTAAGTTGGAACCACAAGGAGAAGAACGACCTCCTTTGAATCACAGTGGATGGCAGAGAATCTATATTTCGTTTAGCCTCTGTATCTTAAATTTATATCCATGCTGAAACCCATGCATATATGATTGTCTAGTTAATGGACTCTATTCTATGAAGCGATTGCTGTCCATTTCATGTGAATCCAACCATATATTTATATACATGTCATGTTTGTTCAACAAAATTTGTGTGTAAAGTGTGTATGGCACCAGATACAAATTATTTGAATGGCCTCAAAGGTGTTATTTGACAAACATATTTTTTTTGTCTCATGAATCTACTTCAAAAAAGATAGCAAATTCATGAAACATTTTAAAGAATGTTCCATGAATCTGCCCTAATTTTAGTGTTGAATCATGAAATGGAAACAATGAGTTACTGTTGTCAAACAACCCCAAACAAACCAAGATGGTTGAAAATCTGATTCAACAAAATTTTGTTGGATGCTAAGGAATGAGAGAGATTGACACACATCAGTCTCTTTAGCTCCGCCATTTTTGTCTGATCTTCCGACCCAGAGGAGTAACTGGTGACCGAACTGAACTTAAAGTGTTCGTCCATAGCCCATTGTCGACTGATCAGATCTGATCTAGCTAGCAATGACATGCAAAAATGTACAAAATTAGCTGAGTCAAGACTCAAGAGGTGCATCTAGCAGGGGCAAACTAGAATTTTCTTTACGGGGCACTAAAATATATATTTAACAACCAAAGTCCAGCCATATTCATGAAACAGTGACCTGGGTCTTGTGGGACTGCCTCGTATAACTGGCGTAGGTCAACTTAAATACAGCTATAAATTTAAGGTTTTAGAGTGGCTTCATGAGGCACACAGAGACCCCACCTGTCTCTGCCCCTGGCATACCGAAGCCACATCGCTGGCGGATTTCGTGGACCAATTAGCTGAGCTGCAGAGCAATCTACACATGCATATGCGCCGTCGTGTCGCATCATAGCTTCAACCATAGATGGCACCATGCAACTGATCTGGACTTGGTGAAGGTGATGGCTTCTTGGTGGAAGATCAATCACTCTTAGCTTCTCATTTCTCACTCACTTTTTGCTGATGCTTGGCACAACTGAAAACTACCAACTAGGCCAACCAAACGTTTTCCACTGGGAATTTTCATTTCGCATCTTACTTTAATTGGCCATATCTTAAAAGAAAGGTCCCCTAATGATTCAAATAATGCCTGCTTGCTCTTAACATTGTCATATAATTCAAGTTGGAAGCTTGGTCAATTATACGTCAAAGAGGGCCCTCGTTAGTAGTTCTCATTAAAACTTAGGGCCATTGCAGAGGGACGCGATGTCCACTATAGAATGACAACAACTCATATAATGAGAACAAAGCATAATGTAATGGATTTCACTCTCACAAAGTTGTACTCGGAATCATTATTAAATAGATCCCCACGTAAGCTGGCATCGGCTTTCATGTAACTTCGGGACTTTTCCTTCATCATATGAACGCATTTGGAGAAAAATGTGCCCTCAAGTTAGCCTGCACGAATTGACTTTGCTTGATCAGGAAGGGATTTCTCAATTTGATTTTTTGTTTTTTGGTCTTCTTTCTCCATTGATGCATTCTTGGTGACTAATGGAAATTTGTATATTAGTTTTCTACAACTTGTGGTTTTCTAGATTATCCTTATGAAATAAACCCTTCCTCATTCGAATTCTGGCACTCCATTTCCAATTTTCATTATTGAACTGATAACTATGATCCTTCTAAATATTATTTATTTGTGAAAAAAAATTTTATTTTACAGGTTTAAAAAAAAGTTTCATTATTGAACTGATAATTATTTCAATTTTCTTTCGGGAGACAAAAGGCATAGACGGAAGCAAGGCCACACGCAGACACGAGATATTTGATACGAGAACTTCTCTCTAAACTAGGGTATGTGACATGAATCATGAAATGGATGAAACTCCCAAGCAAACACCACTAAGCGCCCGTTGGAATGGCAGGTAAGGTCATGCACGCTAGAAATTAAATTTGGTTTTCACATCTAGCAAGTTTTTTTTCTTCTAAGTTAATCATGAAGTTAAAATCAGGTCCTTAATATGGTTTTAGCATCATTCGACGCAAGTTTTTTGTCTGAATCTTCAACGTCAGATGTACACTAGCCGAATCCAAATTAAATACTCATTTAATTGTAGCAGTTCCAGCCTGATAAGCCAAGATTTTGCTAACTTGAACTTGATAGTTCTTAGCGCTGAACCCAAATTGATCCGTTCGCATCCATTTGCGATTCGGGCATCTGATGCCGAATGATCCCAAGTTCTTATCCAGAAGTTGATAATTGTGGCTTGTAACAGTCATCATGCATGATAAACTATAACATATAGCCATATTAGTATGTGCAAGAGTATGTTTTTTTTATTATGACTAGCTTAGACATCCAAATCGCGTCGGATAAATTATTTTGTCATCAATGCTCAAAAATTGCTCAAACTATTTTCAATATTATTTGATGCAATGTCCCATGTCTTTGAAGTGGTTCTTGCAAGATGAAACTTAAAAGAAACAAAAAAAGGGAAAAAAAATGTGGTTTATGTCTGGTAGGCAAATTATAGCAATATGGCAAAATAAACAAATACTACTTCGTGCGGCAGTTGGCAACGTGATCAGCTACCAAACAGACGAAAATTATTAAAATAAAATGAACAATAGGCGCAGAATTTATAACTAGACAAGCACCCATACAGTTGCATACAGTTGCATAGTAAATTTAATCAAGCAGTGGATGCGTCACACACGAAACAGCTGGTTGATATGCAAAGGCTGACAAACTGGCCATTGGGTACTCCATACACCTATTTGCATGCAGAATAAATTAGTTGGTTACCTTAATTTGAAACAGTACCAACGACTATGGATGGGTTTGATTGTCTACATATATGATAAAATATATGAATTGAGTACATGTGAAGACTACTTTGTATGATTATAAATCATCTGATCAACTTTATAACTAATTCACGTACTACTTCATATATATAACATGAGACAACTTTCTTGCCAATAAATATGATATAGCTAGCTAATGTAGACTTGAAATAATCGGGGCAACTAGTTTAGTCGGCATCAGAATTAGCAAAAGAGATGGAAATCCTATGGAAGGGCAGAGGAGAGGCCTACAACGAAGGGTGTGCCAGATTTGACATTGAACCATTGATCAATATTGGAGATGCATGAACTGGCATAATTTACTAACTAAATAACCCAAATTTAGTCCGGATAAACAGAAGTACTAAATTCCTCAAGAATGCTACAATATTCAAGAGGGAGGTTATCATCAGCAGAGTTTGGAGTTCATCGAGGAGATGGCCATCAACTATTTAATGGGCACTCATGTTATCCTTGTGAAGGAGATCCAAGCCCATACTCCATCACATGTATGTTGCACGATAATATGATACATCTGTGAAAAGAAGAGAAAGAAGAAGAAGAAGCAAAAGAGTTTTTAACGTGGTTCGGCCTTGACTTGGCTTACATCCACAATAAAGGTTTTTCTCTCTCAATCTCTCACTCAAGGTGAGAGGGAGAACTTTCTTTATTTAATAGATAGCTGTTACAAATCATATCCACATTTTTAGGTTCTTGACTGCAGTTTTGATCATCATCCACTATCTCAGGAAGTAGGTTACAATTTTGATCACCATTCGATATTTTAGGAAGGGGTCGATCTTTCTGATATGTTTTTATCTCTTTCTCAACATGCCCCCCACAAGCCAACACTAGTGCGAACAAGGTTGAGCTTGTTCTTGAGGTCACGAAACCTTGGTTAAGTTAATTTTCAGATTTAACGAACACAATTTTAATCTCTCGTGCTGCCACTTTTTCTCTGACAAAGTAAATTTCGATATGTTTGGCACGGGTGTTATTACCCCAAATTTTTCAAAAAAGACTATTATTTTATTATTTGAATTTAAATTTTAGACCCAAAACAAATTTGCATCTATTCTATTAGATCCAAAATGAATTTCCAAACCGTTGTCCAAACCCAAACACAAAATTCAAATTCAAAACCTAACCTTAGATGCGAGATTCAAATCCAAAATCTAATTATCATATCCGAATTAGATGCAAAATCCAAGTTAGATCTAAATCGAGAATTCCAAACTCAAATTCCAAAGCCGAAATCAGAACAACAAAATTTGAATTTATGAGCACTGAGTGCGTGCACGGGTCTTCCCTTTGTTTTATGTTTTGTTCTTGTGCCAAGAGGCGTTTTGAGCCTAAATCGCTCGTTAGAATGTGTTGACGACCAAGGAACCCAATCTAAATTTAAAACAAACCCAAAGTCACTCAAAACAGAGTCGGCCCACTCATTTGTAACAACAAACATTTTTTTATTCACATTTTAAATAAAAAATAGTTTTATACTAAACAGCCTTTTTATTTTCAAATTTTGAATTTTGACTTCAAAACTCCGTATAAATACCCCCACAATCTTTTCTCTTGGGCATCAGCCAACCATGGAGGAACCTCTCATGTTTCCTCACTTGAATTTTTTTATTTTCCCTTAGCTATCTCTTTCCATTTTTTTCTTCTTCTCCAACCTTAGGAGAAATCTTCACCAGGCCCAAACTCTTCAAGAGAGCACAATAGGATCTCTTAGAGGGACATTTTCATCATCTTGGAGCATCATCTGAAGTGATCCTAAGATCATTCAAAGGAAGATGTTCATGTATATTCGAGGTATGTAATCTTTTCTTTTTATTCTCATTTTCTCTTGCCACCTCCCCATGGCCGTGCAAGAAAGCTCAAATGATTTCCTATCCGAAATCGAGAGCTATGTCTTAAGTACACCAGGAGTATCTGCAAGGTGAAATAAATTCTCTTTTTCATTTATTCCCAAAAACATGCTTGTTACATTGTTTTACTCATCATTTATGTGTGAGATGATGTTTATGCATGATGTATTCACTTTCTTCAATTAATATGCAAATGCACGGCAAGAATGAGCGTGGGTTGGAATTTCTTCATCTTATGTTGATTTTTAAGGTTGGGACTTGTCTAACCTGAAAAAGCCCTTCACACATTTGTACATGTTAATATGCATTCTCAAGTCATTCTCACATTTAGTTTGTTTCTTTTTTCATTTCATGAATGTTTGATTTTCTTTCATACCCAACAGTAGGAGAACTAAATTTTCTTGTGATAAACATGATTTTATATTCATACATCAAAATATTTGTAATCTTATTTTTCAAAAGATTTTCAAAAGCAAATACTTTATTTAATGCAGCTTTGCAGATTTAGTTTAGTTTCTTGCATGAGCCCAAGTTCTTCTCCGGCCTACATAAAAATTGAAGTCGAATATTTCCAAGTTATTTGTTGATTTCAATTCTCATGAAGACGTATGCATATTTACATGTTATATATGTATACGTGCACTTGACTATCTCTCTTTGTCTTTGTCTTTTTATGATTTAATATATTCTTTTACAAACTTTCATATACGTATATGTAAATATATATACGTGTATTCCATTTTAAAATCTATCTCTCTCCTTTTAAAATCCTATTCTCTTCTCTATTTGATTTAAATCTCCTTTTCACAACTTTCATATACATATCTATACGTATATATATACACATATATATATATATATAAAAATATATATATGAATACGTATCTCTCTCTCTTTTAAATCTTTAATTTTATGATTTCCAAGATCTCTTTCTCTCTTTCTCTTTCTATATCTCTCTTGTGATTAAATCTTTCAACTTTTCTATTCTCTTGAATATTTTTCTCTCAATATCTTTTTATTTTCCGACTTCACTAAGACCAAAACTCAAGTAATGACCTAATATTGGATTCATGCTTCATGGTCTACAATCCTATTCCATTTTCAAAAACTTTTCTTTCTTCATAAAAATATTTATGACAATTATAAAAATAAAAATCTTAGATGTATGTGGTAGTAGGAATGCTTTTAGATGAATGTCATGGTAGGAATGAATGATTTCATTTTAATCATGTATGATCAATGCATTCATATATTCACTTAACATCACAAATAATCACAATCACATCTCTAAAAGAACTTAACAAGATAAGATAAAACTCTAACTATGTAGTAATTAAAGTAAAGCAAAACATCAAACCTACTTAAAGTCTTGAGATGACACCAAAATGATTCCAAAGTTGATCTTCAATGTTTCTAAATGATATTTGTAAAGATTTCTCAATTCAAGATTTTTTCAAATCAAAATGTTTTACACTCTCAAGTGATTCTTCAAAAACTTTTTCAAAAGTTTGAAATATCAAATCTTTAACATTTTCTCAAACACAACACCACATTTATAAGAAAATATGTTCAAGCCAAAACGCATCAAGGATAAGCATAACCCTTGGATTAATTACCCCCAGTAAAGGCACGGGAACAGTCGATCCTCGTACCGATGGGCCAATCCCTTTCTCTCTCATTTTCAAAATAAAATCTCATTTTTCTCAAGTACTCAAAAAACCAAATTTTGTTTGGGAATGTGAACAACGGGCATGAAACACATGATTAACTGCAAGATATGTTGCTCCTAAATGATCACACCTTAGTGTTGACACCTCTTGTATAGGAACTTGAAGATCTTTAAGAAGATGTTGCAACCATATTAATTCAGCCGCAACTCCATTCATTGCTTTATGTTCTATTTCAGTACTTGAGCAAGCAACAATATGCTGCTTGTTAGATCCCCATGATATAATGTTTCCTCCAAGCATGGTAATGAATCAACTTGTTGACCTCTTATCATTAGTGCATCTAGCCCAATCTGTATCAGAGTAGACTTCAAGTTTCGAATCAGTTACTCTTTTTATATGTAATCCAAAAGGTTGAGTTCCTTGAAGATAGCAAAGCATTCGCTTTACATGAATCCAGTGTATATTTGTAGGTTCATGAAGGAATTGACAAGTTTTGTTGACAACAAAAGCAATATCTGGGCAAGTGAGAGCCACACACTGCAAAGCACCTACAATACTTTTGTATAAAGTTCTATCTTTGAGTGTATCTCCTTCAAATTTGAATAGATGTACATTGAGTGCTGCCGGTGTGATTACCACCTTGGCTTCTTCCATTTGAGCTCTTTTTAGGAGATATTTGATATATTTGTATTGTGATAAAATGAGCCCATTAGGTTCGTGATTGACCTCTAGTCCAAGAAAGTAATGAATTTCTCCAAAATCTTTGATGGAAAACTTATTGTTGATGCCATAGATGAATTTTTGCAGTTCCTGTGAAGAGTTTCCTGTTACAATAATATCATCTACATAGTTAAGAATGTAAACAATGTATGACGTAGATGAATATGTGAACAGGGATGAGTTAGATTTGAACTCTTTAAATCCCTTGGATATAAGATATGTACTCAAGTTTTCAAATTATGCTCGAGGAGCTTGTTTGAGGCTATATAGAGATTTCTTCAACCTACACACATGTTGTCTAGAGGCTGACTCATATAACCTTCTTCCTTTAGAGTTCCATGAAGCAAAACATTGTTAACATCCAGTTGATAGATTTTCCATCTACGGCTAGTGGCAATAGAGAGAACAAGACACATAGTAGTAGGTTTCACCACTGGTCTGAAAGTATTGATGTAATCTATCCCTCCATGTTGACTATATCCTTTGGCTCTGAGACGTGCTTTGAACCGAGCTACAGACCCATCAGCATGTCGCTTAACTTTGTAGATCCATCGACAACCCACTACATAGTATTGAAACATACAAGGAACCAAGTCCCAAGTTTTATTTCTGTGAAGTGCTTCAATCTCACTGTTCATAAGTGCTTTGCATCAGGGCTTCTTGTAGGTCGAGAGGTTTAGTTTCAGTGTCAATAGCTTTAGTCTCATTAAGATATGTGAATATTCTGGTCTATGGGTTCCATCTTGGGAGCAGGTAATCATAGGGTGGTTTCTCACGCGACTGAGGATTTCAAGATGTAGGGAAGTTTGGTAGGATTCTTCCTGGGTGATGGGTGCAGGAATTACCGCATTGGTTTGGTGGGAAATGTGACTGTTTGTAGGGACAATTGACGGCTCATTAAGCTTAGTTGCACTATGATTGGGTAATGGGATAATTTGGGAACCGGTGGTGGGTTGGGAGTAATCTTTTGCTAACTAACTCTTCAGCAGTAGTGGGTGGTCGTGTTCCAGAGTATAAAAAGGTGTTTTCATCAAATATAGCATGTCTTGAAATAGTGACATGTTTGTTCAAGGGATTGTAACACATGTAGCATTTAAAACATTTTGAGAATCCAAGAAAAACACATGCATGAAACTTTGGAGCAAGTTTCGATTTATTTTGAGGACTTACTAATGGATAATCAGTGTATCTAAAAACATTAAGATTTTTCAATTGTGGCTTAGTACCAAGAAGTTTATCGTATGTAGTTGATTCTTATGCACTTATCGATAACCTGTTAATAATATAAACTATCATTCTAAAAGCATCAGTCCAAAAATAAACTGGCATACAAACATTAATAAGCATAGTAAGTAGCATTTCAATAATGAGGCGATGTTTTCGTTCTGCTACACCATTTTGCTATGGTGTATAAAGACATGAGAGTCTTCTTTAAATGCCATGAGAAGCAAGATACATAGAAAATTCTGCACTCATAAACTCACCTCCACAATCACTATGAAAACTTTAATCTTATGCTCAAGTTGTTTTTTATGATCTTATGAAAGTTCTGAAAGCAAGAGAATGTTTCAGACTTCTTTGTTAGCATAAAAATATATGTGAACCTTGAAAAATCATCTACTATTATGAAGTAGTATTTGTATCATTTTCTAGATATACATGGTGAAGGTCCCCATAAATCTGCATATAATAATTTTAAAGGAGATGACATTTTTAACTCAATTGAATCAAAAGGCGACCAATGCATCTTAGCTAAAGCACAAACGGAACAAAAATGCACTTTAGGTATTGAGTCAGTAGCAATATACTAAGATGAGGTCATGCGATTCAATAAAGAGTCATTTACATGTTTCAAACATTCATGCCAAAGCTTAAAAGTATCTCTAGGAACTTGAACAACATTATTGAAACAAGAAATATAAGAGTTGCATGTCTACAATTATTTCCAGTAGTCCGTTTTCTTTCAACAGTGCTAGTGTTTGTCCATGCGTAAAATCCATCCTTAAGCCGTCCCTGCTGCACTATTTCCCCGTCTGCATTTTCTTGACAAAAAAATCAAGAGGTGTAAATTTTATTTTGTAGTCATTAGTGAACTTAGCAACAGAAAGTAGATTCTTATGAATCATAGGAACATGAAGAACATTCTTTAACCGAAAATTTGCATGCTTGGATGGTAAGGACATGTTACTGATGCTTCTGATGGATACTTTTTCTCTGTTGCCAACAATAGCAGAATTCTTTCTATGATAAGAGGATTTACTTTTCATAGATTGATCACAATTTGTCATATGATGTGACGCACATTTATCTGGATACCATTCTTGGTTGTTATCCATCACATTAGAAAATGAAGTCAACGATGAAACAACACTATTAGTTGTTTATGTATTGAAAGCCATGACCATAAAAGTTTTTGGAATATCATATCACTGTTAAGCATTGTGACCCTTGCGACCACATTATTGGCAAGTAACTATTGCATGCATTTTATACTTAGAAATATTACCACGGCCTCCATTATACGTGCGGCCTCTAATATTCCCACGTCCTCTATTGTACGAGCCAAAGTTGCTGCGACCACAACCGTTGTATGAATTATAGTGGCTGCGACCACCACCGTTCCGATCTCTTCTTCCTCTTGCATATGAATTCCCATGACTGCTAGTATGATATGCAACCATGGCAACCGTTTTTGTTTCTTGAGAAATATCAAGAAGCAGTGAAAGAATTTGCCGATGATTTTCTTTAGAATTGAGCCTATCAAAAATTTTAGGGAAACTTGGTAGAGTCTTGAATGTAATTAGTTACGATAGTGATGAAGGTCTCATATTCATTGGACAGTCCATGGATGATATATAAAACCAAATCACTGTTAAAGACCTTATGATTAATAGCAGCTAAAGAGTCATATAAGAATTTGACATTATTCAAATAATCAGCCATCATCATATCTCCTTTCTTTTCGTTCTGTAAATCCCTTTTTAACTGAATGATTCGCAAGTTAGATTGAGAAGCATATTGTTGTTCTAGAGCACACAAAGCCTCACGTGCAGTGGAATATGAAATTAATTGTGGCAAAAGATGTTTGGATGTCATAACCTTAATCCAGCTTAAAGCTAATTGATCTGCCCGCTCCTATACTAAGAATGCACATAGGAGTTCTGGAGATTCCTAGACATCCAAGATTCTAGTGCTCGACAGCCAGAACCACCGGAGAAGTCAACGCCGATGGATACGATTGCCATGTTCTGTGGATGACTCCTCTGTTCTTCAGTGGTAGTCGAAACAGAGGCAGAAATTTAGGCGTTCATAAGACATAAATTAAGTGTTCATTACACCACCAACAACATTAATTAATTTGCTTAGGAAAGACTCTTTGATCAAAGAGAGGTTTCTGAAATGAATGCCACTCGGCGGCAGTTCACACTTCACTGGAAAATAGGCAGAACTCTCCTTTCGGAGGTAGTCACACAAATAAAAGATAGCAGATAAAATAGTTAAAGTTAGTGATCGTCTGGCGGCAGCCACAAGACATGCGGTAGATTCCTCTATTCTTCCTCTGTTCCTCACGCTGCTTTTGTGTCTCTGATACCATGTGAAAAGTAGAGAATGAAGAAGAGGAAGCAATAGAATTTTTAACGTGGTTTGGCCTTGACTTGACTTACATCCACTATAAAGGTTTTTCTCTCTCGGTCTCTCACACACGGTGAGAGAGAGAGCTTCTTTTATTTAATAGACAGTTGTTACAAATCAGATCCACATTTTTAGGATCTTGATTGTAGTTTTGATCATCATCCACTATCTTCGGAAGGAGGTTACAATTTTGATCATCATCCGATATTTTAGGAAGGGGGCGATCTTTCTGATTTGTTTTTATCTCTTTCTCAACATACACCCACGAGCCAACACTTGTGCAAACAAGGTTGAGTTTGTTCTTGAGGTCACGAAACCCATCCTAGCCTATTTTGTTTTCTCGTGGATTCACTTTCTCTTCTTGCTACCTGACTTCTTTTGGTTTTTCCATTGTGTTGCTCCCACCTCTGTCCCTTTGGTCTCCTGCCCCCTCTTCTCGTGTCATTGCTTTTATCTGACTTTTTTTTGCTGGCCACATCAATATATTTGACCACCTACAGTACTTTGGCATTAGTTTAGCTAACCAGTGTCTCATCTGTCTCACTGCGACTGAGTTTCAGGTTCACCTTTTTATCTCATGTCCTTTTTTCTATAGTGTTCTTGCCTCTACATGACCTTCTTTCGTTCATAGCCTTTCAAACTAGTTTCTCATTCACTTTCTTTTCCTCTATTGTCCTTTCACTTGCCCTTTTCTTGGGGTCATGTCTGGAGGTCGTGGCTCATATCTTCTTGGCGACACATTCGTTAAGAGCGTAACAACAAGGTCTTCAAGAACACATTCTCATCACCAGATTCTATGACACGCCTTGTGCAAGGAGATGTCTACTTTGCTATTTGGCTACGACACTGTTTTTCGTTTGCTGCTGCTGGGTGACTCTGCTTTTTCATCTATCCACTCTCTTCTCGCTCCTCTTATTTTGTTTTATTATGTTGTTGTCTTGAATATTTGTTCTTATATTTTGTTTTTACGGTCTGTTTTTGCATCTAAGAGACTTCTTATCCTCAATAAGAGACTTCTTATCCTCAAATTTTGTTATGCATTCTCAATTTATCAGTTCTCTCTCTATTTCTCTAATGCTTATTTATTGAGAATATCTTGAGCTACACTATAGTTTTTTATAATCCAGTTCTATTGTGCCCCTATTGACGCTTTTTCGTGAAACTAACTGCATAGATGTGATTATGCGTGTGCGTCTTCCATTGATTTCTACTTGCATGCAGTTCAGTTAGATTTTAAAAGTAATCTAGTTAGAAGGCTGATTTAACGTAATATATATATAAATACTCGAACAAAATTTGAGACCAAGTCGTGCAAAAGAAGGTAAAATTCTTAGAACATATTGGAAACTAATCCACATCACATGAAACGTAAGGAAGAAAATCAATAAGAGAACATAGTTGGTGTTTCGACGGAGACACCTTTAACTGAAGGATGAGTCGGAGTCAGACTCTGAAGCAGTCCAAGCAATGGCCGTCGTCCAAGGTGCGTGACCAGAACTTCTTGTAGTACTCCTCGAAGCAGTAGCTCCTGTAAACGCGCCCTTCCCCTCCGTCTCCTGCCAGCTCCGCAGCCGTTTCTATCAGCGTGTTGGGGCCGGGAAATATGAAAGACGCCACCGACAGCCTCTCCCTTTGGTTGTTAACTACGGCACGGTGCCACACGCTCCTATACCTGCCATTGCTTAACGCCTACACCACCAATTTTCCCCTTGCATTAGTTGATCGTAGAACCAGGCTTTGTTACATTAGTCGATCGTGGAGACAAATTTCTCCATCTAGTTAAATACTAGTGGCAAGAGCTTGTGTGGGCAACGGTCCACAGTAATGTTTAAGGTAGAAGCTGAATAGAACTTTTAAGTTTTGTACAAGGGTAGAATAATAATTTTCAATATTTTTACGTATGTGAAGTTTAAAAATTTTGAATATATATATATATATATTATATTTTTTTTCCTAACATGAAAAGGAGAGCCATAGCCGCTGCCAATGATCAACCTCAAAAAAATAAGTTTATTTGTTATATTATTGTTTTCAAATATTTAATTGTTTGCAAGTATAAGTGTTGCTAAAAAAAATTAAATTGTTGAATTAATGCCCTTTCAGCCAAAATTTTTAGCTCCATCAATGTTAGGAACCTAACATTGATACTTTGGTCCTCATGCGAACTAACTAGCTGTAAGTAGGAATGGTCTCCGCCATGTAAGAGGGCTCACTGGACTTGGATTTCATGGCCATCTATATGTCGTATAGGGCCTCCAGTTTGTGCCAATTAGGTTTTTTTAGGCATATTCATGATTTCTAAACAAAATAGGTGAGATTCAGAAAAATAAAAAAAGGAAAAGACAACCCCATAGAAACGCCCTTAAAGGGTTGAAATTTAATTCAAAATTTCCGTTTCAGCACAAACTGTCTTTTTTTTTCTGAACATTTATATATATGTATATATATAACTCATTCATGAGGGTTGAAATGTTGAAAGAAAAGAAAAATATGACAGACAGTTTTTATATATTTAATTGAATGGTGATTCTAACCATCTGCCCAACTCAGTCACGAAGGCCGCTTGATCCATTGTAATGGACTATTGGAAAAAAGAAGAAGATATTTTTGTTATTTAGTATTAGTTGACTTTTTTTTTATTATTTTCCTTTCAACCATCTATCATAATAATTGACTATTTTAAGTAGACATAATAACAATAATTAATTGAAAAAAATGGAGAAAACGTTATGAATGGACACTACAAGGTTAGTAAAATACTTTATTTCCTTTTTATCAAGCTATCCATGTGACTTAACTTAATGGCTAATATATATATATATATATATATATGAAGAAAGAAACTTTAAAAGTGAAATTTGACTTTTGAAGCAAAGAAAAATGGATTCTTGCCCTTATAACGGGGGACAAATTGTTCTTATTATTTTTAAAAATGAAAAGATAAATATTTAAGTGGGAGACAGAGTGAGTGTGTGTGACTTTGTTAAAAGAGAGGACGGAGCGAGGAAAACGAGAGAGAAATTGAGAAAGAATGAGACGAGACAGAAAGACAGAGAGAGTTGAACGAAAGAGGAGGCAGATCGAGAGAGACGAATATGGAGAGGCAGAGAGCAAAGTGACTTGTAAGTGGAGAGAAAGAAAGTGAAAGTATTTATGAATGCTAATGCTGGTAAAAGAGAGAGAGAGAGAATTGCGAAAAAGAGAAAGGAAATCAAAGGATTCCTTCGAAAGCGCGTTACCGTTGGGCCTACCTTCTTTAAGTCTTAGAATTAAAATTTTATTAATTAATTATTCAGATAAAAGGGACGGAAAATAGACCCGTTCAAGACTGGTCGAGTACCGTGTGGGGAACCAAGTCCAAAGCAGAATCGTGTAGGGGCCATCGCCGTGAAGCACACTGCTGCTTTGTTTCGTGGAACCAAGCAATAACAGGGAATGATTTTCCGAGCGTAATCATACCTGTATTTGGTCGCCGATGTTTACGACGAAAGCCGACGGCAGTGGATCGACGGCGAGCCATTGGCCGTCTTTCTGGACCTGCAACCCCGCAACCCCGTCTTGCAGGAGAATGGTCAGGACGTTAGGGTCCGTGTGCGCCGGCAAGCCATATGTGAGTTCAGGCTGCGGACAAGATGGGTAGTAGTTGATCGCCATGTGTTGCTCCTGCGACGCCACCAGAACCTTCTCTAAGTAGCCCTCCACGCCTAAGCTCAGGGAAATGATCTTCATTACACGTTGAGCGAGCTCCCTTGTTTGCTTGCTGTACTCACCCACCATGGCCCTGTGATTAATGAAACCCCAGAAGAAAGCTAGTGCAGGAATCAGCACAATGATGCTGCAATATATCATTGGAAAGAAAGTAGGACTCCTCGCATGGAATTCTGAATATCATGACAATAATGCAAAAAGTACAAGAACAAGCGAACAAAAAGACCTTGACTAGTGTGGTGCCGTGTGACACCAGAACTTATAGTCTTGTCGATGCCTTCATGCAGCTGGTCTAGCAAGTATATTAAGACAAGAATTTAGTTTGAACCATTAATCTCATGTCATAACTTAACTGTATGTCATAGACTTTTTGCTCTCTCAAATTAGAAAACTATTATCCTGTACCCAAGTTGATGAAACTGCCTACCAAACTATTATCATGTATCCAAGGCTGTGGGTAACAACAACATGAATACATCTACTACATATATAAAAAACACTAAGACTTTAGACTTACGTGGATATATATAATATACTAGATGCCATGAGGTCTTTTTTGTTGCGATTGTATAATGTTAAAGAAGAAAACATCAATATGACGTTTTCCAGAACCGTATATCATGTTTCATGTCACGTTTGTCCTTTAAATTATAAATGCGATGAACTGCAAAGGTATCAGCAATATCAAATCTTGCCCTAAAGTACTGTTACTGTTTCTGCCATCCAGTCTTTGCTTAAAAGTCCGACGGTTCTGAAAATTCTGTTGTCCTCCTCATGGGCAGAAGTAGGCGATCATGGTGCTCTTATGCTTTTGGAATAACAAAAGAGATAAGATCCATTCAACCATCCAATAGCAATTTGAATGGATCTGACAGACACCTCTGTCGTCATTTCTGCTGGTCGACTCTCTCTGAATGCAGGCAGTGGATCAACAGAAAAGGCGCATCATTAATGCCCATCATGTTGACCAATGGACGGCAGAGATTGTAAATTTTTTAACAAATTTGGTTGGGCAAATCACCTGCTAGCTGCACTCATTCAGCAACCTTTGTATATGTCCGATCGATCACCTCAGGTGCAGTTTTCTCCACATAATACACCAAAACAAGATAAGGAAAGATAGTGATATACTTAACTTGAAATTTGGTGGATTGGTGG
The DNA here is from genome assembly GCF_008831285.2 of Nymphaea colorata. Lineage (NCBI taxonomy): Eukaryota > Viridiplantae > Streptophyta > Magnoliopsida > Nymphaeales > Nymphaeaceae > Nymphaea > Nymphaea colorata. The sequence continues at coordinate 13,473,087 of NC_045147.1, forward strand.
GCCATTCGTGAATGAAATTCTCCAGAGGGTGGCAATGGAGACGAAGGTAGTCTCTCCAATTGTGAACAGTCTCCTTCTTCAAGTTAAAACTGGTGGAGAGTCTTAGCTTCTTAGATGGGTCGTTTGAGTACAGCTTCATCTTTTCTTCTATGGGGAGACTAAAGAATTGACGTGCAACGAGCAGCATTTCTTCAACTACTTGTTGAGGGACGCCATGGTTAGTAATCTACAGATACGGTAGGCCTCGATCGTTAGCACACCATGAAATCAACCAACTTGATAATACTACTGTAAGGAAGTTCCTAATTTGAAGTACTATACTATATTATAATTACCTGGAAGAAGCCATAGGACTCGCAGGCGTCTCGAACCTGGCGAGCTAGCTCCGTCATGTCCGGCGTGCTGAGGTCGATTACCGGAAGTTCCTCGCATGTCCTGACCTCGGAGAGCCTCGGTCTCTGCGATGGTGGCCGGACGTAGGAGTCGGGCAGAGAAGTGAAGGGGATGCCTGTTGAAAGCAGTGTCTCTGTCGCCATGTCCCTACTTTTCCACACTCACTTGGAAGAAGGGAGGAAGTTGTGGAGGTGGAGATGGACTTAAAAGGGCATTGGTTCTTTCCAGGAAGGAGCGTGCATGTTGATCGATATCTTCCATATGGTTTTGTCAAATAATAAAATTAGAGATGAGGATCCGGGTGCATCCCCACAGAATTTGATGTATTATTTACAATATGCAAGATCCATATTGTAAATTTTAATTACAAATTAGTCCAAGTGCAGATAAGCTTTTAGGAATACAAAAATTTCAGAAAATTTATGTCTCCAAAGCTTTCAATTTCTTCAGTTCCTATAACACTTCAAAATAAGTTTATCCCACTAATTATTGGTTCTTACACATCACACAAAACACATATTCAAAAAGGAAATTTCTATATATATATATATATATATATATATATATATAAGTTCCTCTCCCTCTTACACACACACACACACACACACACATATATATATATATATATGGGAAAAGTATGATGCAAATCTATTGTCTGGACTTGTGATGATAAGAGATCAAGAAGCCTATCATTTATAATATATGGGACCATATATACCGAAGGTTTAATGGCTGCTACCAAAAAACCTGTCATAGCAGTTATGCTTGCAGACTATGGCTTTTTGAGTTCATGAACCAGAAAGGTGAACGCGAGATGGAAGGGCTCCCATCTTAAATAAGGCCATCTGAAAAGTCATTAATGGCGGGGAGCTTGTTTCAAGTTGCTCTCAACTTTGTCTGGTCAGGCCCAAAAGGGCATAGTTCAACCCAGTGGCTGGCAACAGCAACCAGTCACTGGTTCGACTCTCAGCGGTGCTCTCCCTTGTGAAAGCGGATGCATTTCATTACCAAAGGGGAGAGGTAATGGTTTTAGGGTTTACACCTTAGGTGAGCGACAAACGTCTTGTTTCTTCAAGTAAAATTTTCTTAAGAAAAAAAAAAACTTTGACTGTCCTTTCTTTAAAATCCCCAGTTTCACCTTGACCCTCAGAAAAAGCAGTCCATTGCTTTGCGCTAATTATGACATGGGAAGATTTAGCTTGTGTTTGTTTGGCCTCCAATGTGAGATTTGTGAGACAACAAATCCATGGTTACGTTTTGCTTTTAACCGCATATCGGACATCTATTATATCGGAAACACCGTTTGTTCAAATGGTTTAAATTAACCGGCCTCAGAGCCCAAAGCTCTTATACAAGATACATATACTATACCCCAAAGAGGCCGAAGTCCCTTTCCTTTTCTTTCTCTTTCGCAGATGAAACTGTTTTAAAGACAAAAGTTGGTGTTAAGCCAAGAATTTGAAAGCTTCTTCAACAACAGTGGCAGCATTTCAGGAATGGCCTTGGAAAATGAGTTTGATTTAACTACAACAACTCCAGTCGTCACTGACGCAAAAAAAAAAAAAAGTTAGAAAAGATGGGAAAGTGTCAGAAAGCTTCAATGACGTGATTGCTTCTTCCTCATTCTCTCTCTCAAACACACACATACATGCACACAACCGACGACGACAACAACAAGGCCTCCTTTTGCCATGAAAAAAGAAAGGTAGATAAGGCTAATGCTCTTGAAAGTGAAGGCTAGAAGAAAATTCTCGATCAGTGACAAAAGCTGTCTCAATATTGATTATCTGTTTTGGAGTTATAATTGCGGCCTGATCAGGTGGCCTTGTTGCCACCATGGATCGATGACGTCTGGATCATTTTACCCCCAAAATCACTTTCTAAAAATGCTTTACTGACATTGGGGACTACGGTTCTGTCACTTCTATGTCGAGTCTACAACTTGCTTTGGTGATAAAGTGAAAGACAGTAAATGGTGAAATCCTTACATGTGACGTATAGGATCAGAATAAGGCAAATTTGATCCCATTAACAATATATTCACCTGTTCGATTGAGACAAGATGCGACTTATCAGTATTGCTTTGGGACCTAAATGAAGCAGGGTACTCATCAACTAACCATTTCACGTCTGTCATAGTCCATGTGAATACTGACCTTTTACCGTTTCACCTGCCCAGCTATACTATACAGTTCAGGACCATTATTGAGTTGTTGGAAAGCACGTTTCTAACAAATATAGAACTAAAGTTTTATGTAGTACTTGTTCAAGAAACTGACATGATATAATGATGGGTGGTGTTCTTAATTAGATCCATCAACCAAGCAGTAGATCTAACCACACAAAGGATTTCTGAAACAAGAATAAGCACAGTTGATTTTCTTGTAATGTGTGTTCTAAAATCTTATCAGTCTCGGGTTGCCGAAGCGACAGGCTGGGGGTAGTGTGATTAGCCATCAGATAAACAAAGAAGTTGGCCATCAATTATCTGTGAAACTAAGGATGAAGATAGCAGAAACATCAATGATCTGAGAAAGTTGCTTAACTAAAATTCCAGTTCCCTGGTTTCAATAGATCCTCCCCTTTACACTGCTTTCTTGAATCTCGTTACCCGAGCTAATTAGATGCAATGGTTTCCATGGTTTCAATAGATCCTCCCCTTTCAGGACCATGCTCCTGACTTATTGGGCATCTCCTGTATCTCATGCTACATCTTTTCTGTATCAAAAGCACTCTGTTTCCGACACAAGCACACAGAGTTCAACCAAGTGGAACTCGAGACATCCACTTCCTTGACCGAGGAGGAGACTGACGTCTACATCTAATCATAAAAGAGTATATGCTCCGCTCCATTTTCTTCAAGCTAGTGGTGTGTGGGCACGGGCCACCACTGTAAGGATTCTTTAAGATACTCAGTGGACGCATTGCATGATTGAGAAGAGTGTGGGGAAACGAGATTAAAACTCATAATTCAGAGAGCCAGCTTCTCGAAAGAAAGGAGAAACGGCAGAGAGGTTTCCGCGTGAAACTCAAATCAATCTACGTAGTGCTATTTGATGGAAACAATTTGCAGAAGTGAGCTCGATCTCCAAGAAGGATACGTGCGGTGACAGGATTGAGGACAACGATGACCAGAGGATTCTTTTTTTCCAGGGAGCGGAGGGCTTGCTCTCGTGTCTCGTATGCTTTCAGTATCCGACTCGCGAGGTATCTCTCACACAAGCTATGGCTTTAACCTCTGTGGTAATTCTAACCCTTGTGGTGCGCCATTCACTAAAGAGAGAACAGGATAAAGCAGCAGCAATTGTCGATTGATAGGACGCCCTATAAAGCGCTCAACCCTGCATGATGACTCCCTTGTCTTGAGAGATAGACGAAGAAAAAAGCCACCGGATGCCGTCATGGTCTTGTCGTCATACTTTTCTGTTTCCATCAAAATCCCATCTTTCTATCTGCTGTCGTGTCTTCACTAGCTAAAAATTTAAAAAAAAAAGATGTATTGTTAAAATAAATATGTTAAAGATATCATATATTATTACTGCAACATAAACCGTCTTCAATGTTCATATAAAACTGTCTTTTTTTACGAGATTTTTAGTTTTTAATCATGCGATTATATTCAGTATGCCGCAATAAAGAATTTCCTTATGATTTAATTCTACTGGATAGTTAAAATTTAAAAATTTATTGCAGTCAGCAAGTTCATATTAGAGATGGTCTATGGTACATGATCGTTTATGGTTCCTTTACTGATGAATCATGGTCTTTTTTTATAACAAAGTTTTTAAATTTTGACCATGTGTAATTTGGAAGATAATTAGAGATAAAGAACAAAATTGAGCGGCCTATGGTCACACGTTTCTGAGCAAAAGAAAAGAAAAACTACTAACATCAAAGTGGCACATCATGTCACATGCATTGCCATTTGAATTATTGGTTCTGTCCAAGAAATTCTAGCCACTAGAACATTAAGAGAAACGGCACACGACCCAAGAAAAACAAAAAATAATACATGGGGCTGACGCTATTTGATGACAATTAATGACTTCATTTTTAATTTTAATTTTAAGTATAAATATAAGCAACCTCAAAAAAATCTATTGTCGGCTGCAATTTGCAAAAATAAAAGGGCAAGTCCATTAAATGCTTTGCGTTTTAGAGGATTGCTCACCATTACCCAAAAAAAGAGCAATGGTATTCGTTTGGTACACATTGTTAAATAAAAATTTCCACCAATTAATAATAATATCAACAATAATAATAAGAGTAAGACTACTTATAAATCTGGTAAACAGATCCAAGTAAATAAACATCTAAATATATGTAAACACATTGTCTCAGAGAGAGAGAGAGAGAGAGAGAGAGATCCATATTTTTAAAGAGGCAGTCTTGAGTTTTAAATATACTCGTGTTGAAGAGGTAGAAGGGGAAAACAAGAAGCAGGAGACCTTAATAAAAGAAGAGACGCGTAAACTTAATGATATATTATTAGAAACGAAAACTTAAGTCGATCAAGGATATTTATTAAGTTTAATATATTAGTATACTTGGGGTTTTAAATAGCTCAAGTTAATCATATAGAAATCTAAACTTATTTAACAACGAAAAATGTTAGGCATCAGTCTAACAGTATTCAAACCTTCATAGATAGTCATAAAAGGCACCCCACACCTTATATAAATAAGCAAAGTGGGAAATTTCCAAATTAAGTTTCGCATGTGGGGAACCTTCATTGAAATTTCTAAAGTTTTAATGTGTAGGACCCTCATTATATATATATATATATATATATATATATATATATATATATATATGAGCAAGAGAGAAAGAAATTTCAAACACACTAATTGGAATTGCCCTCTTTAAGTTTCTCTTCGAATCATTTTGTATATTCTTCTACTAAAGAATTAGAATTTTCGCATTAGTGTTGCTCTAAAAGTACTCCTAGAAGGACTTATATGTTATTTCCTTGGTTAAAAACCTTAATGAAAAAAATATTGGCAATGACCGTACTTGATTGTATAGAGTTGAAAGTTGAAATGAAATTCAGAGTCTAGAAAGCTTTTTGAGATTATATTCATACCAAAGCATTCAAAGTCGAACAGTAGATAAAATTTTGAGATTTTCATACCAGTACATCCTATCTAGCAAATTGAAGCTGAATAGAGCGTTCTTTTTGCTTCACTATATCTAAAATATTTCCAAGCAAACGGCCAATTTGTAAGCAACCGTCGATCCAGGATTCGGTGATCAGAAAGCAACTGGTAATTCGTAGTAGAAGACGGAGATTTACTGAATTAGAATTAGGGAAGAAAAGTCAGCATTCATATAGATCGCCAAGATCTTCGGGTTCACATCAAACACGTTCAAAGACACTGAACGTAGCGTGCACAACAAGCTTATGTAACAGTCCCATCACATCAATACTGACGGTTTATGGACCCAACTCCGACGACTTGACTCGACTTGTTACTTATTTTGGCCCACGGAGACCCCAAACGGGAGCAACACGGCCTAACAGAGAGGGGCCGAACATTCCCATTTGGGCCCAGCCCTAGCTTCTCATAAACAAGCCAAGCAAGCATGGACTATTATACACTACTTTACATGCCAACTTGACTCATGGCATAGGTTCATTAATTTTTTGCACCTACCCATGCATTATTTACAAAAATCCAATCAATCTTATCGTCATGTATAATATTAGCTTTTTAATTACTCCAACATTTACATCGTAATGTATAATATTAACTTTTTAATTACTCCAACATTTACCCCAAAGGGTGATAGCGCACTGGGCGGCAAGGTGGTCCTGCTTCTCTAACGGCTTGATTCGAGTCCTTGAAGCGACCACTGTCACGTCCCAACGCGTGCCACTTCTTGGCCCATAAAAGGGTCCGACGCAGTTCTGTGAAAACCCTAAAGAGCGGGCACAAAGAAGGGGCCGAAGGCCTCTCTTAAGGACGGTGACAATGAACCGCTCACCCCTAAATAACATAATTACTCCAACATTCATCTTGAACAGAAGATAGCTAAAATTCGAGGTCCAGTACATAGTACTCTTGAGAAGAATTAGCTGCGTTCAAGGACAAATCAGCTTCGTTTAGATCATTCGGCTTTCAGCCCTAGTGTTTGTAGACCAAATCAATGATGCGTGCGAGCATGCATGCATGTGCGTGTGCGTGTGTGTGTGTGTTTGCTGCATGCTTCACGAGGGATAAGGCACGAAAGTCCATTGAAAGAGTCAAGTGTCATATGGCCGATGGGCTCTACACGTTCTCCTTCTTGTGATGCACAGTTCGTCCACATGCATCTTGTTCGCCCTCTCAACATCGCCACTGTATCATATTCTATGCTTACGTTTGCTTCCTTGCGTTATAAATATATATTAACAATTAATTTTGACACTTTATGTGGTGAAAACATGGTGGCCCATAACCCATTGAGCTTTAATATCAAAACCCGGCTCTGATAGCGTGTGACGACCGGCTTTAATACTGTAAAGTGTGAAGAAAGATACAGCAAAATAATAAAAGTTGGGAGAAGGAGAGAAATTCGTATGCTTCTTTTCTATCTTGTATTAGTATGCTGCTGGAGGCAATATTATATATACATAACATTAAATCAAGCAAGGAAATAGTCATCAAGATTCAAGAATATCGTACTCGTTTCCCATTATTTCCGATTTGAACTCATTTTGCCCGAGAATAGTCGCCTAACCATTCACTTTCCTCGTTGGAGATGAGATCCAACAGCTATCTCTTCAACAGAAGAAAAGTCAAGCCATAAATTATCCACACAGGCGCTGCATCTTCCAGCTCTAACATAGCTGTCATAAGAGTTGGCCTTTGTTTGCAAATGCAACCTTATGAAATGCTGTATCTGAGACAATGGCACCTGAATTGAGGTTTTTGCTTCAATGGTTTCCGACTAGAGTTCAGGAATGGTTCATGTCTCTATTAAGGAGTTGCTTAACATACTGTTTCATGTATCTGCCTGAGAGAATGAGATGGATTCATGAAATTTTATGTTAACATGGAAACATAGTGTTTCATGTATCTGCTTGAAAGAATGAGACGGATTCATGGAATTCTGTGTTGACATAGAACATAGTGTTTCATAAATGTGTCCGATTTTTTTAAGGCAGATATATGAAATAAAATGTTACTATTCTCAATGCTAATTAAATGACTCTAGGATATCTCTTACTGGTGGGTTGTAACTCCAATCTTGTCCCAAAGATGTCAGCTTAAATAATAAGATATTAATTTCTAATTTTCTGCGGTGCATGGAGTTCCTTAATCTCCATAGCTTGTTTATAATTGTAAGGAGCAACTATTTCTATATCTTCTTTCAAAATGCGAATTAGGTTTTTAATTTTTTCCGAAGCCTGCCTTGCTACCTCCTCTAAATGCATTGAAAGTAATTTGGTCTATCGATTCCTTGCCAAATGAGAAATGTAGCAACAACTTGCTAAATTTGATATGTTGTTATAAGGATCTAAATTTTTTTATCAAACTAAGTTTGATTAAAAGCCAAGAAGAGAACATACGAAGAGAAATTTGAAAAAGAAAACAAAAATAATTAATTGATAGTGAAGCTCAGAATTTGCTTTAGCACAAAAAGTAACGATCAGGGAACAACCATATATAAAACGCGAGCTAGGGATGATTATAATCGAAGCTATTAAGGAGCAAATAACGAGAATATGAGAAGAGAGGTAGGAAGAAGGAAGCTGGCCACCAATAAATAGTAAAACAAGGGACGTACCTAGCTTCTTCATCCTTTTTATAAGATCGGTGACCACTTGTCACCAATTTTTCTTTTTCTTTGTTGAATGCACTTTTCATTTTATCGGCTTCTCTTTCACTCTCTGTCTTAGCATTCTTATTCTTTTGTCAGTCCCTAATTCCTATGTTAGGAATTTAAGTTAGAGTTTTAATTTATTTTTAAATAAACTGACACTTACAGCTGGGCCCTTGAGAGAGGAGAAATTGGTGGAAGGGGCTATAAGGTCGTAATTCTCTTGCCTAATTGGTAGTATATATATATATATATATATATATATATATATATATATTAGTATGGTCAAATTTTCAATTTTCTCCTTTAATATTGCAATGTCATACATCATACACTTCCACTTTTAAATCCTTTGTTTTATAATTTTCACAAACTATTAGAACGAAAGTGATAGAATTTAGGGATTTTATGCTTTTTTAGGATTTTCTTGAACAAGATTAAAAATAATTCCAATAAAAGATGAAAAATATGATAATCTGGCTGATCTGAACTAACATCGTCTGAATGATCTTAATTAAATCCTTTTTCATTTGTAGTTTTTAATATTTGTTGAATTGCATTGCTTAGATAACATTATAATGTTGCAGGTAGATGACTTTTTGGTTGAGTAGGAGTATTTCATCCTACCACCTAAAAAATAGCCGAAACTTCTACTCAACTCCTTAGGGTATATGACCTACTTTGGTGTCTTAAGGTGCTGCCATCACACTTTAACTTACGTATCAATGACGCCTCATTTGCAGCATAAAGAGTTGATGTTTTAAACATTCAAAACAAAAACGAATTGCTTACTAGCTCCAACCCTGACTATTGCACCAATTCCATTGAAAATACAATTAGTATCTTCTAGTTTGTGATAGATAAATAGTTGATATTTCCTCATAAAAATGGCTGTAGCACAGAGTGTTGATGTTTTAAAGATTCAAAAGAAAAATTAGCCGCCTACCAGCTCCCACCTTGACTATTGCACCAATCCCTTCAAAAATATAATTAGTATGTGTTTAGAGCATTCCAATTTGTGAAGTATAAATAGTTGGTATTTTCTTCCATGCACTTTGCTTTGCATTTAATTTGTTCTCTGATCAATAGTGGCCTATTCTCTAATCTAATTTATTACTTTTTTCATTTGTAAATTTCAAATAGATTAATTCGTAATAATGCTTATTTGTATTTGATTTTTTCATATTTCTATTAGCATTTATATATGTTTATGTGGTTTCTTCATGTTAATTGCAACTACTTTTTTTGTTATGTAGTGTTCATAAAAATTATGGCACATTTTGTTAGGTGTTTTCTCTTAGCTAGGCTCGACAGGATTGTTATGCATTGTATTGTCATATCAACTGAATTACAACTTTAGTATGTGTTTGTAAAATGGCCAGCTGATGAGAGTTTTGTTATTTCACTTTCCCTAACTCCCTCTCACCCTCCTCCTACTCGCTCCTTCCCTTCCACTCCTATGTCTCAGGTTATATATATATATATATATATATATATATATATATATATATATATATATATATATATATATATATATATACTGCCAATTATATATTATTTAAAAAATATTTTTTCTTGATTCTAATACTATCATTTATATATAAGACTGTTCACTACATATTGTTACAATATATATACAAATTTTTGCCCATATATTGTAGTCATCGATTATAATTATTGAAGTATTTAGTCTTTATTGCTCAATGGTACAGATATTTAGGTAATTATGACCTATTAAACGATGTCACAGGTTTTTATGTTGTCATAAAAAAGTTAATAAGTATGAACTAAGTATTATTGACTATACATTTTAATTGTTTAACTAGTTTTTACTTCACACCCCACTCTCTGGCTCTCTCTCCTACAAACAATGGTTAGCATAAAAGAAAAGCTCTCTTATTTTCATTTCACATTTTAAAGTTATATTTCTGGTTCTGCAACCGCTGGAGTGTGTCTATAATGCAGCTAACATAAAGCTTTTTCTTTTTGAAATATTTCTCCTAAATAAACAAGCTTAGCATTTAAATTTCCAAGAAGGTGAGGAGTTATGGGTAAGCCCGACAAAAGGTTGAAGCTTCCATTCAACCCATCATCCGATAAAGTACAAGACGTGCTTTAGTTGTCGTGAGTTGCCATTCCCACTACATTTTAACTTGCATGTCAATGGCTTTTTTTTTGAAGCTTTCATTTAACTCCTCATTTTTATAAAGTATACGACCTGCTTTTGGTGCTTTAGGTTGTCATTCTCACTGCATTTCAACTTGCATGCAAGTGACTTTTTTTTTGGCAACATAGATAGTTGATGTCACAGAAATTCAAAATAAATACTAACTACTACTAGTCCATGTCTCATCTATTACACTAACCCCCTTGAAGATGTAGAGTGGCTTACAATTGAACAACTGAACAAGAGGAGTTACTTACAACTGAACAAGAGTTAAACTTTTTGTCATTGGTAAATCTTGAAACCATGTGATCCCTGTGACAATAGGCGTGCTGGAGCCGAGACTGTGGATCCCGTTTGAATTGGTGGAAGTCTGCTACTGTTCACATGAAATTAGAATTCAAACTTCCATGCCCCAACAAATGCTGCACTAAAATGCCGTGTTTTGGGGCAGTAGAGTCCTAACCGTGCGAGCTCGTGTTCTTGGAACTAGGAGTGCAAATAACGAGAATATGTACAGACTACTCTGGGAATGTAAACTCATGGGAATGCAATGCACTGATGAATGATCTACGAGAATGCACTCAAAGGATGCCTTTATATTTTATTCCAGAACATTGTTGAAGTGATTCAACTGTTCTACCTCTCACCGTTGAACACCTCGTCTGGGTACGCCGTCACAATTTTTTGCGTGCTACAACACAACACAACGCTCATGGGAAAGTCTGCTCCTGGGTAACTGCCCACACAGCCTCCACATAAATTAGTTCATTATATATTGGTGCTTGATGGCATTTTATTGTGTATTTGAAGGGTCTATCAAAGTTGTGAATAATGATGAACGCTTTCGCTAAAGCAAGAGATGTCAGGCTCGTTGAAGGCTTTGGAGAACGCCTTACGCCACGGGGCAAGCTTGAAAAAGCCGACCCTTAATGCAATGGAAGCACGTAGCTTGTACTTGGCTGCCGGTCCAGTTCGAGTAACGCGATCCATGAGTTGAGTCCAAATTGACGGGGGGCCTGGGACTGCAATTCACAAGAACCAGACTCTGATGGGAAAGCTAATGTCCTGTAGGGGGCCGAATGAATCTGTCCTTGAGATTCATTTTCCAAGTTTCGGTCTGGAAGCTGTTTGGGTGATCCCTGTCCGTGTCCTCTCACTTTGCGCCTTGGTGGTCGTTCGGATGACCCGTTTCTCTCGCGTGCACCTAATTTTTCCCTGTGATTTTCTCCAAACTGTGAAGACGAAGGGAGGGCGTGACTATGAACACCATTTGCGGTCCCTCTTTCAGTTGTCCGGACTTCGTATGGGTTCCTTCTTCTTTGAAGAACATTGCCATCTCCCTGAAAAGCCCTCATTTTCACGCCCGGCCGATCTTCCCCGGTACTCTCTCTCTCTCTCTCTCTCTCTCTCGCTCTCTCTCAGGTGGATGTTGTGTTCACATGGATTTGGTGATTGTTGGAAGGGTTTCAGAGAGGGAAGAGTAGTGGGAATTCCGGCCTCTCCTGCGTCCTCCGGCATCGAGATTCAGCGTCGGTCAACTACTGCTTTCCTCACACAAGAGTATCGCGATATACCAATAGGCAATGTGCAGCAAAGGCAGAACTTTCTGGCACAGGGATCCCTGCTTCTTCTTCTTCTTCTTCTGTCAATTTCTCCACAGGTACTCTCTCTCTCCCTCTCTCTCTCTATCTATATATCTATCTCTCTGAAGTGGTCTTGGTTTTTAGATGTCTCCTTTTATTCGAGAATCCGGGGAATATGTTTCTACATTGTGACGGGAGTCGTGGCGATTCCGTTGTTCCTGTTGATGGTTATGGTTCATCCCCTTGTTCTATTGTTCGACCGCTACAGAAGGAGATTTCAGCACCTTGTGGCTAAGATTTGGGCAAGTGCATCAATTTACTGCTTTTGCAAGATTGAGTTTGAGGGACTGGAGAATTTACCTGCGCCAGATTTGCCGGCTGTTTACGTCTCGAATCATCAGAGTTTCTTGGATATCTACACGCTTCTGACTTTGGGGAGGACCTTTAAATTCATCAGCAAGAGGGCTATCTTCCTCATTCCCGTCATTGGTTGGGCTATGTTTATAATGGGTCTCATCCCATTGCGCCGAATGGATAACAAGAGCCAATTGGTACTCTTCTTTGCTTTTTGATTTTTTGAAATTTTGTGTAACTAATGAATTGCGGTTCCCTATGTTCGTTTGCTTGAGTTGTCTATGTGTTCTGTTTGAGAGAAATAGGAGTGTTTGAAGAGGTGTATAGATATTGTGAAGAAAGGGGCTTCTGTTTTCTTTTTCCCAGAGGGCACGAGAAGTAAGGATGGAAGGTTGGGCCCGTTTAAGGTGAGAATTGAAATTCAAGCAGTCTATAATGCTTCAACAGGACTTACTTTTTGGCTTTTCACTGTCAGAAAGGAGCATTCAGTGTTGCTGCTAAGACCGGAGCGCCAATTGTGCCAATCAGCTTGATGGGTACTGGGAAGATGATGCCTAGTGGAAAGGAAGCGATCTTGAATTCAGGATCTATTAGAGTAATAATACACGAGAGTTTAATGGGTAACAATGCTGATGAGCTATGTAGTAGAGCACGAGATGTCATTGCTCAAGGACTTGTTCTTCATGGATATGGTGTTCAATGATAGGAAGAGTTTGCGGCAGTTTTTTGTTTGACTATAACATGGATAGTTAATGGTTGCTGATTAACTTCAACAGGATGACGCAAGGTATCGTTATGATTAGCATTGATTTCTCCTTATCGTGGAGTGCTTGTTTTTAAAGCTTTATCTCATTGTTGGCTAATTTAGCAATCTGTGTGCTCATGATTTGAATGCTGGATTCAATTACCATTTTCATATGGTCTACTACCAATATGGTTTCATCTTCTTGTTTCTTGTTACATTCTGTTCGATAGGCAGTTCAGGAAAGGGTGGTTCGTCAATATACTTTACTATTGCTTTCTCATTTTGTTTCCAACTGACCTTCCATTTCCGTACGAGGAATATTTTTGGAGGTCATGAACCAACCAATATCCCTTGTGATTTAGCTTCCATGTAAGTAGTTGAATGTTGGCTTCTGCACAAGAAATCTATGTTTAAAGCTCTATAAAAATATTTCAATCAGTTCCTTTGTTTGAATAACATCATAGATAAATAAGGCTTCTGGTTGACATATACCCCAAGGGACTCAAAATGTGCATGTACTTGTTCATTGAGGAAAATCTGCCAGTTCTGCTATAGATAGTGGACAAGGCCGTAAACATTTAACACTAAATTGTTGTCATTTTTAAATTGTAACTCTTGAATACAATGCAGGAGTTAAAAAGTTCCTAGGTCATAAAAAAAGTAGACCCTTTTTCCTTTTTAAAGTTTTGTTTTCCTAGCATTTTACCTAATGTATCAATATCCTGTCATGGTGAGTGAGTTCATATTCATTAAGCACCCTTAACTCCTTAAGCTAAGAAGTTCTCTAACTCATAACCCTTTAGCCAATTGAGAGTATCTGTTCTACTTTTGTCCATAGTTTGTACTTTCTACAGCATGTTCTCCATCTGTTTCTCTTTATGCATAAGTACTTGAAGCTTCTCTCTATGTTGTTAAGGCCTTGCCTAGGAGGCCTAGGCGTGGACTAAGCATCATTCCACACTCGTCGTCTAAGCCCACCACTTGGGTGATGGGATATGTGTTGGCACCTAGGCTGGTGCCTAGGCAAGCCTAGGTGCCAACATGCCTAGTCCTTGGGAAAGTGAAAAGTCACATTTCCTTTCAATTAAAGTTTCTAATAGTTAATTGACTATATGTTGTTATGTACTTTATTTTGTATTGATTATGTATTTTTATGTATTGTTATGTTGATTATACTCTTATATCATATATGTATATACTGTTAGTCAATGTTATCCGTATCGTACGATACGGACGCGTATCGTACGATACGTATCGTACGATACGGACGCGTATCGTACGATACGTATCGTATAGGTCAAGAAAACCTATACGATACGCTGTTTAAAGACGATACGCATCCGTATCGTACACGTATCGCACGATACGTGCGATACGGGGGCCGTATCGTACGATACGGGCGATACACCCCCGTATCGTACGATACGGGTTAAAACACAAATTTTTTTATTTTTTAAAGTTTAAACACTCCTCCCTCTCTCTCTTCTTGTATTTAAAGACTCCAAGAGACGTAGGAGGGAAAGATTTTGTACATTTTCATCAAAAATAACCAAGGATTCATCGATTTGGAAAATATTATCGTTAAATCATGAAAGATGATAAGTTGATAACTATATGTTTTGAACTTGTAAAATTGTGATGTAATATAAGTCCTAAAACTCAAAGTCCTAAAACTCTAAGTCTTAAGATTCTATAAAATTTTCAAGTTTAAAATTGTGATGGATGCTTATTACGTTATTTTGAATATCTAATTTCTAATTTTTGAATGTGTTGTTGACACACATGAATGTTCCTTATGTATGATGATCTTTTTTATATTTGAATATATTTTTCTTGATTTCTGATTTTTTGTTTATTTTTTCATATTTTTAATAATTTTTCTCTATTTTTTTCTGATTTTTAAATATTTTTTAAAATTTAAAAATTAATTTTACGATACGCTACGCTACGTTTACGATACGTTACGATACAGCGTATAGGTCAGCCCGACCGATACGCGATACGCTACACCTTTTATAACATTGCTGTTAGTCACTTTGTCTGTTATATAGTATTGTGATACCTCATACCTGTTATGTATACATAGTATGGTTATGTTACGTATTTATATCATATAGTTATGGGTATTGCTAATTTTTTGTACCTGTTACAAACTTATATGTGTATACTATTATGTTAAATTCTATTGTAATGCAATTTGTTAATCCTGTAATATGTATTCTGATCTACGACACACGGACACGGCAAAATGGGCCGCGTACCGGTGTCGACACTCCGACATGTCGATCCCGACATGTGGACACGGTAGGATACGTTTTGGATCGGGTCTGGGTCAGACCAGATCCGAACCACTTTTGTAGCCCGACCTTTTTAACCCTTGACTTTCTTTACGATGGCTTTTTCACGCTCGACCTTTACACCGTTGACGACTGAGTGTGCTTGTAACCAGCGACAACAGAGTTCAACAAAAATGGCGGGCGATGGCGATGAGGTCCGGCGATCCACGGCGACGTCCGGTGGTGTCCGGCGGTTTTTTTCTTTCTTTTCGATATCAAAAGCTAGGGTTTCAAACTGATAAACAATGTTTTGTTAATGTTTTGTACTTTTGTTTGAGACTTTCTTTCTTATGAGATTGTAAGAGTGAATTATTAATTTTATGTTTTTTTATTTTATCAGTTTTAACTTTTTAGAATATAAAATTCGCCGTGTCCGCGTACCCGTATCGTACCCGCGCCATGTGACATAAATTCTGATACGTGTTATATGTATATATTGTTATGTAGAGTCTGTTATACATGTTATATATTATTTCAGTGTTGTAAAAACATATTGTCAGCCGTATTGGTCCGGCCAATAGATACGTTGTATCGTAAAGTATCGTATATGTATCGTAAATTTATAAAAAAGAAATAGAAAAAAATCAGATTAATCAAGAAAAATAAAAAATATGTTTGTTTTAATGAAAAAAAACATGTTATACAGAATGGCAGGTTTATGAAAGGTATGAAGTTACTTCACAAACATTAATATGTGGTCATAATATCGTATAGTAACACAACATGATCTAAGACATGAAGAAACATAATAAATTAGATGATTTACATAATAATTCATGAGTAAGTCATAAGATCCATAACACATCAAAAACCAAGTTTTACGGACACTATACATCACATCGCAAGACAACATTGTTCAATAATGCAAATAACAAATGAAAACAGCTTCATTCATAATCTTTATCATCTCATTCTAATTTTCATCTTTCGTACAAGATATAAACCCTATTATCTAAACATGAATCAATCATCCATGTATAAATCTGCCCTCAATCGACGATTTCATGGTGAAACTGATTATTCCTTTTGAAAATTGCCACAATCTCTCCCTTCTTCAACTATTAGATATGTTTAGAAATGAAGAAGGAGGCAAGTTTTAAAAATTAGTTTGAAAAAGGGTGGTTTTAACCCCATATTTTTCAAAATAGACATGTATCGTACGACACAAGGTGTATCACCCTGTATCGTACGATATAGCTTGTGTGTCGCATGACATGCGATACACATATGATACACCACCTGTTTGTGATACAGGTGGTGTATCGTATCATAAATTTTAAAAGCGATGGTACGTATCGTACAATACGTACAACAATGATACTATTACATCAACCTATTATATGTATATATTGTTAGTCTGTTATATAATATGTAGTATTGTTATACCTGTTATATGGTATTGCATCAACCTATATATATATATATATATATATATATATATATATATGTATATATTGTTAGTCTGTTATATAATATGTAGTATTGTTATACCTGTTATATGGTATTGCATCAACCTATATATATATATATATATATATATATATAGTTAGTCTAGTATGGTGATGTACTTATATTGATTGTTACTGTTGTATACTTATATGTATACTATTATGCACTGTTAGTCTTTTTTTTTTTATATTATGTCTTTCTTTAAGTAGTGATGGATTAAAGCCTTCTTGCGGATTTACATTCCTTCTTCCAAAGATTAAATTTAGTCTTTTCTTTTGTTTCTTGTATTAGATTACAATTAATGAGTAATGTTATACTTCTTCTGTTGATTCTGCATATTCAATGAAGTCAACAGTTAATTTTTTATTGTTTAAGTTAATTATGCTTGTTATATTACTATTCCCCACATTTCAGATATTAGTAATAGTTAATCAAAATAACTTGACATATTAGTCTAACTGAAAAAATTTTAAAAAAAATTGACCGCCTTTTTTGCCTAGACTCGCTTAGGCGCTAGGCGCTACCTCTTCTATCTATCTTGGGAACTCACTGTCTAGCTTTGAATGTGTGAAAATAAGAATTTCAAAATTTTGATTCCTAAGTGTGTGGAGAACGCTTCCTAAAGACACATGTTAACATGAAGATTGAAATACTAAGAAACAGTATATTTACATAATTAACAAATTTTGATTCCTATAACAGCAGCACCATAGCTGACCAATCAGTAGTGAGATATGTAACACGTGAGTTATGCTGAGAACATCCAAATAACAATGAACAAAAAGGAAGTTGTCAAAGGTTTTACTAAAAACTTGCGAGTTTTTATTAAGTATCTTAAAGTATGTTGATGCAACAAGCAATAGAACCATTTAGATCCTATTCATAAATAAGGAGTTAATCAGTTTTCAATGTGATTTTACTGGTAATGTTTTCATGCTTTAAGATTTTGAACAAACCGATACCTCTTTTCAGTGAATAAGAAATAAGATTCATTCTATAAGATTAAAAGAAAATGATCCTATGGTGGACTAACATGAATTTATGGATGCAAGTCTCTTGCTCCACTGATATAGCTACTAGTAACAGGGACTTGCTCCAGAAGAATGTAGAACTGATGATTGAGTTGCTGCCCAGGTTGTGCTGTACAGGAATTACTACCTCTATATTTGTTGCTTCAATCTATTATCTTTCAATGAACAACCATTTCCAAGTCATCTTCATGCCTATGCTACTGCTTTGTGCATTGGACCATTGGTGTTCACATGGCCGGTGAATTCCCATTGAGTTTGGGCTGGCCGTCCTATGTCCGTAAGTTACTGCCCTCCTTCATAACCACAATTTGCTTATTCAAGGGGGAGATCCTCGGTTCTTGTCAAATTTCACTTCCCATGTGTAATAGTTCACTTGAAGAGTTGAAGTCATCTTCATGCCTATGCTACTGCTTTGTGCATTGGTGTTCACATGGCCAATGAATTAGCATTGAGTTTGGGCTGGCTGTCCTATGTCCGTAAGTTACTGCCATCCTTCATAACCACAAGCTTAATGAGTTCAAGGGGGAGATCCTAGGTTGTTGTCAATTTTCACTTCCCATGTGTAATGGTTCACTTGAAGAGTTGAAGTCAACTTCTATAAAAGGAATAAGTGATGAAGTTAAGAGAACTAATCTTTGATTAACATCGAAAGAATCCCTAACTCCTCTTTATATAGACTAGAGGAGAGGGATAAGTTACAAGAAAGTCATTAAAAGAAACATTATTACACAAGTGCCCTCTCAAGCCTAATACTGAGTATAAACACGTCTTAACACTCCCCCTCAAGTTGGAGCGTATATGTCAAACAAGCTCAACTTGGAACAACAACTTTGGAATGGTCCTCTTGCAAGAGCTTTAGTAAAAATATCAGCAGTTTGCCCTGTAGTTGAAATATGGGAGGTGCTTACAAACCCCTTTTGAATCATGTCTCTGATATAGTGACAATCAACTTCAACATGCTTGGTTCTCTCATGGAAAGCAGGATTATTAGCAATAAACAGAGCAGCTTTGTTATCACCTAACAATTGCATAGGAAGAGGCACTTCCACAGTAAGATCCAACATCAGAGATCTAACCCACATAACTTCAGCAGTAGCCTGAGCCATTGCTCTATACTCAGATTCTGCACTTGATCTGGCAACCACTGTCTGCTTCTTACTCTTCCATGTAACCAAGTTGGATCCAATAAACACACAAAACCCAGTAGTGGATTTTCTGTCAAGGTGACATCCCGCATAATCAGCATCAACATACACAGATATAGTGAGAGATGTACCATTTTGAAAGAAGAGTCCCATTCCTGGTGAATTTTTCAGATACCTGAGAATCATCATGGCAGCATCCCAATGGACTTTCTTGGGCTTATCCATAAATTGACTCACTCTGCTGACAGCATAGGCAATATCAGGTCGAGTAACAGTGATATATAGGAGCTTCCCAACAATCCCTCTATATTGTCTAGCATCAACATCTTCAGTATCATCATTATACAAGCGAGTATTGATGTCCATGGGTGTAGAGGCAGGTCGACATCCTAGCATACCTGTCTCTTGCAAGACATCAGTAACGTATTTCCTTTGGCACATGATAAGACCCTTCTGATTTCTGGCAAACTCAATACCTAGGAAATAGCGTAGCTCACCAAGATCCTTGGTGACAAAGTGTCGTCCAAGGACGCCCTTGATGTTGGAAATCCCCTGAATATCATCCCCTGTAACAATGATATCATCAACATAGACAAGAACTATCACTGTACCTGTAGAAGTTTTCTTGACAAAAAGGGAATGATCAGCCGAAGAACGTCTGAAGCCCTCATACTCAATATTCTCTGATAATTTTTGAAACCAAGCTCGAGGACTTTGTTTCAGACCATAAATTGCCTTTCTTAATCTACACACTTTCTGACACTCCCCCTCAACAACAAACCCTGGTGGTTGCTGCATATACACTTCTTCATGTAGGTCACCATACAGAAAGGCATTTTTGACATCAAGCTGTGATAGAGACCAATTCTTGCTGACGGCAACAGCGAGAAGAACCCGTAAAGAAGCATGTCGTGCCACAGGAGAGAAGGTATCATAATAATCAACCCCATAAGTCTGAGTATAGCCTTTTGCAACCAGGCGAGCCTTATATCTCTCAATGCTGCCATCTGCTCTGTATTTAACAGTAAATACCCATCGACAACCAACAATAGCTGCATCAGATGAAGGAGTAACTAGTGTCCAGGTGCCTCTAGACTGAAGGGCATCCATCTCTTCTTGCATAGCTGCGGCCCATTTGGGATCAGAAAGAGCGTCCATAGGAGTCTGTGGAAGAGCTACAGCCGACAGTCCCTTGACAAACTGGCGGTAAGTAGGAGTGAGTCGAGCCATGGACAAATGACCAGAGAGAGGATGCATAGTGCAACTGCGTTTGCCTTTCCTTTGAGCAATAGGCATATCAAGTTCATTAATATGAGGACCAGTAGCATGCTCTGGAGAGTCCCCTGTGGCATCATCACATAAAGAATGGTCAGCAGGATTTGTGTGTTCAGGAAGTACCTTGGGCATGCTGGGTGAAGGCACAGGAGCACAGGGGGCAGGTTGAACAGGTTTAGTGCGACGTTGGTAGATAGCCCCAAAACGCGAAGCAACGGGTTGTGGATAACTCATGAGAGGTAAAGGAAGGTGGACTTCATCACTAAATTCAGGCACCCTTAATTGAGTTCCATTGGGAGAGAAATAAGAGGTGGACTCAAAAAATGTAACATCAGCACTCACATAATATCGACGAGTAGAAGGATCATAACAACGATATCCCTTTTGAGTGCGGGAATAACCAACAAAGATCGTTTTGATAGCCCGAGGGGATAACTTATCTCGCCCAGGACCAAGTAACTGAACAAAGGCAACACATCCAAAAATACGAGGTGCAACAGAAAACAATTCTCTGTCAGGAAAAAGAACAGAGAAAGGAATAAGATCTCCCAACACGGATGACGGCATGCGATTAATAAGATAGCATGCTGTAAGAACAGCATCTCCCCAATAAGAATGGGGAACATGGCTGTGTATGATAATGGTTCTGGCGACATCAAGAATATGGCGGTGTTTTCTTTCAGCAACCCCGTTTTGTTGAGAAGTATAGGCACAAGAAGTTTGGTGAATGATACCCTTATCCCTGAAAAATTGTTCTAAAGAGGAAGCACAGAACTCAAGAGCATTGTCAGAGCGCACAATCTTGACACAAGTATCAAACTGAGTCAGAATTTCATTGATAAAATTTTTGATTACATGACCCGCTTCAGATTTGTGTTTCATAAGAAAAACCCAACTAACACGACTGTAATCATCAACAGCAACAAGATAATACCGATGACCCTGAAGGTCAGGAGTACGACTCGGGCCCCAAACATCAAAATGAAGTAACTCAAACACAGAGTGGCTACTTCTACTAGACCGCGGAGGAAAGGATGACCGATGATGTTTGCCTAACTGACAAGACTCACATTGAAAAGACGACTTATGAGACAGCTGAGGGAGAACATGCAGCAGTTTCTGAAACGGGAGATGTCCAAAACGTAAATGCCAAGTATAAGCCGAGGATGAGGACGACCCCGACGAGGTAGATCCAGCAAAGGGAAAGGAGTGCACTAGCCTGTAGAGACCTCCCTGTTCACGGCCACTGCCAATCACCCTGCCCGTCAGTATATCCTGAAACACAAGAGAGGAAGAGTCAAATATAGCACGACAATTTAAGTCTCTGGTAATCTGACTGATAGAAAGTAGGCTATGGGGGAATTCTGGTGCATGAAGAACGTGCTGCAGCAGCAATGATGAAGTAAGTTGGACCTCTCCATGTCCAACAACTGGTGAATCTTTTCCATCTGCTAGAATAACCGAACGACCCGGTGGAGTAGGGACGTAAGAGGTGAATTGCATCTTATCCCCACAGAGATGTGTCGATGCACCAGAATCAATAAGCCAATCTGTAGTGTCAGGAGGAGAGCAGACTGTACAGGCAGAATACATACCAGATGAAGAAGCACTCGCAGCGGTAGGAACAGTAGAAGTGGTCGGACCAGGGGATGGATGGGCGCTGTCGCCAATCAAGTGCCTCAACTGAGAGAGAATGTCATCTACATGCAACTCACTGGAGGAGGCAGTGTGCTGAGGCTTAGGCTGCTCAGGAGAATCAGTAGATACAGTCTGATTTGCAAAAGCTGGACGACCATGTTTCTGCCAACACTTATCCACAGTATGACCAATGCGGTGACAAAACTGACATACAGGGCGCGAAGGGGTATTGCCACGGCCACGGCCCCCTCGTCCTCTGGCAAAAAAGGGTCCTCCTCTGCCACGAGTAGCAAGCATAGCAGAAGTGGTATCAGGAACAGTCGATGCAGAGATCGGAATTCTGCTGAGCCTACTGTAAGCCTCATCAATAGGAGGAATCGAGGGACTAGTAAGCATTTGGTTCTTTGCGGATTCATAAACAGAGTCTAAACCAGAAAGAAAGACCCCTACCATAAGCATATCTCTGTATGCCTTTTGTTGTTCACACTTGCATGCGGGAAAGTAGCTATTCAGTCTCTCAAACATGGACTTGAGACTAGAATAATAAGTGTGAAGAGGTCTGCCATCTTGTCGCATCTGATGGATATCATGATGAAGCTGCATAATGCGCGTTTCATTTCTTGCCTGTGAATAAGTGGCAGCAAGGGAATCCCACATATCCTTTGCACTGTCCTTGTGCAAGACTTCATTTGCAATTTCTTGTGAGAGAGTACCAACAATCCATACCATAACCAATGAATTATCTTTAAACCAAGTAGTATATTTTCCTACCTTCTGTACGGGCTCGGGCTCCAATATGAGATGTTCCTTCTCATGGGCGATCAAAGTTCTTTTTACTTGCATGGCCCACATCTCGTAATTACCCCCATCCATTTTGGTGATAATGCTGGAAAATGGGGAACTCTTCATCTCTCCCGACGATACAAAGGAAGAGGTATTAGCGCCACTACTAATTTCAGACATCTTTCAACACAAAGGAGGAAACCGAGCCACGGAATAGGAAGTGCAGGCAAAAGAATACAATCACATATCGAAAGACAACATGCTGATCATGAAGCAATATGCAGTTAACGCAGGTAGCAATCCAGAAGTCCGATCGGCGAGAAGAGGCAACAGCAGAGCTGAACGAAGAGAGATACCAGAGACGACGGTGAGAAGAAAATCAGCGTGCAGAACCACGGGCAGAGCAGCGGCAGAACAGCGGCGGAGCAGCGGCGGAGCAGCGTGCAGCGGAGGAGCAGCGTGCAGAGCAGCGGCGGAGCAGCATGCAGCGGAAAGATGCAGAGAGGAAAAAAAAATCAGCGTTGAGGCGGCGGCGAAGGCAGACGGGCGCAGGAGGACGGGCGCAGGCAGACGGGCGGCGGCGGCGGCGCAGGCGGACGGGCGCAGGAGGCACAGGCGGAGGCGGCGGCGCAGGCGGACGGGCGCAGGAGGCACAGGCGGAGGCGGCGCAGGCAGACAATGGGTAGGGCGACGAGGGGCAGCAGGGATGGATCAGGCGGCAATGGACAGGGCGGCAAAGGGCGAGGCGGCAATGGACAGGGCGGCAAAGGGCGGCGGCGGCGACTGACGCCGATGAGGCGGCGGCCGGCGCCGCTCAGTCGGCGACAACTCGCTGAGGAGGAGACGGCTGGAGCTCTGATACCATGATGAAGTTAAGAGAACTAATCTTTGATTAACATCGAAAGAATCCCTAACTCCTCTTTATATAGACTAGAGGAGAGGGATAAGTTACAAGAAAGTCATTAAAAGAAACATTATTACACAAGTGCCCTCTCAAGCCTAATACTGAGTATAAACACGTCTTAACAATAAGGACCTGTAATGAAAGGAAAAAATAGTTTGGCATGATCAGTGGAACAAAATAAGTGTACGTTATAAACCTTTTAACTACCTGATAGATCTTTTAACAAAAATAAGGTATACATTGTATATTTCATTTTCCTATAAGGGGTCTTTGTGGGTAATGGATTGGGTCGAGGCACCAGAAAGTAATGTTGCCACTTATTTTTGTCAAACCACTCATATAAGGCCAATTAGGACATTAGGCCAACAGTCCAGAGTTTAATTCCTTTTTGGCAAAGGTTGGAGTCTTCTCTCCAAAGACGAGAGCCCTTGGCTATCCTCAGTGCATACATTCAGTTTCCATTATTTTTCCTTATTTTCTCTCCATGTTGCGCTTCCATTTCCTGAATACTCACAAGTAGCTGATCAGCTCCATTAGTTCTAGTATCAAAGCCATGGTTGAACAAGTCACATCCTAGGGACTAGTCTCCACCCTCACCAGCTGGCAGCTAAAACTATAGAAAGTCTGATGTACGATTGAGTCATACAGCGGGACAGTTGAGGGTGAAAGCAACAGGCTAGAAGCACTTGTGAATGAGTTAGACAAATAAATTAGCATCTTTAGGGCAAAAAGGTAAGCTACAAAACTTGGTGCATAAGGTCATATTACACCCTAACACCACAAACCTCAACAGTGAAGGCTCAAATTGGCATGGGGATCAGGGGCAGCCAAGAAAGGGGCATCTGCACACTTGATTCATACTCCCTAGCGATGGCAGATCAAAATGAGAGATAGTCACCAACGAAAAGGGAAGGTTCAATAGTGATCAGTCCCCTCAGAAACCAAAGCATGGTGGAATGGATTGGACTGATAAAGACGACTAAATTGAAATTCCCTGAGTGAACAGGGAAGACCCAATGAGCTAGATTTTCTCGGTGGAATACACCAAGGAATAGTCAAGGACCAAAGAGTAATCCATGTTGGTATTCACCTGGAAGAGGATTTTTTGTAGGTCCTACAGTTGATTTGAAGGTCTTCATGGGAGGCCAGAGTGGGAGAATTTGCGAGGGGAGTCACCACATGGTTCAACCCTTCCATGCATGTGGATTTCAAGATGGTGCATTTGAAGATCCAACTATGGGGTTGGTACATGAACACCAAGGCACTTTTGAAAGGAAAGGCACATGGGGACAAGTGGACATTCGAGGCTCTAATCAAAGCGTTTGTTGTAGGCCTTAAGGAAGGTCTACACATAGAAGTCCAAACAGCACAGCCAAAAAAATTTCTTCTAGAAGGTCTCGAGCTTGCCAAGGTAGTACAGAGTCTACAGACTACAGAAATACATGAAAGAAATTCCTCCATGATTTAAGGCCTACAGTTTGCCCAAACAACCACTAGGGGAGCATGTCAGTGAGAAGGAAATGCTCCCATTAAAGAAAACCACCAGAAGCAGTGGAGAATTATTCTACGGTGGTAAAGAAAGTTTGAACCCACAAACGCAGGAGCACTGAAAGAGCCATGCTATCACTGTGATGATAAGTAGTTGCCAAGCCATCAATGCAGGCAGCTCCACAGGTACTTAGTGGACTGAGAAGCAGGGAAAGTTGACCAAATAGAGGAATATGAAATATTTCTTGAATTCTCTAGGATTTGAAGGATATATGAATGTATGTTTTCATCCGGGAGGCATGCCCCAGCAACAAAAGGTGGCAATGATATCTCAACCAGTTATGATGTTACTCAAGTACTTTCAGCCCTTCGGATTGGAGAGTTTGGAGATCGATGCCTCAACAATAGGTGCAGTGGATGTTCTTTCCAAGCAAAGGCATCCATAGCCTGTTTAGTATCATTATCTGCTGGGCTAGTGTTTCATGACTATGACTTGCAATCTGCAATACTTACCCAGCCAAGCTGTTGAAAGTTGAAACCCTAACCTGGTAACACTAGATCAACCCTGACCTGGTAAGTGGTAACACTAGATCACCAAATTAGTGGGGTACAATTTCAAAGTGTGGTATTAGCGTGGAGCTGAAAACAGTCCAGCAGCTGTCACACAAGCGATTTGAAACAGGTGAATGTTTGACCATGGCTATTAGTTTTCAAATTATAGAAGGATAGGAACACCGAAGTCATTCAGGGATACTAAGTCTGAAGCAAAAGATAAATGCATTAGAGGGACAAATTTCAAGGCACTCTATTGGGGATCCACTACTCAGCTGGTTCACAATTGATCTAAAAAATTGTTGCGCACCTCCATGCTACCTCATAAGCAGCTATGGAGAAGTGGAGAAGACTTATCAAAGGGTGAAGGCTACATTCTACTGGCCTGGCATGTAACAGAGAATCAGAGCTCCTGTAGAAGCCTGCATGGGTCAACGTAACGAGTATGAACCCATGAAGACACCGGGAAAACTTCAACCCCTGTCCATTCCTGATCAAGCATGGAGGATACCACCATGAATTCATTGAAAGACTACCAAAGGCACAGGGTAAACTGGTTATATTGGATGTTGATCGGGCTTTCCAAATATCGCAATGTTATACCTTTGGTCAATCCTTACAATTCTAGGAGTGTTGTCGAAGCTTTTCGCAAAAACATTGGCAAGCTGCATGAATGCTCAGGTCCATCATAAGCGATCAGGACACAGTCTTCTTGAGCACTTTTTGGAGAAAATTATTTCAAGATGCAAGGAACCAAATTGCATATAGCACAGCATATTAGTCTCAATCTGATGGGCAGACTGAGCTTATTAACCATTGTCTTGACCAACCCCATAATTGGACAAAATTTCTGGCTTGGACCAAGTATTCCTATAATACTGCACACTAATAATTGGTCCAGACGACCCTTAATATGCTGGTTATGGACGGCCTTCTATGCAGTTACAGGGTTGTTATGCAGGCTATTTGGTTGGGAAGAGTGGATACACCATAGTCCTATAGGAATGAACATTCATCAAGATAACATAACTTGATCATAATGTTATGACACATTAAAAAACAAGTTTAAAATGTTGTACATTACAAGATGAAAATGTTTTTAATGCAGTAATAAATGAAAATAATCAACTGTCATATACACATCATTCATCATCTGATTATAGCACATAGCACAGCATATTAGTCTCAATCTGATGGGCAGACTGAGCTTATTAACCATTGTCTTGACCAACCCCATAATTGGACAAAATTTCTGGCTTGGACCAAGTATTCCTATAATACTGCACACTAATAATTGGTCCAGACGACCCTTAATATGCTGGTTATGGACGGCCTTCTATGCAGTTACAGGGTTGTTATGCAGGCTATTTGGTTGGGAAGAGTGGATACACCATAGTCCTATAGGAATGAACATTCATCAAGATAACATAACTTGATCATAATGTTATGACACATTAAAAAACAAGTTTAAAATGTTGTACATTACAAGATGAAAATGTTTTTAATGCAGTAATAAATGAAAATAATCAACTGTCATATACACATCATTCATCATCTGATTATAATACTTATAGATGATTTTCAATCAATCATTTTCCTTACTCTTGTGCACCATTTTTATGCGGGATTGTCTGAAGTCATATAACTTCAAAAGAATGAAAATACTTATAGACGACTCTTAAATACCCTATATTGGAAAAGGGGTGTAGTGTATCGACTTTTCCAAAAGTTACCATACGTATTGTAAGATGCACCTTCGGATCATATGATACATACAGCACTGGTACAACCATTTAGGATTTTGGGATAGCACACAGGGCATGCTAGGCATGACATCTGTGCACTGACTAGCTCACTGGATGGAGGAATGGGATCAGTTTCAGGCATCTAAAAAGTTTCAGAAGAAATCTAGAAGCATTTTCAAGATTTCACACCTTGAGGGCAAGGTATTCTCCAAGGGGGAAGAACTTGATGCATCTGTCTTTTTTTTCCTCTGGAAGAGAGGAACTGTGTGGGTAACGGATAGGCTGAAGGCAGTAAAAGGTAAGGTTACCACTCACTTTCCTCAAACCCACTTATATAAGGCCAACCAGGCCATTAGGCCAGGAGTCTAGAGTTCAATTCCTTTGTAGTGAAGGTTGGATGCTTCTCTTGCTCCTAAGAAGTGACCCTGTTGTACTCAATAGTTATACAGTTTCAGTTTTAATTGTTTCTCCTCCTCTTCATCTTTGTGTTTTTATTTTATTTCCCGAATATTCACAGGTAGTTGACTTGATCAGCTACATCATCATCCAATTTCTTTCATTCTCCAATGTGTCTGATAGTTGACACAAGCAGTTTATGTTTGCCCTTGTCGACAAACCTATATTGATGTATCCTTAGGGTGCAATGTCTATTAGAAGCTAATCAGTCTTATGTATATGATTCAGGATAAATGGGCAGCCTTGGGTTCCACAGATGTTCAATGATGAAATGTTTCTCTTGCATGACATATTTTGTATGTTTCTCCTCTTGTTGTTTTGTCCCCCTTGTTTTGATCTACCTTGCTGCTTGGATCATTTTTCTCTTTTGTAGTGGCAAGTACAAAGAGACTAGAATATTAGTTGCTTTGGAAGGAGGTTACACGAACTCTGTATACAGATCCTTTAGTAAATGTTTCAACCAAATGTGTTGAAATGTCTAATTTTGAATTTTATACAATGTAGAGCAGCCATCTGTTGGTAGGTAAGTTATGAAACTTTCCATTCTTCTTGGCAGGTGAGAAAATTCCCCATCTACTTTGAAGCATATGGAGGATAATCTTCTCCCACTTTGTCAGAGCATAGAAGAGTTTGGGGGGAACATCACCTAAATGGAAAGATTGGATGACTACAGCAATACCCTGTTGGCCTAGAGAAACTACAGATCAGAAATCCTTATGAAGAGAACACTGGAAAATTTTCCTCTTGCTTTGTAAACATCGACGATTAAATTTTGGATTGTGATCTTCTGTTTGCATGTCATGCAATGTGTTGACCTTCGCACTTGCAGAATAAGGTCACTGTTTGTACGTGTCACTGCCTAAGTTTTGGTTCTAAGGCCTTGCTGTATGTTAAGCAGCTTGTACGTGTCACTGTTTACATTTTGGCCCTAATCAGCATGATCCTGTCAGGAGATAATTAGAACACATATAGATTCCAATTATTCAAGGGAGCTTCTACTGGCTGCTTCAACCCACTATTTCCAGTAGAACATTCAACACTTCGTGATTCTGGGACGTTCTTGTTCTAGTGGCATCATACCGTGATGCACATTTTCATTCTTCCTACTCTTTCACTGCTTTTCTTGTTTCATATTCTCTCCCCAGTGTTGGTGACTTGGATCTTCTGATGTCTTTACATAGTTGTGGGCAACTTACTGGCATCTCAGAGAGCATGTTGTGGTCCTTGTTTACCTATGGAATCTAGGGGCTGCTGGTAGGCCAACGAGGTTACAGCTTGCATACATGGGGAAGTATGGAAAATAAGTATAAATTTTTGACAAAAAAAAAAAAGAAAGAAAGATGAAATTCGCCTATTTGTAAGACCATTTTGAAATTAACAGAGATCTTTTGCTGTTACGGTAGATCCATGACGCTCCTATTAGATACAGGCTAAGGGTTTCACACTGCTATTAGGATGCTTAAATAATACCCCTCTTCTATATAGTTCTTCAGAAACAACAAAATGCTACTGTGGCATTAGTATCATAGTGAAAAATCCTGCTAGTATCATCATTGGATGATTGCGTTATCGTGTATTATTCAGTTCTTGAATATCTTGTGAAAAGACCAAAAGATTTTCCAAATCATCTCATAATTTGCAACAGGAAATGTTTTTCAGATTCCTTTTCTATGAATATTTGTGGATACAATCTCGGATGAGCTAAAAATGCTTACTTTAGAATTATATGCTCTAAATATTTCATTTTTCAAAATATACATGAACGTATCTTCCCCCCACCCTTTATTTTTTGGTTGCTTCCTTCATTTCTACTGTCACCAAAAGGAACAGAAAAGTAGTTGATGCTTGATTATGAGGCAACATTTGCGAATCACGGTGCTTTTGATAGTTCTAGTAAATTATCTGTTGGGAGGTGATTATCAACCCAAAGAAAAGATTAGTGTTTGCATTTAGAGGATTTGGATTGCGAACTTTCAGCAAGAAGAATCACACTTTTCAATCCCTTAAATCCTGATTATGGTAACCAAGTCATGTTCCACAAAAAAAAACATTTCTTGGTATCATTTTTTTTTGAAGGGTACGTGGTCCTAGCTGATGCACATCGCCGGTGTTGGGATATTTTTCTATTTTTATTTAAAAATGAGTTCACAAATATTTTAGAATATTTAATCAAACAAAAGATCTTAAACTTTTAACATGCGTATCACTTGGCAGCAGCAGTACTCTTTTAGTATGCGATCA
Organism: Nymphaea colorata; assembly: GCF_008831285.2. Taxonomy (NCBI): domain Eukaryota; kingdom Viridiplantae; phylum Streptophyta; class Magnoliopsida; order Nymphaeales; family Nymphaeaceae; genus Nymphaea; species Nymphaea colorata. The sequence goes on from NC_045147.1 coordinate 13,503,175, forward strand.
TGACCTTAGCAGTTCGTGCACTCACATATGATTGTACTCAATTAAGGACCCCCAGTATGAACATGGTTCACCCCTTTATTCTTGGGAAAATCGGGATGAGGTACATTATCTAGAGAAATTTTATTCTAAGACTAATTTTCCTCCCCAATTAAATAAACCAAATTTTGGATAGGATGTGAATTTTCTAAAGGGTGCCAAAGAAAGACATAAATTGAATAACTGCTCTCTTGAGAAAACGTTACGCTTTTGGGTTTTCATTGTTACCTTCCGAAGTTAAAAATATGTAAATATATTTTGAAGATCACCTGTAAAATTTTAGTGATAGCTAACTGAAATGCATTTATTAGAGTGATGCCTACCTTGCATACCTTCTATACATAAGGCTGAGATGAATGATTTAACATGTTATGTTATGTTTGAAAAAGACTGGGTAAAGTGTGCTTTTGTTGCAGTATAATGTTTCAGTTTTTCTAATTAATAATTATTAAAACATGGCTAGCTAGTTTAGTGTTAACTAAAGCCATTCATGGATTCTTCTGTCAAGTTACTCATTAAGTGTACCAGATCATTATACCCATTACAAAATATTCTAGGAAACGCCTACTTTTTTTAATAGATTTCAAATATATATACAACTCTAAGAACCTTTAGAGCTGCGCCTACAGTTCATTAATGCGATTGAAAGTGGATGGTTAAAAAAATATTGCTAATTAATGAGACAATTATAAAGCATCTCTAACTAATTTAAAGAGATAGGGATGTGCAATTGTATGTCTAGGTATAATTAAAGGGGTTCTGTAATTCATGAGAAGAAAACTAACTTATGGGAACTACTCTGACAATTTTGTTCCCTTAATTCAGGTTGATGCTAGTTTTAATCTTATGAGAACGTCCTTCAATGAGAGTAGGCTTAGCATATTGTGTTCTTATTACTATTAGAAATTCATTTGGGTTTTTAATATACTTTTTGTTTCTTTCCATAGAATAAAGACGAACACATTGATATTGAATTAAACTTGATTGAAATTTTTAACTCTGAGTTGGAAAACCGTAGGAAAGATAAGGTGTTTTCGTAGAAGTTTCTTTAAAAGTAGATTAAGCCTGTTTGAGAATTACTGGCAAGCTTTGACCCTAAGTAAGAAACGGTCACATACATTGGGAAATATCCAACTTACAAAGTGGTGACCTATAAATCAAATGCTCGCAGCTTGCCCATTAATCCAGTTGATCTTGCCAATGCATAAATCACTCCCCTCCTCCACGCAATCGAAGGCTTAGATTATTGGAACTTGTTTTCTAGATTTACTATATTGTTACCTGAGATAAAGGCTATGCCTTCGCCCGTTGGGACGTTACGTTAGCCGGCACGTTATCACTTCAGACTGCTGCTTCCTCATTCTCCCTCGCTTTCTCTCTCGTTCTTCATCTCTCTGCGCGCCCGTCTCTGCGCGCCAACGATGGCTGCCTCATCATATGTCACTCTACCCAATGTTGCCTCCTCCTCCCCATCATCTTCCTCTTCTTCCAACAAGCTATCATCTTCAATTTTGGGGACCGTTTCCCTGAAGAAGATGTCCGTCACTCACCACTTCCTGCAGAATCAGCCACTCTATCTCACCTCCAGAACTCTTACCATCAAAGCCATGGCTCCTCCGAAGCCCGCTGGAAAGGCTAAAAAGGGTAACCAAATGCTGCTGGCTTACCGTCTTCTTAGGGTAATTGAATGGTTTTACCAATTGCTTAGTTCTTGTGGGGATGCTTTGAAATTGCAGTGGTTGGAATAGTGAAGCTTGCTCTGGATGCCGGAAAGGCCACTCCGGCGCCGCCCGTCGGCCCTGCTCTTGGGTCTAAAGGTGTAAATATCATGGCGTTTTGCAAGGAGTACAATGCCAAGACGGCCGAGAAGGCTGGATACGTGATTCCGGTGGAAATAACGGTCTATGATGTATGTTGGGTGCTTTTCTTTTCCTTTTTTGTTGTTTTTCTTTCCTTGTGCAGTTGGACTATTTCCCAGGTTGAAGCGAATTATCTGTTGTTTGATGCCTGGAGGTGTGACTGATTTGCGTCTTGTATTGAAATGAGACAGGACAAGAGCTTTACCTTTATTCTCAAGACTCCCCCTGCTTCGGTTCTTCTGCTTAAAGCTGCAGGTAAATCGTTATCCATGATTTTAACATCATTTATGAGAGACGAGCTGCGGTGTTTTTGGACTGTTCTCCTTTTGGAATCCATGAATGTGAAGCATTTGTGCTGTAGAATTATTTGTGAAAACACATTGCGAACAACTTGATGGCCTCTACAAGGGGATATATGAAGGAAAATTGCTTCATGTTCTCCTGAGGTGATACTTGTAGCGGTTAATCGGCGATGATGCATAAATTCTGTACAAGCAATTCTTGTTGAGACCGTGCAATGGTGATATACATGAACAATTAGGTTTCTTTCTCTATTTTATATAACATATTTATGGTGTATATGTGAATCTTTTACACGCGGTTCTTTGAGAGACTTGTAATCTTCGTCTCTGATAGTAACTTTCTTGATCTGCTTTTGCCTGCTGATGTTGGCTGCAGACCTGACCACGTAAACACCTCTTTCTCTCTCTCGTGAGCAAACTAGTAGTATGTTTTACTTTGTCACTTGATTTCTATTTTGCAATACGGTTGTTTACTTAATTCAAGTACACATGAGAAAAAAATAAAGGTTAGAAACTTTACGGAAGTACGCTCAATTTTTTGAACGGTTAGCAAAAACAGCTAGTGTTTAAATATATTACGTTTAGCCACCTAATTACACATAAAAGGAGTGTTTAAATGAAAGTAATTTAAGCATGTATTTGTTATACCATGAAAATTTGGGCACGAATTTGGAAAGTTTTAAGGTTAGAATATGATATAGGTCCATGCTATCGGTTGGAAATCTTGGGTTGCGATATCATGACATGGACCGTTGTACCCACTTGTATAAAAGTTATGATATATGCCCATGGTCTTGCTAAGGAAGTATTGGGTTCACTCATCATTCTTTGACCATTAGACCCACTTGCATTATGTAAGGTGTATTTTGTTATCTTCTTGGCGTAGGAAAGCTTTTTCTTTTTCTGGGTAATCAAGCTGGGTAGGCAGAACTTAGCAGCCAAAAGTATGATTGCACTTATTTGATGCATTGAGAAAAAGAAAGCTATCTGGTGTATCTGTTGGTCGAATATTTTCATACTAGTTTTCACCTGTGTTGCTTGCCTTCCATTTTTTGTTGTTTTGAATAATTTATATCCCAAATGGTTGGACCTTTGACCCGTTACTTATAACAAGATACACATTCATGATTCAAAAGGTTTACTATTTTCTGTAGACATGCTGCATAATGTCCACTGATGAAGCTACACACTATGAAATTTAGGAATTCAAGAATTTTAAATTGACTGATGGGATAGTTAAGAACAATTAGTTTGTGCTAGCTTTCGTTTGGTCTTGCACAGGTTCAACTTGTTCAATGTGAATGGTACTGACTGTCTCTGCCAGGGTAGCCAGTTATTGTCTCAATTGGGGCATCGAAGTGCAGTCCCTGTACCCTTCAAAATAGAGGGTAGCATTTTGTCTGTGGATTTGGAAGGCAAACAGTTCCCTTGATCATATAATTTCAATAACATGTTCACCAAGTCAATTCATTATTTTGTTTAGTTATTGGTATTTATAGTGATGACTGCATTCAAGCTTAAGGTGGAGTTGATGACTGCATTCAAGCTTAAGGTGGAGCGGACTTTATTTGTTTCTATTTGTTCTCCTTGGGCACTTCAAGAACTGCACACACATGCACATGCACCACCGTATTTTAGTGCCTTTCTGGTTCTGATAATGGGAAAACTTTTGCACTTAAGTTTTCTCGGCTGATCTTTGCTATGAAATTATCGGGAACTGATTTCTTCTAAGAGTGCAGAATTACAAGCACTTGCCAACATTTGATCTAAAAGCAATGGTAAAGATAGAAAATTTGTTGGCTATGGATTTGATCTTCACAGTTCACTCTTTTACTTGATTGGAATCTTGGATCTTTCTGATAAATTTCTGGGGCTTTAAATTTCAAGAGCTCAAGATCTGCACTCTGAATCCTGAATTTCAAAATCATATGCATGAAAACTGAAACTTGTGAAATCATGAGGTTATAAAGTTAGATAAATTGGTGGTTGAGATGTTAAATTTCGTGAGTGATGCTGGTAGAAGCTCAATCTTCAATTCAGAGTTGAGGTGATATACATGGAACTCATCTTGGTACTGAAAAGGGAGCAACCAGGTAAGTCAGAATGCAAGAACTACGTGCATCAGTACTGGGAAAGGAAATGGGTAGCAAAATCAATATGTAGTCATCAAAAATTTATAGTTTATTGTAGGCAATTGCCTTTTTTCGTATCCTTTCCTGAGATTGTCAAAAACAAACAAACTGTCTGCTCATGTTGGAAGAGTTTGTGAAGCATACTTAGAGGTCATCTTTTTGCTTTATCTTACCTTTTAGTTTTACTTGCATATTTCCTCTCCGTTTTCCTTTTTTCTAGTTCTCAGGCCAACAAGAGTCCAAAAGTTGACAGTTGCATGTGTTCATTATTTTGGTATCTATGCCTTGATAGGTCATGTTTCAAGTACTCCTTTTATGGTTACCAGATATCCTTTGAGATATCAGGGAATTGATTATTTTTATTATCTAAAATACTAAAACTAAAACAAAAAATTAATGTACGTAAAATTTCCAAAGAAGTAATAATGTGACATTGTGACGACTGGTTTTGAGATCCAACTGCAATGATGCTTGGCAGAGCTTTTTCCATGTTGATTTCAATGTTATAAGAGATTTTCTTGATTGGGAATACCTGCACCCCTGGTGCCATACATGTGGACTTAGTACTCTTCTGATGTGGAGGTCCTTGCAAATCCATTATGCAGGAATTCATAAACTATGAGGATGTCATTCAGTTTTTCCAATTCTTACCTAGTCTGTATTTATAAATTGATATGAATGTCCTTCTGGTCATTTTGTTGGTCGTTAAGGTAACTGATCCCCGTCATGTGGGTTCCTTCTTCTGATACTACCGAAATTATGAGGACTTCATGTTTTTCGTTGGTCATACCCATATAATTGATTGCACAACTGCGTGCCCAAATGCAAAAACGTGAAGGTTCGATGATGAATACTGATACCTTTATGACTGGAAACTGTTGCCTCACCTTATAGTATACTACAGCTATGAAGTTGAATTATAACTTGGGATTCTATCTTGCTGGATCATATCACGACTTGCTACTGTCTCTGGAATTTTATTGTTGATACCTGTATTAAACCGTTGGAGCTTTATTTTTCCTCCTGTAGGTGTGGAAAAGGGTTCAAAGGACCCAAAGACTGAGAAAGTGGGGAAGGTAACCATTGACCAAGTACGGGCCATAGCAACAGAGAAGTTGCCAGACCTGAACTGTTCAAGTATCGAATCTGCCATAAGGATTATTGCTGGCACTGCTGCGAATATGGGCATCGATATTGACCCTCCTGTTCTTGAACCCAAAAAGAAGGCAGTTCTGTGATCTTTTTTCCTTTTCTTTTTAAATTTTTGTTAATTTGCACTGTATTTTTTCATATTTTTTAAAATGGTAACTCCTGGTTTTTGCATTTCTGCGATTGTAGCGTCGGACCAGCCTTGACAAGCCTAAAATGTACCATTTGTTTCTTAGATGATGTTGCTAGGTCTATTCCTCCATTTAAAATCCCCTTTCCGTTCTACCATGGATGCACTTGTAGTAGATTAGTGTGTTTTTGTAACCAATACATTATAAAAGATTTGAATATCCATCGATATCATCTATCTCTTAAGTATCATACCAAATCCTCCATCAGTTCAACCACTTTTTTTGAGAAATATGAGGTATCTAAGTTGTAAGACATCTATTCGTTGATTTCAAAAAAAAAAAAACAAAAGAATAGCGATAAGGTTGATGAATAAATAAAATCCTGAGTCATTAAACAGTGATTTGGTTGATGATGAAAAAAGAGAGCTTTTACGCTGCCTGACATATCGCCTGGGCACCCCCAGGCGCACTTAGGCAACCCAGCGGTCCTGACATATCGCATGCGAATTTTTTGTTTTCTTAAAAGAAAGTTTGTCATTTTCCCTTTTGTATTATATATATATATATATAATTAACTTGGTTATGTAGTAATACACCTTACCACCTACTAATGAAGTGTAGTATATCTAGTATAATACGTTATTTAATATGTATTGTACATATTAAATGGTAAATATTGAAGCCCCATGTCTGCTGCTTTATGTTGAAGTTCAGTGCTGAGTATTTTGAAAACCGTTTGAATTAAATCATAACTAGAACAAACGGGTCGTCTTATGAATGAACGAGTTTTGGAACTCAAACAACTCGAAGGAGTTGGTCTGTCGTCGTCCTCCACGTCGCCCGCCCGTCGGCCAAACATTTTTGCAACTTATTTAGCTATTTTAAATTGTGGGGCCGAACTGGATCATAATTGAATTCAATCATGCACCACTCACCAGCTTCTCCGCCGAAGACGCTGTTTCTCCTCCTCCATAAGTTCCACCACCATCCTTTCTTTTATGCAAAAAGGCCATCCAGACTCTGACAAATATGAAAAGAAGTTTCAATTAGCACTTGAAACAACGCATGTCACCGTCTTAGTCACAATCAATGGGAAATCCACGCCGAACGAAAAGATATGCCTGCGGCCTGCCAATACGGACCTTTCCCTGTTAAATCGGATCTTGTACGCAATTGTAAAATTCTCAGCAAAAATTATTGGAAATTTTAACTTTTGCAAAATATAAATGACAAATTATATAACACGCTAAAAGTAATAACTCTTTGAAAGTATTCAGAAATAGTTGGGAACTGAAGCACGCTGAGGGCGTGTTTGGAGGCAAACCACGTATTTTTTTGCTGTGTTGGGTTGAAAGTGTTTTCCTGAAAATGCCGTTTCCTCTAGCAGGCTTTTTACTAAGAATACTTGTCCACTAGCGCTCGTTTGATTGTCAGGTAAAATTTAATGCGGTAAATTTACCATAGTAATTTTTTTTTAAAAAAATTACATGATCAAATTTCTCCCTCTTCCAATCTAAGGTCATGTTTGATGCACATGAAGAATTTAACGTGACAAATTTAATCTTGTTTGATGCAGAGGGTAGAAAAATGAAGTAACTGTTAAATTTAACGCTGAAAATCTTTCAAAACTACAGTAGATTAAAGTTGTATTAGCTTAATTCCATGACTGCTTTTCCCAAGAACTTCTACAGGGGCTCTCGACTGTTCATGAGCACCAAAAATTAATGAACTGTCTAGAAAAAACAAGTCACCAGATAATCTATCAGGTCATTTAGCATAGCACCCAACTATGTGAGCTTTGAAAAGGAATGGTTCCTGTGAATCTATTATTAGACAAATCCAAGCTTCTCATGGACATTGACATGAAGAAGTCACTCAAAATGGGTCCTGAAAGTTTGTTAAAGCTTAGGTCCATCACAGTTAATTTTGTGTATAATTTTTTAAAAAAATATGCACCCTTCAAGGAAAAAAACAACAGGACATCAAAGAATTGCAGGGATTCAAAAAAGAACCAATTTTCATATTGTTCTGCAAATTCTCAGCATTGAATATAGGCACATCAATGTTACCATTCTTCAATTTCTTCTCTGAAGCACCCAATTCATCTCCAATCGCCAATGTGAGGGAGCTCGTCGACTGCAGGAGCACCCAATTCAAAGACGCTTCACATGCTCCCAGCTCCAAATTCAGCGTGAGCACCACCAACTTCCTCATGGCATTTTCTGTAATCCAGACATTTCTACCACGAACTTCATCGACATCATGGGGATCCCTTTCCTCCTCCGACCTCTCTCGCAAGTACCGGCCTCCCTCCAAAGCCCCGATATTCCTTCACTCGTTGTTTACTCCATCCCCTACTGACCTTCATTTTGTTGTGCCGCTCAAGTCCACCAATTCCCCTTCTTCGTCTCCCATCTCCGATTCTGGCCTCTTCTTTCGCCGCAAGTTCCTTTACCTCGAGAGCCTATGGGTTAACTCCTCAGCGGCCATTGCGAAGAACCCCAATCTTCGGTCCGCGTCCATTGACAGCCTCAGAACCGTCAAGTCTTGCTTTCGGAGTATGGGACTCAGCCGCGATGACATCGGCCGGATCCTCAGCATGCACCCCCAACTTCTAACCTAGGGAGGGAGCTCGTCTACTGCGGAGGGAGGAAGACGTGCAGGTGAAATTTCACCCGCTCACTTTATCGTAAATGGGGTAAAATTACACCCCGTTTGATGTTTTTTTGTGTCGGGAGGGTGAAATTTCACCTGTCCGTACGTATTTCAACTGCTCTATCAATTTTTTTTGGGGAATCAAACGGGCCCTAAGGTGCAGTGCATCACGTGAAAAACTAATGACTAAACTTGTCATTGATATATAAAATGGTCTTGTTGCTTCACATGAGATTTTGAGCTATATTGAGGATGATGCATCTATTTGTCAGTCAGCTGTGTCGATGCTAGAAGACAATGTTCGTTTACCCTATTTTATCGAATGATCATGAAAACATAGCACGTCTTTGACGGTGGAGATGAACAAGTTGTGGACTGTTACTTTTCATCGACTGTAAGTTTTGCAAATGTTTTTTCACCCACCATCAATGAATCAAAGCGAAGATGACGGCCTGTGAAGGGATCCGTTAGAGGAGATCTACTTGGCAGAGACCCATGAAGCCAATGGATATTTGAAAAAACTGCAACCTACAGTTTAAATTAATTAGCTGCAAATTAACTACCATTCACTTTAAACTAATTTCTAAAAACAGCTCTCAAAACTCATTTTTGTTATCCAAACGGAGTTTCAGAAATAATGAGCCGAACTTTTGTCATGCACCAAGAACGCAGGAAAAAAAAATTGACTTATACAAAACCAAATTTTGATAAGAAATACTTTTCGAGAATGTTATCCAAACGCAACTTAAAGTTCATTGAAGGGCATTAAAAACCAAGTACTTTCACGTCATGATACGCGTTATTCCTGGTAACCTCGAAACAAAGAAATGAAGAATCATGCAAAGGGATAGGGATCAATGTCTCTGCTGAGATATCGCCACTAAGATTAAAGAAACGTGGACGCCTTTTAGGAAGTTTATAAAGCCACCGAGCATGTGAATCTACCGGAATCTGCAACCTTTATCTCTCTGCAACCTTTATCTCTCGTCTCTCTCTCTCTTTGCGGTTTGTTCTTTATCGGCTCTTTCTCTCGCGCCCGCTCTTCCCCCAACTTCACCACCACACAGCCCCCTCATATGCGCAATTACCCATGGTATTTCTCTCTCACCAACAGATGTTTTTCTCCTTTTATTATTGATCATCTTAGGTGATTAATAATTGAGGATTGGACGCTGCTTTCCGTCTATGTATATATATATGTATATTATATATATATTATCTTGACAGAGGCAATGATAGCTGAGCAACGCACAGCCTTCTCGCTCTCGGTCTGAGTGCGTACAATCGTCATTAAGCGCATTCACTCGCAAGAAACCAAAAGGTGTGTCTCTCTGCCCAGGAATTACTCCCGAAGAATTTTGAAGGATTCCTTGAGATTATAGTTGGTGATGAGGATGAGTTGTGAGGATGTCTGCTTTTCCTTCTATTTCCATCCTCTCTTTTTTCCATGTTGGGTTTCCTCAAAGTGGTCAAGGGAGGGAACTTTGTTTGTGCCACTGAGTTTAAGCATTTGGGTCTGCTAGTTAATGGCGCTATTGGATTTGCCTTTTGAAGGGATGATTGTTTCAAGCGCGTAAGATCAATACTCCGGCGCTTTTGTTTTTCGTCTTGTTGATTTAGTCAGGGGACCAGGGGACTTGGGAAGCCTTCTGCGCCTTGGCTCGAACGTTTTTGAGAAGATCCTTTTCGTTGTTTCAATATGGTTCGAAAATTTTGGAGCTCATCTTTTCCATTGTTTAAATCTGGTTATCATCTTTGACGGTTTGACCCTTTTTCCTGCTATATGGCTCTCTACAATTGTACACAATCATGCGTTTCCTTGATCCTATTCGCTGCTTTGGGTGCTTTTGTGTTGGTTGATTACTGTCACCGGATTGTCCATCGGATGAGGCATGCCATATATATCTCGCATGCAAAGAGAATGAACGCTGATTGCCGGCTTGATAATGCGAAGGCTTGTCTATGGCTCAGTTTAATTCAATAATAAGAGGGCTGATCGTTTTCGGCCGACAGCGACAAGAGCAGCTTTATATTTGTGATCGTTTTTCTTTTGCATAATGGAGGAGTCTCTAGCATCTCTGCATCAAAACGTCCTTATTTAGTGACAACCAAACCTGTTGAACGTCATGTTTGAGGTTGACACGTTCAGCCGACAAAAAATAGCTTCTACCTGGTGTCGTCCTCTGCTGCACAACCCCAATGATCTACGCCTTCCCCTCCGGTCAGGTTTCTCTTCTTTCGTTGGTCCCAGCATGCTAGATGCCTGAAGCAGAGAGACAGAGGGAGACCAACGTGATGTGCTCTTCCTGTGGATTTAGGCCTTTCTGTTGGAGCAGCAAAGAAAGATGTCCATCCTCTTGTGGAAAATTGTGTCTTTCGGTTGCTTTAGGAGCAGTGATATCACTGTATTCGTTTCTTTGCGCTGATGTTCGCGAGATCGCGAGTTAATAGTGCTTTTTCAAATACTTCGTCATTTGAGCAGTGCATGTTGTTGAGAAATTGTTTGATTTGGATGCCTTTCCATGGTCAGCCATAACTTCTATGTTGCTTGATCTAATGTTCGGTTAGAGTACGTGTAATTTTTCTTTGGCATAGTTGGTGTTTGAAATCCAGGTGATGTGTTTGTGTGGTCTTAGAATTGAACATTTGCAGGGCAGGCTTTATTACATCAGTTGTGTCTTGCAATTTGTCTTTTCCGAAATGTTGTCTTTTATATCAAAACTTTTTTGGCTATTTGTCAATAAATTCCATAGGCGTTATTATATGCTTCTGCACGCAATTTGAGGCTTCTTAGCCCCTGTTTTACAGCTCTTTTAATAAGGGTAATTTGGCTATGATTAAGCAGGTTGTGCCCTCGGTACAAATGCTACCATCATTATTTTACTCATCACAGTACTGACATTTTGGTACTCCTAAGTTCCTTTCCTCGTTGTGGTCTATGCAGTTTTGGGATGATGTATGGAGAAACTTGTCCGAAGTTCCTTTCAGCATGTTATTTGCTGGCGCTATTTTCTTCTGTACTTTTAAAAGATGGCTAGTTCATTGTTTCCATTCACCTCTTCGAACCAGAAGAAGATAACAGAACTATGCAACATAATGCAGATGTAGTTGTGATAGTGCATCTAATTTCATGAAAGTTAGGTGAGAGCATTTTTTTATGCGTGTGTGTTTCTTAAATGGTGCAAGCAGTTGCTAAAGAAACAAACTAACAGTCATCAATAATAAGAGGAAAGCAATTTGTAGTGGCAAACATAGGTTCAAATTCATACGATGGGCATTCATGAACCACAAGGTTTGCTATGCAGGAAGCCGGTTTGATTATTTAGAAGCTTCATTGCTGCTTGCTATCTAGATAACATTCTCCAACGCTACATTTTGGTATACAAGCAAGTGGCATGGTACAGGAGGAAGAAAACAGGTTACTTTTTCATGCTAATTGCCTAAAATGACATTGAGATGAAGGTTAAAACTTAAAGACAAAAGATGTATACTCTAAGATTGAATTTTCTAGGTGAAGTGATAAGTGTTTTTATTGCTTACAACAGTTCAAACTTCTGATAAGTCTTCTCAGTTTTTCTTAAGGGCGGTTAAAAACTCCAGGTATTACTTTTTTTTTTTTTTTAGCAGCTGAACTTTTCCTGCTTTAGCATTCATGCATTTCCTTTTTACCCTTTTCGTTGATCCTTCTTCCATCAATACCTAAAAGGCCAAAACAATAGGTTTGCTCTTCCCTTTTCATCCTGATAAGGAAAGGGTATCTCCTCACCATCAATAATTTTGAGGACTTTGTTAATGTAAAGGTTTTTGTCTTATAGAAATTTTGCAACAGCTAAATTATGTTGATGCAAGAGGAAATTCCTTTTCTCCCTATTTCATAGCTTCAGGACTTGTCTCTTTGTGTCACAGAGTTGGAATAAGTAACACTGACTGGCTTTGTTTGACATGACTTAGTGCTGAGCATGTCGAGGACAATGAAATTCTTCTGCCAAACAAGCTGCTTAGATGGGACTTCATGAAATTGCACGATTTAGCAACTTTTTTGATATGTAAACTTTGATTAGGAGATGTTTGCTGGTCTCAGAAAAATGAAAGGGTTGTGGATTGGCGGTTGCCAAGGATCAGCTTAAGTTATTTGTTATGTTAACTAAATTTGAGTTAAGGAGAGATGGTAGTTTTGATTGTAAGTTTATTTTGTCACCTTACCTGGTAATCTCCACTGGAATGATTTTCCCGGTTGTTTTTCAAAATTTGCCTTTATGTATGATAGATGGTTGTAACATTTGCACTTATTGTAGACTTGTCAAAATGGTAGTAATAGAAGCAGGAGCAAGAGCTAACCTTCTTCAATTCATAACTAACCTTCTTGAATTTGTTTCTTTTATTCGTTCAAGATGATCTTCATTGTCTGAGATTTGTGTCCTTGATGTTCTCAACTGAAGTTGACTCCAGTTAGGTGTTACTTTTCGAGGTGCTGATACTTGAGGTGATATTGATCCTGGGTGTTGTTAGTCCATCGCATGTAGGATCTACTCATGCTTCAAACTAGTTACTTTTTCTGGGTTATGTTGCAATTCATGTTATTATATTTCCAGGTGGTGTTATTCAAGGTTAGGAACTAAGTTCTGTTAGCTTATTGTTGGGAATCTTTCTCCCAAAAAATTGGTCACAGATTTCTGTAAAATTTCATGCACATAGAATTGCAAGTCTGCATGCTGTGACATTTAGTAATTGGTTTTTGAATATTCATGTTTCAGATGGAAGCTTCGGGTTCTCACAGTGCACATATAATTGAAATCAATAGGGAGATCCATGCAAGAAAGCCAACCCAACTGGGAAACAAGAGTTGTGGAGGTGCTGCAACATGTGGTTTTTCAGACAGTGCGAGTGGTGGCAGCAATGCAGAAGAGCGACAGGCCTCCATGAAGAAACTTTGGAGGGTCGCAGTGCTTTGTATTATTTTCATGGCCATAGAAGTAGTTGGTGGCATTAAGGCCAATAGTTTAGCCATATTGACTGATGCAGCACACCTGTTATCAGATGTTACGGCCTTTGGCATCTCACTTTTTTCCTTGTGGGCATCAGGTTGGGAAGCTACACCTCAACAAAGCTATGGTTTTTTCCGCATTGAAATTCTGGGAACTCTAGTCTCCATACAGCTGATTTGGCTTCTTACGGGTATTCTTGTTTTTGAAGCCATACATCGAATTGTACATGATAGTGGTGATGTTGAAGGTTCTTTGATGTTTGCTGTTGCTTTCTTTGGATTAATTGTGAATATCATCATGGCTCTTGTGCTGGGCCATGATCATGGCCATGGCCATGGACATGGAGGTCATGGCCATGGATCTGGAGGTCATGGCCATGTTCATGATCATGACCATGGTCGTATTGTCAATATGCATCATGATCTAGGTCACTCCGTGCATGAGGAGAAGAACCACACCAAACATTGTGGAGTTGACACTCAGAATGGGGAAGGCAAACACAATGGAGAACAAGGCAGGCAGGGGATGAGAGATTGCCATTCGAAGAACATAGAAGTTCATTCTGTGCATGGAGAAGAGCATAAGGCAGAACATCACAACCATGCGAAAGAGCATGGCCACTCAAAGCACAAACATGAAGCACAAAGCAAGGGAAGTCCTGTTGATGATGATCAATTGAATAAGCGTTTGCTTAGTCATTCAGAAGATAGCTGTGCTGATACGGTACATAATTCTGTGTCTACTGGTAAGTCCAAGCGTTGGAATATCAATGTTCAAGGTGCTTATCTCCACGTACTTGGAGACACTATCCAGAGTATAGGAGTAATGATTGGTGGAGCTATCATCTGGTGGAAGCCAGAATGGCGAATCATTGATCTTCTGTGCACTCTTTTCTTCTCTCTCATTGTACTAGCAACAACAATCAAGATGCTCAGAAATATTCTTGAAGTTTTGATGGAGAGCACGCCAAGGGAGATTGATGCCAGGAGGCTGGAGGAGGGGTTGTGTGAAATGGAGGAGGTCGAGGCTGTCCATGAGTTGCATATATGGGCGATAACTGTTGGCAAGGTTTTATTGGCATGCCATGTGGAGATAAAACCAGATGCTGATGCTGACCAGGTTCTTGATAATGTGATTGGGTACATCCAAAGAGAATATAACATCAGTCATGTTACGATTCAGATTGAGCGATCAACAGCACATTCACAGTGACTGATGATGCTAAAGATGTCCAGGTGGCTTTTATTTTCAGCGGAACTGTTAGGCCCCATCTTTGTTCTCTTCGGACATGGTTTTGACCCGTTATATAACAAACAGTTTCACAGTATAATTGTGGTAATTGGATAGATAACCTCTTTTAAAATTGAAGTTTATTTTTCAAAATATAGGGCGAGTGTGATTCTAGGACAATGTGTGAAAGTTTTTGCGCCGTTCAATTGTGTGGGATTTCCAGAACTTGAGCTTGGGACATGCCAAGCAGAAAGAGGGGAGAAAAGGACCCAGTGATATAGGAGCTTGAGATTCTGTTCTTGTGATACCTAATGTTCAAGAATAGAGTATGTGCTGGACGAGTTGATCTTTAATCCTTTGGGGGGGGGGGGGGGGAGAGAGAGAGAGAGAGAGAGAGATCTTGGAATATGTCACGACAGCCCAGTGTATCTTGTTGCTGCAGACTGCAATTATAGAGCCTTGTAAGTGGCCATAATTGCCCTCTTCCTAACAACTGTCTTTGTTTTTCTCTGTTACCACCTCAACATGTGATTCTGCATTTCTAGTGTGCTATGCAAAAGCTCCACTTACAGCTTAACAACACTGTGTAAAGGCAGAAAATAGAACAGCATTCATTTTCTTCACCTTGTGTAGGTGGTCCAAGGATGGAGGTTTCATGAGCTGCAGATATTCTGTCCTCTGTGATACCGCCCTTGAGGGGTCCAGGAAGTGCATTCTGAAGCTTTCCCATTTTCATCTTTCCTTGTTGTAAACCTTGGGTAGCCTAATGCTATTTGTGTTTTACCACGCTGTGCACAAGCCACAATCTGGTTGTGGTGTGCTCACAAGGTAGACGGGTTGTCGCACAATGTGGGAAGTTAGTCTCGACCTATTGGGTGTTGGAGCAAGTGAAGGGGAAGTAGTAATCTTGTGTATTAGGAAGCAGGTTGAAAGAGCTTAGGCCTAAATAAACCACTAACAATTTTAAGCACAATGGAAGCCTTCTTCAGTTGGATAGGTGGTGAACTTCAAAAAGCAAAAGGAGTTTCATAGACAGTTGGTTTGAGGGTGTAGGCCTAACGCCACCCCTGGAAGGAGGTGTGCTCCTACCAATGAAAAGTTGGAACCATTTCTAAGAGTAGTTTTGAAAGTAGAAAAGGTTCTCCAAAACTTTTAGATAGGAAAGGATGAGAGAGAGAGAGAGAGAGAGAGAGAGAGAGAGAGAGAGAGAGAGAGAGAGAGCATAATTAGAATATATACATTAAGAAACAGCATAAAGTAAGAAGTGCTTGTCCAAGAGTAGTGAAGGAAGGGAAAGAATGGGTAGATACATAGAAAGTGTTCTTCAAGTTGAAAGAGAAGAGTTGGCCTGCCTTTTGCAATATCAATGATGGTCTCCGTTGTAATTCCCTTTCTCATGCTAGAAGCTACATCATTAGCCTTTTCATCTCCCCCGAGAGATCAGATCAATTTCACCAGCAACGCAGGCACTTATCAGTGTCGATGTAATTAACTAAAGATCTGCTGAACAGCCACTGTGATCTCATCTGCCGACCCGAGGCTGCACCCTTCCCCAATCTGCGAAGCATATTAATCTCTTTTTAAGTAAATAAATAAATAAATAATAAATGTATTTTATGTGCGAGGCACACACACGTACTTACACGCGCACCACCGCAATCACAACTTTCGTAAGAAATGCTTCTCTTGATATATTTGGCATTGTTTATTTACCAAAAAAACATGCTTACGATCAAGTAATTTATTGATTTACAGCTTCAAGAAAGGACAAACAATTGCCAAAACTATTTATCCTAAATGGATGACCAGTTTCAGGTGTTGTGAGTGTGGGATTGTCTAGGTCATTTAGTAACCACAATCGAAATATATAATAAAAAGAGTTACTTGAGCGAGTCAATAAACCTTCTAGAGTGTCAAATATTTTAAACGATCATTTTTTGGTTTTATAGAACTGAAAAAAAGAGAAACTTCGCAATTAGCAACAAGCAAATCTGATTTTGATAGGCATATCGTTGCTTCAAATTGAATTATTGCAAATGTTTAAATCCTCTCATTATTTTCACTAGAAAAACAGTTCAACATATGATTTTCAGTTATAGAGTGTCTTCATGCTCCACTGACACCCACCCAATATGTTCCAAGTACAAATACTCCAAATAAACAGAAGGATTGGCTCTAAACTTTCAAGTTGCAGGAGTTGTAAAGTTCACACTCTGGGCATGCTTCTCTTGACGAGTCCGGGAATCAAAGAAGGAAGCAGAAGTTTCTGGCTGAGGGGCATTATTGATGCATAAAATTTTTTTAAGGGGCAGCCACATATAAATAAAGATACGACTATGAGCTATCAATGTCGAAAATAATCAAGTTTTTATGGGCGGATGTGGGCAATTTGCCCACACTGCGTCCACCGCCGACGGCAATGACAAACTGTACTTGTGAGCAAACAAGGGGCATCCAAGGTCTTATATCAGGACAACAAGAGTTATAAACATTACGGCTGCTTGATCAAATGGTTGGAAAGTTGATTAGAAAGGAAAGGAAAGAGAGTCGCTGGTTTCTCTCGCCACGAAATGAAACGAAAATCCAATTCTCTCTCCAATAACAAAACAAAAGAACGATAAGGAAGCGCAGAAAAAGAAAGGTGGAAGATGGGTAGACAATGAATTGCACCTTGAGGTTGAAGGAGTAGAACACGGAGCCATTGGCAGTGGTGACATTGAGGTGAAGAATTGTGAGGTTGAGCTGTTCGAGCATGGAGATGGCCTTAAGGAGCTGTCCTGGCCGTTGGCCGCACCGGACTTTGACGTTTGCATGCGTGTGGATGACGGTTACCTCGACGGCTGCCAGAACAGGTCTGCTCTCAGCCATGAGCTCATCTCCTCCTTTCCCATGATCAGTAGGAGAGTCCTCCATGAGGTTCTTGCACTTGGTGCTTGAGGTGTAGGCCGTCGTATGCTCGGGTGACATGAAGGAGCAGCCATCAAAAGGAATGGCGGCCGCCGGACTCTGGTGCAGTTCCTGAACATCACATTGTTTTCTTCTCTTTCGCGCTTGAAGTGTCTGAAGCAGCTGCTCTAGTTCCTTCACAAAATCGATTGCGCCGCCTATAATCGAAGCCTGATCTCCCTAATAACGAACAAACATTCAAACAAATAACTAAGAGCAAACTCGATACATTTACACACCATTGTTGAAGTTTTTTAATATTTTAGCATTGTTTTTTCTTTTCCTAGAGAAATTTTTCATTTAAAAGCCATATGTTTGTCATAATCCCAGAGAAGGCCTCATACTTCTCATTTTCTGCTGCAGGCCTCACTTTGGCCAACAGCTGGCAAGTACAGGCGAGCCTCTTTTCCATTATTCCGCAAGCATAGTTAAAAAGATAGGTCGGTCTGGATGAAATAACAGTCACACTCTTTTTTCAAAAGTTAAAGACAAAAATTTCATTTCGAAAAGACATTATAAAGTTCCAAATGTCCTGAACTAATCTGTGGTTTAACTGCTTCACTAGCTAGCTAGGCCTAGGAAAGGAGAAACATAATAATGATTTGAAGTCCTAGTAATTTTTTTTTTCAAGGGACTTTTTCTTAGAGTGATACCTCTTTGTAAGTTAACTACCAAAATCCACTTAAGAAAGTATTACGAAGCAATAAGTAGTAAACAATACAAAGAGACGCAATGCGGATCCTAAGTCTAAGGTCATAAATCAGTCCCGCAGCCACTTGCACAAAGAACTTCTTGTCTTCAAAATAGATGTTGTTTTCACGAACATGAATATCAAAGTTTTTACTATGCTGCCCATGAGATCTTCCGCTTGGTCTTGTTTCCTATGCATTCAAATGAGTAACCCAAAGTTTTTGAAGGTTAACTATAAACAAGGGCGGAGGCATGTGTTGGTTATGTGTGGGCAATTACCCACCCACATAGGCCTCAACAAACTTCTTATTTTTATACTGATAATATTTTTGAATGATTGTTCTCATTCATATATTGATAACAAACATTTAAAATTTTTATACCTAGTATTCTTTATTCCTTATCTACAATTCTCTAGCTCCTCCTTACTAAAAACTATGTCACTGTCAAGTCAAGTAGGGAGACCTCAAGGAAAATTCATGTGATCTTTAATTTGTGGATAGAAAATGTCACCACCTATCTCAAGTTTGGAGTCTCTCCACATGGGTTCACGTGCCCTTCTCCACAAGCCACGACATGAGATTTACAAGGCTGGGAAATACCCATGAAGTTACTTTAGGCCACGGAACGGTCACTATGATTTTGAACAGACAAAGACCTACACCACCCAATTCTCAAAAACCAGTTAATAAATAGGAAAAAAACAAATGAACTTGCTCAATGAAACTTAAATATTTGAAAGAAAACGAGGTTTGTTTGTACATGAATTTTCGCCAAATGGGCGTTCATCTCCTTTATCGACAGGGCGCCTGTTGATACAACCCCTGAAGTCACCTCATCACGAAAGTGTATGTGTACCAACTTCCACCTTTTGCATGAAAATATACATGCCTAACTTCGAGTTTGTGACAGAGCTGGGACTTCTATCGTTAGTTTCTGCTTACCAACTTAATGATTTTCACGAATCATGAAGCCTTGAATGGCTAAATGATGGTTACTTTCTTTTCTCTTTAAATGTGGCTTCATCAGTCGGTACATATGTTTCAGCTTACTAAGTCATTCAATTCATGCTGCTGGAACATTAATACAGTAACAAGTGGTGATTCAATCTGAATTCTTGTGATCTTGTCCACCGATAATCTTAAAGATTACCAACTTTTTAAAAGATAAAACTCCAGATCGACCGCCAACTAACAAGTGGAATGAGAGTAAGACCAGAATGGCAGGGCTGAATCTTGATGTAAGCCCTTCCTTCTCGTCAATCAAGTGTTACGCAAGGGTGAGAAGGAAAAGATGCAGAGGAGTTGTGATTTGCATACCCTGTGGATGAAGGAAGGAGGCATGAGAGCCCTGAGGACATTGAGGTGTTCATTCATCTGCTTCCTCCTGTTGCGCTCCACTGCAATGTGTGTCATCCTCTGGCTCTCCATCTCTTCCCTGTTCTTGCTCGGCCTGGAACGCTTCCTCCTCCTCCTCTTCTCCCTCACCGCGTCCGGCTCGGTCTCCATCTGCCGAATCGAACCGTGTAGCGGCGGAGACGAACCGGGCAGTACCCCGTCCTCAAATCTATCCATGGGCCCTGCTTCTCCGTTCCCCTCATCCCTGCTTTTCGCTTTCTCCTTCGCCTCGGATTTCATCGGTGACTGCGACTCCGAAGCGTTCGTGACGCAGCTTTCGAGCTCCACGGCTCGAACTCTGGCCTCCATTGAGCACTGCTGCTGCTGCTGCTGCTGGAGGCTGAACAAGAAGAAGTTTGGCTCGGTGGGGAGCAATGTGGTGGAGAGTCGATCCCTCCCACCTTCCAGCATCTGGAGGAATGCCGTGCTCGGCGTCCCGTCTCCGACCCGCAGCGACTCTGTACTGAGAATGGGCGCCCATCCTCCACGGTAGCTGGAGTCCCGAGCAAGGCCTCCCTCATAGTAGCACTGCACATACTCGTACAGATCTTCAAATGTCTGTTGAAACCAAATATAGAATGAGGTCTAGACTCAGCACAACGAGCACCACCATCATCTTAGCGACATTCTCAGGCCATTCCTATCAGATAAATAAGCAGAAGGGACTACATGCGCATATATTGCGAGTAAAATATGCAAGTAAATGCAGAGTTCCCAATATGCATTGATGAATGAAAGTTGGTCACAGAGGAAGCTTACGCAAGGATTGATGATGGGTCCTTGAGGACTCTCCATGGGGAGCAGATGCCCTGCTTCTTTCAATTGACTGGTCTCCTCACGCCTTTAATTCCTTGCAAACATTCTGATCTTCTGTAGAGCTCACTTGCAATTAATAATGGTGGCAGCAGGACAAGCAGTAAGACCCCATGGACCCCTCCTCTCTCTCTTACCCTCAGTGTATGGTACCCTTTTGTTTCTTTTTCTGTCTATTGTGGTAGAACAAGGCCAGTATGTAGCGCCTTGGTGCTTTCGATGAGGATGGGGTATTCTTTGTCCTTGGAATGATTTGGTGTGGCTGTAAGAAGGGGAGGAGGGGAAGAGAGGGAAGCTGGAGAAACCATTAGAACTGCAAAGGAAGAAGAGAGATGCAGGGCGTTTTGAATTTTGAAGGAGAAAGCAGAAAAAGGAAAAAAAAAGGGTGTTATCTATTACAGCATATATGGGCAAAAATTTTGTTCAGGATCCAACCTTTTGCTTCTAATCTTCGAAATGGTTCTCATGGTTATAGATTTCTTGATCTCGATTGCTGGTTTTCTCAAAGACTGCCTAAAAGTGACCTAGTTTTATCCCAGTTCAACTGATGACAGTACCATTATCAACTAGGGGAAAAGCTAAGATGATTTTTTGCTTTCTTTTGACTGCATTATTTTTTCTGCTAAAAGAGCCTTCTCTATGGCAGCTTAAGAACTCATATAGCTCAGTTTAAGAATTTCTGAGACATTAGGGTCATTACTCAGATTATAAATGAAACTTGGGAGACTGAAGAAAAGTTTCCTGATACAGGATGTAGAGATGAAGAATGAAGCACTGAAAAGATAAAATAGAAAATGGCCAGAATTGACAAGGGGTTGTCTGGTTACATGCTTTCCCGCATTATTGACTAGGCAGATTTGTCCTGAAGTGGTGACACACAGTTGTGGGGATTCCTCTTCCCCAAGTGTAACAGCACAAATTCTTGGGCTCTCTGCCCAGGATCATCTCATGCTTTTCTCATTCTAAATTCAGGTTTTAAAAACCAACCTAGTAATCTCTCTCTCTCTCTCTCTTTATATATATATATATATATATATATATATATATATATATATATATATATAGAACTCAAAAAGGGCCGTAGAATAGAGACCAGATTCAATAATATTAATATGATATAATTGGTATTTGTTTTCTTCTGATGAATAAGAAGGACCTTGACCAAAATATTCCTTTGATGTTCAGAGAGAGCGAGCGAGAGAGAGAGAGAGAGAGAGAGAGAGAGAGAGAGAGAGAGAGAGAGGTGCTTTGAACTTGAAGGTGGTGGCGGGTTGAGTATGGGGCATGGTATGCTTCCTCCATGGGCTGTCATGCTTGAATAATTAGCAACCAGACAATACCAGGCAGAGCTCATCGTGGAGAGTGTCCTCTTTTTGAGGCAGAAGCTTCGTCCCGAGGTCCAGCCTCGATCCATGGATTTATGTACATATAATTCTCAGAGAGAAAGAGAGAGAGAGAGAGAGAGTCTCCTACTAATCGGATTTCAAATTCATCTAGTTGGAATCTGGCAAATGTGAGATCTTATGCCAGCCAGATCCAAATTTTCCTGCAAAAATGGGATCTGAGGCCAAGTTTTGAATCTAAATTCGATTACTCAATATGATCGAATCGAAGCTCATCAATTAAGGAGTTGGTCCGACCGGAATCCGGACGGTTTTACGTAGTTTACATATCAAGCTGTCAACCAGTTCTTTTGGCTTGTGAAGGCTGATCTCATTTTACCAAGTGGTGCTCCTACGACCGGATTGTTGGAGTTATGGTAGCGGAATGGTGTCCGTGATCAGTTCAGAGTCCGCGCACCTGTGGCGTCTCCGGTCGGTGCGTGAAGAGGCAGCAACAACACCAACTGAAAGGAAGAAGAGAAACAAGAAAAAGGAAACAGAAGTAGAGATAGGTTATTCGTGGGTTTGTTTCTCGAAGGTGCTGGCTAAGGTAATCTCACAATCAACCCTAAGTATAAGATCAGCTGGGCTTTTATAAACAGCCTCCCAGGGTTTTCCGATGCCCAACAATAGTTACAGTCAAAGAGATTTGTGGTTAGTTTTCTTATGCAAGTGGGTCCAGGGCTCAAGGCCACTATCCAATAGGAATTGAGTCAGGGAGACTATTGGAAGCCAGCCGGCCTAACTTGAGGCTGGACCAACTAGTTGGTAATCAACTCGACCATCATCACTCATCCTGACCAAGCTTTGTCTCCATGCCCACGGCTAGGCGAGCTTATAAGGACCATATGTATCTATTCCCCCTTTGCATGACTGGCAATTACTGTAGGCGGCAGTCATGTCCACTAGCAGACCAGCCTGAGATTCCCTTTACAGAAAGCAAAGGGTCCTACGGGTCCCCCCTTCCCCCTCTTACCTGTCTCACTGTCCATTGCCCCAATATTAGAGGGTATGCTCAGTGACCTTTCAACAATAGGGACAGGTGCCTTCACCATTTCTCTCTCCCCTTCTTTTCTTTTCTAAATCCACATTCCCTTTCTAAATTTGATCCCAGACAAACTTTCTCAAGTAAAGCTGCACTTTTGCGTCGTGTTTGTTTGTGTGTGCATGAATGCGTGTTTGTGTGTGTATACGTGAATATTCAAACCTGCTGAATGTTAGGTGTTACTGGATAGTGAAAAATAAAAAATTCATCACTGGAAACACTTCAAACCACTGTTAAAAACACTTAAATTGTCATTGTACTTAAACCGTCACTAATGCCCCTACAACGATTGTTCTCATGTGATAGAAAACAGTTGCTATGTATTTTTTAGATTCAGATTCAGTTTGGCCTTACCCAGATCTCAGATTGAACTGTTTGGCCTGCTTTTGAAAAAAATTCTGGCTCCTGCTTTTGAAGGTTTATTGTACAATGACGATTTATGATTTATAGTGCTTTCAATGATTATATATATATATATATATATATATATGGTTTTGTACTTAGGTTTTTCACAAAAGAAATCATATTCTTCTCCTAACTTGCCCAGTTACTGACTTCAATTTGATCCCTAAAAAATAAAGGAAGGTTGGCATTATTAAGTGCATATGATCTCTCAAAATGTGTAGCTCTTATACGTTATTTTAGATAAAGAGTGGTACAATTCGCTCTATTTAAGAGCTAGCATCTGCGGTCGGTTGTTGGACCTTCAGTTATGTTAATGCCCATGATTTTCCCTTTTATATATACCTTTAAACATTAGTGCACTCCAAGGGTGCTTAATCATAGCTATCAAGTTAGTTTGACCGTTTGATCATGACTAGATCTTAATATTTTTGAGTTGAAGAACAAGAGGGAGGTCTTTTAATGCACTTAAAAAGGATATACGTTTGATTCTTTGTCTTGAGCTTGGTAATTAGAACGGAACATGCTGTTCTAGCGGTACCACATAGAGGACACTCCACATGGCCCGAAAAGGACCCGCGTTTGAATAGGGTGGAACAGGCACTCCGTGCAAATCTTGGAGCAACATTTGTTCCATATCGATCGGTTTGCCAAATCGGCCGAACAGCAAAGAACATGATTTTGGGAGC
Organism: Nymphaea colorata; assembly: GCF_008831285.2. NCBI lineage: Eukaryota > Viridiplantae > Streptophyta > Magnoliopsida > Nymphaeales > Nymphaeaceae > Nymphaea > Nymphaea colorata. Next base: position 13,527,018 of record NC_045147.1, read on the forward strand.
CCGGTGCTTTGCAAGAACGTCATGTTCTTGTATGCTGTTTGTATGTGCCTGTGGAGGCCCACAGCGCCACGCTACAATCAGGGCACACATTTTTCGATTGGTTTTCCAAAAGTTTACGGCATCCAAACTAGTTAAAAGTTATGGAAGTCTGATATATAAATCAATTTCTCATGAAAATCTTTTTTTTTGTAGCAGTTATTTGGCCATTTATATGACTATATTCCTTTGAAAATAAATTATATGAGGGAGACAGAGAGAATGACTATTTGAATTGAGTAAGAAAAATATTTAGCTCCTATGAAAGTCAAAACCTTCTCTCCATTGACTTATTAAAAGCATAGCACATGTGAAAATCCAACCAAGATTTCACTCAGCCAATTAGGCAGTATAGCCCTCACGGCATCAAATTATATTGTGGTCTTCAATTCATGGAAGCTTGAAGCGATTTTAAAATGAAACTAAGATCGAGTGGTCTTACTTCAAGAAGACGGCTGATCAACGTCACCAGGTGCGGCAACCCTGGTGACGTACCCGCGTCGATGCGATGCGAGTGCTGGTGCGACCCAGATTTGCACTCAACCTGCACCTTATTGATTTCATTTTTTTTAGTTTTTTTTATCAAATTTGATATTATTAATATATTATATTAATAAATTAATAATAATAATAAATATCGCCGCACCGCCGCACCGTAATTTTTTGAGATGTATCGCACCGGCACCCGCATCTGCACCTGCATCGGCACCCGCACCGGCACCCGCACCCGGCATTCTGATGACATAGCGGTAAATAACATCTAGTCTTAAGCCCTCAACTTTCGAATATCCTTGCCATCTTGCCGCTTCTTCCATAAAATCTTCTCAATTTCCTTCTTGCTTTCTCAAGAAACCACACCCATCAACTTGTGGGATGACTTTGACTCCCATAGGCTTTGAACCAGTGACCTAATAAATGTAATTTTGGGTTCTTGTTTGATGCTTAATTAAACCACCAGCATAGCCAAATATAAGGGACCCTTCAAGCGCAATACTTGTGTGACTTTTATTGTTCCAGAATAAAACAAAAGTTGGACGGAACCAAACCTTGTTTCCGGCCAATGCTCAAAGCAACTTTCCGGCAGCACTTCACCGCCGAGTTCAGGACTGAATTTTCACCTTTCCACGGGACTCAATCCTGTGGGCGATATACATCCAAACGCGTCGTCAGGTGCTTCTTCTTAGAGTCCGATTTCTTTAGATTACACGTTTCACATGGCCACGAGTTGGGAAGATTCAAACGTACATATTTTACGAGTCCGGCACAGGATTTTGGTCCGATTCCGTGAATTGCTTGAAGCATCCAAGAAAAGAACAAGGTGTTTGGACAAACTCCAAAGTCCTAAACCACGAAATAACAAACAATCTGGGGATGGGGTAGGTCTAAAAATTGGTTGGACGTAGTACTCGGTGTTGTCATCTTCTCAAACGTACCACATTTCGTGTCTATACTGCAATCTCGAGCCTGAATGAACCCACATCGTTAGGTCACACATGGCCAAGTGGCAATAATGTTCCCCTACTCCATAGGTATAAACATGCCAAGAAAGGATTCATGGAAAAAACTTTGGAAAATTAGATGGTATCTGCAATTATTTTGTTTCTTGAACAATAATGATCCGTGGTTTGGCAGATTTCTATCAAGTAAAGTTGATTGAGAACCTGACTCGATGGGCTAGTGGGTTTGGGGTGGGCTGGTCCGACCCACATGGGCGTGAACTTTTTGGGCAAGTTGGTTGGCTCCAAGGACACACTAAGCTCTGCTAGGTTTATGCCATCAAGCAAGCGACAAAGGATTTATCTGTGTGTCAAGTAAGACGTCACAGTGACCGAAGAAAGAAAGAAATGTGAACGGTGTCAAGTGAAAGGCTGGATTAGTGAATCTCTACTCCCCTGCTTCGTCATTTGTTGTTCTTGTAAATTTTCTTTTAATGGTTTTTTTTTTTACATAAATACATAAATAAGGGACGTACACCCCCATTTACATAAAGTGGCTCAGCATTAGACAATTAGGCTGTTTGTCCTTCTAAAGTGGAGGAGCCAACCTCCCCAGCCACCTAACAAATTTGATAAGATACCGCAGACTGTTCATATATGCTTTGTTAGTGGCGGAGACACATGTGGGCTGGCTTGTGTGGACAGTTGCCCACACAATCCTGTAACATTTATATATTAGTTTTCTCCAAACTTACATACTGGCAGTATCCCTTATTCATTTGCTTAGTGTCTTTCAATTATTCTATTATGTATATGATGGGTCAATGATATCATGAACTAATGGCCCTTTGCCAAAAATTTCTTTGTTTTCATCAATATTGATTCAACAAAACTCGACTCGAGCTTAAGTTCAAATGTATGCTCCCAATGTAGAGGGCCAAGTTCGAGCTGTAAGAACTCAACGTGTTTAAACTGAACTCAGCTTGGCTATGCTGTGAATTATAATGAAAGATTGATTACATGAGTAGCAATTAGACGAGTTAAAAGAAATGGGACATGCTTAACATAAACAAGTTACAAATTAAGCAAGTCAAGCTCGAGCTTGATGTTTGTATCATCGAGTCGAGCTCAAACTTGTTCTATGAAGCTCGACTCAAGTTCGGGCTGAATTCGAGCTCGAGTTTTCTTAACCAAGTCCAGCTCAACTCGGGCTGTGGGCAGCCACAGCAGATCCGATGCAATATTTCATTAAGTTTAAATGTTGCACAACTGACCCAATATAGCCCATGACCGAATGGACATAAAAATGACATATTTGGTTTGGCTTTGGAAGAGAAAGATATCAAAATCTAGAGGGAAATTAGCCTCCTGTTTGAGGGCCGATCCAAAAATGGAAAAAGTATGAATATGGCTCAACTGCAGAACTGCAAATAAAGGCAAGAGATAAGATTTTTCACGCAAAGAGGAAGGGCGCACATTCATTATTGCAAACAATGAATAAAGGTGCCCACCTGAACTCTTACAAGCGTCTATAAAGGGGTCGACTTGGTATTAAAAATGGGGCTTCCGACGCCTGAACTGCAGACTGATTGTTGAGGCAAATTATAGCTAAACGTTGAGTGGACTTGGACTGCCGCGTTGGGGAACTCTCGACTTCTCTGACTTTGTTTTCGAAAAGAAAGGGACCTCTGACTTGAGACTCATGAAATAAAGATGCACGGATCATGTTACAGTTCACATGCATTTCGAATGAAGAATGTAAGGTAAGGAGTTGTTGAGAAATCTAGAGATCTAAGATCTCAACATCACTTCAAATATGAGAGCTGGCGCAATCAAACGCCTTTTTGGTTGGTGTTCTTCTATAGTTCTTGTGATTCATCAACTTTTGAGAGCCAGGCAAGGTTTAAATCCATCCATAAAATAATATAAATTGATGAGAAGTATGGAACACCCATCTAATGGTAGAATCTAGCGGTAGAGTCACGACTTTTTGAACTTTGAATCGCAAACCGAGGTCTTTAGTGTAGGCAAGCTGTGCCCATCATGTTAGATTTGATGGACAAAATCCTGTGAGTCTGTGACAAGAAAAAAAAGAGTATTAAAATGAATAGTATGCCTGAACTGCTCATTTTTTTTTTTTTTTTGAGACTGGAGGCAGCTGAGGCGAGCTCAAACCATCTTTGTTGTTAAGAAATAATCCAAAAAGTACAAAGTTTGGAAAAATATTTAAAATGAGTCGGCACTTGTTTGCATCTAAGAAATGAAAATGCCCGTGTCCATGTCATTATTGGGTCCGGTTATGTCCGCTTGTGTCACGAGGAAAACATGCCCAGGATCCGTGTCCGTGTGACCCCGGTTTTAAAGGACAGAAGGAAAACTCCGCCTCCCTTGTCCTGATTGTCTCAGTCGGATGGAACGCATCCGAACCTGTCAGTCTCGAGCATTCACTCACGAATCGCCTCTGCCAGATGAACGGAGCACTTCTAGGTGGAATCCGTGAGTCCCAATGATTTGAATGAGATTTTTTTTTAAAAAAAAAATTCAGATCCATTTTTCACCTAAGTTCCTGAACATTGAGCCAGATTCGGTAGAAGTTAGTGAAATAATGAAACAAAAAATCTTGATATCTATGTTCTAATTTCTAAGACATTTACATCATGGAAGCCAATTTTTTTTTTGGCTAAAGGACACTAATGATTTAAACTTTAAATTGTAAGAGACACAATAATAGTTTCGGAGGTAATAAAGCAATTGTGTGGGCAATTGCCCACACAAGTAGATGCATTCAAATTTAGACAAATTTGTGTTGGGAGAGCATGAAGAGTATTTCATCCTATTAACTAACAAAGAGCCGAAACCTTCATCCTTTCTTCCATGTTCTTAGGGTTCAAACCACATCGAGTTTGGTTTGCATGTTGATACTTATTAAAGAGTTAAAAATTCAAAACAAAAACTGACCACACTTATCAGTTCATTGAATGGGTTCCATGCGCCAACTTAATCAAGTTAAATTCAAATTAACAAATCAAAATAAAAAAAAATATTAAAAAAAAAATTCAAGATCTCACGAGGATGTCCTTCTTCCCGTTTACATCCTTGCACCAAATCAATCGTCCTCGTTATCAGCGCCCCAATGATTGTTCACATGACTTGTGAGGTGAAAGGTGGCAGGAGAAGAGGCCCCCACAAAAGGTTGGGTAACTCTCAGGTTTTACCTGCACAACTCATCGCTCCAGTGCTCTACTAGCACGCCAATATCTATTCGTGTCCTTGAGAAGAAGAAAAAAGAAATGCGTCCACCAAGTGTTCGATTAGGTTCGATGGAAAATGTTAACTTTGATCGAGAATGGACCCAAGTTGAAGCCAAGGTTGGTGACATCACACATAACCTATTGTGACATATTAATTGCTTCAATTTATGGAAGAAAGGTATTCGACTGCTTTATTTCAAAGAAAAACATTTCGAACAGAGATTGGTAGACCGAAGGTGAATTATTCCTACTTCACTTGGCTACTTACATTAGTAGTATGGTTTTCTAAGAGACCTAAATACCCCCTAGAGGAGGAGAAAGAGAGATTAAAAAAACAGGAAAATAAATAAGTTTTATTATATATATATATATGCTAGATTTAACTTGGATTTTTAATCTGTCTTACTTTCTTTTCGTTGTGGCAGAAGACAGTATGTTCAGTTGGAGACCAGCTTGACTGGTCGGTCGGCAACTACTCACTATATTAGACGCTTGCGTACTTTCACCAAGCCCTTTTCCCTTCTAGATCAGTTGTCTAGACCCATACGATCTGCAGTAGCAGAGGCAGTGAGGTAGTGACATTTTTTGCCAATTTAAATAGGCTCCGCTACTGCGTATCCTAATCCAACACTCTTGATAGCAAACTAAGAAAAAGAGAAGAAGAAGATGGAGGGAATGAGTCGAGTCTGATTTAATATTCAATCGGTCATAGACTCATAATGATAAAAAAATAGTTCGGCATGTAAGGCTAAGATCAAGTGGGTCCTCGGGGCGAAAATAATGTAAAAACGGGTTGAGATATTAGTAATATCTGGTGACTGATGACGTCTAAGGGCGATAAGATATACGTAACATGTGGTGAATGATGACGTCTAAGGGAAATGGGTCGGGGTACCCGATACCCAGCTTGGCCTCGGGCCGGCTCGGGTCAGCCCCATTATTTTTTTAATTTTTTATTATTTTTATTTAATATCAATATATATTTTATTATTAAAAATATATTTTATATTTCAAAAATATTTTTTATTTTAATCAAGCCAGGCCTGGCCCTAATTCAGGTATTGTGCATCGGGCCTGGGCCCATGCTCGAGTTTCGGTCGTTAGGCCATCCCAAGCCAGACTCTTATGGGGTTGGGCTGGGCCGGCCCAATGCCCAGGTCTGATAAAGTCGATTGCTTTATAAACGTCTTTCACACGCATCATATGATTTTAAATTTGTGAGAAAATGATGATTTTGGTTATCCAAAGTCACATAACTTATTTATTTGAGTTATTTGATTCGAGAAAGCACGAAAATGTCTACCATTTTTTTTCTCAATCTTCAATAATAATGTATCAGAGTTGGGACATATATATATATATATATATATATATACCATTTTTTTTCTCAATCTTCAATAATAATGTATCAGAGTTGGGAGATATATATATATATATATCAGCGGCCCAGTGATGTTCAAGCCCTTGTTCTGCCTGCTAAAAGTAACCCATACAAGTGAATTATTTGATGAATGAAATAAAGGTGTTTCTTTGGCATGATACGACGAAGAACGAAGAGGATGCATGTGCATGGCCGTATGCTAGCTGGTTTAACTTAGAGATGGAGGGGTGAGGGCTGGCGTGTTCGGATGAGATTGAGAGCTCGTGGAATGTCGGACGGATTTCCAGACTCAACGCTACAAATCATCAAAAGCAAATACGATGGACGGTTCTTTCTTGAAATAAATGCGTACATGATGATCTTCTACATCCATATCGATTCTTCTCTCTAATCCTCAATATCCTGTACTTTGCTGCATTGGTGGATATGCCTTAATGGAACGTATTGGCTTGTTATACCGAACATATTGGTTCTCAAATAAAAAGATTAGTTATCATTTTGTCCAGACATTGAACGATATGGGCCAGAATCGGGCGATGTGGTTCGGATCGGCCTTATACCAGCTGATCATAATTGGGGGACCCTGTATCGTTGCTGAGAACGGCTGACACGGTGGGTATCGGCCGATACTGGTGCCGATACACACCAATATGTTGGTGCTAATTGGCTATGTCAAATCTTAGGTTCTGTATGGTGATACCATAAGAAAACATTAGTTCTGTGAACCCAAGTTTTGTAGAAACATGGGTGTTTATTCAGCTTTGAGATTATGATCTGTGTATTTAATTGAGTGGCAAAACTGAAGCAACATTTTTTGTTTAAAAACTTGGGAGGCCAAGTTATTCATATCATAATAAAACTTATTTTTGTCAGAATATTGGATTTGATAAATGCACCAAGAAGCATCGAAATCCAAATACATGTCAGTGTTGTAAGCATTTCTTTTTTCATATTATATCCTTTTGCTGACTGATACGGCCGCTCTGTCAAAGCACACCGGCCCATACTGGTCTGTTTCTCATTTTCATATAAAACTTTTAAATATTTTAATTAAAAAAATCTAATATTTAACCTTAGGTTGGTCATATGGACGTCGATGAGATTCAAACCGGACGTGCCCTTTACTCTATCCGGTTAATTTACTGAATGTTTATATATTCAGATTCAACTCCTAGTTCAAAGGTGAGGGAAAAAAAGGGGGTTGACATATCTGATCCATATCAGACTTTTATTTCACATCTGAATCTGAGTTTTAAATGCAAAACTGAATTCAGATTGAATTCAAATCCAATTGAATGTTTATTTAACTCCAAATACAAATCTGATGCCGACATTTCTATGAATCGGATATTAATTTTTTTTCCACGTCCAACCCTTTTGCAAGAATTTCTTCTGTGAGATGAGATATGCAATCTGAATTCAATCCACCGACATCTCTAATTGGTCAGCATCGTTTGTGGATTCGGAGATATTACGGACACTGCTAAGGGAGTGGCGTCAACCTGATGATGCAGTGGAGGAAGAGCTTTACGTTAGCCTTCGTTGAATCCCCAATTAAGGCAATGAACTTGTAGCACAATTTTTGGCGCATCTTCTTGCATTGCATTCAGTGAGTGTCTCTCCTTGGAGCTTCTGATTCTATTCTAAAGAGAAACTCGGAAGGGGATGATCAGGTGCCCACTTCTGATAATTTCGTTCCTTAATAGCTAGAATTTTGTATGCCATCATCATTTCTTTTATTGATGATCACCCTGTTGGAAGTACGTGATAGGACTAATGGTGCTGCCGGTATTCCACCATTAGTCGTCTCTTAATCGCTTGATTCTATTCTAAAAGTCCTGCTTGATTCTTTGTTTCCCTTAATAGCTTGTAGAAACTGCGGTCTGCATCTGCCATGGAAGAAAGGGACAGAAATCAGGGTGCAAAGTTATCAGAATCGATTCGAGTCTGAAAATTTGAATCAAATCTGTCTGAGAATTGATCGAAATATTTAGTTTTCTTTTTTCTTCCTTCTAATATGCTATATGACAATTGTCATTTGTTTGACTTCTTATTGTCTTTGTATCCTCATTTTTGGTTAATAAAGGGTTTGGGCACCCTTTCTCCTTGGCAGGTTGCATTGGAGTTGTCATTTGTTTAACAATCATGTATATGTGAACCTTTCAAATTAATACAGCTGAACCTTCTTCATCTCTAACAGAACTTTCTCCCATTTCATGATTAGGGAGATGGCTCTGCTGGTTCCTAGCAGATTATGCAAAGAGGTTTGCCGAAGTAGGAATTAAAAGCATCACATCTGAACTTGAAAGTGTACATTAAAATCTCGTTGAATTAAAGATCAATTTTTGACGATGTTTAATGTGCAGTTCTTTTATAGAGAGAGAGAGCCGATAAAGTGAGAATATATATCAAAATTGGGGGACAAGACGTCCCCTAGATACAAAAATTGGGGACAAGAAGTCCCTTAGTTACAGTAACAAACCGCAAGACAAAAGCAAAAGAGAAAGTATAAATACAACGTACAGAAAAACAAAAAAGGGGTAGAAAAAGAGTGGAAGGACGGACCGACATCATCTCCCAGTCGCAGAAAGAGGACGACGCTGCAGCTGAATGGCAAAATGAACATCTCCCTGCACAAGCCGAGCCACAGACTTCGGCGAAGAGAAGGTACCCCTGAAGACCCTGTTGTTGCGCTCCTCCCAAATGCGCCACCAAACTGAAATGAGCTACAACCTCTAAACACGGCCCCAAGAAACAGACAAATTGAGGGACAAGAGAGAGAGAGAGAGAGAGAGATGTGTATCACCAAGCTAATGGAAAATTATGATCGAGTGCAAAGCCTCAGATACGCATGAATCATGGTAGACTGAACCATAGGGAACATAGCATCACAGTCAAAAGCTAGTAAAAAGCATGATTTTGATAAAAAATCACAAGGGCATTAATCAATTAGACATTCACGATGCTTTTCTGCACGGGCATCTTTAGAAGATGTCATCATAGAACAACTACACTATTAATAATTTTGCAAACCCATATTTCCACACCGTGTGCTTGGGTGCATATTTGGGATTTGTTGTTTTGGCCGATACATGATAGATCGTTCACCCTCGAGGATGAAAAAGTTTCAGTTTTTATATTAATATATATGATGTTACATTATTTACTGAAGTTCAACAGAGCACAGTCAACCTCATTTAAACAAGGAAGGAGTGAGCTTGAGAGTTGTTGATAGTATGCTGTTTTCAATTAAGGTTCAATTCAGATGTGGATCGAAGACTTGATATTAGCTCCAAGTCAACTTGACCTGAATTCATGGTAACGTACTGGATTAAACTAATGATTAAGTCGATTATATATCCAAGCCAAACTTGAATTATTTGAGGGTGTTCGATATAGATATTGCATCATGAACTACGAACTCTATGTTCCTTCTTCAAGACGAAAGGTGTGTTTATGTTTAATTTTTCAATTTCTTCGATTAAGAACCAACATATATAATCACATAATGCATAATCACATATATTTTGGAAACAAGAACATAATATTCTTCCAACATTAATGCATCAACAACATGTTATACTTTTTCTTAATCAACATCCTTTTAGGTTTATTTGAACCTTTTAAGCATCCATCGTACCATGTGAAACTTTTGATAAGCAAATTCTGATCAACATTAACTATTACCCTTTGATTAATATCACAACCACCGATCACTAAAATGATGCATGAAGGAGAGACCAGGTAAGCCATGTGAAGTGGCAAAAGAATCCGCAAAGGAGAAACAAATTTTAATGAAAGGAAGCAGGTTTGGTAGAAGCGAAGCTTTAAGTTTCCTTGGAGCATTTTAACTTTGATTTTCTAGCATTGATGAACGTAGTATAGCTGATCAGGAGCATAACATAGCTGATCTGACAGGTGTCAGATTAAAGGTGCGTCGTCAATTTGATTCCTGTAGGTGCTATTCATTGGGACTACAAACGGTAGGATTGTGACACTCCTTGAAGGGAATATCATACGTTACCAAAGTTCACAATGCAATTCAAGGTGCGCAATTCAAGTCCCCGAAAGCAGGGGAAATGGGGAGAGGCTTTCAAATTTCTTTTCAACATACAAGCTGTTAACTTTCTGCTCACTCAAAACTTTAGTTTGATTAAACTAAGGAGGTTGACGTAGTGGAGTGGGCATAGGGGCGAAGGGGCGCCTAGGCCATAGGCCCACCCTAACTAACTTTAAAAAGAAAATTATATTAGAAAAATAAAAAATTATTAGTTGTGCAATGTATTTTTTTTTTTTATTTTGGTTCAGTTTGGTCTTACCCAAATCCGAAGTTGGACTATTTAGCCCGCCCCGAAACAAAATCCTGGCTCCCGCCCCTGAGTGGGTATCGACCGTTTGATGAGTTATCACCACGTTTCAAGTATGTGAACGTCAGCTCTCCGCACAAGCTCAAGGATATTGACCTTATTTAGATTTGACACTCCTGGGTCAAAAAGAAAGCCCCTTGGCCAGAGTACAATTTCCATGTAACAAATTAAAATCAAAAGTTCAATCTAAGTGGAAGGAGATCTTGTTAGTGTTGTCAAATCGTAAATGCCATCACTTGGCAAGAAAAATTCTGAAAAGCTTCCTTCCTCGAAGTTTCCTCGCACATATATCATGGCATGACAAAGAAAAAGCGGACAAATTAATCAAGGGAAGAATCAATGCTGTCCAACGAAAGAACTGAAAAGTATTTAGAACATTTTCCATAGATGCCGCATAACATGTTGGTTTTCCTTATTTTCAGAATATTTTTCACAGATGCAGACGCAGATGCAATTAGAGAGAGACAGAGGAGAGAGATGGGTATTCTTTCTAAATGGTAAATTTCTCAATGCAACTCTGATCTTTAAGACCGTGATCCCAAAAGCTCTCGTAGTACTCTCTATAATGATACCTCCTGTACAGAGGAGGGTTATGCTCATCCACCAGCCCATCAGCAGGCCGTATCACAGCATCAGGCGATGGGCAGTAGAAGGTTGGGATAGATATCCTCTCCCTCTCACTGTTCACCAATGCCCTGTGCAGCACGCTCTTATATACCCCATTGCTCAAAACCTGACATCAATCAAAAGACTTCATTAATATTTCTGCCACTATGATCACATCTCTTACTCATGGCGCTCTTAGATACAGATTCCTGATCATGAAGTCTAGTGCTCTCATCTTGAGAGCGTTAAGACAACAGAATATATATAGCATAATTTAGTTGGGATTTGATGTAGGATCTTGTTAACTCAGAATGCGAGATGCTGGGTTCTTAGTTACCTGAATTTGGTCTCCTATGTTGACGATGAAGACCTTGGGTATGGGGTTGAGTCTCACCCACTTGCCACCTTTGAGGACCTGGAGTCCTGGAACATCATCCTGGAGGAGTATGGTCAGGGCGTTGGGGTCAGTGTGGCCCGGTAAGCCATAGGTGAGCTCGGGCTGGGGGCAAGGTGGATAGTAGTTGATGGCCATGTGTTGGCCATGCCCTCCCAGTGCGTCGTTCAAGTGGTTGGTCTCCAAACCCAGGCTCTCTGATAAGGCCTCCAGCAGCTCCAGCGCCAGGTTCCTCACCCTGGTGCAGTATTCACTAGCAACTTGCCTGTAGATATATAGAAAATGGTGTCATTAAATTTGACATTATGGCAAAAGATTTCATGTACATAGATAAATACATAGCTCCAGACGACGTCCGCAGTACGCATGATATTATTTGGGATGCGCTTTATATATATATATATAACTATATATATATATAATATATATATATATGAACATTAATAACTTGTATCTGGATCCAAATATGTATGGAGCAACAGAAGAGATTGAGTCAAGAATTTAGCAGGAGATCAGGGAGGATGAGACCTGAAGGAAGGAGGCTGGGAGGGCCAATCACGAACATGGTCCTCCAGCGGGTAGCAGTGCAGCCTTAAGTAATCTCTCCAGCTACCCACCTCCTCCTTGTTCACGTTGAAGCTGCACGACAGCCTCACCGTCTTCGTCGTGTCCTCCGAGTAGGTCTTCAACCTCTCGGATTCCGGCAACCGGAAGAAGTCCCGGGATACCTCCATCATCCCATTGACGACATCATCCGGTATGCCATGGTTCTTAATCTGCAACCACAGAACAACCATGGGCGACCATATATGAAACAGAAAGGAGCTAATTCGCTAAATTTGGAGGAGATGTATAATGTGTTGCCAGTATTACCAGGAAGAAGCCATCGTTCTTGCATGCTTCATGGATGGTGTTGAGTATGGTGGCGCGGTTGGGGCCATGAAGGCCTTGGAGGTCGATCATAGTGAAAGAGGACTCCCCGGTGCTGCTGCCTTCCTCCTCCTCCGTAACGCTGGGACGGTCTCCGACGGGCCTCACAAAGTGGGCTGGGACCGACTTGGTGCCCCGACTCACGAGGTCCGAGACTAGGTTCGACATGGCGCCGTTTCGCTCGGTCAGTGTGAAGAAAGAAGAAGGAAATTTTCTTGTTGAAGGTGAGAGCGTGAGCGGAAGAAGAGAACAAGCCGATTTATAGGACAAAATTTTTCTTGGATTTAATGTTCTACCTGAGAAGGAAAGGTTTGCTGCTAAAATTAAGGCAGATAAATGTTTGGGGCCTCCAAATTTACTCAGATATGGATTGTCTAGATTTTGCGAAATCCCGTTCCTTCTGAGAGACCGGTATTGGATCGGATTCAGTACTTAATTTGGAAAACTCCGATATAAAGGCTGTCACATGGAGTTAAAAGGTTGGCAAAGCTCCAATACTAAAAGGAAACCCAAAAGGAAAGATCAGAATTGAAGAAAAATGAATGGGCAATTGATGTTTTATTGACTCGTTGGGTACCATGTATTTTGCAAAGTAAGGTGTATTAGAGTTCATCAACCAACTGGAGTCGCTTCAGGGAGATCTGATCGAGAGGTGACTTCTACTAATTCTGCTTCCGAGAGAAAATATATAATATTTAATTTTTTAAGATAATATGATGCGAATGAGACTTTGATTCTACCAACTTCTGCTTCACTATAATTCTGCATAAATTGGAATATTTGGTTGACTTAAGATTGTGAAAAGGAATAATATTCTAAACTAAATCTCGTTCCCGTGCAATCATTATAAATGCAGTCTACCAAGATTTGTACAAGTGCATCCACCATTTCAATTTGTATTTATCTTCTTTTTTACATTTTCTTTCTTAGGGTATTTGTCCAAATCGTTTTGATCCAAGTCAGTGGTGAGTGGGGATCGAACAGAACGGTAGTGACAATCAAATAACATGACAATTAGCTGTGCTTAAGAAATTTGAATATAATATTTACTAAAGCCCATCCGCAAGAGTACCCTAAAATTGAGCTTCGCACAATCTTTTCTTTCTTAAATGTACGAAAAAATGGATACTGCTAGATGCCACAGGATTGATAAAATTTAAAAATTCGTTACTCAAAGGACTTTAAAGTGTCATCAAAGCTACCATAAGCTGTCATTATATTGACTTTTTATTGGTGACAAATTTTAAAATTTTAACCACAAGACAACATATATCCTGAAGAGGGTTAGCACAACAGTTGGAATAGGAATTAGCAAGCAGTCAATTTCCATTTTGAATTCTTAAGACAAGGCATCAACATCCCTCTTTGTATAGCAAAAGAGGGATGGAGGGGTAGGTCGAGACCTTGCTAACCAACTAAGCTCGGAAATCAATCAGGATTTATATAGTACTTTATGGCTAGGGTGGCTCCAACCTCGGATTGTTGGTGAAGAACCTTTGTCCTCTAACAAACAGAAAGAGCGGACACTGACACACATGTTGAAGCGTGACTAGGGTGGTACCTTGAAGCACCAAATACAAGTCTTGTATTGAGAGGACAAATGGTTAGTTGGGTGCTTCAACTCTCTTTTGAGTGAGAGTATAAAATATTCATCCTGCTCACCTAAAACAAACCATTAAACTCCATATGCATTTGGAGTAGATTTATCTCTCCCACTATCTCGTTTTTGGTACAGCACCAAAGTTGGTGACACTTTTTTGAGGAAGAAGAGGAACTGGAAACTACCAATGTGTGAAATTGGAGTCTGGCTAGTTGCCGGCCCGTGACGCTGCATCTTGGATTCACTTTCCACTCTCGCTAAGCTTTAGGGGAAGGACAAAAATCCAGGTTGTAGGGCTTCACTATTCTAGCGCTAAGTTGAGGCTGTTAGGAACAATGCTCTCTCATTTTCTTTCTTACGACACCAAGCAAAAGAAAACCAAGAAAGAACAGGAAGAAAAAAACACAAGAATCTTACTTGATTTGGAAATACGGTTCCCATACGTCCACAGCCACAAAGAGTTTTCCCTATCACAAAGAAAATCCAAGAATACAAGAAACCGTCCCCCTCATAAATATGAAATAATGACTTAAATACCCTTAAAAAATTCAAAAACAGTTCCACACTCCAAGAAAGCCTTCTGTCACATTTCGACTATGGCACTAGAAAAAGTAGAAGAAAAAAGGAGAAAGTATGATAGATACCGCGCCTGATGACGTTCTCAGGCTTCCGTCACCATGCCCACGCGACAGCAGGCTGTCCTCATCACGCCGTGGCTGCGTCTCTACCCATCCATTGTGCCACCCGTATGTGCAATATTCTCATCACTCTCGATTGTATATATATAAGTTTTTCACTTCTGTTTTATCATTTGCTCTCTAGCCAACTTTTTCTCTTTCTTTCTTTATTTATTTTTTTACTTATGATTTCCATAACACAATAAAAAACTTCAAAAAAGTTATACTTTTACGTTAATTTTTACAACCATGACGATGTATAAGTTTGTCCCTTTCTTTACTAATTGAATATGATTTTCTCATGTAAAATAATTTTACTTTTCAGAGCTCATTAATTTAAGTGAAAGTCAAGTTACTCCTTGTTCCAAAATCACGTTTTATTAATGCATGAAAACTATACGTTTCAATGAAAGCTTTAGAGTAAAGCCTTAATTGAGAAGTCCTTGAATTACGTTGAGATGGCGATGGACTAACAAAAAAAAGTAAGATTTTCTCTCTTCACTTTCTTATGGTTTGAGGCTGCTATTTGAGAGTTGAAAATGAAAACAATTGGTGGGTCCTTGACCTCCTTCTCTTTTTTTTTTTCTTTTTTTTCTCTTCTCTATTCCTTTCATTTGTGGTCTTTCAGCGGGACTTTTTTTCTTCATTGTGTTTTTGGGCTGCTTGACCCTTAAAAATTTTGGTTCATCAATCTCCTCTCCCATTTTTTCTAATCTATATGATTTGAAGTTATAATATGCTTGTAGGGAACATTTTTCGGTGAGATCTTGCTGTTTTTCTGTTGTATTAGGCCATGAAACTATGTAAGTATGTTTGTTGATCTTAGTACCTTCAATTTGACATATTAATTGCATAAAATTTCCACACAATCACAAAACCCGCATAGTTTTCCTAATTTTTGTCGCACCAGATTTTGGTGCATTATAGCCAGATTCCGGTGTTAACTTTGGACAACGTCTAATTCAAGTTCACATATATTTTTTTGCAAAATATTAGTTTGATTCGTTCTCATTTGAATGATTTTTTTGGATGTTTAAATGTTTTTGGTCCTTAGCCTTTTTAGTCATCCATCAATTGTTTCATGAATTGTTTAAACGAGTGAAAAGTTATATTTTTCTTGCACTGCTTAGATTCTAACATCATCATCGTATAGTGCAATAAATCTTTGGTTAATGACATTTGAGTTAGGGATAAGATGATATTTATGTCACATACATATATAAAGGTATCACTTTTTACGTTGTTTGAAAAATATAAGTTTATCAAAAAAATGTTTAGGTACTTGTTTGAAAGATTGCATGACGAGCTACACAATGAATATTTGCATGAATCGGAAACCAAATAGTTGAAATTTATCAGTTACATTATATAGAGTTGATCATATTGAAGTTGGTTGTGAGACTTTTTGAAAGATGGATAGTCGAACTTGGATTACGAAAAGAAGAGACAGATTGAAAATTGTAACTCGTGTAAAGCAATTTTTTTACTATGATCTCACATATAATGCGATGGTAAATGGAAGAATGAGATGTCCTTGTGTAAGACATAATAATGTCCTCACTCAAACCGCTAAAGATGTCCTCGATCACATAATATGTAATAGCTTTGTACAGACGTATCTTAATTCAGAATATCATGGGAAGATAAAAAATTTCCATGAATATGCATTAGAAATAGTTGTGGAAAACATTCAAAGGTTGCTATGGGACGTGCAACATGTACAACTAGATGCATCATCTTCTAAGATGGCAGATAATACGAAAGATGGTCAAATCAACGATGAATGTACGCCTGGGTTACATAACATTTTATTTGTCATAATGAGTTAGTTAAACGTCATTTTTGATAGAACTAACATATTTTTTTAATGTTCATTGTAGGCATGCCGACATCGCCAAACTTTGTACGATTTCCACCTCATCAATGAGATTACCATAGGAGCACTTTCTATTAATGTTAACATTTGTTAAAAATGTTTTTGTAACTTTGAACTATAGTGAATCAGTAAAATTGTAATATAAGTGCAAACATTTGTTATATCTATATGTTTGGTTCATAAACATGTAATTGTTTCATTTTTTGTTTGATAGATGGAAAATGAAACCAGGTATGTTGTATATGTATTTTTTATTTTTAGAAAAATTATGTCATACTTGAATAAAAAAATTAAAAGACTTTTCCCGACACATAAATTTGCATAGATAAATAGTAATAGCAATGTTAGGCGGATGTCCGTTAAAATTTTACCGATGTCCAATTAGATGTCGATAAAATTTTTTAACAATATCAATGTCTATTGTCGGCAAGAGTTTTTATTGTTGGCTTTTAAGATATCAGAAATAATTGATTGTTACCAGCACAGTTAGACATCGGTAATAGTTAATATTTACCTATGTGTATACCACGCACACCAGTGATATTGTACATTGATGCATTGATCCACTGTGTGAGTGATTATTTTAACTGACACACTCTTCACCGACATTTTCTGGCTGTCGTAATGCTTAGTTTTTTGTAATGTCACAATAGTTTTATAAATATGCCCCTAATAAAACATTACAATATAGTGTGGAGGATGCATGGTCTATTAGTAGCCAGCTTCAACACTGAGTAGGTCCCATTGGATGTTAGGCCAAGGCCATGTAATCTAGATTAAAAAGCAAATCATTTTATGGTATATGAACACGGCTCCATCCAATTTTCAATCCTCGAGAGGTGCGGTTTCTGACGCACCACCATTTATTGCAGAGCTAAGAAGTTTAATATGTTATTTATGTTTTGAACCCTTTTTATGACCTACCAACCGAAAGGAGAAACAAAAAGGTCCTCGAGAAAATTTCGCAAAGTGGTTCACTTTTTCATACTCCGGATCAAAAGGGTTCTTTCTTCTCTCTCATAGAAGGCGTGGTTTATTGGAATTGTCCTTTGATCAAGGGCGTGCACTCAAGAACTTCATGTTCAAGCTTAAGTAGATGGACAGCGTAGTGCGCATGAGATAATGGAATTAAAGCTGATGCATGAAGGCCATTTGTAATGGCAACCCATTCATCTTTAGCTACTTCTTGTAGACTACCCACTTAATTTGCCTCTTGTCATCCTAAATCTTCTTAGTCTTTTTAGTTAGGAACTCAGCTCTCACACACTCTCTTTAGCCACCAAGAGAATTGAAATCAGGAGAAGGAAAAGAGAAAAAAAAAGCACACACAGAAAGATTTAGGTAGTTCCGAAACAACATTCTTTTGAGTCCATGGCCATCTCATAGAGACACTTTCATTATCTTGCAGAGTACAAGCCAAAATGGCGCCCTAATAAACATGAGATCAGGGCAAAATTCGCGATTCCTAAATTAGGGAAGGCTATGAAATATGGATCAAGCTCCACGCTTCAACATTGTCATCCTAAATCTTTTTAGTCTTTCTAAAGTAAATTAGTTATCTGCGTATAAGGTTATCTTCTCAATAATTGGTCACACGAGTATTCACTTTAAGGCATCTAATATATTGTTCGACGTTTCACCTTTAATTATAATCTCAAATAAGCTTCGAACGGCAGCAATCCAATTAGTAGTATTATATACGTTTTGAGAAGTTAACCGGCGCATTATAACGAATATGATCATGAGTTGGACATCTTAGGTGAACATCCTTTGGCATCAGTTTGATGACTAAACAATACCCGGAAAGAAAAAAAAAACTTTTAGGAGGACAAGGGTCTATGAGGAAGTTAAATGTCTTAATACATTTCTTTATAACAAATTTTCCAAAATACAACAACCGCCTTCTTCTCATTTCAGCGTACATTTGTGCATAAAAAGAGTACATGCAACTCAATCTCAACTTAATGAGGCAAGATGGGTGGTGACCTAATCTTTATTCTACGTAGGCTAAAGCAATTTCCAGTATTTAGATGTACAAACAATATGGTGATTAATGTAGGACCTCTAATTCCAGCGCAGCCCTGCTGAGGGATCTCTCCCAATGTTGAACCTCTAATAATCTTGTTTTTTTTTCATGTGTGGAGAAGAAAAAGCTTATCTAGATGTTTGGTTTTCCACACGATATAACGGACCAATTATGCATATATAGAATTAATATATATCTGCATGGTGATCAATTAGCATATCCTCTTAATTTATTGCAAACATTAATTTCCACATGGGATTCAACGCAAGACGTGCACGCTTTAGATGTTTTTGGGACGATTATGGGAGAGAACCCCTTTCGTCGTATTTACGAAAAGTTTCTTTCTAGAACTATGTATTTCTTTTCAAGTAACTTGTAAGGTGGCTTTTTTTTTCTTTTTCTTCCTTTCCTTCTTTTTTTCCTGTTCCACAAGACAATTAAAAGACAATGGAAGCAGGTCTGAAATTTAATTGCGGAAGAAAAAGTTTAATTGTTTGATAGGAAGTCACACGGCATTTATGTACTCACTTTTTTTCTCTTTCTCTCTCCTTAAATTGGGGCCGGCTTTTAATTAGCTGACAAAAATGAAGTGAAGAGGCCAGACGCAAAGAACGAAGTATGCAAAACTGTTTTCAGTATGGCAAATGGTAAAGCACCAGGGCAAAGTTTTTTAAGAGATATTGGAATAATATGGCGGGGAATCATGTATTGGCAGCGGTAATAGAACTTTTTTGAAGTGGGAAGTTGGTAAGGAAGGTGAATAAGACTCCATTTTCCCAAGTATGAAAGAGCCTTGAACGTTTAAAATGTTAGACCAATTGCCTTGTGAAATTGCATCTGTATATAAAATTTATTATAAGATTGACTATGGTGTAAAGAATGAAGGAAATTTTGGCAACGATCATTAATAGAAAGGAGCAGCGAGTCTCCATTCCGGCTAGGCTCATCCAAGATCAAATGTTGTTGGTACATGAGTCCATAAATAGTATGGGAAACTATAAGGAATTAGGTTTGAGAATTCTAATGTAATTAGACATGTCAAACGCTTATTGATAGAGTTCATTGGAGTTTCTTGCAGGAAAGCCTTTTGAATGGGTTTGTAAAACGATGACTTGTTTCACCTTTCTCAACTTTTGCGGGTGCCATCAACAAGTCAAAGAAGGATTCAAGGATAAGATCCCTTGTCACTGTTCCTTTTTATGGTGGTGGTGGAAATGCTATATAGGGGATTGAAATGAAACAGAGTTGCGTGTGCCGATCGGTGCAGGCAACATACATAACAACAGAAGAAACAGAGGGACATTTTTTAAAAAGTCTTTTCACCTTTTTCAGCTTCCTTATACCTTAACAAAAAAGTTTATGTTTCTTGTTTGGATGGGGGCATTTTCGTGAATCGTAAGAGGATCATGTTACTAAGAATTGTGGGCATTTTAGCAGGGTCTTTTTTTGTTGATGGTATCATAATCTGAAGTGATGCTGAGCATACTTCTTTAGAAAGGTGAAATTGTCTCTTCAACTATTTGAAGAGCAAGCAGGTTTGGATATCAATGTTTAAAAATGTTGTATTGTTCTATTTGATCTTAATGGCAGCAGATGTGAAGAGATAAAGAATGCATTTGGCTGGTGTAGAACTTCACTTTCAATAACATATCATAGACTGCCACTATTTGAAGGTAAATTTGTGTTTGACAACTGTTTTCCCTAAAAAGATAAGATCTCGAGAAAACTTACAGCAAGCAAAATAGACTTCTATCTTATTCTGGTAGATTTTTTTTTAAGTATGTATACAAATCAAACTGTAAAGATATAGGATGTCATCTTTCAAGTGGCCTAAAGTGGTGTTAACCCTTACTAAGAAGGAGTGCAACGACGTTTTGTAGGGAGACTCTGAAATTGGAAGTAAATATCATCCTATTGGTTGGCAGTAGTTGAGTAGGTCGTTTGAGGAACGCCAATTGGAAGGAGAAACTTATGGCTGTGGAATAGACCCTGCATGATATATATCTATTGCCATAAGGGTTTATGATTCGAAACCTTTGTGGTCTATTTTTGTAAGATTCAAATATTTGACAAAAAGCTAGCTTATGGACATGCAAGATCAGAGAGGTCATCGATGACTTGGGAGTTGAAAAAGCATTCTATGGGGTTGGGAGGAAGTGAGTCACCTCTTATGGTGGAGACCAGGAAACAACTCCACAGTGAAATTACTCCATGGTAGTTGGAGTTTGGGAATCTTGTCCTACTTGTTACAACCCAGTGGTGGGAGGAAGTACTTGCGCAGATTCTCGTATTGGACTTTGGAGAGGGCGATTTACAGTAGGAATGACAGTGAAGTATTGTCAAGGGAGGATTCTCCATGGAATGGGCATGTAATAGAGTGGACAGTCTTGAAATTCATCAGAAGACAAATTATACTGGGGTGACCAGGATGCGAATATGTTGAAAAATATCTGCCATATATGGAAGAATGATCACATTAAGATGTGTAGTGACTAATGGGGGGAAGAAAGGCTGCATAGTGATGTTTGTGGCAATAGCTAAATGGAATCTGTGCAAAATGTGGAAGGGAGACTCTTCACTCTTGATAAACTTCAACTTTTTGGGTGTACCGCTGGCAAACGAGCGTAGCGGGAGTTGGAATCAGGAGAACACATTTTTATGAATTACATATTTGCAAAAGCATACTGGTTTTTTGTGGCTGGCAAGTTCAGCATCTGGGTAGGTGAAATGATTCTCAGAGAAAAATTTTGGTTTGGAGGTGGGGTCGTAGTTTCAAGGCAAGATCGATTAGGTGATGCTGGGGGTTAGCATTTCTTATGGTACTACGACACATATGGAAGTTTAGATGATGGTGAAATAAGGACAGAGAGATATTTGTCAATATGGAAGGATATAAATCGTATAGTTTGTAGTTAGACTAAGTAGTGCAGGGAGGAAGTGATGATCTGGATGACAACTAACATATGGTCTGATAGTTGGCCTTCGTCCAAGGATGGGGATGTTATTATTCAATCGGTGATGCTGATGGAAGAAACACGATCAGTGCGTTAATGCTTTCATTGTCAAGCTTGGGGAAGGAATCAGGCTACATGCAGGCCTAAGATGTACAGACAGAAGAAATGCTTATTAAATTGAAGAATTCCCTGAGTTTTTTACATGGTCACATTCTACCATTGCGAGGGAGAATCTGGGTGGTAGAGAAAGAAGTGGAGAGGAAAGTTGAAACGGGTCGCATGGCATTGATTCATGGGATAGGAGGAAGAGGTTACTCTTTTCTAGCTGCCGTGTCAAGGAGGACTTTCGTTAGGACTGGTTATCCTGCATGAGAGGCTCTGAATATTCGGGGTCAGAATATATCTGTAAATATATTGATGGTTTGGGATGAAGTCCCAATAGTGTATAGGTTCCGTTTGGCCCATTGATTAAGGCTTTGTGGGGTTTTCTCTTTGTTCTTTCTTTCAGAATTGTTGTGTTTGTGTAATTCTTCATTCTTTTGTTGTGAATAAAAAGGACGGGAGCCAGTCTCCCAACAAACAGGCTTACATTCGTTGGAATTAATCTAATTGTATGAACGATTTCTTGTTAACGATTATATTCGCAATCATAGTTTGGGAAACAAGCTCTTCGATTTTTTTACCTATCAAGTTTATATTGTGAGCCGTATGGTTTTAATTTGATGCCATCTGTCTTCTCTTCCCTCTTTCATAGTGTCTTTCCAAAACTGTTCCTTGTAATTACATAAACCGAATACATCATATGAGAGAATTAAATTTGTTGGATGCTTGAAATTGTCTTAAAATGTTAATAAAAAATTACTAAAAAATATAAGAACATTGGTGGGTGGTTTATAATGCGACAGTGACTTGTGGTAATTTTTGATGAATTTTTAATTGTTAGCCATCTGGGCATATTTGAATCGTCCATATCACAGACATTTAATTGCATTGGATAGTGCATAATTATATAGAATATGAAGCACGGGGAGGACAAAAAGTTCAAAGGGCACATTATTCAATCTCTCCATATCTATACGATGCATGCTGATAGCTGACACTATTGGTGCGCATCACAAGAGTCCATGGCAACCCCTTCAGTAGGGCCAGGATGTCTCCATCTTCTGGACCTCCATTTTCGAGAGACGATCCTTCTTAGATCTAGAAAGCAGCACGACCTGGTCTACTTCTTATCTTGATAACCTTGAGGCGAGAACAATCGCATGTGGGTGTCATCGTCAGCAAAGACAAACGAAGGCCAAGATCCAAATGATCTCCTACTGTGATTCGGCTTCTTGTCCGATTATCACGCATTCTCCAAGTGCAGACAAGCACGATCCCTTTAAGTATGCACCAAACTTGTGGCAATTTCCAAGCAATCTATGACGAACTATTGAGGCATTGTCCAAGGTGTCTGAAGATAGATGGAGGACGTCAACATTGTTCTTGTCTGCTCTCAATTTTTTAGTTTTGTTTTCTTTTGATTTCACTAGTGGAGCGCACATCTTTCAATTTCTGCCAATAAAATACATAGACCAGCAGCCAACGAGATTTGATGGTTCTGGATTATTGGTGGAATTTCTTTAGTTCCTGCTTTTTGACTAGTCCGCTTCATTATGTGCGCTTTGTGATGCATGGATTGTAAATTGACCATGATTTTGGCCGGAGAAGAAAGTTTTGTGACATTTTCTGAAGTGATTATAGAAGCGGAAAGAAAAATATCACCCTCGAAGATTTAGGAAGCAAAAAATGATTGAACAAGTGAAACTATTAAACTGGGAAGGATGAGAACTAGAAGAAGAGTGTGGGTTTGGTCCTGCCGATGTAGAATTCATACTTAGCAACCCTGGACCTCGGGGGCGAGGAACTTCCAATCAATTTACAATCATACAAAATTAATGTAGATCCAGTTGTCTGAAATGATTAAGTTTTTGGATTTTAGCCAGGTTTGAATGATTTTATTGGCAACTCTAGACCCTGGGAACAGGATAGATCCAGTTGACAGGAACGATTAAGTTTTTGGATTTTAGCCAGGTTTGAATGATTTTATTGGCAGCTCTAGACCCCGGGAACAAGAAAAACATCCTACCCATTTTATAACCATACAAGGAGTAACCTAGATCTAGTTGTCGCCAATGATTAAGTTTCTGGATTTTAGCCAGGTTCAGGTTTCATTCAGACTAAAACTTGCTTTCAGGTGTAAAATTGCACACAAAAAGCTGGAATCTGATTTTTCAATAAATACTATTCCATGGAGAAGCTTAAGCATTTAAGTTTATGTTTGGTTTGATAATTAAACACAAGCAAACCTGCCCACTGAAATATCACTAATGAATTTGATTAAATGGCACTAAGACGATGGTAAGGACCTGGGTTTAGCAATAAAATGTGCTTCAAGGAAGTTATACACGTTTTGCTCTAATCTAACGTGGTTTTTGCACCAATCAATAAGGCCTAAAGATGGGTTAAAATGATATGACGCATAAAAAATTGCCAAACTTTTTCCTACAAAAGAAAGTGATGCCTTCCTTTGCCAAGGATCTTTATAAGACTGCGTGATGAGATTCTTCTGATTAACACGTTCTAGCACGTGAAAATTAAACTTCCACAAAAATCTTCTTCGTCTCAATGCATATATAAAACCCTAAATAATGGAAGTCCTTTCAATTATTGCCTCTAATAATGCACTTAGCAGCCTCTAGCGAGAAAATGTACACCAAGAACCCAGTGAGACTTTTAAGCGAAGTTAAAAATGAATTAAAGCACGACTAATGAAGAAAAACTGTGACGAACCACGTAACTTTTTTGTTCCTTTTCAAATGTCTGCTCTCGCGTCACAAAGATCATATCCAAAGGGAGTCGCGGCAAACAGAATTAGATGCAATTCTCTCATGTTATTAGAAAATAAGGGGAAAAATCACACTAAATGAACTTAAAATGCATGAAAATCTACAAATTAGTGATGAATTTATAAAGAAAAAAAAAATCGATTCCTTCGCATTTTCGGCCTGGCAATTATCTCAATTTAAGTCTTTGTGGCTTTGAAATTATGACACCTTCATTCATGACATTGAATATATTTTAATTAATTACCAGTGGATTTTTTTTTCTTTTAAACAAGCAATCTGAGGAATGACAGAGCCCATAAGATTTTGTTAACAGAGGAACACTCACCATTGGATTCTTAATCTTCTTCACCTTGAAGTCTTGAAGCTCTGCCAATAGAAATGTTGATAAATGAGTTATATCCCATTATAATGCAATGCCTTTTCTACTACATTTAGTCGGATTTGGTGCAAAAAATATCAGATCCAATTACTGATCAGATTCTGATTTGATCTGTCTGTAGTTTCATACATATATATATATATATATATATATATATATAGCAAACATCTTTTTCACACACAGTCCACCGAGGGATGGCCACCAGCGACAAGGAGGGAGGGCATGGCCTAACCTGTTCCCTGTTATTCTTTTAGAATAAACAAATGAAGGAGGAGGCCATCGTCCTTGTGGGTTGCCGCCAGCCGCCCCTTGACAGCGAGAGGACGCCATCGTCCTGGTGGGTTGCTGCCAGCCGCCCCGTGACAGTGGACGGACCAAACCAGCGGAGCAAAGCGCTTGGATCCATATTTTTTTTTATATATTACACCATTACTAAGATCCAAATTACATGTTATTCTAGTTGGATCGGTATTCAAAAATATATAACATGATTGAGTTTGAATCCAAATTCAAATTGGATTGCGTGGGGTCTGATTAGGTCGAACTTCATAGAGGCTGGATGGGTCTGACTCGAATGAGTGGTTTACATTTCCAATTGCCAACTTATAATTCGCAAGTGACATATGTAGATGGCAAAAGCTACAGATAACAGATTAAATACACTTTGACAGAAGTAGATTTTCCAAATTAAGTGACACATAAGTAAACGTGTCTATAATTTTGATCAAATTAGCCTAATCAAGAGCGGATGTTTTATAAGGTTCATCTCATAAGAATTAAGACTTAAATTGTCGAACCTGACATGTAAACAGGGCTTCATAGCACTAATGCCAAAAACAAGTGATCATGAATGTGGCAAAACAAAAGCCTTTAAACTGCTTCTTTTAGGTAATGTACCATCCCTTTCCAGCTCCATCTTGCGGCATTGCAAGTCTTGGCGCAAAATATGCATCATGTTCTGATTGGGAACATGCATGGAAGACCTGCCCCAAAGCTCTTGGTCTAAGGCTTGCAGAGAACATTCTGTTCTTATAACAAGTAGCCAAAATTACGTTTCAAGAACACTATGTTCTACGTCCTATTTGAACAAGAAAAATAATGTAATTTTGATGTTGCATTTTACTTTTACCTCAGTTTCAGCACTTTGCCGCACGGTATGAGATGCATCCGACGCGCGCACACACACTCTTAAAATGTCAATCAATGGTGGCACTCCGTCTACGGGTGGCCTCAAACAATTGGAGCGGAGAAACGAAGTTGCTTACCCTTTCATGACCTCTTTCATTTACCTCGTGAAAGCAAACACTGCAATTGATATTTAAAAAAGCGAAATTGCCGCTCTCCTACTGAGAATCACAGGACACTCTGTTTCACCGACCACTTTGAGCATACTGATGAAAACAACAGGATAGAAGGGTTAGGCGAAAGAAATTTTCCAAGGGATTAGCCTGAACGCGGTTATTGATTAACCTCCTTTATGAATTTGAGAGAGTGGCATGTCTAAGGATGATCGAAGAACGGCCAGCAGATGGTAGAAGGGAAATTCATATCAAGTGTGTGAAGTGGATGACCCAAGATAAAGTCTCAGCCCTGTTGTCGCCGGAGTTTTCTCCTGGTGTTGGTCCTTGTAATTCTAGTTAGTCGCCGGAGCTCAACATCGAATTTTAAAATGAAAAAAGCATGCAAAAGGCATCAACTCTTTTACTGGTACAGCCATCAATTTTGGTGTGAGAAGGGAGACATGGACATGGCAACGAATCAGATTCTTGATGGGCAGACAGTCGGTGAGTCACTGGGCGAAGTAGGCTTCCTCCTCTTGATCCAATTAATGGCCGAGGTTTCCGGAGGAGGTCCAGATCAATGGTGGCATTGAAGGTCATGGGCAGCACAGATCCGCCCGTGACAGTCGCAA
Source organism: Nymphaea colorata (assembly GCF_008831285.2). Lineage (NCBI taxonomy): Eukaryota > Viridiplantae > Streptophyta > Magnoliopsida > Nymphaeales > Nymphaeaceae > Nymphaea > Nymphaea colorata. Next base: position 13,553,731 of record NC_045147.1, read on the forward strand.
AGCAAAACGAAAAGCCTTTGCCCATAGACAACAATCGATGGCGCTGCTGCTTTAGGTTGCGTTGCGTTCTTAATCATGACTCGGGATTGGAATAACAACATGGAAGTCATGAAAGGCCTAATTGGCCACTAGTCCTGCACTCTGCAGCCCACGTTCAGATGGATCTTACTCCTTAAAATTCATAAAGAAACTGTTGTTTTGGGTTAATCAACTTTACTACCTCTTCCAATCAATCAATGTCGAAAAGATAACCTTTCTTGGGGCATTTATGATGGAAGGAGAGGAATACTTAGGTCCCAAGTTTCAGGAATTTATCTCCAGTATCTTCTTCCTTGCAGACACAGAAATTGCTTTTCGTCATTTTTTTTTTCCCACGACATTTTATCATGAACAAAGTTTATTTCCGGTCAAATATATGGCCGCCAGGCGCCAGTCCCCAATTTCTGTCGTCAAACATATATTGAGGATGACCTCGTTTCCTTTTTCTGCTTAGAAACAGAGAGATTTTACTTATCCACTTTGAAGGAGAACCAAAATTTAAGCCCTTTTGGAAGAGTTACTGTAAGCCTGTTGAATGATGTGATGTGTAGCTTTACACGGGTAGTCCTCTTTCAAGTTTTCGATTCAAGTAGTATTTTAACTAGCCTCGAGTATTTGCCATAGATGTGGAACAATGAGTTTCGGACAGGCCACAGCAGTATACATACCAATTTAGTAATCAGGTCGTCTATTCTAAAAGATGGCGGTCAAATTTGCTTGCAAGCTCTTTCTCTCCTCGCCAAAAGTCTATTTGGAGAAAAGAAAATTTCAGATAGAGAGATTGATCGATTGATCGGAATGAAGGAAAAGGGAAATAAAGCAACGCAGGAAGCTCATCATTTGGCCACACATACTTTAAAATGGATACAAGGGGGACAGCACAAGAGAAAGCCAGCAGCAAACACAAAAGTGCAACCGAACAGAACTCAAAGACAGCCGATAGATGTTATTGACTACATCTTCTTGCGCAACTCGATGACCCAAGAATTATACACACAGCAGACGGGCTTGACCCCTGCGAACCCACTGGCCTCCGCCAGTTCTTCGAACTCCTTCAGCGTCCTCTCCTTTCCACCAGGGTTGTGGGCCAACATGATCATGTCCTGCTGAAAAAGGCTGTTACTGCCGTAACTGTGGTCGACGCTCTCCGGCAAGATCGCCTCAACCAAGATCACCTTGCCGTCCTCTGGCAGCGCCTTCCAGCAGTTCTTCAACAGCTTCACGCAGTACTCATCCCCCCAATCATGAAGGATCCACTGCACAACATCAATTAACAGTACTCAGTCTCCTCATCACCAGTACACACAAACAAGGCATATAATTTAATTTCTCCCATCGATGGTAAGAGGAACAAACCTTCATGAAGATAGCTTCTGCAATAGGAACACCAGCAAACATATCACCACCAACGTGCTCCACACCTGCAGCAACAGCATCATAATTCATCAGATGCCCAATATGAATAAGAACAAGGTGAAAATTTTTTGAGTACCAATTGTCCGGCATAATTACCAGGAAATTGGGGAGCGTCGTCTATGACATGAGGAAGGTCGAAGTTGATGCCCTTGATATGGGGGTACTTGGCGACGATGAGGCTGAGGATGGCTCCAATGCCGCCGCCAACGTCGACGAGGGAGTGCAGCCCCTGGAAGCCGGTATAGGTCTCGAGGATCTTCTTCATAGTGAGGGTGGAGTGGTTGGACATCCCCTGGTTGAAGACCCGGTTGAAGCGGGGGTCGGTGCCGTGGTAGTTGAAGGCGGTCATGCCGTAGGCGCGGTTGAAGGGGATGCCGCCCTCCAGCACCGCATCCTTGAGGTAGTACCAGCTCTCCATCAGCACCTTGTCTTGGTTCATTAGGGCCAATGCAGCCGTGGACACACCGTCCTGGTTCCGGACCAAGAACTTGCACACCGGAGCTAGACCGTATCGTCTGGTTTCACCATATAGCTAATTAGCCACTTAGAAAATTAAAGTTCTAATGCTTATGTTAACTAGATTTGTCTTTTTTTCATTTCAATAGTGAGTGGTTCGTTCTACCACCTACCACCTCAAAAGAAAGCACTGGCCCTTTTCTCTTTCTTTAGACTTATTATTAAGATTTAGAGGAGGAGTGCATTAAAACGATTCCAAGATTTGAATACAAGTCCTCTAAAGGCACCTTGTCGGACAGTTAACAGTAGTTTAGCCAAGTGAGATTACTTATTACAACTTGAACTTTTGAGTCGAGTTTTTAAGAACAAGTTTGAATCAATCTCCTGTTGTGCGGCCCTAGCCCCACCTCTTAGGAGTCAATTGCCCGAACAGAAACCCGGTATAAATGTCCACGTGAGTTGGAAATATAAGAAAGTTTCCACCATTGGATGGATTTTCATTTCTCATCTAACGATGTGGAAAAGTCTGTCGTGGAGGAAATTGCGAAGCTAAGGCAGAACGAATGGACTGTACTGTGTCTTTTTCTAGAGTCAGATCTTTGAGGATCTTTCCCACTTTGAACGCATGAGGAAGCACGACAAAAAGAAAAGTTACGACAGAAAGGAGCCGATGACCAGACATTCTGACTCTTCTGCCAAAAAGAAAAGCCCCAAATAGAGAAGCATGATCCGTTTTGCTTTGCAAAATACTATTTAAAAGTGCTCAAAAGATTTGCAGGACCCATAGAACCAAAAATCTGCGTGTCATCAAACAAAATTTTCAGCAAATAAATGTAAGTTCGAAGTTCCAATTTTGTTCATAAAGAGTCAGCTTAAGTGAGAATTATAAATGCATTCTAAGAACGTAGTACCTTATATTAAGTAAACCGAGCTCGTCAAGAATCCATCCACAAATTAGAGACGGGCCCAGTAGGCCATGGGTGCGGTCCATTCTCGGTCAACTGCGTGGAGTGAAGTGGTGGGCAGGCTGAATCTAGGCCACCCAAACTAATAATAATTGGTGCTTTCAATGTGCGTGTCGATGCTTCCTCCTTGCTAAACGCAAGCCATGAAAGAATGCAAACAAAGTCGCCATTCTTTTAATTCTTTGTCAATAAATGCAGGTAGGTAGGGCCTCCCGTCTGAACCTCACTTAAATTTTTTTTTTTTAGAATCATATGCAAATTTTTAAAAAAATTACTTATTTTATACGAAATAATATTTCAAACTTTGTTGAAATTTAAAAACTTTAATTCAATTCAGTGTCTTTCCTATGCAAACCATGGCAGAGCAGCCTCGAATGTCCGTGGCTTCTCTCCGTCCACTTTGAAAAACAAAAACCGGCAATAGGCGTCGGCACTGAGAAACTTGCTGAGACGCTGTTTGTGATTGAGGATATTTTCCCACGCATGCCTAGAAAAATTTTCTCAGGTTCAACTTGGGAGTGCTTTAGAATCCCGAGGAGAAAGCAGGGTTCCATTTGAACCCCTGAACAACGTCATGTTGTTGGTAGAATCATCTAACGGGAAACCGATCTGATCTCTTATTGTTTTGTTATTTAGTTGGCGCCCGCGGCGCCGGCATCGGAGTCCACCAAATTCCACAAACACAAGCGCACAGTTCATTCATGCTGTTTCCCCTGTGTGCTTGCTGGATAGCTGAGAAAAGGAAACTACTGCCTTGGTTTGCCCTCCAGAAACCGAATAGAAGTGTGGGATTGGGAAATATACAAAAGCCCATTCTCAACGAAAATAAGCATATTTTCCTCGAAACGTTTTCGTTCGAGATCGAATAACGCCCGTCTGGAAACAAGAAGCAACTTCGAAATATAATTTCCACGTACGGGAAATTCATTCCTGAAGTAAAATTCTGCTTAACTCGGAAGCCAAAACCAGGGCCTCGAGGTCTGGTACCATCATAAGTTGGCTTTTCCGAAGCAATGCATAGAAAAGGCGAAGTGGGGAAAAATCGAAAGCCGGGAAAATCAGAGAAGGGAAGCGAGAAGGTTGGGGAGTCGTTACCTCCTGACTTTGCCGTGATCGTCGGTGTAGGTGGAGGCGGTGAGGACGGAGTGGCCGGCGAGGAGACGGAGCATGCGGTCGAGCATGAGGGGGGCGTCGGGGTTGGTGGTGGGAAGCTGGGCGGCGATCTCGGCGGGAGTGAGCTGCGCACCCTCCCCAGCCTTGGCCATGATCTCCAGCAGCTCCAGTTCGATCGCCGCCTTGAGGGTCATGGGAAGTATGGAGGAGCTCACCAGCTGCATGGCGAACTCGCAGGCCTCCTCCTCCGCCATCGCGTTCCCTACTTCCGCCTGCGAACCCATGGACCAAACCACGCAGACAAAGAGAGGGAGGGAGGCAAAGAGGAAAGCTCAGGGGAGAAAAGACAGGCTTGTGTGGTGGGTGGTTGCAGGGCTTCGCTGTGATATAAAGTGCGTCGAGTTAGGTGCACCAACTCCGACGGTGGGTCCGCTTGATGCACTATCATTGTCTTTTCTCTTCTTTTCTTTCATACATTAATTCTTTCTCACTATCGCCCACACGCACACTAATTACAAAAACAAATCGCAAAAACAAAAATAAAAAACAAATATAAAAAAAAATGATTTCCTTGAGAAAGGCGCTTGGTTGCTGCCTCATGAAGCAATGGAAAGTATGTTGGAGGATCGTTAATTATATGTCAATTTTATTGCTTCCACTTTCCTTTTAATTTGGCGTAAATGTTGTGTTTAATAGTGATGTCTTTAATTATGAATAGATATAAGGACAAAATCATAGTTATTGATTATTGGTTTTTGTTGAATAATGACATGGTTTGATTTGACTTGATGGCTCTAAACCCACTTATTAGCAGCTTTCATTCTAACTAAAAAATAATAATAAAAACCATAACAACCAATGATTTAACAATGGTGCTTATAAATTCCTCAAAATTTCTCACAATCTTATCTACCAAACTAATTTTTCACTCTTCTGTATGTTCTTGCATGTAGGATCTGAAGAATTTTTTCTCATGTCAAATGTTATGACTTAACTTTATGAATCATAACCGTTCTCACAATATTAGATACCTGAGTAAACTTTTTAATGGGGCATTATGAATAAAGCATAGACACTTTACAGCTGCAGCTAGATTAGGTGAGCTTAGAAAAAGTTTAAAAACAGAATTTGCAATTTTGGTATACTCAATGGGAATGCATGACGGATGGGTGCCGGTTAGTAAAGCAGTTAGTGTGTTTCAAGCTTTTACGATGTCAATTTCATGTGAACATCTGTATTGAAGCATAACAAAAGCATCATCTCCGAATGTAGATGGGCAAAATATAGAGGTTTCGACTCTTTTGTTGAGTGATATGATGTTAGAGTGATGAATAAAATAATCCTCCTACTTATTTAATAAAATCTGCAATGTTGGTCGTCGAGAATAAATTTGTAAATTCAATTATAAGAATGGCAGTTCTGAGGTATTTTTGTGGGGTATATGTAATAAAATTTGTCGATGCCAAAAGGAAAATCATAAATCCATATTTTGTACAGCCGACTTAACTGTTCATTGATGTTTTTGGCATGATTTATTTGTCAAAGATAGTGACTAATTTGCTTCTTTTTTTTTTCTTTCTTTTGACCATATGATTCTTTTAAGCAACCTTTCGTGTACACATAGAACATCATATGTCCTCGATGACCCATGTCGTTTATGATGACGATGGTGTTATTATTGTATAAATTAATTAAACTTTAAAAATTAAAATAGCAGCACATAATTTGAAAATTAAAGATGAACAATATATATAATATACATCTTTCCATAACGGTTCTAGAAAAAACGAATTATTATTGACTGCACGCTTAATCATCTATCTTGATTGTTTAGCGACCACAATCATACAAAATTATCCATTTTTCTTACCGGATCCAACTAAATAGATCTGTCGAGTCAGAATGTCAGGTATATTTATATTGTACATTACACTCGATTCTGTATTTGTTAATTAAGACGTGAAAAATCAACGGCTCATGTCATACAAAAATTTGTCGATCCGAATTATCACAAATGCAATGACAAAGACAAAACAAAGGAACCTCTGCCATGCTTGTTTTTAGTGCATTCATTGGATCATCTTTGTTGGAGGATTCCGCTTAGAGAAGTTTTTTTTTTTTTTTTCCTTCTCAATTAACCACATAAATATTTTCCTTGAAGCGAGTCCTTCTCAATTAACCAATTCAGTGCTGATCACTGAACCGGCAGATTTAGCGGATCAGTTGAATCGGTCATATTTATATTAAAAATAAATAAATAATACATGAACATATTAATTGAATGAACTTCAATATTGTTAAAATAATAATAATAAAGGCACAGTGCATGATAAGTCAAATCCTTCAGTTGGCCGGTAAATTTAATAGCTCTTTAAGGTTCATAATTTCAGTAGCTGTCCATGGTCAAAATGGTCGATGAAACTTCCACCTTGGAAAATGATGTAACTTAAACCACTTGACTTTTTCTCTTTTACCGATCTTCGTAAAATGCCCATAAAACTTTTGGTAAACAGAAACATTCATCTCAGCTTTGAAATGTTACTGAAAATAGAACATTGGGTTGTTTGGCAACAGTAACAATTACATTATCTCTGGTAAAAATTAGATCCATTCACGAGAATGAACTCATTTTTTTGAGCTAGATACATGAAACAATAATACGTCAAGCAATTCCTCCCAACACTTTGTTTGGCTTGGATCTCACATCTTTATAGATAGATCTTAGATCATCAGATCCCAGGTTCAACCCCTAACCCCTTTCCTTGACCTTAGATATGAGGTTTTGCATGCATAATGAGGAACTCAAATCCTTGGTTTTCAACTATGATGAAATCCATAGTTAATTTTATGTCTGTTCCAAGGCTACCAAACACATAAAAGATTCAAATAATAACTGAAGCATTTTCTTTAACGTTTACATGAAGTCTTTACTTTTCAGATTGAAAAAATGCGCCAATATCAGAAAAATGTGGCCCATATGAAGCGGGAAATATTACAATATTATATAAGCCTACAAAATAGTCAGCATCAAGTGGAAATTTCCAATCCTGCCAAGCTTCCTTGCTAGGCAGACAACATGTAACTTATATAAGGGAAAGAGAGATCTCAATTGCTTGTGGACCACCTACCAAGGATTGCTCATCAGTGCCTTTCTTTGAACAACTAATAAAAGAGACTCTTGGCCCAAATGAAACCTTCTAGAGGCCGTATTAGTTCATTCGTAGAGTAACCAAAGGCTGTCTGTACATTGGACTAAGGTCTTTTACTATCCCCCGAATATAAATTGGCCAATTACTTAGTTAGACTGAAGCCCTTCCCTTGAACTTAGGTCAATGGCTTAACGAGTAATCATATTTTAGATATAAATTGAGATTAGATCATTTTAGTTAGACTTTTAGCAATATAAGCCGTAAATGGTTCCAGGGTGTTTAGTAAGGACATCTTTTGTTGTATAAGAAGAGCATTATGTTCTTGAAATATTAACTTGTTACTAAAATTCATGCTTGAAAGGTACCATGGAATTATTTCGCAAAACATGGTGTAATTATGTCTACTATTTGATTACTAGATCTAAAAACAACCTTCATAATCATCCTATGCTTCTTGCTTGAAGCATGTAATAGGACAAGTAGAAAAAGTGTTACTCCTTTTTAAAAGCAAAAATGATCACATTTTCCTTCCGTTGTACGCAAATCCGTGTTTGCATTAAAAGCTGCAAACTGGTGTTTGTCTGATATTATGTAAAATCATGAAGTGAACATTAAACTCAAGATTTACAATTTAGAGGGCCTTTTATGTTTGACCACTTGGAAATATTTCTAGTTAGAAGTTAGGGACCTTTCTCAAATGAGCAAGTCTGGTGAAATCTCTATTTCAAATGTTTCCAGAATTGCGGAAGAGTAGTAACATGTTTTTCAAGGTCACAATAGTTTCAGCAACTTAGACACGTAGGAACTTCCTTCCCACGTACGCTGATCAGTTTGGTCTCCAACCTCACCTAACCATAGACTTTCCATACAATCAACCAAATATATATATATATATATATATATATATATATATATATATATATATATATATATATATATATATATATATATATATATATATATATATATATATATATATATATATATATATGCCCTATTGAAAGTTACATATTCACAGCTTGGGTCATTAGTGAGGTATAGTCATATCTTGGTTTAATAATTAATGAAGTGCCTGACCTTTTTTTAGTTATATCAGTTTGATTGGACTCCACATGGGATCATATTGGTTTTTCAATCTTTAATGTTATGACTCCTATGCAACATTTTCATAGACATGCCTAAATGAGCAACTTATTAATAATTGAATTATTAATCTAATTACCCGCATAGGTTGTTGACGCTTTGTTTATAATCGCATCACAATTTTTTTTCCTATCTTCTTCTTTCATATGCATACTCCTTTTAAAAAACAGAATTCTTTTTTAGAGCTTGTTTGACAGCAATGACACTTTATGAGTATTCAATTCTGTCTCAAAAACTAGTGCATGTTCATTAGACATTAAAACTATCGTTACATGAACCTATTTCAATTTTTAAAGTAAATTCATTAAATACTTACAAGGTGTAAAGCCAATTTTCACTTGAAATTTGAAAAGTAAAGCACATGTTCCAACGGTGGCTATAGAGAAATTGTAACCAAGTTTTGGGCCGGGCCTGAACTAAAAATTTCTAGAAAAAATGCTGTCACTCCGTGTATTAATTGTTTCAAATGGGCGATTAGAAAATCCGGTCAACATGAACCGGTATTTAAATAAGAAAAAAGTTACAATGGTACTCAATTTTATTAAATGTAAATAAAAATATAATAAGATAAACAATAAAAAATGAAAAATATGATACATGGCATCCATGGGTCGAACCAAAGAATTAATTCCATCAATAACCCATCAAGTTTGTTTTGAGTTCACAAAATTTAATCAGTTTGCTAAACACAGTTTCAGGTCACAGAAACTCACCTGCTTCAATGAATGGGTGAACAAAACTCTCATCTAACTCTTTAGCCCATAATTCGGCAGAAAGCCAAAACTCATCATCTTTTTAGGGACCGTTTGGCATGAAAGACATTCTACTAGTGTCTCATGAATCTGTCAAAAAAATTGAAGCATATTCATCAGAAACTAACTTCAATTTTTTTTATGAACGTGTGCTATTCATGAGTAACTGATTTTGAGGTAGATTCATGATAGACTCTGGTAAACTCTCTAACACCAAAAATTACACCACACACCAACCATTACGGGACCACAGTAGCTCACCGTTAGTATGTCGAATTTCTTGGTAATATTAAAATATTATGAATGGACCTGCCGAGGTGCATGCGTTTGGTAGAGTGGGACCATCATCCCACACAGGCTAATTAGCTAATTTAATTTCATTCGTACACCAAGGTTGTCCCATCAACATCATCTCCACATTCATTTCACACGCGACACAAAGTTGGATGAAGAAAGCTTTATATATATATATATATATATATAAAAGATTTTAAGTGGTCAAGTTTTCATGGCATAGCAACAACATACTTTAAATATGAAATATTTCCATCTCATTGCCTTAATTTCACAGAATTGAAGCCCAAGCGAGATCTAGACACAGAAGTTGCTACAATTGATTAAATCATAGTAGGTTTGTTCAAACAAAATATTGCGTAAAAGTGCTCCTTGATAAAAACCCGTCTTCACAGAAGAACAAAAGAAAGAGAGCAGCAAACACAAAAAGGAAGGGAAGGGAACTCAAAGCACCCTCCTGACTACATCTTCTTATAGAACTCGATGACCCAAGAATTGTAGACACAGCAGATGGGCTTGATTCCGGCGAACCCACCAGCCTTTGCCAGTTCTTCGAACTCCTTCAGCGTCTTCTCCTTCCCACCAGAGTTGTGTGCCAACATGATCATGTCCACCTGATAAACGCAAGCACTCGCGTAACTGCGGTCAATGCCCTCCGGCAAGATCGCCTCAACCGCGACCGCCTTGCCGTCTTCCGGCAACGCCTTGCAGCAGTTCTTCAACAGCTTCACACAGTACTCATCCCCCCAGTTATGAAGGATCAACTGCACGACATCAATTAGCAGAACTTAGTCTCCTCATTAATTTCATTTCTCCCATTGATGATAAGAGGAACAAACCTTCAAGAAGATAGCTTCTGCAGTAGGAACACCAGCAAACATATCACCACCAACGTGCTCTACACCTGCAGCAACAGCATCATAATTCATCAGATGCCCAATATGAATAAGAACAAGGCGAAAATTTTGGGGTATCAATTGTCCGGCTTAATTACCAGGAAACTTTCCTGGGGAGCGTCGTCTATGACGTGAGGCAGGTCGAAATTGATGCCCTTGATGTGGGTGTACTTGGCGACGATGAGGCTGAGGATGGCTCCAATGCCACCGCCAACGTCGACGAGGGAGTGCAGCCCCTGAAAGCCGGTGTAGGTTTCAAGGATCTTCTTCATAGTGAGGGTGGAGTGGTTGGACATCCCCTGGTTGAACACCCGGTTGAAGCAGGGGTCGGTGTCGTGGTAGTCGAAGGCGGTCATGCCATAGGCACGGTTGAAGGGGATGCCACCCTCCAGCAGCGCATCCTTGAGGTAGTACCAGCTCTCCATCATCACCGTGTCTTGATTCATTAGTGCCAGTGCAGCCATGGACACCGTCTTGGTTCCGGACCAAGAACTTGCACACCGGAGCTAGGCCGTATCGTCTGGTTTGACCATGTAGCTACTTAAGAAATTAAAGTTCTAATGCCTATTTTAAAAAATAGCACTGCCCCCGCCCTCCTGGCTATGCCCTTTTGTTTTTAGTCTTATTAGGATTTAGGGGAGGAGTGCATTGAGATGTTACATTGACCGACTCCAAAATTTAAATGCAAGTCCTTACTGGGCAGTTAACCATAGTTGACCAAGCGAGATTAAACTAATAGTGGTCTTACAACTTGAACTTTTGAGTCGAGATTTTAAAAATAAGTTTGAGTCAAGCTCTCGTTGTGCAGCCCTAGCTTTACCTCTCAAGAGTCAAACACCTCAAAAGAAACGAGGTAAAAATGTCAATGTGAGTAGGAAAGATAGAAAGTTTCCACCATCAGATCTCTGTGGATTTTCGTTTCTTACCTTACTACGTGGAAAAGGTGTCAAAGCATGGAAAAAGTCAATCGTGGGGAGAAACTGCAAAGCTAAGGCAGAACCAATTGACTGTTCCTGTCTAATAATCGATGCTTCCTCTTTGCCAAACGCAAGCTGTGAAAAAAATGCAAACAAAGTCACCATTCTTTTAATTCTTTGTCAATAAATGCGGGGGAGTTGCCCATAGCCGGTCAGCTTGAATGGTACGCTGGTACATGAGAATTAGAATTAGGCAGAGCAGCCGCTAGTTTCGGTGGCTTCTCTCCCGTCCCTTGGAAAAATAAAAACCGGCAATTAGCCTCAAGACTTTCACCACTCATAAACTTACTATGACACTGTTTGTGATTGAGGATATTTTCCTAGGCATGCCTAAAAAAACTATCTCCGGTTCAACTTGGGAGTGCTTTAGAAGAAAGCACTGCCCCTGCCCTCCTGGCTATGCCGCTTTTTTTCTTTCCACTTATTATGATTTAGAAGAGGAGTGCATTAAGATGACTCCAAGGTTCGAATACAAGTCCCTTGAAAAGCACCCCAAACTAATAGAGGTCTTACAACTTGACCTTTTTGAGTCAAGTTTTTAAGAACAAGTTTGAATCAAGCTCTCGTTGTGCAGCCCTAGCTTTACCTCTGAGGACTCAAAATAGAAACGGGGTAAAAATGTCCATGTGAGTAGGAAATATAGGAAAGTTTTCACCATTGGATGAAAAGTCTCTCGTGGGAGAAACTGCAAAGCTAAGGCAGAAACCGCGGTAGTAGTTTCCCGCCCACTTTGAAAAACGAAAAACGGCAATTAGCCCTCAAGACTTTCACCACAGAGAAACTTGCTAAGACACTGATTCATGCCGTTTGCCCTGTTTGCTGGATTCAGTAGGGAAACGTCTGTTTCCAATCTTTTTGCTTCGTTGGATAGCCGAGAAAGGGAAGCGAGAAGGGTGGGGAGTCGTTACCTGCGGACTTTGCCGTCATCGTCGGTGTAGGTGGAGGCGGTGAGGACGGAGTGACCGGCCAGGAGACGGAGCATGCGGTCGAGCATGACGGGGGCGTCGGGGTTGGTGGTCGGCAGCTGCGCGGCGATCTCGGCAGGAGTGAGCTGCGCACCCTCCCCAGCCTTGGCCATGATTTCCAGCAGCTCCAGTTCAATCGCAGCCTTGAGGGTCATGGGGAGTATGGAGGAGCTCACCAACTGCATGCGGAACTGGCAGGCCTCCTCCTCCGTCATCGCCTTTCCCACCTCTGCCTGCGAATCCATGGGCCAAACACTGCAGACAAAGAGAGGGAGACAAAGAGAGGGAGAGAGGGAGGCAAAGAGGAGAGCTTAGGGGAGAAAAGACCGGCTGTGTGGTGGGGTGGTCGCAGGTCTCCGCTGTGTTATAAGGTGCGTCGAAATCAACTCCGACGGTGGGTAAAGTTTGTTTTCTGTGTTTAATGTTGTAGGGGAAAACCATACAGGAGAATAAACACGGGGTATAATTTTCTGTGTTTAATGTTTTAGGGGAAAACGGTACGAATCAAACAGGAAAAAATTTATTTGATGTAAGTAATTTTCTTCTGCATCAAACGGAGCCTTAATCCTCATACTTAGAGAGAAAGAGAGCACAGTATTTTTCCTATGCATCAAACGGAGCCTTAATCCCCTATCTACCTTAATCCCCTATCTACTTAGGAAGAGAGAAAGGGAGAGAGAGAATTTCTTAGCTGGAACTGAGCTTGGCATCTGGTCTGGCCAGGTTGGCTTGGCCTGATAAAAATGTCCAGTTTCATATGCTGAATTTAGAAACCAACTTGCTCCAAAAAAAAGTGAGTTCTTCATTCTAACGAACCACCAGCAACAAGCTGCAATGGACATCAAATGACAGTTTTCAGAAAAATGGTACTTTCAAACATTTGCTTTAAAGGAAAAATACAATCAAGTCTTCCAAATATAATAGTTAAAGCAGCAACATTTTGGTGCAGCATGGCAGTTCCAGTTCATCAGTGCTGATTACTGAACCGGAAAATTTAGCGGATCAGTTGAATCGGTCATATTTTATTTTAAAAATAAATAAAGAAGACATGAACATAGTAGTTGAATGAACTTCAATATTAGTTAAGATAATAATAATAACGGCACAGTGCATGATAATTATCACATCCTTCGGTTGGCCGGTAAATTTAACTGCCCTTTAAGGTTCATAATTTCGGTAGCTGTCCAATGGACAAAATAGTCGGCAAACTTCCACCTTGGAAAATTAATGTAGCTTAAACCACTTCACTTTTTCCGTTAATTCAGAAAAATGCGATTAGGGTTTAGCGATCTTCCTAAGATGCACATGAAACTTTTGGTAACCAGAAACCAAAAATCATGCATTCGGATGTTTGGCAACAGTGACACTGTCTGTCCTAAAATTTTAGGACCATTCATGAGAATCAACTCAATTTTTGGGCTAGACACATGAAACAATATATCATAAACAGGGTCTGTTTTATTCTATGAATCAACTCAGAATTTTATGTCTTTGGGTCGCTGTATCTGATATCCAAGGCTACCAAACACATAAAATATTCAAATAATAACTGAAGCATTTTCTTTCCCACAACAGGGTATGCGAAACACCCTATAAATTAGATGCGGATACTGAACGTTAACATGAGGTCTTTATTTTTCAGATTGAAAGAATGCGCCAATATCAAAAAAATGTGGCCCACATGAAGCGGGAAACATTACAATATTAGGGCCCGTTTGATTGTCGGGTGAAATTTAACGTGGTAAATTTACCATGGTAAATTTTTCTGGAAAAATTTACAGGATGAAATTTTTCCTTCTTCCAATCTGAGGCCCTGTTTGATGCACAAGAAGAATTTAACGCGGTAAATTTAACCCTGTTTGATGCACAAGAACAATTTAACGTGGTAAATATTGTTTTTTTTTTCTTTTCTCGTCCCCAATGATTTTATTGCAACCACTAAAGCAGTTGATCGGCGTGATATAGATTTTATTGCAACCACCATATCAGTATCAGACAAATTTTTAATTGTAAAAATCAATTTGGTCATCTTCCTCTCCTCCCCCTTATTAAACTGCTCTTTTTCATATTGTAGCCTTATGCCCAACAATGAATGCCTTCGTTCCTTTCATGGAATTCCAATAGCCAACATCTCTGCAAAACATTTTATCAAACACTTTGTGCACGACCCAAGTAGCCCCACATTTCCCATACAAATTGATCAGAGAAGAAGCCACATACACATCCTAATGAACACCCAACTTCGCAATCCAACAATAATGCTTTTGCCCAACAATAATGTCTACAACATCAGTCGAAACATAAACCAACTTTAATTTGCTGAAACTGACCCTTTAGGCATTTCATCAAACTAGTGTTCTGCACTTCCGACTTCATCACAAGCGGCATAACTCCCATCCACCATTGAGGCTGCCGTTCAGCAATTCCCCGCTCCCTCCTCATCCTGTTTCCTCTCCACAACTTCCCCCTCCTCATCCTGTTTTCTCTCCACAACTTCCCCAACCAACTGCTCCCCACATCCCGTCCTCTGCCTCGCCTGCTCCGAATCCGGGTGCCACAGCTGGTTGCAACATAAACTGTGGAACAGAGCCTCCCATCTCCGGTTCTGGCCTCCAATTCCCTCTTCGTCTCCCATCTCCGGTTCTGGCCTCCTCTTTCATCGCAAGCTCCTTTACCTCGAGAGCCTACGGGTTAACTCCTCGACGGCCATTGCGAAGAACCCCAATCTCTGCACCGTCGAGTCTTGCTTCCCATGGCCTCATCTCCGGAAAGCCCTAACCCGATGCCCGCGAGGGAGCTCGTCGACTGCGGAGGAAGCTCCTCAGCTGCCGCCCACCATTGACAGCGCCTCTCTCAACCCCATAACCTCTGGACTCAGTTGCTGAGGATGCATGGGAGGCTTGGTGGGGAAGAAAGGCCTTCTGCTGGAAATGACTCGGCCCGAGGAGGGGAGCTGCGACGATGGAGCAGCGATGGTGAAAGCGGCACAGCAGGGTGAGCGATGGTGAGAGCAGAAGTCGAGCGGGGTGAGCGACGGTGATAAGTGAGAATGCGAAGGAGGAAGAGAGCGGGGTGAAATTTCACCAGCTCGAAAGTCCGAGCTGAGAGCTCGGACTTTAGAGCGGGTGAAATTTCACCCGCTCCCTTTTCCGTTGAGCGGGTGAAATTTCACCCTGTTTGTTGGGTTTTCAATCGGGCGGGTGAAATTGCCCGTACAGATTTTTCCCTCTCCACAAGATTTCACCCGCCCATCAATCGGGCCCTTATATAAGCCTACAAAATAGTCAGCATCAAGTGGCAATTTCCAATGGGCACAAGCATCACAACGGTTTGGTAATTTAGAATTCAAGCACCTGCCAAGCTGCCTAGCACTTGCTAGGCAGAGAACATGTAGCTTATATAAGGGAAAGAAAGATTCGAATTACTTGTGGATCACCTACCAAGGATAGGTCATCAGGGCCTTTCTTTGAACAACTAATAAAAGAGACACTCGGCCCAAATGAAACTTTCTAGAGGTCGTATTAGTTCATTTGTAGAGTAACCAACGGCTGTCGGTATATTGGACTAAAGTCTTTTACTATTCCCCGAGTATAAATTGGCCCATTACTTAGTTAGACTGAAGTCCTTCAGTTGAACTTAGGTCAATGGCTTAATGCGTAATCATATTTTTGATACAAATTGAGATCATATATCTTAGTTAGACTTTTAAAGACATCTTTTGTTTTGTTCGGTAAGAAGAGCATTATGTTCTTGAAATATTAACTTGTTTCTAAAGTTCATGTTCGAAAGGTACCATGCTATTATTTCGAAAAACATGGTGTAATTTTGTCTATATTTGATTACTAGATCTAAAACCACCCTTCACAATCATGCTATGCTTCTTGCTTGAAACATGTATTAAACACAATATTCTTCTTATCAATCATTACCCTCTTAACGTCTAACAGGGCAAGTAGAAAAAGTCTTTCTCCTTATTAAAAGCAAAAATGATCACATTTTCCTTCCGTTTGTACGCAAATCCGTTTTATTTTTAAGATTAAATAACATGTTGTAAATTTTCTCCTCGAATTCAATCACTTGTATTCGGATTTGAATCGAATGCCATATCATATTTGCAGCTGTTGGCTTCCTTCTACCTGAGCATAACAATATGTGTGACCACTTACGAACAAACTAATACCTGTTTTGACAAACAAGATGATGTTAGTTGTTCATGGTTGCTAGCTCAGCTATGCTATAAGCATGCAACTTTTTGGAAAATAAAATAAAATGATAAGTGGGGAAAGCCCTCAAAGAGGGAAGGATATCTTTTTATTGGAATCGGCATGTTGTCAGCTGAATGTTATTGGTCCACAACGAGCAAATGGAACAAGCATCTTCCTTTTCTTTTCTATCTTCAAGTAATGGATTCCAATCTTTTTTCTAATGCATCATTCCTCTTATCTATATAGAAAGCTGGGAGATTCAAGAGTTCATAGCGGTTAATGCCTTGATCGTTTTCATTTGCCTGCAGACGAAGCTGCACCGTTGAACCTGCTTCAGTTAATTCAACAACAGTATTTTGCATGAAAAGAATCTCATTGTCCAAGCTAGAGCTGATGCTTCCACTGAAGGGACATTCACTCACCTGACCAGCTATACTAAGCCCCTTAGGATAGTACTCGAGTAAGTTGATCGCTAATTTGTTATAATGCATAAGGGGATGCATATTTGTTTTAGGTAGAAAAACATTTATTTGCTCCACATATTAGATTTTGGGCTTGTAAATAGTTGAGATTGGACCAGGGCTGGCATTAGATTTAAGTTATGACGATCTCTTTCAGCTTCCCCTACAAAAGTAAATTCAAAATCTTGCCCAAATGCTTGCATTTGACTAATTGAAATTGATATAGGGCTTATTTTTTAATCAAAATCATCTGCATAGGTTGTTGACACTTTGTTTATACTCGCATTCCAATTTTTTTTATCCTACATTTTTATTTCAGATACATACTCCTTTTTAAAAACATAATTGTTTTTTAGAGCTTGTTTGGCAGCAAAGACACTCTATGAGTGTCCAATTCTGTCTCAATTAGGGCAGGTTAAAACTATTGTTACATGAAGATGTTTCAATTTTTAAAGTAGATTCATGAAATACTCACGAGGTGTTCTTGCTACCAAACTATCGCTTAAAGTCAGTTTTCAATTTGAAAAATAAAGCACATGTTTCAACAGAGGCTGGAGGGAAATTGTAACCAAGTTTTGGGTCTGGCCTGAACTAAAAAGTTCTAGAAATATTGCTATTTTGTTTTAAATGGGCGATTAGGAAATCCGATTTTGACTGGAACCGACCAGAGGAACCGGTTTTTAAATAAGTAAAAAATTAAAAAGGTACTCAAGTTTATTAAATGTAAATAAAAATCAATAAGATAAACAATAGAAATTGAAAAATATGATACATGGCATCCATGGGTTGACCAAAGAATTAATTCGATTAATACCCCATCAATTTTGATTTGAGCTCACGAAATTTGATAAGTTTGCCAAACACGGTTTCAAGCCACAGAAACTCACCCGTCCCAAGAAATGGGGAAGACCCACCATTTAGCAAAAGCCAAAAATTTCTATCTCTTTAATTCATCATTCAACAGACAGCCAAAACTCCTTATCCTTATACGAACTGTTTAGCAAGGAGGACATTCTGCTAGTGCCGCATGAATCTGCCAAAAAAAATGATGCATATTCATGAGAAACTACCTTCAATGTTCCATGAATCTATTTTATTTTTGAAATAGATTGATGAAATACTCTCATAATGTCTCCAACCCCAAATGCCTTCAATATCCCGTTGTGCTGCTCTCATGGTGCTTGAACCTATGCATTTATAACTTTTTTACAACACAAAAGGTTAACACCTACTCACCGGTTCGTATGTTGAATTTCTTGGTAAGATTAAAATATTACAATAGTGAATGGACCTGCCGAAGTGCATGTGTTTGGTAGAGTGGTTCTTCATGTGGTGACGTGGGCAATCATCCTGCATGCCCATTAGCCCGCACAGGCATTTTAAGGTCGCTTTCTAATTTAATCTCATTCGTCCGCCAAGGTTGACCCATCAACATCATCTACACTCTTGGGGTGGCTCAATAATTAAGCTGATTTCACACGCTACACAAAGTTGGAGCCAAAAACTTTATATATATATTTAAGTGGTCAAGTTTTCATGGCATAGCAACAACATATTTAAGTTCGAATTGTTTCCATCTAATTGCCTTAATTTCACAAAATTGAAGCTCAAGCGAGATCTAGACACAGAACTTGCTAAAATTGATTATGATTAAATCACAGTAGCTTTTATTATGTTTTGGGCCCTTGTTTATTGCATAGAAGTGCTACTCTTAACTTCAATTTCTGATAAAAATCCATCTCGAGAAAAGAAAGAGAGCAGCAAACACAAAAGGCAAGGGAAGGGAACTCAAAGACACCCCCCTTCCTGACTACATCTTCTTATAGAACTCCATAACCCAAGAACCGTAGACGCAGCAGATGGGCCTGATTCCGGCGAACCCACCAGCTTTTGCCAGTTCTTCGAACTCCTTCAGCGTCCTCTCCTTCCCACCAGGGTTGGTCACCAACATGATCATGTCCACCTGATAAACGCAAGCACTCGCGTAACTGTGGTCAATGCCCTCCGGCAAGATCGCCTCAACCACGACCACCTTGCCGTCTTCCGGCAGTGCCTTGCAGCAGTTCTTCAACAGCTTCACACAGTGCTCATCCCCCCAGTCATGAAGGATCAACTGCACAACATCAATTACCAGTACTCAGTCTCCTAATCAACACTACACACAAACAAGGCATATAATTTAATATCTCCCATCGATGATAAGAGGAACAAACCTTCAATAAGATAGCTTCTGCAGTAGGAACACTAGCGAACATATCACCACCGACGTGCTCCACACCTTTAGCAACAACATCGTAATTCATCAGATGCCCAATATGAATAAGAACAAGGCGAACTTTTTTGGAGTAACAATTGTCTGGCTTAATTACCAGGAAACTGGGGAGCGTCGTCTATGACATGAGGCAAGTCGAAGTTGATGCCCTTGATGTGAGGGAACTTGGCGACGATGAGGCTGAGGATGGCTCCAATGCCACCGCCAACGTCGACGAGGGAGTGCAGCCCCCGGAAGCCGGTGTAGGTTTCCAGGATCTTCTTCATAGTGAGGGTGGAGTGGTTGGACATCCCCTGGTTGAAGACCCGGTTGAAGCGGGGGTCGGTGCCGGGGTAGTCGAAGGCGGTCATGCCGTGGGCGCGGTTGAAAGGGATGCCGCCCTCTAGCACCGCATCCTTGAGGTAGTACCAGCTCTCCATCGTTACCTTGTCTTGGTTCACTAGGGACAGTGCAGCCGTGGACACACCGTCCTGGTTCCGGACCAAGAACTTGCACACTGGAGCTAAGCCGTATCGTCTGGTTTCACCATGCATCTAATTAGCCACTTAAGAAATTAATGTTTTAATGCCCTTTTGCTTTTAGACTTATTACGATTTAAAGAAGAAGTGTATTGAGACGTGATATGGACAGATTTGAATACAAGTCCGTTAAAAGGCACCTTACGGGACAGTCAACAATAGTTGAGCCAAGGGAGATGCTTAAACTTTTGAGTCCAGTTTTCTTTCAAGAGTCAAACACTTCAAAAAAAACGGAGTAAAAATGTCAATGTGAGTAGGAAATATAGGAAGGTATCCGCCATTAGATCTGTGTGGATTTTCGTTTCTTACCTTAGGATTGGAAAAGGTGTCAAAGCATGGGAAAAGTCAATCGTGAGAGAAACTTAAAAGCTAAGGCAGAACCAATTGACTGTTCGTGTCTAATAGTCGATGCTAAGAAAATGCAAACAAAGTCACCATCCTTTCAATTCTTTGTCAATATATAGGGGGAGTTGCCCATGATTGGTACGCTGTGGACAGCGTACAAACAGTGGCACATGAGAGAACTACCTCTAATTTCGGTGGCTTCTCTGCCGTCCACTTGGAAAAATAAAAACCGGCAATTGGCCTCAAGGCTTTCACCACTCAGAAACTTGCTAAGGCACTGTTTGTAATTGAGGATATTTTCCTACGGATGCCTAGTAAAATTTTCTCAGGTTCAACTTAAGAGTGCTTTAGAATTTGGAAGAGAAAGCAGGGTCCCATTGAACCCCCGAACAACTCCTTGTTGTTGGTAGATTCATCGAACTGGAAACCGATCTGATCTCTCATTGTTTTGTTATTTAATTCGTACCTACGGCGCTGCCATCGGAGTCCAAATTCCACGAACACAAAAGCACAATTGATTCATGCCGTTTCTCTTGTGCGCTTGCTGGATTCAGTAGCGAAACGTCTGTTTCCAATCTTTTTGGTTCTTTGGATAGCCGAGAAAGGGAAACTACTACCTGAATCCGCATAGAAGTATGGGATTGAGAAATATAAAAGATTCCATTCTCATAGGAAAATAAGCATATTTTCCTCCAAACGTTTTAGTTCGTGATCGAATAACACCCGTCTGGAAACAACAAGCAACTTCGAAATAAAATTTTCACGTACAGGAAATTCATTCCTGAAGTAAAGTTCTACTTAACTCATAAGCCAAAACCACGGCCTTTTGGTACCATTTCTAGCGGTAGCCACATTGTGATTGCTTTTAAACGAGAATCTTAAATATTTATTTTTGGTACTCACATTGTGTTTTTTATTTTTAAATAAGAATCTTAAATATTATATATAAGTATTTTTAAACAAATGTCCGTCCAACGAACTTTTCTAGCTCAGTTATTATAAGGTGGCTGTTTCAAAGCAACGCCGAGAAAAGGCGAATGCCGAGAAAAGGCGAACTAAGGAAAAAAAAATGAAACCCGGGAAAATCAAGAAGTGAAGTGAGAAGGTTGGGAAGTCGTTACCTCCGGACTTTTCCGTCATCGTCTGTGTAGGTGGAGGCGGTGAGGACGGAGTGGCATGCAAGGAGACGGAGCATGCGGTCGAGCATGATGGGGGCGTCGGGGTTGGAAGTGGGCAGCTGGGCGGCGATCTCGGCAGGAGTGAGCTGCGCACCCTCCCCAGCCGTGGCCATGATTTCCAGCAGCTCCAGTTCAAGCGCAGCCTTGAGGGTCATGGGGAGTATGGAGGAGCTCACCAGCTGCATGGCGAACTCGCAGGCCTCCTCCTCCGTCATCGCCTTCCCCACCTCCGCCTGCGAACCCATGGACCAAACACTGCAGACAGAGAGAGGGAGGCAAAGAGGAGAGCTTAGGGAAGAAAGACCGGCTGTGTGGTGGTGGGGTGGTCGCAGGGCTCCTTTGTGTTATAAGGCTCGTCGAAACCAACTCCCACGGTTGGTGATTATTTTTTTCCTTAGGCAACGTTTGATGCACATAACCCTAAAACACTGTACGAACAAGGGGAAATTTATTTGATGCACAGTATTTTTCCTGTGCATCAAACGGACTCTTAAACCCCCCACCCACTTAGAGAGAGAAAATTTCTTAGTTGGGGCGAGGTCATCAGGTCGGACCAAGTTGGCCCAGCTTGATAAAAATGTCCATTTCTTAGTTTGTTAACACTATGAGGCCTGAGACCCGGCACATTAATAATCGGGCTAGGCCGGGCTGATGAAATATTGGGTCTCGGGTTTGAGTTTGTGCTCAAGACCCAGCCCGACCCGTAATGTTACCGTTTGGCAACAGTAACAATTACATTATCTCTCGTAAAAACTAGATCCATTCATGAGAATGAACTCAATTTTTCTGGCTACAACAATAAATCCTCAAGCAGTTCCTCCCAACATTTCGTTTTGGCTTGAATCTCATATCTTTGTGGATAGATCTTAGATCATCATATCCCAGGTTCAACCCCTAACCCCTTTCCTTGACCTTAGATATGAGGTTTTGCGTGCATAATGAGGATCTCAAATCCTTGGTTTTCAACTATGATGAAATCCATAGCTAATTTTATGTCTGTGGGTCGGGGTTTCTGATATCCAACGCTACCAAACACATAAAAGATTTAAATAATAACTGTAGCATTTTCTTTACCACACCCGGGCCATGCTAAGGGTTGATGACCTGCACTACTGGCTGTACCTAAGCCTTGTTCTCTCCACCCCGCTCGCTGCACAATGTGCCCTGCGCCAAGCAGCCTCTATCGGCATCCTCGTCAAAGGTTGACATCACCACGAGTCACAGGCACATGTTAAGGCCATTGCCTTCGACAAAACCAGCACCTTCTGCGTGTGGCAAATTTTCCGTCTCCTTCTTCTACCCCAATTCCCCTGTTGTGACCGGGGAGAAGTTGCTGTAGTGGTAGGTGTCTTTTCTCTCTCTCTCTCTTGATATATATATATAATTGAACAGTGATTCTAGTTTTTTAGAATCACTCGGCCTTTAACTAACATTGTTCAACTCCGTATAATGATAGTTATAAGAAAAACTAGATGAATATTTTTATTATCTAATATTAGTTCAAATATCTTTTTTTTCTCAACCATCTATTTTTTATTCATATGGATAGCTTAAAATAGATAGTTGAGAGAAAAACAGTGGAAAAATGTGTCACCAAATATAAGTGACCAAAGATACCCATAATCTTTTTCTTCAAATTTTTTTCTTAACCACCCATCATGATATGTCACATTCTTCGGTTGGCAGGTAAATTTAATAGCCCTATAAGGTTCATAATTTGGGTAACTGTTCATGGACAAAATAGTAGGTGAAACTTCCACCTTGGAAAATTGATGTAACTTAAACCACTTGACCTTTTCTGGTAATTCAGAAAAATGCGATTAGGGTTTAGTAATCTTCCTAAAATGCACATCAAACTTTTGGTAACCAGAAACCAAAATCATACATTCAGATGTTTGGCAATAGTGACACCGTCTGTCCTCAAATTTTAGGTCGATTCATGAGAATCAACTCAATTTTTAGGCTAGATACATGAAACAATATATAATACCATGCAGTTCTTCCCAACATTTCGTTAGCCTTGGATCTCACATCTTTATGGACAGATTTTGGATCATCAGATCTCAAGTTCAACTCCAAACACCTTTCTTAGACCTCACAGGTTTTGCATGTAGGATGTCAAATCCTTGGTTTAATCTTATGTCCTTGGGTTGCTCTATCTAATATTAGGGCTGGGCGTTGGGCCGGGCCGCCGCCGGGCCAGCTCAGCCCGGCCCGATACAGACTGGGGTCGGGTTGAAAATTTTGTTATTGGGCTCAATTTGAGTGAGCCCAGCCCGGGCCGAGCCCGATTATCACTTCTATAGCCCAGCCCGGCCTGGTCCGACGGCCTGTTAGGTCACTTGCCCGCAGCCCCCTCCCCTAAATCCCTAATCGCATTTTCTTTCCAGTTTCCATCGAGGGAGGCATCGAGGATTCGAGGGAGGCAGAGACAAGAAGAGACTGTGACCGCGTGCCACCGGCTACCAGCCAGTCCGCCACCGCCACGGCGCCACCGTCTCCGCTCCACCATTGGGCCACTCGCCACCGTGATAGTACGAGATTGGAATAACTGGAACTCGACACTGGAAGGGGTTGCTTGTTTATCTTGGGGTTTGGTTTCCTTTTCTTTCCATCAGAAGTTTGATTTCAGTGGCAACTTACGTGCTTTTCTTTTATGCTGGGATTTTCATTATAACCGAGGTTCTGCACTTTGGTTTGAGGTCTGGTGGTTTCTCCTGTAGGTTAGAGTCTCTTCGATCGCTTTGTTGTTGTCGCTTTTCTTTTTTTTAGAAAAAATCGTGCAGTTATTCATCCTGATCGTTTTTTTTTATTCACTTAGTTGGAAAGGGAAAAATTATAGTGGTGATTTCTGCAGTTTTGCCTCTTTTTAGTCTTGGTTAACTCATCAAATTGTAAAGATCATGTGGTTTTTCTAGCCTTCGTTTTTCTCCTGTGCTGTTCCTAAAACTTCACTTTTTTTAAGCTTCACTAAGAATTTCAGTTGTGCAACAGGAGAAATGCCTGTTCAGTTGTTAATATGTATCTGATTGCACTCAAGTCGCCAAAGATGCCAGCGGGAGCCATATTCTTGAGTCCTTTATTTCTTCAAATGTTGATGTGAAGCGGAAGCACAAACTGTACTAGTGCACGTGGCAGTATGCACAAGCACTTAACACCCATTTGATGTACCCATGTAACCATGCTCACATATATCTTTGTGACTGTATTAGAGCATCTTCATGTTTGGCTTCTGAACCATTTTTCAGTGATGGTTTACTCTTTCTGTTCATCACCATTTGGTTTCTCTAATTCTCATCTTGATTTTAGTATGTTGTCAGTTTGAGTGCCTTTTCTCTCTTGTCTAATGAATATTTTTTGGAATGGATGAGTTATGCTCATTTTTTCTTTTCAAGCTGTGATGGTTAGGAGCCTTTATGCCTAATTATATGCAATAAAGTTTTAAATCTTTTTTATTGTAGAACTGTGATCGCAGTTGTATACAGTTCATTTTTTTCTCAGTCCACATATATGTGTAACATTTATTTCTATAACTGATTTTTGGGTTCCCTTAATGTGGAACTTTCCAAGATTAAGCAGTCGTCGACAATGGGGGGAAAGGTAGGATTATTCTGATTCTGGAATAGTGATCATGATGCACAAGTAAACGTGATACTGGTCAGTTTTCGAATTGGTTCATATTGGTACTCTCTGTGGTGCAGTGGTCATTCTTGCAGGTCTGTTTGTTTCATCATTCTAAATTTATTGTGTTTCTCTTTGCTTCGCATGGATGATAAGCTGCCTTTGCTCTTGCGTCTCTTTTGCAAGACTTTGAATTACCATCGCTTTCAAATGCACCCTGTAATGAGCTTGATAGACCTAAGTTTGTGCTTCTTGCTGCCATTCGTACTGGCCATCAAATCAAAGGAGAAATTGAGAATGGGTTCCCTTCAACTCTGCGTGAGAAATTGAGAATGAGTTCTGTTCAAATAAAGAATGAGCCGACCAGACAGTTAACCAAACGGACCAAACGGGTTGGGCTGGGCCTGATTGGGGAAGGAACAGGCCCGGTACCCGGCCCGGCCCGATGCCGACCCCTATCTAATATCCAACGCTACCAAACACATAAAATATTATAATGATTACTGAAGCATTTTCCTTCCCATACCAAGGGTCTGCGAAACACCCTATAAATTGAATGCCGATATTGAACGTTTACATAAAGTCTTCATTTTTCAGATTGAAAGAATGCGCCAGTATCAGAAAATTGTCGCCCACATTAAACTAGACGAAGCGAAAACATTAAAATATTATATAAGCCCACAAAACAGTCAGCATGTTGACAAGCCGCACAACGATTTCGTAATTTAGAATTGAAGCGCCTGCCAAGCTTCCTTGTGCGTCTTATATAAGGGAAAGAGAGATCATAATCATGCCATGCTTCTTGCTGCAAGAAGCATGTAATCAAAGACAATATTCCTTCCGTGTGTACGCAAATCCGTGTTTGTCTGACATTATGTCAAATCAAGAAATGTTTCCCTGATATTATGTCAAATCAAGAAATGAACCTTAAACCCACGATCTACAATTTAGAGGGCCTTTTAAGTTTGAATTGTTTCCATCTAATTGCCTTAATTTCACAAAATTGAAGCTCAAGCGAGATCTAGACACAGAACTTGCTACAATTGATTAAATCACAGTAGGTTTTAATATGTTTTGGGCCCTTGTTTAAACAAAGTATCGCATAGAAATGCTCTTCTTAACTTCAATTTCTGATAAAAATCCATCTCCACAAAAGAAAGAGAGCAGCAAAACACAAAAAGCAAAGGAAGGGAACTCAAAGACACCCCCCTAACTAGATCTTCTTATAGAACTCGATGACCCAAGAATTGTAGACGTAGCAGATGGGCTTGATTCCGCCGAACCCACCAGCCTTTGCCAGTTCTTCGAACTCCTTCAGCGCCCTCTCCTTCCCACCAGGGTTGTGCGCCAACATGATCATGTCCATCTGATAAACGCAAGCACTTGCGTAACTGTGGTCAATGCCCTCCGGCAAGATCGCCTCAACCACGACCACCTTACCGTCTTCCGGCAGCGCCTTGCAGCAGTTCTTCAACAACTTCACGCAGTATTCATCCCCCCAGTCATGAAGGATCCACTGCACAACATCAGTTAACAGTACTCAGTCTCCTCATCAACACTACACACAAACAAGGCATGTAATTTAATTTCTGCCATCGATGATAAGAGGAACAAACCTTCATGAAGATAGCTTCTGCAGTAGGAACACTAGCGAACATATCACCACCAACGTGCTCCACACCTGCAGCAACAGCATCATAATTCATCAGATGCCCAATATGAATAAGAACAAGGCGGAAATTTTGGAGTAACAATTGTCCGGCTTAATTACCGGGAAACTGGGGAGCGTCGTCTATGACATGAGGCAAGTCGAAGTTGATGCCCTTTATGTGGGGGTACTTGGCGACGATGAGGCTGAGGATGGCTCCAATGCCGCCGCCAACGTCGACGAGGGAGTGCGGCCCTTGGAAGCCGGTGTAGTTCTCGAGGATCTTCTTCATAGTGAGGGTGGAGTGATTGAACATGCCCAAGTTGAAGACCCGGTTGAAGCGGGGGTCGGTGCCCTGGTAGTCGAAGGCGGTCATGCCGTAGGCGCGGTTGAAGGGGATGCCGCCCTCCAGCACCGCATCCTTGATGTAGTACCAGCTCTCCATCATCACCTTGTCTTGGTTCATTAGGGAAAGTGCGGCCGCTGACACACCGTCCTGGTTCCGGACTAAGAACTTGCACACCGGAGCTAACCCGTATCGCCTCGTTTCACAATGTAGCTAATTAGCCACTTAGGAAATTAAAGTTCTAATGCCTATTTTAAAAAATAGCACTGCCCCGTCCTCCTCGCTATACCCTTTTGCTTTTAGACTAATTACTATTTAGAGGAGAGGAGGAGTGCATTGAGATGTGATATTGACAGACTCCAAGATTTGAATACAAGTCCCTTAAAATATGCACCTTACCAAACAGTCAACAATAATTGAGCCAAGCGAGACTAATGGATGTCTTACAACTTGAACTGTCTTTTGACTAGAGTTTTTAAGAACGAGTTTGAATCAAGCTGTCGTTGTGCAGACCTAGCTTCACCTTTCAGGAGTCAAACACCTCAAAAGGAACGGGGTGAAAATATCCATGTGAATAGGAAACGTAGGAAAGTTTCCACCATCAGATCTTGTGGATTTTCGTTTCTTATCTAACGATGTGGAAAAGGTGTCAAAGCATGGGAAAAGTCAATCGTGGGAGAAACTGCAAGGCTAAGGCAGAACCTAATGACTGTTCGTGTCTAATAATGGACGCAAGCCGTGAAAAAAATGCAAAAGTCACCATTCTTTTAATTCTTTGTCAATAAATGCCAGGAGTTGCCCATAGCCAGCTTGAATGGTACGCTGCCGACAGCGTACTTCATTCAATTGAATTTTGTGTGCGTGTTAATTTTTTTTTTAATGCCAACGTTAGTACATGAAAATTAGAATTAGGGCATGTTTGGTAGGAGGGAAAGAGAGGAATTGAGCCATTCTTCTTTTATTTGGTTGGCTAATTAGAAATGAGAGAAAAAGAGAGAATGGGGCAAAAGGTGTTTGGTTACAAGAAGATGAAAGTAGAAGGAAAAGAAATGAAGGGATTGTTTAGTCATTAGTGTAAATTCATTCCTTTTTAAATTGGACGGATTTAAAATGAAATGAAAGAAAGATAAGTGGAAGAGCTTTTTATTCCCACATTATTCCTCCTTTCCTTTCCTTTTTTTTTTTTAATCTATGTGTTATTTAGTTTTTTTCTATCCAAACAAATTTTTTATTCACTCTTTTCATTCCTTTCCATTTCATCTTTTTATTCCCACACTACCTCTCCTTTTCTTTCCCTCTTTTTTAAATCTATGTGTTATTTAGTCTTTTTTTTTTTCATTTCATTCATTTCCCTTTCCTCTCTATCCAAACAAATTTTTTAATCAACTCTTTTCATTCCTTTCCATTTCATTCGTTTCCTTCTTTTCCCTTTCCATCTCATTCCCTCCATTTCCATCCCTTCCATCTCATTCCCTCCATTTCCATCCCCTCCAATCAAACAAAGCGTTAAGGAGAGCAGCCTCTAATTTCGGTGCCGGCAATTGGCCTCAAGACTTTCACCGCTCAGAAACTTGCCAAGACACTGTTTGTAATTGATTGAGGATATTTTCCTACGGATTCCTAGAAAAATTTTCTCAAGTTCAACTTGGGAATGCTTTAGAATTTCGAAGAGAAAGCAGGGTTCCATTGAACCCCTGAATAACGTCCACCAAATTCCACAAACACGAAAGCACAAGTCCTTCATGCCGTTTACCCTGTGTGATTGCTGGATAGCCGAGAAAAGGAAACTACTACCTTGGTTTGCCTTCCAGAAACCGAATGGAAGTGTGGGATTGGGGAATATACAAAAGCCCATTCTCAACGAAAATAAGCATATTTTCCTCGAAACGTTTTCGTTCGAGATCGAATAACGCCCGTATGGAAACAACAGCAACTTCGAAGTATAATTTCCACGTACGGGAAATTCGTTCCTGAAGTAAAATTCTGATTAACTCAGAAGCCAAAACCAGGGCCTCGAGGTCTGGTACCATCATAAGTTGGCTTTTCCGAAGCAAAGCAATGCATAGAAAAGGCGAAGTGGGGAAAAGACGAAACCCGGGAAAATCAGAGAAGGGAAGCGAGAAGGGTGGGGAGTCGTTACCTGCGGCCTTTGCCGTCATCGTCGGTGTAGGTGGAGGCGGTGAGGACGGCGTGGCAGGTCAGGAGACGCAGCATGCGGTCGAGCATGACAGGGGCGTCGGGGTTGGTGGTGGGCAGCTGGGCGGCGATCTCGGCGGCAGTGAGCTGCGCACCCTCCCCAGCCTTGGCCATGATCTCCAGCAGCTCCAGTTCGATCGCCGCCTTGAGGGTCATGGGGAGTATGGAGGAGCTCGCCAGCTGCAAGGCGAACTCGCAGGCCGTCTCCTCCGTCATCGCGTTCCCCACCTCCGCCTCCGAACCCATGGACGAAACCCCACAGACAAAGAGAGGGAGGGAGGGAGGGAAGCAAAGAGGAGAACTCGGGGGAGAAAAGACGGGCTGTGTGGTGGGGTGCTCGCAGGGCTCCTCTGTGTTATAACTCCGACGGTGGGTCCGCCAGGTGCACTATGATTTCCAATCACTTAATCACCATCTTTTTAAGTTACTCAAATATTTCTCACAATATTAGATATCGGAGTAAACTTTTTGATGGGCCATTATAAATAAAGCACTGAAAATTTACAGCTGCAGTTAGATTACGACATTTTAGAAAAAGTTTAAAAAAAGAACTTGCAAAAGCATCATCCCAAACCACGGGCAAAATATGAAGGTTTTAACTCTGTTGTTGAGTTGATAGGATGTTACAGTGTTGAATAAAATAATTTTCCTACTTATTTAATAAAATCTGCAATTTTGGTAGTTGAGAATAAACTCATAAATTCAATTATAAGAAAGGCTACATGGAAATCCCAACCTAAGTTGGCAGATCTGAGATATTTTTTTGTGGGGTATATGTAATAAATGTGACGATGCCAAAAGGAAAATAGTGCATCCATATTTTAAAAAGCCAACTTAATTGTTCGTTGATGTTTTTAACATCATTTATCTGTCAAAGATAGTCACTAATTTGCATCTTTTTCTCTTTTGACCATATGATTCTTTAAAATAACCTTTGGTGTACGCATAGAGCATCATATGTCCTCGATGAGCGATGTTGTTTATGATGACGATGGTGTTATTATTGTAGAGATTAATTAACTTTTTAAAAATTAAAATAGCACCACATATTTTGAAAATTAAAGATGAACAACAATATATATCTTCCTAGAAAAGGAAATTGAACTGCACGTGTAATCATCTATCTTGTTTGTTTAGCGACCACAATCATGCATAATCATCCTTTTTTCTTACTAAATAGATCTATAGAGTCAGAATGTCAGGAAAAGGAACCTCTGCCATGTTTGTTTCTAGTGCATTGAATCATATTTGTTGGCGGATTCGGCATCGAGAAGTTTCTTTTTTTTTTTTTTTTCCTTCTCAATTAACCACATAATATTTTCCTTGAGGGGAATCCTTGGGTAGCTGTATCTGATATCCAGGGCTACCAGACACATAGAACATTCAAATAATAACTGAAGCATTTTTATTTTTCAGATTGAAAGAATGCGACAGTATCAGAAAAATGTGGCCCACATTAAACTAGATGAAGCAGGGAACATCACAATATTATATAAGCCTACAAAACAGTCAGCAATCAAGTGGCGATTTCCTATGGGCGCAAGCCGCACAACTATTTCGTAATTTAGAATTCAAACACCTGCCAAGCTTCTTCAGAGAACATGCGCCCGTTTGATTGTGGGGTTAAATTTCTTGGGGAGGGTGAAATGTGTATGGACCGGTGAAATTTCAAAGAGAGCGAGTGAAATTTCACCGGCTCGACGTTTTCCTCCAAAACGCCTCATTTCACCCCTCTCATCTTTCCTCCTCCTTCGCATTCATGCCTTCTCATCGTCGCACAGCCGCTCTCACCATCGCCGCTCCGCTAATCCACCTGTTTGCTTTCTCCCTTTCTCTCTTGCTCTTGCTAATGCCTTCCCTTTCTCCCTTTCTCTCTTACCCTAACTTGTTCTTCTCTGGCTTCTCACCTCACCGGCAGAGAAGGGGGATGTAGAGACAAGGCAGCATCCGCCACCGCCACAGTTGCCGCTCCTTCCCCTCTATTAATCTCTGCCCCGTGAGTCTCTCGATATCTCTCACGGCCTGTTCACCCTCTCTCTTCTTTTGATTTGGGCGATTTGGAGTTCTGATTTGGGGGTGAACAGGCTGTAATCGATCTGCATTAAATTCTTCTTTTTTGCTGATTTGGGGGCTTTGCAGTAGTAAATATCATGATGTTGATATAAGTATGCAATTGAATTGGTTTTTACAGAAATTCCCCATCGCCTTCCCTCCAGCTTTGGCTGCCTTGCTGCAAGTCTGCAATTGAAGAGCAGATGCTCTTCCTTTTCGTTTGCAGATCTACGTAAGTGACGCCTGATAGTCATTTGGAACCCTGGCTTTTTCATTGTACTATTCTGTGATGAGTTTGCCTTCCATAGCTATGTAAACTGTCCAAGCAGGCTTGCAGTAGAGATTCTTTAACTGCCACATGCTACTCCACCAACCTTCACACAAATACATCTTTCTGAGCCTTGTCGAAACACTTGGGTTATATGCAGTGGTGGAAACAGTTTTTTTGGCTGAGGATCACATAGTCACCGGCCAGAGTCCTCTATGTTGGGTAGTGGCCTTGAGCCCGATCCCTTTCCCTCTATAACTGCAAAGGAATTAAAACAGGAAATAAATCAAATATTAAAGTTTCCGTTTTAATTCTTACCATAAGTCTTCATGCCATAACCGTAGCTGGGATTTGGGGAAATCCTGAGAGGCGGTCTATAAAGCCCAGCCCCTATTCATCTAACAATAAGGTTGAGAAATCAACTACGCCTCTTAGAAGCAAACCCCCAAAACAATTTCTCTCTTGTTTCTTTCTTCCTCTCTTGCTCACAGGTCTTGCATTTGACACGCTGCTGCTGGTGGACCTACTTCACAGACGCCGTTCCGCTGCTCGAGGTTCAACATTGGTATCAGAGCCATACTTGTCGAATTCCAGTAAGTGAAATTCGATCTTGATCTTTGTGGTGTCTGTGAAGATCATATTAACTGTGTGAGCATGCCAGTCGCCTCTGTATCATGCTGTTTTAAGCACTAGCATCTGAAAATAAATGCATGCTAGGCTATATTGATTTGAAGCATGAGAGCAAGACAGCTCTTCGACTTCAAAATCTAGTAAGTACCTTCGAGCTTTGTTGGTACCTGTGAAGCATACAAAGACTCGTCCTACGCAGGCATGAATATCATCTGTAATAAGTAGGAAGCATACTAGATGATAATATTGATCAAATTAGACATTCATGAAGCATGCTCAAGTTAGAAAGTTTACATAGAGTTATGTTACGCTCTGCTCTATGGCTGTTTTCTTGTACCCCTGTGTCCCAAGGGGACAGATTCTGAAACCATCTCTGGCCTAAGCATGTACAACGTTAAGTTTTTTTTTAACAGTCTTTCAAAACTGTTTTGACTCTCAACAAGGGTCTGGCCAGAACTCGCACAGGAGCAATTTTTTTGAGGAAAGCCCTGAGAACGAAAATAAGAAAGAGATGGGATTACCTCCGTATTGTCCTCTGCGTTTTTTTTTAAGGGGCCTGTGACAAATATCCTTTAAACCGACTCTCTAGTTCCCTCTGTCGCCGCGACAGAGCAAGATCAAAGGGGCAAACTGTTGCCCACGCCGGAAGGGAGAGATCGTCCTCTTCCCGTGAGCACCAACGCGAGGGTTCCTCTCCACCAACCGATCGACGCCGTCAGCCTATATGCAATTCTACATGAAATCTCCTTTCACTTAAGTGACGTCTGGCTTTTTGTGATGCCTGTAATATGCACATAAAAAAAAAAAACATCGTCAATGTCCTTGAGCATGCAAGATTACCAAGATTATGACGATTTGCTGTTCTAGATCTTGGCATTTGAACTTAATCGTAGGCTTTGGAAAAATCACAACCTGTTTACCCTCAACGAGGGGAAGGAAAAACCAAGTCGGGGGTTCTGAGAAAAGGGAATCAGAATCCTCATAGAAATCACCTGCCACCTGAGCGACAGATTGCCGGCTCTACCATGTAGTTGGAGGAGCCTACGTTGTTTCTCTCTTCCGTCGCAGCTGTAGATCCCGTCGCTGCTCCATTTCTGACCGACTCTAAAACCCATAAACTCCTCTGTCACTGCCGGCAGAAACGAAGAGGAGGTTGCCGGTCAATGCACCCAACAGAAAGGGTTCATTAGGTGCAGATGCTCACCAGTCGTCTCCCTCGAGTTGATAACAGACAGACGCGCGCCAGCCATCGTCCTCGCCGCGACCCTAAACCCCAATCTAGTGGGAAAGGGCTTCCTCGCTGCCCGTCGGACAGCCACTCCGGGCATCTTCCTCGCAATAGGAAGCAGAGGACGTCGCTATCCTCACAGCAGCGGCGGTGTTGGTGTGAGCAGTGACGGCGACGGAAGTGTGGCGGGCGAAACCCTAGCGAAGAAAGTTCGAGAGAAGAGAGAGAAATGGTGCAGACAAAATGAGGAAGAAAAACGGTCGGACTGAATTTATACTAAAAAGCAAAAATTACGAAAACTGTCCATCATTTTTGTCTGTTTTCAAAAAAAAAAAAAAAAAAAAACTGTCAAATTTCTTGACAATTAAAGTCTAAAACTTTTGCTAAAAAAAACTTTTTCAAAAAGAAGCTTGCGAAATTTAAATTCAGCAGGAATTTAATACGAAATTGCGTGGTGGTACCCTCCAAGTTCTCATAAATTGCTAAAAGAGGGTTACAGTAAATTGTTTTGCAATTTTGGCGAAAAATAGAGATTTTTATGCATCTATAGTATGGTTGAACGTCATTGAGGTTTGGATCCATGTAGGTTGAACATATTCTAATTGGATTTGAATCTGGATCATCTTTATCTGTTTAAATGCATATTATCTCGAGTGGTGATATCATTATGTGTGGATACATTGGTAAGGTCTGAATCTATAAAATTAGTTGGATTCTTGCTTTAGATCAGATTAAGATCTATATTCGTATGCAGTTTGAATCATGACATATAGTTTGGATATTGGTTAAAAATATCGTTTACATTGATTCAATTATATATTATCATATTTGCCTTTTGGATCCAATAATATTGCAATATTTGTTATCCCTCTATATTCAAATCATTTTAGGGTGCTACTATTAGGGATTTCCTGACATGATATTGCTTCTTGATTATTGTACTTTGCTTGCCATTATAAACTAATTTAGAAATGACTTTAAGAGTGGGAGCCTCTGAACTAGCTAAGACTGAAAAACTCAGTGGAAATAATTTTCATGCATGGAAACGTAGGATCATGTTGGCCTTAACTTTAGAAAGACTGATTTATGTGATCAACAAGCCCTTTCCTAACCATCATGTTAACATTCATGGAAGATGATCTGATCAGAGTGTTTGAAGACTGTCCAACAGCAAAAGATATGTTAGATAGTATTTCATCCAAATTCAACACCACTACTACTATGCATGTTCAATTATTGCTAGAACAGTATACCTCATATAAAATGAAGGAATCAGATAAAGTTGTTGACCATGTTAACAAAATGTTGGTCATGGCTAAGGACGTAGCAGTAGTTGGAAATGTGATATCTGATAACATGCAAATATGCACCATTCTGAATAGTTTACCATCTTCTTGGGATATGGCTGTCACAGCGTTGAGTCTTCAATTTGACACTTTGAATCTAGAGAAACTCCCTATACAATTAGCTATTCAGCAAGAACGTTTGACCAAGAGAAATGATGTAGAACTTATGAATGTTCAAGAAAAACCAACAAATCTTGTGCCTATAAGGTCTAAAGACTTTAAAAAGAAAAACAATGGCAAGTTCAAAGGAAATTTTGCAGGAACTCCAAGAACTCAAGGAACTGTAGTGAAATGCTACAGATGTGGGAAGCCTGGACACATCAAGAAGAACTGCAGGACAAAATTCTCGAACAAGAAAGACAATATGAGTCAGAACAATAAAAACAAAGAAAAAGAACATGAGGACTACAATGAAGAAGTTATTTGTGTTGTGTCAGAGTGCTTGTTTGCAGATGGAGATCTAACTGGTTGGTGGGTTGATTCGAGAGCTACACGTCACATTGCAAAAACAAAAGAAGGCATGATTCGTATGGAAAACCAAAGTTCAGGAATGCAAAAAGTTTATATGGGTAACAACTCATACTGTGATGTAATGGGAGTTGGGACATATCGACTGAATGTTGGGGGTACTAGTGTCATTCTTACTGAAGTCTTGTATGTTCCCTCCATGCGAAGGAATTTAGTGTCAGTCCCTACTTTGACTGGAAAAGGTTTTGAAGTTCGTTTTGTTCCAGGGAAAGTTACAGTGGGAAAACATGGAATGACCATGTTTGACGGAAAATATGTTAAAGAACATGGTATGTTCAAACTCAATGAAATGAATAAATCTTCTGGTTCTGCTTATTTTGATTGTGCGATGAATGTGAGTACAAATCTATGGCACGAAAGATTAGGCCATGTAAGCATCAACAAGATGAAGATTTTAGCACAACAGGGTATTATACCTGACATTAAAGCAAATGATTTCACGAAATGTGAGGTGTGTTTATATGGAAAGATGACAAGAAAACTCTTTCCATCTGAAGTAATTCGGGCCACTGATCTATTGGAAATAATCCACACCGACATTTGTGGACCTTTTAGAGTCCAAACACTTGGTGGAAAGTTATATTTTATAACTTTTATTGATGACTTTTCAAGATTTGGATATATTTATCTAATTAGATATAAGTCAGAAACACTTGAAAAATTCAAGGAATATAAATCTGAAGTCGAGAGACAACTTGGGAAAGACATCAAGGTTATAAGGTCTGATCGAGGAGGTGAATATACATCAAATGAATTCCTCGAACACTGCAAAGACCTTGGAATTAATAGGCAAAGAACAATGCCTAGGACACCGCAGCAAAATGGTGTCGCTGAGAGGTGTAACAGAACCCTCTTGAACATGGTGAGATCCATGTTGGTAGGTGCACAATTACCCAAAGTTTTTTGGGGAGAGGCTGTGTTAACAGCCATGTATACTATTAATCGAGTGTCCTGCAAGGCAGTCCCAACCACTCCTTATGAGAGATGGACTGGTGTGAAACCAGACTTAAGACATTTCAAGAGATGGGGATCTGTAGTACATGTAAAAGTTTTAGATCCAAAAATGGATAAACTGGATAACAGATCAGTAAGATGTGTGTTTATTGGATATCCAAAAGAATCCAAAGGCTACAGATTATATCACTCTACTATGGGTCTCATAAAAGGTAGAGATGTGGAGTTCCTTGAAAAACTAAATAACAATGATAGTAATCCAGTGAAAGATCATAACGATCTACTGGAGGATCTAATTTATTCAGATGATCAGTCTGGCAAAGAACCGACTGGAGTACAGTTTGGTAATGAACCAACTGTGGATCAGTTTGGCAATGAACCAATTGAGCAAGAATTGATTGGAGTACAGTTTGGTAATGAACCAACTGTGGATCAGTTTGGCAATGAACCGACTGGAGATCAGTTTGGTAATGAACCAACTGAGCATGAAATGCCTGGTGTACAGTCTGGTAATGAACCGACTGGGGAACAGTTAGGCAATGAACCAACTGATACAAATAACTTATCAAATCAGACTTTGTTAGGTCGTAAAAGACCTAGGGCTCCACCTTCATATTTGAGTGATTATTATGTATATCTTGCAGAGGAGCTATGCTGTTTAGCAGATATTGACGAAATGTACAATCTGACATATGACGATGTGATAAATTCGCATGAATCATCAGATTGGGTAAACGCTATGGATGAGGAAATTGAATCCATAGAAAAGAATAAAGTCTGGGAATTAGTAGATCTTCCTAATGACAGAAAACCCATTGGATGTAAATGGGTGCTAAGGAAGAAATATAAAGCTGACGGATTAGTCGAAAAATTCAAAGTCAGACTGGTAGCGAAAGGTTTTTCCCAAAAGGAAGGAATTGATTATTCAGAGACTTATTCGTCAATTGCAAAGTTTGCTTCGATCAGAATAATTTTGGCTATTGCGGCTTTCTATGACTTAGATATTTGTCAGATGGATGTAAAGACTGCTTTTCTGAATGGTGAGTTGAAAGAAACTATATATATGACTCAACCATCAGGATATGTCATCAAGGAAAAAGAAGACAAAGTGTACAAGTTGAATAAATCGTTGTATGGACTGAAACAGTCTCCTAGACAATGGTATTTTGCTTTTCACAAAGCAATTACAAAACTTGGGTTCGTTGCAAACCAACTGGATCACTGTGTGTATGTTTGGAAAAGTGGGAGTTTTTTCTATATTCTATCATTATATGTTGATGACATATTACTAACTGGAAATGATAACGACATGATTGTCAAAACGAAGACTTGGCTGAACAAAAACTTCGAAATGAAGGACTTGGGTGAAGCTTCATACATATTAGGAATAAAGATCACTCGAGATAGAGACTCAAGAATTCTGAGTTTGAGCCAAGAACGATATATTGATTATATCTTAAAGAAATTTCGAATGCAAGATTGCGAACCAATCGGAACTCCTATAGCTAAAGGAGCAAATTTAAGCAGGAACGATTGTCCTGGAGAAGAACAACAGAAATTACATGTTCCTTATGCACAGGCTGTTGGTAGTCTAATGTATCTAATGTTGTGTACCAGACCTGACATATGTTTTCCTATCGGTCTGGTAAGTCGTTATCAAAGTAATCCTGGGTGGCCACATTGGCAAGCAGTCAAAAGGATTTTTCAGTATATTAAAGGAACAAAGAGACTAAAATTGTCCTATCAAGCTGATGAGCTGACCATAGTTGGCTATTCATATGCGGATTTTGCAGGATGCAAAGATGATAGTAAGTCTACATCTGGTTATGTATTCCTCTTTGGAGGTGGAGCGATAGCTTGGTCCTGTAAGAAACAGGGATGTGTTATTCAACACACACAAGAAGCAGAATATGTAGCATGTAATGTTGCTACCACATTTGCTGTCTGGATAAATCGGTTCTTAAAAGACTTGAAATTAGATCTTGATCATGAACCAGTTCAACTATATTGTGATAATCAGGCAGCAATATCACTTATGAAAAATGGAGCTGTGAGCTCGAAGAGTAAACATATAATGGTGAAATACCATTATGTTCATGAAATGATTGAAAAAAATGAAATCTCAGTTGAATACATGCCTACCAATGACATGGTAGCAGATCCCCTTACCAAGGGAATTTCATAAGACTTGTTTACCAAGCATGTAGCCCATATGGGGTTGAGATATATTTGAAAAGTTGTGATGGACAAACCAATGATGGAAAACCTCGTAACTTAGAAACAGAAAACCCACATAAAGTGGAAGCAAACTGTCGGTCTCATGGCCAAGTGGGATATGTTGGGTAGTGGCCTTGAGCCCGATCCCTTTCCCTCTATAACTGCAAAGGAGATTCTGCAGTTATGGAATTAAAACAGGAAATAAATCAAATATTAAAGTTTCCGTTTTAATTCTTACCATAAGTCTTCATGCCATAACCGTAGCTGGGATTTGGGGAAATCCTGAGAGGCGGTCTATAAAGCCCAGCCCCTATTCATCTAACAATAAGGTTGAGAAATCAACTGCGCCTCTTAGAAGCAAACCCCCAAAACCAATTTCTCTCTTGTTTCTTTCTTCCTCTCTTGCTCACAGGTCTTGCATTTGACACACTGCTGCTGGTGGACCTACTTCACAGACGCCGTTCCGCTGCTCGAGGTTCAACACTCTATTGGTAACCAAACTAGTCAAATTTCAGCATTTCAATTGTAAGAGTAAGAAATTGAGCTCTGTAAGGACCAGTAAGCTCTCTAGTTTGCACCTTTGGAATGCCATGATATTCACTTTTCAATGCAGTGGAATTGAGCTCAGCAAAATTATGCTGGGGATCCAATTTTATACGTGTTTAGTAGTAAATAAACCTCAACAAGTGATTGAAAGGTTTGCTTTCATTTTTGAGGACGGATTCTGTAACAATGATTGCTGCAAATGGAAATAAACAGTCTCTGGTTTCTTTGCTTATCCTAGTTGCTGCTTTTGTTTATGCATGTCAAGGACGATCAGTGGAATTGAACTCAATTTTTAGAATTGTTGTTTGAAGTGCTCAAGTTAGGAATCATTGTTTGAAGTGCTCTCTTCATTTTTCTACCATGTGCATCAAACAGGATTAAATTTACCATGTTAAATTCTTCCTATATATCAAACATAGTTAAATTTACCACGTTAAATTTTTTTTGAGCATGAAACAAGCCTCAAATTGGAAGATGAAAAATTTCATCCTATAAATTTTTCTGAAAAAATTTATCATAGTAAATTTACCAGATTAAATTCTTTTTGTGCAATCAAATGATGCGTTAAGGAAAAAAAGATCATAATCATGCTATACTTTTAAGTATGTATTAAACACAATATTCCTTTCGTGTGTACGCAAATCCGCCTTTGCCTTGGAAACAACAAATTGGTGTTTGTCTGACATTATGTCAAATCAAAAAATGAACCTTAAACCCACAATCTAAAATTTAGAAGGCCTTTTGAGTTTGAATTGTTTCCTGATTGTCTTAATTTCACAAAATTGAAGCTCAAGCGAGATCTAGACACAGAACTAGCTACAACTGAGTAAATCACAGTAGGTTTTAATATGTTTTGGGCCCTTGTTTAAACAACATATTACATATTGCATAGAAGTGCTCCTTTTAACTTCAATTTCGGATAAAAACCCATCTCCACAAAAGAAACAGAGCAGCAAACACAAAAGGTAAGGTAAGAGAACTCAAAGACACCCCCCTTCCTGACTACATCTTCTTATAGAACTCCATAACCCAAGAACCGTAGACGCAGCAGATGGGCCTGATTCCGGCGAACCCACCAGCCTTTGCCAGTTCTTCGAACTCCTTCAGCGTCCTCTCCTTCCCACCAGGGTTGTGCGCCAACATGATCATGTCCATCTGATAAACGCCCGCACTCCCGTAACTGTGGTCAACGCCCTCCGGCAAGATCGCCTCAACCACGATCACCTTGCCGTCTTCCGCCAGCGCCTTGCAGCAGTTCTTCAACAGCTTCACACAGTGCTCATCCCCCCAGTCATGAAGGATCCACTACACAGCATCAATTAACAGTACTCAGTCTCCTCATCAACACTACACACAAACAACGCATATAATTTAATTTCTCCAACCAATGATAAGAGGAACAAACCTTCATGAAGATAGCTTCTGCAATAGGAACACCAGCAAACATATCACCACCAACGTGCTCCACACCTGCAGCAACAGCATCGTAATTCATCAGATGCCCAATATGAATAAGAACAAGGCGGACATTTTGGAGTAACAATTGTCCGGCTTAATTACCGGGAAACTGGGGAGCGTCGTCTATGACATGAGGCAAGTCGAAGTTGATGCCCTTGATATGGGGGTACTTGGCGACGATGAGGCTGAGGATGGCTCCAATGCCGCCGCCAACGTCGACGAGGGAGTGCAGCCCCTGGAAGCCGGTGTAGGTTTCGAGGATCTTCTTCATAGTGAGGGTGGAGTGGTTGGACATGCCCAAGTTGAAGACCCGGTTGAAGCGGGGGTCGGTGCCGTGGTAGTCGAAGGCGGTCATGCCGTAGGCGCGGTTGAAGGGGACGCCGCCCTCCAGCACCGCATCCTTGAGGTAGTACCAGCTCTCCATCAGCACCTTGTCTTGGTTCATTAGGGACAGTGCTGCCGCGGACACACCGTCCTGGTTCCGAACTAAGAACTTGCACACCGGAGCTAGGCCGTATCGTCTGGTTTCACCATGTAGCTAATTAGCCAGTTACGAAACTAAACTTTCAAACTCTACGTCAAAAGAATTTATTTTCCAGGGGTGGAGCAACATGTGTGCCTGTGTAGGCAACTGCCCACACCCACGGACAAGGGGTGGAGCAACATGTGTACCTGTGTAGGCAACTGCCCACACCCACGGACAATATTTATAGTAATTTTACATTGCCAACAATTTGTTTATTATACACTCGAGTCCCAATGATTTGCATAGTGTCAATTATGGTCCGCCTCTAGCAGAACTAAATGTCCTGGCACCTGGTTTTGTGCCCATCCCTTGTAAAAAATAAAAAGAAGATTTTAGAGTATAAAAAAAAAACGATAACCATGAGCTGTCGAATCACATTTTCTAACACGTAAGTTCCAATATATCCGCATTGATGATCAAGAACAAAGCGAACGGAGCCACCCTTTTCTTATGTCCGCCGCAGCTTGGTAATATATACCCGATCTGTTCTGAGTAAACAAAAAAACTGCTCCGCTTCGCAAGACTCACACAAAGGGTATGAACCAAAACTCCCAGGGTTCTAACGTAAGGCTAGTGGAACGTGGGTCCGGTTCAGTCTCCGTCAACTGGTTGGACCACCGGTGGCTTATCTCCGGCGGCAGGTGGGCTGAAGTGATCGCCTGGCTGTGGCGGAATCATGGCCACACAAACTATTAATTGGGGCCTCCAATATTGTGTGTAAATTATATTGTTCATTTGTTTCGGCGAAATACTTGAACATGCGCTTGATGCCATACATTTTTGTCTCGATCAATAAATTAGCGAAGACTGGGGAAAACGAATTAAGTCCTTTAAAATTAGACAAGGGAAGGGAAAAGGGCGGGCGGGAGTTGTTACCTGCGGACTTTGCCGTCATCGTCGGTGTAGGTGGAGGCGGTGAGGACGGAGTGGCCGGCGAGGAGACGGAGCATGCGGTCGAGCATGAGGGGGGCGTCGGGGTTGGTGGTGGGAAGCTGGGCGGCGATCTCGGCGGGAGTGAGCTGCGCACCCTCCCCAGCCTTGGCCATGATCTCCAGCAGCTCCAGTTCGATCGCCGCCTTGAGGGTCATGGGGAGTATGGAGGAGCTCACCAGCTGCATGGCGAACTCGCAGGCCTCCTCCTCCGTCATCGCCTTCCCCACATCCGCCTGCGAACCCATGGGCCAAACCCCACAGACAAAGAGAGGGAGGCAAAGAGGAAAGCTTAGGGGAGACTCGGGGTGGGTTGGCAGGCCTTTCTGCAACTTATAGAAGTGCGTCCATTAGGTGCACCAACCCCGACTGACGCCCGCCGTCCTTCGGCGGGCACCCATCACTATTTTCCTTTTCTCTTTTGGACCCTTCTGCTCACATCCCACTACACTGCAGAAACAGAGACAGAGAGAGAGAGAGAGAGAGAGAGAGAGGGTTGTTCCTCGAGCTAGTGCGTGGAGGTAGATGGTTGGTAAAGGCGAAGGCGGTTCGTTAATTATACGCCACTTTGATGCTTCACTTTGCTTGCTTTTAATTTGACACGAGTGTTTTGCCTAACAATATATATATATATATATATATATATATATATATATATATATATGTGTGTTAGTAAAAACCAAAGATAACTTTTTTTTGGTTCAAAAACCATTTTAATTGCAATATAAACATCTTAATATATTTATAAAGACCATTTTGATATCAAAAATGTTTTGATACAAGCTGTTTTAATGAAAGATGATATCTTTTTATTTTCATGTCATGGTAGCCGTTCATTTTTTTATTATAAAAACACAATTAAAGTCAAACAAATTATCAATTTAATATATTTTTTGTATCAACTCATTTCATTTTTAAGATCATATTAGTAAGGTTAGATAGATTGCAAACAAAACTTTAAAAATCAAAATCAAAGGGTTTGGTTTTTTTTTACTAACTTATAACTTATATATATATATATGTGATAAAATTCCTTCGAATGACACTTCGTTATTAAAGATTGAAACATCACAGCGGCAGGGAAATCGATATGCTTCTATGTTATACTAAATTTTCTTATATTACATTATAAGGGTGGGGGTTGTATGGTTGGGAGGTGCACAAAGTTGGTACCTAACGACGAAATGAAGAGATTCCAATGAAACAGACAGACGGTTGTTTTCACCATTCGGCTTCTTTCAACACCCCACGCTAGAAAAACTGAGACAACATTTCTCAAGGTCGTTTTTTCTTTAACTTCACACGTAAGGTATCTAAACTTTACGTGCAACCCTTAATCACGGTTGTAAATTTTCATTGATTAAAGCACCGCCACTTCGCTGTAACAGAGTTGGATTAATATATCTTAGAAACGTTATAAGACATGAAATGCACAATTTCGATCACTGGGAAGGAACTTCTAAATTCAGTTGGAAGAAAGGATGCTTTCTTCCTTGTGCTTAGCTACAAAGAAAAAAGCTAAGATGACGGGCATCACTGTATTTAGCCTAATTCTTTTTGACATAGGGATTTTTTGTGGGGCATATGTGACAACAATTTTTCGGCGCCGAAAGAAAGTTTATCCATATTTTGAGCAGTCAACTTAATTGACTTGATCTAACCTTATAGTATAATGATTTATGCGTTATAGAAAGCAACTAGTTTGCTCCTTTTAAGTTTTCCAAATATGATCGTTGAAAATAATTTTTTTGTCTGTTCAGCTTTGGTGCATTATAGTATCTTTTCTAGCAGCCAAAACTTGGGAAGAGTATGAAAAAGGAAAAATGATTCTCATTTTGATTCTTAGGCACAAGGGCAAAGGAGTTCAAAGATGGCGTTCTTGACCGGCGGCCTGATTTGAGGCTCAAATTGTGTCCCGCCCCAATCGTCTTCCTGCGTTGAACAGTATGCTCTCAAGATTAAAGAAAATAAGAAAGAAGACAACTTGGCTGATGGCTCCTTTGTCGGCTGGCACGTGTATCTTCAGCGCTAGAACATCTCGGGTCCATCTCAATGAATGTTCGTTACACAGTG
Source organism: Nymphaea colorata (assembly GCF_008831285.2). Taxonomy (NCBI): domain Eukaryota; kingdom Viridiplantae; phylum Streptophyta; class Magnoliopsida; order Nymphaeales; family Nymphaeaceae; genus Nymphaea; species Nymphaea colorata. Next base: position 13,597,442 of record NC_045147.1, read on the forward strand.
AGGGAGCCAAAAAAAATTTGTTATAAAAATTCTTATTTTTTATGGGGCACAACATATAACATCTATATAAAAATAAAGAAAAATTTTGTTGCTGGGGTGGGCAACTGCCCACGGCAGCGTATCTGTTGCTCCGCTACTGCTTTAACACCTTATTATAGGAAGTCTACTCTCATATTGAAAGATTGTGAAATATATTAAGAAGCTTACAAGGTGGTCGATTAAGCAGCAAATCGTCTTTAGTTCCTATATAGCATTACTCAGGCTGGAACCGCCAAAACGCCAACATTCTTGGGCCTTGCCAACAGATTGAACTGTTGGTATAGAATGCCGTGAACCATGAGCCTTTGTTATCCCTCCCTCGTATAAGGTGCCCCAACACTTAGCTATAAGGTTAGTCACTGTTACAAATTCAGACAACACAACAACAACAGTTATTTTTGGAGCAGATTCATGAACCAATAATAAATTATTGTTGTTTCCAAATGCCTTTGGAAAACATTAATCCGAACCACGTCAAGGATTAATGCAGTCATCTTTTAGGTACAAATGGAGATTAGAATCATGTTATGTTAGTCACCTCACTAATATAAACAACACAAGTGATTCTGTTCTTAGAATACGTGTTTCTAAAACATATGCTTTAACAACACTTTGGGTACCATTATGTCCAGCGTTTGGTTATTAGAACTAGAAATAGCATATCCGATCACATTATATCTATTGAGTAACAGTTACATACTATTCGGTTTGTCCTAATTTTTGGGCTATATTCATGCAACAGTTACATATTGTTTCGTTTGCCAAATGGACTCTTGATTTTCTTCAAATAAGCTGCCTTAGTTAGACGAGTCGGGCACTTGTGAACGTATTACAATATTAAATTGCTATTCTCAGGATCGTTGGGCTTAAAATAGCAATCAATGAACATAGCTGACCTGTTAATTCAGTGGTGTCCTGGATTTCTGTCCAAGCTAGGTGTTTAGATGTTAGCCCAAAAGAGAAGAGCATAGCATAGGTGGTTGGCCTCATGGATGCACAGATGAAATAGGTACGCCGATGAGCCAGACCAGTTGCTACTTACAACTAGGTTAGGTTTGGATCTCATCTCTAGACCTAATTACAAGCAGTTCTGAGCGCACAGTTCAGCCTAAACAGTAAGCCTGGGTGTCGGACCGGGTAGCCGACGGGTACCCGGTATCCAGCCCAACTCTGACCCAGGCTGAGAATCTGAAAAAAAAAAGGGCACCGAGCCGGCCCGAAAAAATTATTGGGCTGACCCGACTAAGCCTCGGTGGGTCTGATAATATTTTTAATTATACTTTATTGATTTTTAGATGTAATTTTAAAATGTCGGGCTGGCCTGATACCCAGGCTTATGAAATAGACCCATGTAAGTTCAAGATTAAAGACCTCGCCTCATCGACACCGTTGAGGAGACTTCCGATGAGAATGGATTCTGTGGTCATGCTTCACTTGTGAGCTTCTGCCAAATGGAGCCACATTTTGATTTGGATCTATCTTGAACTTTACATCTGTACTGCTCTAAAATTTTATGGTTGGATGTAGTACTTGGGATGTTATTGAGTGAAAATGGATAGATGGATGAAAGCAAAGCAAAGGATGGATCAAAGTTTGATGTTGACATAGAGATCTATCTTGATCTATAAAATTTTATGGCTGAATGTTGTACTTGGGATGTTATTGAGTGAAAATGAATAGATGGATGAAAGCAAAGAAAGGATGGATCAAAGTTTGATGTTGACATAGTGCTCATCACCTGTGCTGACAATTTTCCACATAGGCTCACAGAAATTACTCAGCTTATTCACATGGTAGTACCTTGTCGCCATTTTTGCTTAGCTATTGGTTTCACTTATATATTGGTACCTGTCAACTAGTGATTTGTTGAAAAGTCTGCCTTCCATTATATGTGGCAGTGGCGGAGCCAGAATCTTTTGGTTGAAGGGTACTCAAGTCACGAGCCCAAGTCCAATGTATACGCCCCATTAAATTTTGAAGTCATAACAATTCAATTTTGATTTTTTTCCGTAAAACTTTTGATGTAAATGGTAGTACAACGGTTGACATGATTACCTTTTTTCATACAAAAATTATTTATAATCAATGAACAAACGGGGTTCAAGCGCCACATTATGTGCAAAATGTATTGCACTACACTATTGAAGGACAATATTAAAGTTTATTTACAAATCTCAACATTCGAGATGCAATCTTTATGGTTCAAAACTTACACAAAGTCGGTTTATATTGACATTTGGGAATGTGTAAACTTTGAAAATGTTGATCCTTGAAAATCCTGCTTAGTCCACACTGGAATAGATTTGCAGCTTTATAGTATGGTAAATCACATCTTATGATCATAATCTTGAAATTCTGATCATTATGGGGCAACGACAGACAAAGATAAAAAGTTATGGTACTTGGAATGCCATTTGTCATGCGGATGAATGATGCAGTACCGTTGTGGGGTCTGAAGTGCAATTGCTTTGATCTCTAAAGATACTCCACCAATAAAACCATGGACATCTGTTATTTTCCGTATTTCCATGTGACCACCACCAAAGTTTTTTTGTTCTTCTAAGCCAGCTCATGCAAATGATGCCATAATTTTGATACCACCGCAATCATGGCCTTTCAGATATGAGTAATAAATAAAAAGTAAAGCGACTTAATCGTCCAATAATTATATTTTTCATATAATCCCAAATACAAAAAAAACAAAAACCTGACTCTCTTTTTATCTAAACTTTTTTCAGCTAATTCTAGGTCTTCACAAAACAAAAACTTCTCTTGTGTGTTCAAATGTGAAAACTACGTACAAACACGTGCATTTTTTTTTTTTGGAAAATAAGTGGAAACAGTTTTACTTCAAAGTGTTTTTCTAAGTCCCCAATATTAAAGATCATGATAAAAAAAGAAAAAAAAAACTAATAAAATGAGAATGCATAACAGAATTTGTTTCAGAACAAAAAGTCCCCTACATATAAAAACAAACCGCAAAAGCAAAATATAAAAAACGAATTATACAAGATAATAACACAATAAAACAAAATAAAAAAGGTGAAAAAGAGTGGATAGACAGAACAGTAAAGTCGCTCAACAGCAAATGAAGAACAGCATCATACCTGAATAGTAAAGTGGACATTCTTGTGATGATGAGAATGTGCTCTTAAAGTTCTTCTTAAATACGCTACTAAGACACGACTAAAAAAAAAAACATGTGAGGAAACTAAAGTGGGTCTGAAAAGCTCTTAACAAAATAACCGTAGGCAAGGAGAGAAAGGGAGAGAGAGAGGGAAAACGGTTTGGCGGGGGTAGCATTGTGGTGGGGTTTATTTGAAAAAAGTAAAAAATAAGCTGCATAGTCATTAATACTCAGGGTTTAGGGGGCAATTTAGAAATTATCCTTGAAGGAGCATTAGAGCCTCATTTCTCCCGGGGTTGGGCCCCGTGACTAGTAGCCCACCAATAAAAAGGCGCGTAGCGAGCCACGTCAGCGCTATCCTGATGAAGCAACGGGTGGCCGTCCACCTGAGTTAACGGGGAAATGGTGCGGCGGGCCGCTGAATTATAACGTCCGACTTTTCGCAGACCTCCATTGTTTTAGCCATTGCGGGTGCAACCTAGAGAGGCCCTAGTCTACAGTTGGTCATGGCCTCATCCACCGCCGCCATTGCCGTCCCGCCGTCCTCGGCACTGATCGACGGGAAGTCCGGCCGACCGCAGGTGGCGGCGCCTCCACAGTGCCTTCCCTCCCTCACCCCTTCCCCGATTCGACTTCAGGGATGGAAATCCATGGCCTCTGGTACTCCTCCCAAATCTCTTGTTTGATTAATGGTCTTCAGTCCTTGGTTGTAGCTTTCCCTTTTTGTAGTTACTAAAAGCATGATTTTCGTTCGTGGACTTAAGCCATGGCATTGGAACTGCGTTTATAATGGAGTCACTTCTTATTTTAAGTATGACTACAATGTCACGATTTGAGTCGCCTGTATTTGTATGGACAAGAAATGACTGTGAACTCTTATTGCACTTATATTGGGGGAAGGGGATGCTAAATGATTATCTAAAAATGTTTGGATGTTGACCTTTATCCAGAATATCTTTGAGAACCTCATTTGATTGGATAAGCGTAGGAATTCAGGCTGCCACTTTGGGGAAAATCCCCATTTCCCCCATGACCGCAGAGTGTGGATCTTATGATTCGAGAGAATCGTGACTACAGTTTCGGCAGAAAGTTGGGCTCCAAGAGGAGGTCGTGACCATGTGCGAACAGGAACTAACACCCAGGAAAATGCCTAAAGATAAGAAGAAAAAAAAAGATGTTCCCGAGAAATTGGGTTTACATAAGAGAAATTTCGACATCACTCACAGAAGAACGTTTCTGTGCAACAGTTCATTGGAAAAGGCCGTTGCCTTCATGAAACATACTGCAACACTGTGGACGCATTTGTTGAGGCAAGACATAAACTTTCCGTCGTAAAACTTTTGTTTCCTATGAGATCCTTTTGACTTCACTACATCTCCAAAATAAATGTTCATGTGTTTATCAAATTTCTGAGATCACTCTGTTGATTGACATTGCATATGACCACTTTAAGCGAACTTTAGCTTGGCAACGATAGGACAGACATTGTGTTTTCAGTACTTCTAACGAATAGTTCATATTCCTTACATGAAATGGAAGTGAGTTCTGTTTGCTACTAACTAGCACCCTAAGTACAAAAATTAGTTGAAAGCATCTTAGTTTTCGAATACCACCAATATATTCTTTCATAGGACAACGTAATTTCTTGGATGAAAAACTTAACACTCAGATGCCATAAAGCACCCTCTCTCTTCAATTCGTGCAACTCTTTATGGACGAACAAACAGATCATGCTGAGGAGTCATGGATGAGTGAAATAAGTTGAAAACTATGTCCTTGCATACTGAGTGACAAGATTGCTGTTTGCCGATTGGCCACAGGGCGAAGGATGTCCCGCAGCACGGTTGTGATGGCCACTGGAGAGCCACCTGCAGAAGCTGGGACCGATATCTCAAGTATCACCAAACCCATCCAGGAAGCAGTAAGCATTATCATAGTTCTCTTTCTTTTGGTTTCCTGTTTCACATTGTGAAAGTTAATCCATTTCAAGAGCAGTGGGACAAAATCGATGACAAGTATGCAGTTGCATCGCTCACGTTAGCTGGACTCATTGCAATTTGGGGATCAACTGGACTCATTTCTGTGAGTAAACCAATGCACAGAAAGTGATAAATCTTCCTTCTATGTTTCATCTCCATAAAAGTACTGATTTCAAGATAGGGTTGATGCATGGATTTCTGATTCACAATTGGAGTCCAACTTTGAAGTTCAAATATATTATTAAATTTCAAATGGATGAACCATTAACTGAAATCAGCAGTTGGAGATTTTGATGCAAGATATGTTCTATTTGGCAGGCAATTGAGAGGCTACCTGTGGTTCCCGGTGTTCTTGAACTTGTAGGAATTGGTTACACAGGAGTAAGTTTATCTTTTACCTTTTTTTTTTTCTTCTGTTTCTTCTCAAAGAAGTGTGTGTACCGTGTGATGAGGTCAAGGTTCAGAATTTTGGTACAAGTTTTGGTTTTTAATTAGTGCAACTCAGTCCCAATTCTGAAGTTATTGACTGGAAGACGAGAAATGCTCTGATGTTAAAACGATTCTCACTTGGACTATTGGAGCATTCCTGAACTCGTAAACTTTTTTGAGTTTTATAACGGTTCAAACCCAATACTGTCATATGCAGTAACGGAGCTACATCTAATCTGGTGTGGGCAGTAGCCCACACCAGTCAGTCAAAAATCTGATCGTGATCTCATTATGATGAAACTGGATATGTGTCCAGCCACATGTGATGCCCAACCAAAAAATCCAGACTCCGCTGGTCATATGTACTGACATTGTTGATGTCAAGAGCTGCACATATCAAAATTCTGTGGAGAAATACAATAACATTGATTCTCGAGATTAAATTTTTTCTTTCATCTTACCAAGTCCATGGGATCAGTGAAGCGAAGAACAGAGTTAGTTTACCAACTGCAATTTTGATCTCTGTTCCAGCCTTCCCTGCCAATCAAGGCTCTGGCTGGGACATGGAAATTGGTCTGACCTAATTACTAACTATAAGAATGGATTCTAAGAAACACAGTTTTAGTTTTTGTTCTGTAAATTGAATCGTAGATGTCATAGCAATTATTTGCTGAACAAATAATCTGATGGGCGATAGCCATTGTTTTACCAACAGTTTACCGCTAAAAAATTTGCAATTTTCCTAGTGATTGAGTACACAATTTTTCTTTTCCTTTATCTTCTGGCGATGAAAAGGAACGTCTCGTTCAGTTCTAAACTCTTGATAGGCTTCAACTCGAGTGCCTTCATATCATCCACCTAGCTAGGTTCATGAAGCTTCTATTAGCAATCTAAAGCATGATTTCTATGCAACAATGATGTAACACTAGAAATAAATGCCGCAATAACCGTTTGAAATGGTCTACATGTGAACTCAGACCTGAAATAATTCTAGGCTGGGAAATACATGAAAAAATCCGTGTTTGCTCAATATAGTCTCATGGTGATAGAGCGTACTCAATACTGTTTCACGTCTGAGAGTTTGTTCAATTACATGTGTCTATCCTCCGTTCTTATACTACTCTTTCATGCCTGCAGTGGTTCATTTATAGAAACCTCGTCTTCAAACCGGACAGGTAAACCCGTTTCTATCTCTCTCTGTCTCTGTCTCTCTCTCTCCGTGTCTCTCTCCCCCTAATAAAATGGATTGCAGGGAGGCATTGTTTGATAAGATCAAGGGCAGCTACGACGAGATAACAGGCAGCAACTGAGAACCTCAAGTTGGGTGCTGAGAAGAGCATGAAAGAAGGGCATTTCAGGCAAGGAGGCACCACCAAGTTGCAAAGAAGACTGATGAGATGAAGTCATGTGGAACGTCTAAGAAGATGATCGATTAGATTTTAGTTTGACAGACCGTTACTGCAACTTATTCTTCTAGTAATCTTCTTCAAGCAACATGATGCAACCAGAGCCCTTTGTCATCTTTCCTTTGTAACTTCGTGCAACCTATGGCACAAGCATTATTGCATCTATATTATATTTTCATCCCTATTGTCGTTGTTCCACTAACCTTGTTTTGGTTGAAAATTGTGTCAAGTACGTCCACTTGAATCTAATAGTAAGGATTGCCTCAACTAGGCTAACCACTTCACTTCTTTTTCAGTCACCAAGAGAACTACCAGTTTTCCTTAAACCTCAGATACTCCTCCTTCACTGCTAGGAAGGTCTTTCCATTGCTTTAGCTTTACAGTGAGAGACGGATGGCAGATATCAAACCATTAGTATGCGAAGGCTCCCATGCCTTTGACGCTCAATTTGGAAAACGTACGTCGACCGGCTAGATGTTGAAGTCTTGTTCTTCTTGAACTTTGAAGGCCTTAAACTAACTCAACTCATCACGTTTATGGAGGTCTTTTGGGCATACTACCTAGCTAGAGATCCCAGTATCAATACCATGACCGCCTTTAAGTGCCTGAAGAACTGTGTGGGGCGCTTTATGAGCGTGCACTCACACATTGGCAGTTTGTCAGAGACGAAACATGTAAGAACTCTGCGGGTGACAGAAAAGTTTTACATCCCAAGGTAACGATGTGTCTACAGGTTTCGTATCAGGAGTGCATTCTTAATATTCTTTTGGAGTAAACTTGGTCGTGTGAAAAATTCCATACCACAGTAAACTGAATTTCTGGTTTCACATAAATTTGAAGATCTGCTGGATCCACAGATTGCTTCTTCAGAGAATATACAGATACTGGGAAGGACTGAATTTGTGATGTTCATGTCATTTGCAAGAATTGCCTACTCTGGACTCAAACAGGCGGCCCAAGCACGTTACTAGTTACTACCTATGGGCTTTCTGAGACTGACCTTGTAACTGACAAAACTCCATGGATGTCTCGAAACGAGAAAAAAAAAAAAAAGAGCACGTCTTTTCAGAACTGTAAAAAAAAATTCCTTTCAGGAGAAACGCTTAGGACTTGAAGGATTACGTATAATGCCTTTGAAAGGAACATGGTTAGAGATTTAATCACTTCTCAATTGAAACTGCACCTCCTATTGGATAGGTCGTCTAGAATGGTTTGATCAGTCGTCTGTAAGGGCTTTATAAATGATAGCTGATAGGCACATGAGAATTCCCCCTAAGGATGATCGCGGGTTGTCATTTTGCTGGTCGTGGTATAGGAGAACCGATAAATCTTCTCGAAACTCAAAAGTACTATCTAATGTAAACATGCATTTTCTAAGGAAAATACCAAACATCACTTCATGCTTTCACAAAATTAAACATATGGACGTCATCTTCACACTCAGAAGCTGATAAATCAACATTAAGGCGGTGTTTTGAACTGTATATATAAGATTTCTACGAGTTTAAAAAATCGATCTTGAATTCTTTGGCTAATAAGACCTTGTCATAGGACATGGTCACTGTGTGGATCCCCAAGTCTTTACACATGAAAGAAAATCTGTACGACTGTTAAAGAAAATCCCACAAATACGAGAATGGGTCGGACCTGCCCAAAATTGGGAATGATCCTACTACGCATTTCTTTAATTGGTTATGTAAGAGAGAAAGAGAGAAAGCTTGCAGAATCTTACTTGACGTGCCAACTTCGAGATTGAGTACCTGCATGTGGTTCTGCTTGGAGTAAACGCACAAATGCTCTCATCACCCTTAAGTACTGTGCGACATTCTTGGTCTGCTGTGATATTCATGTGCTCCGTGAATCCCGAAACCAAGTTGAGCACCCCCAAAGGTCCTTTAGTTTCCCTGAATTCTTTGGAGCCACATGGGTACTCTTTTTAGAGACTGAAAGCGCCTACTTCCCCTGCTTCTCCCTCTGCAAGCACTGGGACACAACACAATCTCTTCCTTTCTCTGCAAAGCCATGTCGTCCTTCACCTCCTTGGTAGCTACCGGTCATCTTTTCCTGATTTTTCTCGCATGGTTTTGTCTTCAAGTTTCTATTTCTTCAAGTAATGATGAACCTCGATTGATTAATCCCTGTAAAGAGCAATGTGGGACAATTCCAATTCCTTATCCCTTCTATTTAAGCAATAGTTCTTGTGGATTTGATGGTTTCAAGCTCAACTGCTCAAATTCCACCTTGTCTCTGACCCTGAACTCCAAGGAATATGTTGTTCTTAACATTTCGTCAGACGGTTTGCTGATAGACTTCTTCCCAGCTCGTTCTTGTCATGCCCAACTAGATGACTTCGATTTCAAAGGCGATCAGTTGTATGGAATTTCTGTCGACAATGTACTACAATTTTCAGAGTGTCGGAACACATCTATTTGTCGCGAGATCTGTTCCATGCAGTTATGTGAAGGAAAGAGTGAGTGCTGCTATCTTCTTTCGTCCTATGCCGTGTGGCAACCTGGTGATGGCTTCTCTGTGTTTTCTGCATTCGGGTGCGAAGGATTTTCTTGTTGGCATTCTGATCCTCAGACGGAACGTGGAATTAAACTTGAATGGGGCATAACGAAGTTGAATTCCAGTGGATTATGTCACCATAGAGCCACCGTGGTTCATGCAAGGACTGTTGATGGAATGAGGTGCAGGTGTAAGACTGGGTTCACCGGTGATGGATTTGCCTATGGGATTGGCTGCGTGAAATGTAAGTTAAGCAAATACTTAGTTTAGTTGAATAATTCCCTACCAAGTTTCTGTGGATATTACAAGCATGCTAGTAACTTTCCCAACGCAATGGGAAGTAAATGTAACCTATGTCAATGCTGCCAAATTTTTACTGGCTTATAATAGAATTTATCTCCAATTTGGCCTGGCTGTGCCAGGGAAAAGTATTGAAAAGGCATCTGACTCCTCCTTGAGAGTCCTGTGGACCTGTATAAATATGGTAACAAACGCGAGTCATTGATCTTTTCTCATGTGAAATCACTTTGTTCAGTTAGATTCTTTTTATATCGATCCAGAGATGAGGAAATGCACATAGACTACTGCATATAAAATAATGCTGTTCATACATTCGTTACTCCATTTTCGACCATCATCAAATTGAGATAAAAAAAGATCCAGAAATGAGGAAATGCACATAGACTACTGCATAGAAATTAATGCATTCATACATTCATTGCTCCATTTTCTACCATCATCAAATTGAAATAAAAAAAGCCATAAGTGTGATAGTTATCTACAATCATTGGAAGCCTTTCTTTTGTGCTTATTACGTTGGATCCACCCTTCTTCTTTTCTTTGTCAGCAAGAGAAATGAGCCATCAAACCATGAAGGTAATTTAATCATGTTATAGGATCTGGAATTTCCAGAAAAAAAAACAACAGAGATTCTAAATGTGTAAAGCTGCCAGACATGGTATATTTTCTCAAACTTTCCCTATATACGTGGGGGGCTGTCTCATGTCTCACTTGTACAATATCCAAAAAATCTGATTTGATTGGTTATCTTTCTTGAGTATTATTTTGCATTGCATTTGACAGCATGCAGCCGGCACGGTAGAATGGCCTATGGAAGTGCGTGCCACCTTCGCAACAACACTTCCATAATTATAGCTGGTGATGATCATGAGTCTTCTATATAATCTCTTAGTTAGTTGATCAATACTATTCAGTTCTAATGCAGACCATAGTTTGTGCACACAGGAGTATTGGCTTCAACGTCTCTTTTGGCTGTTTTAGCTATGTTACATGGATTACTTGGCAGATCTATCCAGAAGAGGCGGGATTGTGATCCTTGCAGCATCTTGAAAACCCCTGATTTCCAGAAGAATTGCAGTATCAGGATATTTTCTTATGTGGAACTTGAACGGGCTACAAATGGATTTGCAGAAAAAGACAGACTTGGAAATTTTTCCAACGCGATGATATATGCTGGAGCGATCGATGGTGGGATTCCAGTAGCTGTTGAGAAAATTCAGTATACAGGCCAAAAAGAGCTCTCTTTGTTGCTCAACAAGATAAATATTTTATCCGATCTTTCTCATGTCAACTTCGCCAGGCTTATAGGATGTTCTACCGACTTAAGTAAGACCATGTTTTTGGTGTACGAGTTGTTCATAAATGGCACTCTAGAGGAGCATTTGCAGAGTAAGGAAAGCCTAGCATTATGTTGGCACGACAGAATCAATATTGCTGCAGGCATAGTGAAGGCTCTCTCCTACTTGCAGTATGAGATTTCTCCACCAACCTACCACCATAACATCAGCTCTGCTAATATTTTCCTTGACAAAGATCGTACTCCTAGAATTGCTTTGTTTTGCTCTGTTTTTAGTCCGATCATTGAAAAAGATGAAGAGGAGATCTGCAATTTAGGCTTGATACTGCTCGAGATAATCACTGGATCAAAGTCAGCAACTGATCCTGTGGTTCTCTCTAAAAAGATTGACGAAGGAAAGCTGGACGAAGTTATTGATCCATTCCTGCTCTCTCATCACGAAGGGTTACATCTAGACGAAGTACAGAGGGTAGCAGAACTTGGCTTGAGATGTGTGTCTGTCAGCAATAAAACGAAGCCCAGCATTCTGGAGATTGAAGAGGAGCTTGAAAGTGTGAGATGTTGCAGAAAAGAAAGCCACACACGCACTTCACTAGAAGAGACATTCTCAAACTCTAGCCTGCTGCAAATGATCTCAATATCGCCAGACTCTTCTCTGGTAGGCTCCTTAATCTTAGAGAATGGCATTTCCATCAGTTCTTCACTGGGTCCTGAATTGGCTTGATAAACGTCCATCTGAAATTCATACATACCTCTGAATAATTGTTTTTGTTGAGATTAACCCAAGTGAGTGGTTTGGGGGTTATGTAGATCCTTAAGACATTCATTGCATAATAACCCGATGCGTAAATCATGGAAAAAAGTTCTCCATCTATGCGAATTGATTATTCTGAGTGAATGGGAGCAGAAAAAATTCTGCCAAATCACATTAATGTCTAGAGAAGGCTTTCAGGTCACTACCTTCTGGTGTCCAATCTAACCATTTGGGCAGCATGCAGTTGGGCGAATACAGAAGTTGCTACTCGATCATATGCGTGTGGCTGTGACCATGTTAATCTCCAGGATTTGATGGTGAAGATGTCTGAGCATTTCAGTAGTGTGATGTATCAAATGGTTCCATCTAGAAAAACTAATCCAATACTATACGAGACGTTTGATTGCAAAGATCCACATTAGCCTTTTTCCAGAACTTCACATGCGGGTAGATGAAACGATTTGATTTTGGCTTCGTGACCGCTAACCAGATCGGAGGGCCGGTTAGAATTAGATATGATACAGGCTGCAGAAATAAGAAAACCTCATACCAACTCGACCATTTTGCAATCCTCTACTCGTAGGGCACAGATGACAGATGTTTTAGAATGTAATGCATAAAGCAGCGACCGTTCTATAATGAACTTGAAGGGTTGAAAAAGAGATAAAAATGCTACTGTAAAAGTCATGTGGCTATGCCGACGAATTTGAAACCAAAAACTGTAGCGAACTTTTCCGATGACTTGGGAGAGCTCTGACCAGCAAGCCTTACGAAAGACAGTACCAGGGGAAAGCTCAGACACCAGAGAATGACACAAACATGTTTCTTAACTCCTTACAAATAAGAAACTGAACTTAATTATGCTCATCTTTTCGTAGATTATCACGTTAGATTCATTCCTTTTCCCTCACTTTGCGATCAACGCATTTTATATCTTATAAACACAGACATGTTTTAATATTGCAAGTATACGCATATGTAGCTGTTCCGATCATTGTTTTATGCGCACCAAATGTTCGGCGATGTACATTGATGACGAGGAGGCGACATCAAATGCTTGTAACCAGTCCAATTTCAAGATTTGACATATAGAAAAATAGAGATTGGACAAGATGACATGGCATTTCAAATCAGTCTGCGACATCACGATGAGATCCCATGAAGGCATTAGAGGTAAAAATGGAAAAAAAATGTTGGGAAAAGTTATTACATCACGGGGATGTAGCTCAGATGGTAGAGCGCTCGCTTAGCATGCGAGAGGTACGGGGATCGATACCCCGCATCTCCAATTATAGCACATTGGCCCTTTTCTTTTTGTCCTTTTGTTTTTTCGTTGTCTATTATTTGTTCATTAGAAATCCTTCTATTCTTTCTCCTAAACAATCCACCGTCCCCCAAGACCACCTCATTCTAACAAATCCGGGTTTAAATTTGATTTGACGGGTGATCTTCTGCCCCCTCATTCTCGCTCTTTCTTTGTTTCTTTTTATATATATATATATATATATATATATAATTCATGAATTTCAGAAGATAAAACTGCAGATCTCTTCATGAATTTAAGGTTAAATCTGATATCTGTGGCCATCAAATACATTCTAAAGGAGTCAGGATATGGAGCATGCCTCCATTATTAAATGGGCAGTTGCGGTTTGAATTATATGAGCATCAGACTGTCAGTGCAAGCCAAAGAATTTATAGGCAAAACTTGAGGGCCAGAATGCCAGCCATGAGGTTCAAGCGACAAAGGCTTTCATCTCCAAATTATTTTTTATGTGATAAATTTGGTTTTTTATGCGATAAACAAAACCAGATAAGATTAAAAAATTAATCAAATTCAAACCAGGCTTAGTACAACCAAGGCATGATCAATATCACAAGAAAGCAATTTAACTTCAAAATATGACCCACCATCTCATAACAGCAACCTTTCCTTGGCAAGAATGTAAGTGGATCAGATTATCTCATTATCGATCTGGTTTCAAATCAATTTAGTTGGATTTGGTAAAGAAATCCATATCTGATTGCTGTTGATATTTGGATTTAGTATGCAGTTCCACCATTGCACTGGATTTGAATCCAAGTTGGATTCGACATCTAAGGCTGCACACTTGCCGAGTCGAGCCCGAGCTTGGCCAGCTTGAGCTCGACTCGGCTCAAAAAACTTGAGCTCCTTATAGCAAGGTCCAGCTCAACTCGACTACACAAAATCGAGCTCGAACTCAACTCGTTTAACCCATTTAACTTGTTTAGGTGTTAATTCTTTTGGTGTTAACTCGTGTAAGCATTAACTTATTTAGCTCGTGTAAGTGTTAACTCATGTAACTCGTGAAAATTTATTTTTGACCTAAAAGTTATAACCAGTGATTCGATAAACCGGTTTTGACAATGTTTTATATAGTACCAGTTTGCGAGTTGAGTGTAGTATAAATAAGTCAAGTTCCTGAAGGTCGAACTCAACTCATTTATCGTTCCGAGTATCTTTGTAAGCTTGAACTCGGCTTGTTTATAAACGAGAGCACAAGCCAAGTTTTTTCGAGTGAGTTTGAGTCGAGCCCAAGTTGGCATGGCGGTCGTGGAGCCCTATCCACAGATGAACCGTCGAAACTCAGAACTCGTACTAGTCGGATCAGAATCTGATTTTATAAATAAGGTCCAAATCCTGTTGCGTAGAGTCCGACTAGTTCGATTTCGGTGGCAACTAGATCCGATCTGGACCCAAACGTGAACCGCTTAGACCCGGGCCCCTCCTAAGCTGTGTCAAACACAATGAGCCGACGGGAATAAACTTGAGCGAGTGGATAGGCTTTCAAGTCAGTAAAATTCCAAACTCGACTTCTCCACCAGAGATGAACGGACGGTGCCTGAACAAATGGGGCCCTTCTTCATATGAAGGAGCCCGGATGAACAGTAGGCTTCTGAAACGCGTCGTCACCTTTCGTCACATTAAATTTTTGTCTCCTGGGAAAAATGCGCTGCATCTTTGCCTGGGGAAGGCGAATCCAGAGAAGAGAACATGGCATGATGCCGCCTTTCCCGTCTGCATCTTTCATCCAGCGCATGCACCCTAGCTGAAGATCTTCCAGGTGGGGACAAAGCCTAAAGCATCAATCTTTCTCAGAGAATACCTCTGTGAGTCTGCATCACCGCTGATACAGATGTTCATTACTCCTGGCATCGGTCCAGGCCAAGTCAGTCAAATCTGCGTGAAGCCATCTAAGAGATCCCGTATCAAACTTAGAAAACTTGGCTCCAGATCATGAATTAGTTATTGGCTGCAATCAATGGTAACCGCTGCTGGGAGGTTTAAACTATTATTTCATGGTCAAGTTCTGCTCTGCAGTCAGCATATGATTCAAAACTTCAACCACCAGACTTTAATAACAGCTAATCGTGGAAGGACAAATCACTACCCGCAGTTTAGTTCTCCTTAATTTTGCCACCGGGAGTCAAAAGCTTAAAAGCAGTGGATGATGGCGTCTGCTGTTTGAAGCTCCAGAAGGCATGGAGGTTTCAGACTCGTTTGATCAAAGTCTTGTCAGTTCCAGGCTAGCTTTTCGCCGTCAACAGGTTCAAAGTTCAAGGTTTATCATTATAGACATGAAACTCGGATTACTTTGAATTTGTAACGTCCTCTCAACTTGTATCAGGTTGGTGGAGCTCATGAAGGTCTCAGGAGTCAAAGTTGGCAGCGGCGGACAGGCCAACTCAAGAAAAAGATCAGAGCAGTGAACCCTGTGCAGAAATGGTGGGTTGGGACCCAACCCCCTGTGTGAAAGTGAAGTAACTACAGCCGATGCATTGTTTTCAAACCCTTTGAAAATGGGTGCACATGCACTGGGGATTACGACCAAAGTGGGACTAGGCAGCTGTCGGCTGTATCTGTGCGAGTCAGCTCTGAGCTTTGCTTGGTAGGTGGAAAGTGAGACCCACTCGGACCCTGACCAGGACTTGGCATCTATAACTGGGTCCTGAGAAGAAGGTACGAGCCAATTCAATGACTGATGGGTGGGGCAATGCAGGGAACAGGTACAGTTCAGGTAATCTTCAGCAGGACGCAGATATGGGTCCATAATGATCTGGATACAGATCCATACCAAGTGTATCCGTCAAAGTGTCTCATGAAAATCATGGTCACATGAAGAACATTCAAACTAACCATGGATGAAAATTACACCACTCCATTGACCCAGCTAGACTGTACCTTTTGAATGATTAAACTGAATAATACCCACGAAGGGTAGGAGCTTGATATTTACTGGGCGGGTAAAAATGCTAGCTGCAAATAAATCTCATCGATCCACATCAAAAGGACAAGAAATAGACTATAGTTTGCTCTCTTTGAGATGAATATTTTCAACGTGGTGATAAATCGAGGGAGGAAATTTGTACAGAAGTACTTTGCGTAGCAGGGAAAAGTTAAATTGGACAGCATCGTCGGGCAAGAGGTAAATTAAGACTATTGAATCAGCAAGGCAGAGAATTAGGTGCTCCATCACATTCATAAGCATAGTTATGTCAATAGACGCTTGCTTTTCTGGAAGTAGAGATGTCTACCCATGACGAAGGAGACATTTCGAGGGCACTCATTGATGACAACCAAAAAAACGAAGCTTTGTGGACAGGTCCTTAATCAATATTTAGGTGTTGTGAAACCCATAGATTTTAAATTGTGAGCTCATAATGCTTCTGCTATTTTACGATTTGCCGCGATTCAGTAGGCTTTGAACAAGAAATAGTAATATCTTGTACTGCTTGACTAATCCGTGTTTACGTGGAAAATATGATCTGTTCAAACTTTTACTCTTTTAAATTAAGGCATGAAACTTATCTACAAGGGATTGAAGTTGAGCGTGACTTGCGTGCGCCGTATATGTCATATACGCCAAAAGAAACTCTCGGACATTTTGTTAATTATTTTAAAAGAGAATGTCCTTCTTAATCTTTTCACTTTTTAGATTTTTTTTTATCTTCACAGAGTTTTTTTTTTTTCATTAACCAAGAGTATTTTTGCCATTAACTATACTGGCCCATGAAAAATTCGTACACAAAAAATTCGTACACAAGTATGGCGTGCATGACCAGCTTCGATTAAAGTTGGGGTGTGTGAATCACACTAGCTGATGCCCATCATGATCTTGAAACACTTAAGCCCAAGACCTTCGAGTTCAAAGAATTTTAGGGTTCCTCACACAGTTGGAATTCATAATGCCATAGGGCATCAGTACAGTTCAGCCTATTTAAGCCATCAGATCTAGTAAAGTAATTTTCTTTTAGCATTGAGTTCCATAAGGACACACTAAAAGTAAGAAACATCATTCAGTTATTTTTATTATTATTATATTCTCAATATATTGTTCTAGATAGATAATAAAAGTCAAGTGTGCTAAGTGCCAACGTCAAGGTCCTGTTGCCATTCTCCTCTAAACCATTTTCTTTAGTCTATGCATCTGTCACTGCCAAGAGTACACCAACTGCATTTCTTTGACCGACATGAACAGGCTCATGCACCTTCCCAATTTGTAAATTTTATACTACCATTGACTGTTAGCAACGGTGTTCGCTCATGCACCCTCCCAATTTGTAAATTTTCTACTACCATTGACTGTTAGCAAAGGAGTTTGCAAGCGCTACAAGAGAATTAGAAAATTATATGTTGAGAACTGAAGGACAGATGTCCTAGTTATTGAGTTTGGTGGTTCCTCTTATAAAACTAGTTTCCTTAGACACATAAGAGTATGGACAAGACAAAATTGTTTAAGTCATGCAGTGAAAACCAGACGTACGTGTCCCTTGGTAATTGATTTCAAAGGAGAAAATGATGAGTTGTTCATATTTCGTTTGATGGATTGAGGTGAACTGAAAGCTAATCAAATGTAACTGTAAACATCCCCAAAGGAAGAAATACAAATGTCCAATCACTACATAAATATCAAAATTAGATACCGTTGTACTTACAGATTCATGTTTCTGGTTTGTCTAAGATTTATAATCCTGATCAGCAGAAGCTAGGACATTCTAAACCAATCGTAACCCTCCTTAGTAGCTTCTAATTAGTAGTTATGCAATTTAGATATATCCCAGCAAACATCATATAAATATATAAAACGAGTCATTCTTAGTTTGAGTACAGACCTAATGATCCAATAAGGTACTTTTGATAGGAAAATTAAACTTTGTGTTCCTAGTAACACGTTCCTAAAACACATGTTTTAATAACCTTATTTCTGTTTCAGGAGATACAATGTGATTTTGTCCTGCATTTCGTTCTTGATTGTTAGAATATGAAAACAACATCCATAACTGTATATACTATATTTACTGAAATAAAGATACAGTATTTTTGGCACATGTGCTCTAAGAATATGTGCTCAAAAGCCACAATGTCGTTATTGATTAATGCTTTCTAAGGAGTTGTTTGGCATTAAGGACACTTTTAAGTGTCCCATGAATTCGTCCAAAAAATTAAGCATATTCATGGAATACTAGTTTTAAAGATTTATGAATCTGCCCAATCTTTGAGGCTGATTCTTAGGATACTCACAGAGTGTCCTGAATGCCGAACGACCCCTAAGGGGCTGGCAAGGATCAAGCCAATCCTTATGAGCATAAGAGGCTGCCCAGCAATTGAAGCATGAGAATCATTAGTTAATGTGCTCTCTGCACCATTAATTGTGTGATCCCAATTGTTGTGCAGTTTTGATGACTTGACCTCGATTCTAAATTGAGGCATGTAAGTGACTCTGAGGAGCGAATCATGGAGGCAAATCCAAAGGCGGGCATGCCAAACATGAGAGCGCATTGTGGTCTAACGGGAATTCACATCACAGAAGGAAAAACCACACAAAATGAAAGCAATTTAATTAGTCTCATTTTCATTGTAGACATATATTCTTGAGGTCAATTAACAGGCAATTAAAGTGGTTCTTCTGCTGTGAGACTGAAGCTGGGCCGTGCGGACTTCGGTAAACAAAGGGGACACTCTTTTATGTTAACATACTCACCGTTCTGTCAAGGTAAACCAATGGTAAAACTTCGGGGATATTCGAAACAGGAGCAGTCAGTGTGAAGCTTATGCGTGATCCTGATGAATATATAGGTAGGTCATCCCACTTAACTCATGCCTTTTATTGGAGGATACTACTACCAGACCAGAGAGTAAAGCATGGTAATTGAAGGGTACTACTACCATAGTAAAGCATGGTAATTGATAAATATTCTTCTCTCGAATTAATAACTTTGTCATTTTCGAAAAGGACGGCACCTGCTTTAATTTCCAGCTTGCCAAGATAAAACTACTGAGAAGAGAATAAGAGGAGGAAGGCAACTGGCCAGACGTTTGAGCGGCTTTATGTGAATATGTACCACGGATGGTGCAAGAACATCGTCGGCAGGAATTACTGCAGTAAATTAAAGCCCTGAAACTTTTCTTCTGGATCTCAACATGCTCATGTTTAACTTTCTTTAATGGTTTTTGTTGATGTAGAAGTAAAATAAAAGAAGAACGAATTAATCATGTCCATACAATGAAAAGGTCATGAATGAAGACAAATTTCTTGGCCTCTAGTCCCCACATGGTAAGCAGTATCTCCCGGCCCCGCAGAGAGACATCTTAGCCACATTGCTAGAGGACAAGACATTTAGTCACGTGGAATTGGTATATGATAGTAAGAACGGTGTGGGGCTCGTGACAAGAGACGCTCTTGGCCTGGCAATATTTGGCTTTGGCCACGGTTCACATCATGGCCCGGAAAACACATGCTCGGTTGGTTTAATTTCAACCATGTTTGGTCGTACGTCACAGGTGACTCCAACTCATTCCTTCTCTCATTCATCTGTACTCTCTCTCTCTCTCTCTCTTCTTTGTTCGATGGATGAAAAGAAAAGAAAGCAACTATAGGAAGGGACTTTGGCTGTGCACAGACAAGGTCCGTTTCAGTACATTTAATGGTGGAACTTCCTCTCTCTCTCTCTCTCTCTCTCTCTCTCTCTCTCTACCAAATGATGGTAATACAACCGGGCAGGCTGGATGGTATGTAAACCCACATACTCGATTGAATTATTGGTGGCTCTATCCTGATGGTATTGATATATATGCTCGTTTACTTAACTTTGGAAAGCCACTACTCACCAACTAAAACCCTTACCAAATAATAAATGTAGTTCTTATTGGTGGCTCCCTCTCTTTTTCTTTTCCGGCATTATCAAGATGGTGCAAGTTGAAAGCACATAGAATGCTCATTTCTAGCTGCAAGGTAAGAAATACATTTATTATTTGGTAAGGGATCTAATTGCTGACTAGTGGCTTTCAACATGACAATTTATGTCAATGCAGAAACTATAGAATGCAGGTTCGGACTGATGAGATATGTTGACAATGAAGGAACCATGTGAAGGGGAAAATTTATCAAAAGAAACAAAATGAGAGAGAGGGTACCAGCGGCCATTATTCTCCTCCAACGATGCTTGTAGAGGGATCTCAGCTGAGCGGCACCACAATAGAAGTTTCTAAGAAGGACAGGCGGTTTCTCTGAGTTCAGTATTGTGAGTGGGTAAAGGTTCAGGACGAGGCTGGGTGTTGTCTAGGGTTCACTAGAATTTGAATGGTCTGATATGGAGTTGGAATCATGTTCAAAACAAGGATTATGTGGGGAACTAGGAAGTGCTTCATTAGATGGTGGTGGTGTGGTGTTGATCATCTCCTCTAGTGATAGAAATTCATTGTTTTCACTTATGTTATCTGCTATAGGATTAGGAAAAACCGGGTTAATTTCAGGTTCAACTGAGGTCTTGAAAGGAAATATGTTTGTTTTCATAGAATCTAACATCACAGCTTGAGAAACACTTCTCATTTTCAAGATCAAATACCCGGTATGATTTTTTACAACTGGGGTATCCCAACAACATGTATCTATGAACACATTGATTAAATTTATGTTTAATGTCTAGATAGGTTGCAAAACACTGACATCTAAAGACTCTAGGTGTGAGAAACTAAGCTTTTTATTAAGTAGATGCTCATACGGTGTTGCTCATTGAATCAAATTCAGATGGAGTTCAGACTTCAGTTGATGAGGTAGGTGGCAGTCATAACACAATCCCCACAAAATCTCAAGGGATGATTGGCCAGAAATTTTAGTGCTCTTCCAACACATTAGAGATGACGATGCTTTTGCTCAACAGTATCACTTTGTTGTGGGGTTTTGGTACAACTGTGTTCATGTAAAATTCCATTTCGCTGAAAATAACTTTTCATTTCACATGAAAAAACTGTGCTCCATTATCAATTCTAATTCGAAGAACTGTTGTGTTGAGGCCGTATAAGGGTTTTTTAGCCGATGCACCTTAGTATCCCTCTCTCGGGCAAAGCTAGGAGGAAGAGTCATGTAAACTTCTTCATGTAGATCACCATGGAAGAAAGCATTGTTGACGTCAACTTGAAAACGACTCCAATGGCTGCAATAGATAAAAGACATCGAATGGTGGTAATTTTGATTACTAGATAGAAGGTATCCGTGTAGTCGATGCCCTTCATCTGGGTATATCCTTAGCGACAAGGCGAGCCTTATAACGCTCAATTGTACCATTTGCAGGATATTTTATCCTATACACCCATTGGTAGGTGATAGGATGCTTACTTGTTGGAAGAGAAACCACGTCCCAAGTTGAGATTGCTTCTACTACTCAAATTTAAGTGGTCATATCATCTCTCCATTCTTGATATTGCATTGCTTCTTGGAAAGTTGATGGTTCTTGGTGATTTAAAATAGAGGCAAGAAAAACTTGATAGTTAGAGGAGAACTTATGTAGATGAAGGTAATGACTCATAAGGTATCATGTTCCTTTGGGTCGAATAGGTGTCGACTTCGACTCAAATGATGTGGGTTGAGCAATGGAATGACATTGATAGTCCTTAAGACGTGAATGTAGAATGCGTTGTCTAGTTGATCGCCACAATGGAGGTTCAGTGGAAGAGGTACCAATGTTGGTGATTATGGGTTCAAAGGTGTGGGATGGGAGCTGATCCGATGGTGGAGATGGTGGCTCTAGTGTGTGTGTTGGCGAAGAACATGGTGGTTGGTTAGGTTGGGGTGGGCTAGGTGTATGAGTTTGGTATTCATATTCAAGTGATTCTTGAGATGGAAGAGGTATAACAACACCACTATCTTGGTCTTCGTGGTTTTGAAAAGAAAAAAAAAATTAATTTAACTTCTCGACTAGTGAAAACTTCATGAGTGTCAAGGTCATAGAGTTTATAAGCAGTTTGACCAAAAGGATCCGACAAAAGCACATTTTGTTTGAGTGTGAGTCAAATTTGTGGTTTTTGCCAATGTTGTAAGCATAACACAAGCAGCTAAAAACACAAATGTGGTTGTATCTAGGAGTCATCTATAAAGAACCTCATAAGGAGTTTTCCTTGTGAAGGATGAGTAGGCAAATGATTGATTAATAAGTAGCAGTTAAAACATATCCCTCTAAATTTTACAGGCAAGCATGCCTGAAAACAAAGTGCACGAACAATATTTAAGAGATGTTTGTGTTTATATTCAACCAGTCCATTTTGCTGAAGTGTGGTGACGTAGAAATGTTAATGTTAAGATTTTTCATATTCACATAAACAAATTCAACTCTATTATCAGTGCGGATTTTTTAATAGAATTTTAAAATTAATTTTCCACAAGATTAATAAATTTTTGGATATAAAAAAACGTTTCAGAACCTACATGCAGCATGAAAAATCATCCACAATAGTGAGAAAGTAATGAGCTCAGGTGTTTGATAACTTTCCCAAATATTACAATGAATCAATTGAAATATACTACTTGTAGATATTGAATTGTTAGGAAAGAGTAAACTAGCTTGTTTGGTAAGATAACATATAGAGCAATGTTCATTAATATGAAAAAAAACAATGAAACTAAATAACATCTTCAAATGAAAAAATGAAGAGTGACCGAGTCTAACATGCCATACAGTGGATTGGTTCAATGAGGCTATGGCAGCGTGTGGATTGGTTGAAAGATGTCTCTCTCTCCACTCAGATTGAAGCAAGGGGAAAGGGGGAAAGGCTTCGGCATCTTCAGGGTCTCTCTCTCTCTCTTTTCTTTCAAAATTACCTCGGTGATGGGTCATCTATATTGTGCTATCAGAAGATTGAACCATATGTATCAGGTGGACGTGCTTGATTGAGTAGTTTGGACGTCAATATCACATGTCATGCTCACATGTAGTTGGTTCAATTGGTCCATTTTCTCTAATGTCTGGGTTCCATGTAAGAGGCTACCACACATCAAAGATGAGCACATGCATCCCTGAGCTAATGATGAAGAAGATGACACCACCATAGAATTTAGACTAGCCAAGACGAAGCTATGGAAGTGGGACAACAAATTCCTTGGGAACTGACATTAAAGAAACACTTCGTACTAAATTTCACCGTCAAAATTTTGCAGCTGGACGGAATCGGATGGCAGATAGACATCATGAATTAGCTTGAGAATTTTCTCGTGTGTTCTATTATTTAAAAAGGTGCATCTGGCATTCTGGATTTATTTGTTAAAAGCAGATGGCAGTGTAGATGTGCGACAAAAGGCAGACACCGAGGAAGTTTCATTGAAGGATCCTTATGTGGGTAATTATTCGTGGTTAAAACAAAAGCAATAAATAGGAGACTAAGTTATGGCAATTTACCTCGAAGTTCTAACTGCATGATGTTTCCAGTGGTTTCCCTTCTACGTTTATTGGCAAGGAGCCACATACACCACTTAAATGAGCATGAGCCATAATAGTAAAACCCCGAGTCGGCCCACTCTCTGACTTAATTTAGAGTCTTTTAAATGGTAGCGAACTTACATAAACAGTTTTCTGGATGCGTAGTTGAAAGGAAGTGTAGATCTTCAGTATTAAAATTTGTCCTGGCATTGCTGTTCTTTGTCTGCAAAACCACCCGCCAGTGAGACTAAGGACTTTCTTTCATAAATAAAAACTGTAGTTTTTGTACTTCATCCGTATTTAAAACTCTTTTTTAAGAATTTAAATACAAAAATAAACAAAGATCACTTTATTAGGGGTACCAGTCACTCGAGGTGCCTAGGATGTGGCGCTAAGGGTGGCCCAATCCGGCCGGTGAGCCTGGCCCGGGCTCGGGTCTCGGCTCGACCAATTTAAAATTAAAAAATAAGTTTTTTTATTTTAAATTATTTTTTAAAATATAAAATATATTTATTAATAATAAATATATATTATTAAAAATAATAAAAAATAATTTTGTAATCTAAACGAGCCGGGCCAAGCTGACCCAAGCCATGTTTTTCCCAGCCCAGGCCGGATGCCCAGGCTTAGATCTGACACACGCGCTTCTCAATTGCAAAGCACATCACAAGACATGCGCCTCTTCACTGAAAATGCATTAATTTCCTCTCTCATGCTTACCGATCGCATTTCATTTTTATTTATTCATCGCTTCCTATTGTGTTTAATTTTTGTAACAAATTCAAATAGTATTTTTTCATTACTTCTTCGAGTCATTTACTGATCATCTCCTCCTGCTTCTGATACATCTTTCTTCTGTCTTCAAGCATTATTTCTGCCGTTGTATTTGATTTCCGTTCTGCTCTCACTTAATCCTTGTTGTCTCGCTTCGACTTCAGGCGTGACTTTTCTTGTGTATTTCAGATCTTGGTAGTTATGGTTTGAGCAGCACCAATAAAAATATTCATGCACATTCTTATATAGTAGAAAGAAAGAGAAACTAAGAAATCTACATCTCAGGTTCATAAACCAAATACTTTGCCAACAAGATGATGCATAATAGCTCAACAGTAGATATTCTTTTTCTGCAAGATCTTTGTCATCACATTCTCATCCTCCATGGCAGAGATAAAATTTTGTTGCCATCCACAGCAGGGCCCCAGAATCTGAAAGGCGATTAAAGGGGGAGGTAGGCTAGCTAGGAAGGGGACCTGTCTACTGACAGATCAAGGGGTGCGGCGATTGATGGAGGAGGAGGACACCCCATGCTGCGCATGAAGGCCTACCCCCCTAAAGCGGATGGCGATTGCTTGTGGGGTTATCTCCCCACGTCCTCTGCTCATGCATGTTATCTCCTTCCTCCCTCTGCCTTTCTCATGTGGGGATCACCAACTTCTGCCACCGTTACGTGATGTTGCTTGGATCTCCCACCAGAAAAATTTAAAAAGAGAAAGAGAAAAGAGAAAGAAAGGCATGAACTCCGGTTGCTTGTGCATGGGGATTCCTGAAGTCTTTAGTATGATGCCAACGCAGGAAAAGACCTTTGTAACGGACATCCCGCATAGTGAAGTCATTCCAAAGTTTGGAAGCTTCTGTTATGTTTTCACAGCAATTTACAAGTAATAACTACTCATATATATTGCACCGAGTCCGAATTAAATCAGAACGGAAGTTTTCTACAATGATTGCCTACGTGTTCGGACAATAGATTTTGATGAATAAATTTCTTGTTTTTCAAAAACTGTAGATTTTGACGCTAAAATCTGACACAAAGCGTAGTTTTAGGTCATGCAAACCGGTTGTGAGCAGTTTTATCTCAAAGTTTATGGTGAATGAGTAGTGAAGAATATAAATTAATGTTTAGAGAGAGAAAGATACATTTAATTCACCAAACTAAAAGGGGAGTGGTCATATCAACTGTCAAATTAATCGCATGGTTGTGGTAATCTCACATCCCCAACATCAATCGTGGTGACCAGTGATCACCCTCATGGGAGCAGAAACGCAACGGTATCTTAACAATGTGACCTGACATAACAGAGGAACTGCTGTCGAAGAGAAGTTTGATGTTGCAGCAGGAGAGAGCTGGCATCTTCCACAACCTACCTGTAAGCATGGCTTCATTCCAAGATAAAATCTCCAAGTAAAGCTGCACACGCCACATGCATGCAGAGAGAGAAAGGAAACTGTGGGGCCTCTTCACAGAGAAGCAGAAGCCTCTCTCTGTGTTGAGCTATGCATCTTTTGGCCAGTCTTGATCCTGGACCATGGATAGGGTGCTGCTGGCCACATCGCTGTTGCATGCTGTCAGCTTGAGGAAGAAGGCTGTCCTGTCCCCACGAGCTACTGCTGATCATCTCCCAGTTGTGCCCACCCTGCACCCCAAATATCATTTTCCTTACCAGAATGCGCAAGTGCAAGGGAAATGGAATATTAATGGGGGGAAGTGGAACCTACTACTCATCACTAATAATTGAAAAAGCACAAAAAGGGAATAATGGGATGAAAAAAGGTTCCATCGTCTCTTCATGTAACTGGATAGAGAATTCAGGGCCCCCACTTCCGTTCACAAGAAAACATCTCCAGGTCACCTTCCAAAGACGGTAGAGTAGTCCTTCAAAAGCAGCGGCGTTCTCATTATTCCTGAAAGCATTCAACTATTTCACCGAAAGCTGAATGAGAATAACTAATTATGCACACAGCCACTTTTATAATTTAAAAGAGCTATTATATATATATATACATATATGATAACCCTAAAATTAAAATTACCAGCCATCAAACTGGGGGTTCACAGTAGAGAACGTGTCGATGTCCTAGATTTTTGAATTAGGCTGCAGACTGACGTCCTTTCCAGTGGCCGGAATTGGAGCATGCCATGTGTCTCCCCCCATTCAACTCTATCAGTGAAACAAAATGATTCACTCCAAGCAGGAGGCTTTCATCTGGAGAACGGGCACATGGCATCACCCAATCGGTGGGTCGCTACCAGAAAACCTCAGACCCGTCATTGATTGTCCACCTTTTCATTTGAATAAATTGCGGACACCCTCCCACCTAACGACACATTTGAGAAAGAGCTGCGCCCATTCTTCAGTTATTGCATTTTAGACACCCTGCAACTGCGATAAATGCTAAGTGGACAATTCATCTATCGCTGAGGTACTAAGCAAGAAAGAAGAAATGGGTGGTAAATGAATTAATCGAAATGTTAGTGCCTTGTAATATTGAGAAATTCCTTGCAATTTACTGTTCTTATTTATTGCGATGAAAGCCACGTCTGCGTTAGAAGAGCAATATCATTATAAAGGTCCATTTTACAAAGTAATGAAATATGCAACTAGGAAAACGACTAGTGATTGCTCTAGGCAAGGGCTTTTAGAAGGTCTGGAGAAAAAGCGGAGGGTTGCCTTACTTTCTTTTCTCTTTTCTTCTTCTGAATCTTCAGCACATTAATCCTCATCTTGGTAGGCTACCCTTAGGCCCACCGACAATTTATTATTCGTCCCTTACGTCCTGTTTATTTGGAGGGAAATGGAGGAAAAGGAAAGGAAAGACTTGTTTGAAAAATTTGTTTGGATAGAAAGGAAAAGAAAGACTAAAATCTTCTCCTGTTTCTTCTTTTAGACGTGGGTCCTCATAGGTATTGTGGGCAAAAAAAAACTTTTCAGTCTTTCTTTCCTTTCCTTTTTCTTCATTTCCTTTCCATCCCCTCACACCAAACACACTTTGTCTCTTTCCCTCATTTCTAATTAGCCAACCAAACAAAGAAGAGATTGCTCAATCCCTCCCTTTCCCTTCAACCAAACACGTCGTACTAATGGTAACCATCTTAAGCAGGGGCGAAGCCAGTGTTTTGCCTCAGTCTAATTTCTTCACATAAATCGTTGTCATGAAATCGATTTAAATCCCATTTCAGGATGCAAATATTTGGGTAGTCGGATTAAGAATTCTCGATTAGTCTCAGAAACAAGTTACTAACTAGGTCTAAAATATGAGACACTAAAAACTGTTAGTTGTTGCTACAATTATATTAAAATGGCAAAGGGTGCCAATGCAAAGTTTCAGAAATTACTAGGGGGTGTTTGGATGGCACTTTGACAAACTCGATTTTGTAAAAACGAAGTTTTTGAAAACCTGGTTCAAACCCATTTTTGTAAACTTGGTTTGGATGTTTGGATGACAAGTGAAAAACTTGATTTAGAGGTAACAAATAAACTTACTTGAAAAACCTGGTTTCAGGCCATTCATGAAAACTAGGTTTTGGCAAAATCCAGTTCTAATGTCATCCAAACACTCTTTGAAATGGTGTTTTGCCGCAATATCAGGTTCTGTCTCTCAAAAACTGGTTTTAGATTGTCATCCAAACACCTGTAGTTTGGTCGTAAACTAAATGAAGAAACGTGAGGTCAGATACGGATCTACTCGTACGCCAAACATGGCCATAATGTGAAAGATCACAGATGAACAAGTTCATGAACTCGGCACGTATATACAGCAGTGGAATGTTGCAGTGGGTAGAGTTTTACCCACGTACAAAGATGTTGCCCATTGGAAACGTGGAAGTTCCAAGAACATGATCGTATTTCATGTGATGCCAGAAGGTTCTCTTTATACGGAGGGGAACATCATTGAAGATCCACGCAGAAATTATGAACGGTGGGGCCTGCAAGAACTTGGTTCCTTACTTCCAAAGGAAACCCTAAATTTCTTTTTTTATTTTCCTCTTTTAATTTGTTCAGGAAATGGACTATTACTCGTCGGATTCTTCCGAAGAGATGCGAGATGGGTGTTCAATTATTTTGGCTTCTTCCATTTGACGGTCTTAAATCTAGCTATGGACGAAAGTCTGGTCAGTATGAACTTCTTTCTTTTCCTATTTCCTTCCCCTCTCCCTGGGATGAAATATATTAAATCGCCATAATTTTGTCCATTAATATCAGTGCAGTTGGTTAAGGTTTAGCCGGCCGGCAACGCCTACACCATCACCATGGAAAGGTCTGAGTGTTCCTATTGCCACCGGAGTCCTACCAATCAGACTTTGGAGAAGATTGATCACTAATTCGACAAAGAATCTGTCATTAGTTTGATTTTTGTGGGCATTAGGTTTCAGGAGGGGCTCTTTTTCCTCCCTTATATTTTGCCCCAAGATTCTGATGGGTGTTAGGCTTTTGGGTTCTCTCTCTTTTTTTTCTTTATCTCATATTTTGCCCCAGTGGGCTTAGTTTAGCTCTCTCAACTCTTGTCTACATTTGTACCCAACCTCCTACTAAAGCTAAGCTGTATAATACTCCTACATGTGGACTGCATCATTATAAGTATTGTCCATATCACCTATTGTACAATTATTTTTTTTCCTTTTCCTGTGAAGGAGGGAAAAACAGTTAATACACAATTACTGCAGATTTTCTTTCTATGCGCTTATAAAGAATGAGTGCCTTTACTTCCCTTCTCCTTGGGGCCAGTCGGTCAACTTTTTCTTTTTCATTTGCTTGTCTATCCTTACCACATGGTAAATTACCGGAATACCCTTGGTCTGTTAAAGGTAATGCCCCTTGTAAAATGGAACATGACAAAAAAAAAAATTTTTACTGACATAGCAGACAATACATTCGAAGCTGGTTATATGTGTAAGCTTGTGCACCTTCGAAGCTGGAGGACCATAAGAAGGACGATCTGACTTAGGAGGACAACCCACGCCAGCTTATTACTAGGAAATCAATATGGCATGTCATTCGTCAAGAAGGCAGACATCTTAATTGGTGCATGCTAGTCTAGAGTGGGAGTTTCATGTCTAGGGCATGTTGGACCGTGTATATTGTTGCAGCAAGAAGACTTCTGATGGATGAATTTGTTCACAAACAGGGAATGCAGATGGCTGTCGTTGCTACCTGTGTCACGGTGCTACCGATGATGCTAGTCACTTCTTCTTCTTCAAATGCAAGATTGCAAGACCGGTTTGGAATGCCATTTTAAAGAAGTTTGACCGACAGCAATGTCTGCGAAACGATATAGTTCAAGTTATCCAATGGTGGGGAGATAGGATGCTTGCCAAATGTTGGAAAGATAGCTTCCACTTGGCAATCTGGTTTCTGTGGAAACTCAAAAATAACATGAAACACAAAGGTAGTTTTGGAGTTTAGTCGATTCAAAATGGAATATGGAATACCTGTAAAGACTAGTTCTATAGCAGGAAGTGGAGCAAGTGCAGCCTGCAGACCATCACAAACTGGCTTTCCTCCAGCATTCTGTGGGAAAAATGGGTTTTGGCTAACCGCGTCGGGCTAATATTCATATGGTTAAATGGGTTAAACAAGGGAGAACAGGGGTGGCAATGTTGGCATATCTAAATGAAGGTGGCTATAAATATGGAGCAGCAGTCTGGTGGGAGAATTTTGTGCTTGGCATTGAAGGTAAGATGTTATGGGATTGCCTAGCAGTTCTTGACAAGGACTGTAAAGCAGAGGGCAGCATCATTTTGATTTCAAACAACAGAGAATAGCGACTTAAGGTCCAAGAAGTGATTGTTGCCTTTGGAGATTGTTCTAAAGCAAATGGTAATGGCCAGCGTCTTTTGAGATGTCTTAAAACCCAAAAAGGCTAGCCTTCAGCAGAAACTTGTCATCTTTTGAATCTCATTTCGAAAAATTATAACTGTTATACATGGTTTGATATGGGAGCGTCTTGGTTCATTTTTTGTAGTCCCAGTGGGATGGAGTAGAAGCCTTCTGGGTTTCATTTTTTTTGTGTACATAACTTCAATTTTTTTAACAATAAACAATGGAGGCCTATCTCCCACACAGCCTTTCTCCGAAAGATACTTTGATCTTTAGGAGAGGGATTATTGCCTTTCAAAAATTAAATTTTTCTATCGATAGGCTGCTTTTTGAAAACTTTTCTCAATATTTGAGTGCTTAATAATTAATCTTAAAAATTTAAGTAGTAATTTGTCATTTGCTCAAACAATTATGTGTCTTTTAATAATGTTTTAATTCTACGCATAATATATGAGGTCACCTTTTGAACCGATGGTTGTTCACATCCATGGATGGATTGATTATATCCATACGTTTGATTTTTACGTGACAACGCAATCTTCGACAATGCAAACAACTTAATTACTATAGTCTCTCCATTTTTATGAGATGTTTAACAGTAACCATTTGTGAAGAAGAACTATATTGTTCATATTAGGGCTCATTTGCTAGCAAAGACACTTTGTGAGTCTACTATGAAGTAATTGCTCCAAAAATTAAATCAAATTCATGTAACATTTTTTTTAGTATGTCATGAATTTGTTTTAATTTTTGGGTAGATTTATGAGACAATCACAAAGTATCCCTACTACAATGTCGTAGAGTCGTCAAGACCCCCACACACTTTTTATCATATGTGGATACTCATTTTTTAGCATTCTAGTACAAGGAAAGGCATAAATGCTTATGGTGTCATATGTAACTTCTCTCTTGATTTAACTTTTCATAGAACACATTGAACTTTATAGAGGATTTTAAATATTTAGCTATTCGGCAACATTTTGAGTTCAATTTTCACACACACATATTGTATATATAACTTGGTAAAAACCAAACACTTAAACACTTAGGCCAGAGATAAAAACCAAACCCATTGATCTTTTGTTCAAAAATTATTTTAAATACAATATAAACATCCTAATATATTTGTAAAGACTGTTTTGATATAAAACATGTTTTGGTTCAAGTTGTTTTAATGAAAAATGTTTATTTTTATTATTATCATGCCATGGGGCCATTCATTTTTTTATTATTAAAATACAATTAATTAAAATCTAACAAATGATCAACTTAATATATGTTTTGCATCAACCCATTCTAAGATCACATCAATAAGGTTAGAATGCAAAAACAACGCTTTAAAAATCAAAATCAAAATCAAAGAAAGAGAGAGAGAGAGAGAGAGAGGCAGGCTTTGTGTGTATGTCTCACGTTTACCTAGGACCACTAAGCGTGGCATGAGTTTGGAGTACAAGTCCTTCGGCACAAGCGTGCCATGAGCGTTAAATCCATCCGTCTTTCCAAGGCTTCAGCCTGGCCTGAGTCGACCCTGTAACTCTGTAAGTAGCTGCAAAAGCATCGGCGAACGCTAGCTTCATGACCAACCGGTCCAACAGTGCGACAGATTTCTGGTTTCTTCTTGTTTTTACAGCGGGGAATCTGGCAACTTGAGAGCCAACTACTCAACCGCATTTAATGGCGTTTCCATCAAGCCTAGAAGAAGTCAACCACTGGCGGTACCTTCTAAACGCAGCCTGCAGCCATAGCAATCGAGGGAATGCACGATTTTGTCCTCTTAAAAGGCAAAAAAAACAAGGAAGTCTCATTACTTGTTATCAGATGGAAAATTCTAACCAAAACCTCCCTTAGTTCTAATCATTCGTCTGCCTCGCATGCATCCCATGCTCTCCAAATAATTCAAGAGAGAGAGAGAGAGGTAGAGCGGTGGCTAGCTAGCGTGGTCCATGCTACAGCAGCTCCTCTTCTGTCAATATTCCTCATGGGTTGGCCACAACAGCCAAAAAGGAAAAGCAGAAACATAAAAAGGAACAACAAAAAAGAGGAAAAGAAAATCTAGCAGCATGTATACAAGCTCACCTTTTACTCCTTATAAGATGCCACTAGAAGTTGCCATTGCAGGAAAAAGGTCTGAAAGTAAGGCACCTCAACAGGCAAAACACACTTCATCCCTGAGCTTGCCTTTCTTGTCACCCAACCCAACCGTAACCCTATCGTGG
Organism: Nymphaea colorata; assembly: GCF_008831285.2. Lineage (NCBI taxonomy): Eukaryota > Viridiplantae > Streptophyta > Magnoliopsida > Nymphaeales > Nymphaeaceae > Nymphaea > Nymphaea colorata. The sequence continues at coordinate 13,629,805 of NC_045147.1, forward strand.
CTTGTGCTTGGGTGAGACAAAATAATTGACAAGAGTCCATCCCAGCTTGCCGGAAGAACTAGAATCACTGTGCTTAGGCTGGCAGCCATGGGTCGACATATAATAACCTCGAAATATGGTTTACATCTATATTCATAATCCTCAAAAATGTGCAGCTGTGTTTACCATTCCCCTTCAACTAACAAGATTAAGTAGTTCTTGAATCCTCATATATATGCAACTGTTAAGAAAATTATTTTACTTGTCAACAAGTTAGTTATAACATATGAGTGGGTGATTGATCAATTAATCAAATTGCTTACACACAAGCGTTTGTATTCATGTATAGTTCTGCTCTTATTCCTTTGACACACAGTTAATGAATTATACGGGTACTGTAGTTCACGAAAACCCCACCATATTCATGATCGTCACCATTTTGCTCCATGACGTGGTAGTAGCCAGCGAAAGTAATCGGCCATTAAGGGGAGGTGGTTATGTGCACCGAGGTGCATGTTGCACAGCTCCTGATACATGATATGTATCCCTAGCCCACTCCTTGGGGCTCCTGACATACTTTCAAAGGATACATGTTATGCACAAGGGCGTATGCATGGTATACAGGAGCACCAGCCTCTAGCTTCGGCAATTAAGCTGCATGTTTCTTGGTTGTTTTACATAGGGCTGTTGATGAAAATTGATTCTCTGTCCCCGGTTGTTGCAGTGGCCTTAGAAATTCCCACCGTCCAGTAGGTATATCCTCTACCAATACCCCAAGTATATAAGCAGGCTACATTCTTCTTATTTTCTCTCTCTTCCCCCCCCCCCCCTCTCTCTCTCTCTCTCTCTCTCTCTCTCTCTCTCTCTCTCTCTCCCCATCCACATCTTATCAAAATTTTCTGCCAAGGCCCCCTGGGAGACGTACACTAATTGTCTTAATGTGGGATGGAAAGGAGATAGAGATAGATGCCTGCATGAGTATTATGGTCTGCCACGCCTGCTGCGCTACAGTACCATAACACGCAGACTCCCCTTTCTGTGGACAGAGAGAAAAGAGATGCTTATGAGATGTCAGAAAAATTTACCCACGTTAACTCTGTAGCTGTTCCTCTTTTCAGTTGCCTCTGTTCTACATGCTTCTTATGATCTGGTGAAAAAGAGTCGTAGAATTACGTACGCTCCTCGACTGTGAATCGGGGAAATCAGAGGGATGAGAGTACACCCAATAATTAAGATGATTGAGAGGTGCATCAGAAGCTCAGTGGGGCCCCTCCCCCATACCCGCTGCTTTGTGTACATGGGGATCGGCTAAGAAGCCTCTGGATTTGGAATTTTCGTTCCACTGTTTAACCTTTAACTATATGCGTATTATACCCCGTTCAGTCTAGATGGGAAATGATGACCTTTCTTCATATTCGTGTTTTCTTCAAAGCCAATTGTATAAGCGCATGAAAACCGGGAGTTGGTGACAAATGTCAGAGAAACCTTGCTTCTTTTCTGTGCTGAAGAAGCGACAATATCGAGTTAGTTCTCAAAATTTTTTTATGATGCAGCAGATCTTTGTTGGTCTTCTGTCATGCCAATACCTGCTGCCCATTTGCTGTCTTGGAAAAAACTTTAATTTCGTGACTTCTTGCCTTTTATTCGACTGAACATCCTGAAAAACTTGTTCAAGAAATTGAAGGCCAGCCTGTTATCATTCTTCAACCCTTTAAAGACTTCAGAAATTCAGCTAGCTCATGTTAGGAATAGACTCTCTCAATCTCTTTCTTAACACACCAAGAGAATAAAACCAATGAAAAAAAAGATACAAGGATTTATGCGGTTCAGAGAGAGGATTTTCCTATGTCCATGGCCACATAGGATTTTTCACTACAACAAAAAAATCACACAATATAAGAGATCCCACCCACCTCCTGCCTCCAGCATAAACATTAGGATTAGGGTAAGCCCGTAAAACGTAAAATTACATGAATACTCTTATAAAAAAATTTATCTATTTAGTTGGATCCATGAAAATTAGAGAAACCTATTTAGTATGCATCAGGCTTCACACTCCATCAGCTTCTTTGTTTGACTCCATGCCATGGCGTACCCCATTCGACCAACTCTTAAGCTTGGGCGGAAGAGGAAAATGAAGTGAGGAGGTTTTGAGTGAATCTCAAGATGGGTCGTCACTTTTTTTTTCTCTTTGGTAGGAAGGATGTGTTTGGAGACCTCAATAGTACTGTGGACAACTGAAACACGACAGTAAATATACGGATGGCATGCACCAATTAAGAGCTATTCTGTTCCCGCTAATGAAAAAGAAAGTATGGAAAGTAAATAATCAATGGCTGCCTGGAGACTGGTAACTGATCTTATGAGTCTGCTTTTTCCTTTTTGCTTTTAACATTTAAGTTGAAAACAATGGTAAGAAGAGAATGTGAAGAGGGTCAAGTTGAAGACGGTCACTTCATTAAGTTTCAATTCTATCATTATATTTATGAACGTTTTCAGTGTTAGCCAGGATTGCTTGAGCCCAAGTGTGACAAGACATAAACATATCAGATCATCAGAGATTCCGTGCATCAATTCGTTGGCCATTTCGATCGTCTCTTCCCGCTACAACCCCAAAAAAGTTTTCATGTGATTTTTCACAAAATGCGAAAGTTGCAGCGAGTGAATTAAATGAAACAGAAAAGTTAAAAAACCCTTTATTGGCTGTCCCTTCTGTGGGGTCATCTAATACAATAATATATTTATTGGAGACACGACCTCATGGCTAATATTTCCAAAATCTTCATTAATTGCGAGAAAAAGACACTCTGCTCGCTTGGCTTGGACAACGAATGGCAAAGCCATCGGCAGCGAACCGAGTCGCAGATGAACATCCTCATTCTTCTCATAAGCTGGCCTCGATGCAAGCCTGCTGAAAATTCAGATGCATGCATCATTATCATACATGCATGATGTATTTTAGATGCTGGCCTTCTTCTTCTCCTGATGTAAAATCCTAGAAACTAGTCTTTTTCTTGCTGTCCTGTATAGCATGATTGAATGTATGAGAAATTAATAGCAGATTCTCTCTCTCTCTCTCTCTCTCTCTCTCTCTCTCTCTCTCTCTCTCTCTCTCTAATTAACTGTTAAATTCTTGACCTCCTCAAGGTATATATTAAATCCAGATCCTGACCACATCGATGGCTCTTCAAACTTTGCACCAAAATGGAGAAAATCTACGAGAAATATTTAGTGAAACTAGTGATTCGGGGGTGTACTTTTGGAAGCTAATTAACAGTCACCAAAGGCAGAGGATAGAGGTCAATGAAACGTAGCTTCATTAAATGCACATAGCTAGCAAGATGTCATCCAAGGACACTTTGAAAGCCCACACAGTGGGGCACCTCGAAACATCGTTATCAGTAAATGAAAGGGAATATATATGGGAATGGGATAGTTGGAGGCAGAGGCAATGAAAGGATTATTATTCAGAAAAATGTTATTGGCGATGAGATTTAAAGGGGTGGTTGAATGGTGGAGGAAACATTTGAGACAGACGTTCTATCTCAAGCATACGCTAATTCAAACATCGCTGTGGGGGGCATTACGAGACAGCAGCATCCACCATTTAACATAAAAAATGCAGAGATTTTCCAAAGGTCTCGAGACGCTTTATCTCCAAAAGTTCAACTGCGTGGGGTGCAACGGAAGGAAGCAAATCAGAAGAGAGAGAAAAAAAAAGTAAAATGAATTTCTTGGATATTTATCTGGAGTACCCAACATATATTATCACTACATCATTTCTTGCTTTATTTTTTTCTTATACTTAATCCAGAGGATAATTGGATGAAGGAGACAACCCAAAAATGAAAACATCTGATTATGTGGGCGAAGGTGCAAAAGAGAAAAGAAAATAGGAAGAACGCAATAAAAAAAAAGGGAGTATAGGAAAAAAGATTATTAAAAGCTACACGAGGAAGAACGCATGGCAATAGTGGAAACCATCATTGATATGGTTTAAGGGGATTGGTCATATGTTATTATATCAGTTCCCTGAATGGTATGAAAATTTTAACGAATGGGGTGGGGACTTGGTGCATGCACGTGAAATGCACATGTGGTGGTGTTCAAATATCCAAGAGATCTACTCTAAAAACTAAACCGGCCTTCACCTCATTCAGGTTGAAGGTCTCAAGTCCGACCTCAGGCTGAATTAATCTCTTGTTCTTCTTAAGCCAAGTCTTGTATAAGAATGAAATGTTTGTGAACAATGCATTTCTCATTTTGTTGCCATCATTTTCTGAAAATATCAAAATAATTCGTGGCACAAGGAGTCGTTTTGATCAAATAAGTTAATTATACGAAAAATATGTCCAGGTAAAATTCATAAGGTAATTCCACTATTAAAAAGGGCACAATTGGGCAACAAGCAGTGGTTAGATTTGGTTTATGCTTATCTTACATTGTGAAGGCTTCTAAGTCACATATATAATAGCTTAAGCCCGCCTGTAATATACACCTTCATGTATACTTTGTCAACAAAGCAATTCACCTTCACAAACTTACACTGTAATTACTATAATTAGTATCATACCAAAGCGAGGATCAATATTTAAAATCTTTTATACTGAAAGAACAGAACGAACGACACAAAGGGTTTACTCAGCCACAAAGCCAATGACGAGATTAATATTGAATTAGACAGGAATAAATCAGTTTTCATTCGTCGCCAGATGCAAATAAGTTAAGAAGACCATGCGGATGATTCGAGACATCAACAAATGCTTGCTTGTTACATCACAGACATTTAAGTTAATTTTACAAGTTCATAGACATAACTTCAACGTATCTACGTCAATCTCCTCCAGGTTCCTAATTCCCATGTCTCTATACATCAGAAAGGAAAAAGATGACAATATTCGAGGAAAAGATTGTGATTCTGTGACCAATGCAAATAGAATTCAAGTTTGAACAATGTATTCAAGTTGTCACGTGTAAAAATATATATATATATATTAAATTGAACACAAAAATAATTAAAGCAATAATGTTTTTAGGTTGAATCTATAGATTAGCATTTTGTATTTATGGGCAAGGGTTGCACCATGTGTGTATATATAGCGGATGTTCTGCTATAGTAATTTAGAATTTCAATATTACATGGTTTCATGCAGGGCAAGGCTTAATTAATCCTCATGTGGCCTGAAAGCTGCCTCATTTACGGATGATGGAGGTCATTACTGCAAACTTAGGCCATTGGCGAGAGTTCACAAGTTGATTTATATCTTAATTAATTAGTACATCAACTAGTAGTAGCCTTTGGTGCAGACGGCTAATGGCAGCCAACATATATAGCTTTTAATACCATAAGATTCGATTTCGTTTGTGACCATTACACTAAGTACGCTTCAAGTTGATAACTAAATAAGTAGGTGGATTTGCAGGACGCATGAGGCAAGTAGCTAGCTAGCACATAAGCAGAATGATGTCAAAAAAGTAAGTTTTATAGAAATAATTGAAGCCTTCTGATTATTTCGCGGTTATGCACCAACCACATGCGGATGTCCCCTTTCTTCTTTTTCCTTTTCTCTTTAATTTCTAGTCTAAGTGGATATATATGCTTTTAAGTTCTTCATGTCTCGACAGATAGACATAATCAAAATGGTGAGATAGAGGCGATGATTGTTAGTCTACAGGGAGAAAAAAAAAGGAAAGCGTGTTCCTAAGTACTTCACCAGTATGAAAGAAATTGAAGAAACCAGCAAATTCCTTTGTCTGATAATTGGGGGAGGAAAAAGTGCAGACAAAAGTATGGAGAAATAACGTGGGTTTGTCAACAATGAGACGGTAACCAACAGCTATTGAGCATCCTTCAGACTTAAACTGGATCACAGATCTATGAAATTTTACAATGACCACGGTGGGGCAAAAATGCATTGACAGTGTCTCAGAAAATTCGATAGCAATAACTCAGGAAAACCCAAGCAAAGTATGGATCCACTCTTCGCTTTCACTTCCATCCGAAAAACCAACTACATGATTGTTTAACAAGCACTTTGAACTCTAGTGACCAAATCTGCACATTGTACTACTACTTTGTAGTCAATGGCCATGTGATAGATCTAGAACCAAAAAAAGAAAAAATGGATACATGGTTCTTCCATTTTTCTTTTTGCCATGAAAAGGCCTGATCAAGGAGAAGAAATCAATAGATATCATCCCTCGATCGATCCTCAACTCTGAAGATGAAGCCTAGCATCGTACCTTCGATAATAACATGAAAATTAATATTCATCTAGTAATGTGGTGACTTCCGATCGATCTCAAGAAGCAGTACTGATGGCTATAAATCGAAAGAAAGAGATGGAGGCTTCCCTTTTCTTGGCAACTCTGGCTGTGAGACTGTCGGCAGTGCTTGATGAGAGCTGGGTCCGCCATGAAGTCTTAACTGGAGGTGCGATGGAGCTTGTGACAGCCAATTCGGCATCGAACTCGAAGATAGACCATCAACATCTCCAGCACCACAGGTGCTACTTTCGGCCTCCTCTTCTTCCTCCACCACCTCTCCTTCACCCTCCATTTCAATGGGACACTCAAGGTTCACACCGAACAGCCTCACACGTTTGGCTGCTGCCTTCCCTTGAACCACCGGCACCGAGTCGAATACGGCCGGCGGGTACTCTACGTGTCCGGCCACGGCTACCGAGTCGCTGCCCCTCTCCACCAGCTGCGGACCCATTCTTCCTCCTCTCAAGTAGAACAGTGGATTGGTCTGTGGCTCAACATATCCGATCCCACACCCATAGAAATTGTAGTATCCCGTGTGACTTGAAGGCATGGGTGCCGGTCGAGTGGAGCCCATCGGCCAGAATAAGCCGGAACCAAGAAGAGCCGAATGGTCCGGCGGTGCATTAGGTCGGCGTTTCCAGTTGATGAATAGCCTGCTCTCGCCTGAGCGGCTGGCGCTGCGCTCAAACGAGACTATGTCTCCGGCGTCGAGCTTCTTCTCTTTCACGAAGCGGCTCCAACCTTTTGTCATCACGTAGCTCTGGCTGCTGTTCCAATAGGAATACCTGAAACGCCACTGCTTGCCGGTACTGTCCTCAAAGTTGAGAAGCAGGCCCTTCTCGTTAGAGGAAGTATCTAGCGGGAAGTACTTCTCAGCGTGCTGTTTTGGGATCACCAATCTGTTGAGCTTGCCTACATCGCTTGGTGTAACCACCTTATCAAACATGTGCTCCCTCCTGTTGCTGTTTTCTTCTTCTATCTCCCCACTGGCCGAGTCGGCGGCGGTGCTGCCGGTGGTAAAATTGGTCATGTTGCTGACTTCTTGATTTGCCTGGAAGAACTTGATTCTACCGTCTGAGTGCTCCATTTTTTGTAGTACAAACTGTGGAATTCCCAAGATCCGGCTTACTCTCAACTCTCAAGCGCTTAGAGGAGGAAAGGATAAAGATGGGTACTAAAGAAAGTTCAAAATTTCACCTATCCAACTTGGGTATGAGTGCCAACGCTTGAAAACCAAGACTCTTCACTTCTTGGTTGTTTTTTCGCTTCAAGATCCTTGGATTAGGATCTGCTCCTCGACATCGCCATGCTATTGTTCATGTCTTTCGCTCCTTCTCAGTCCCCTTCTTCCGCTCTTTTCCTTGTTTTCTGCTCCTGCCCTCAACTCCTGAGTGGAAGACCATGGATGGGGAGGTGGGTGACGATCTGAAGGAAAGAGTGTAAAACGACGGTGCGTGCTTCTTTGACCAGGGATGAGATTCGAAGCCTAAAAGCGAAGAGATTTAACAGAAATCCATGGTTTTCCATTTCTCCACGCGGTCGCAAGCCTACATCTCATTGACCTTCTCTGTTGACTTCAAAGTCTCCTTTCCTCTCTCTCTCTCTCTCTCTCTGGTATATATGTATTTATATATGGAGAACTAAAGTAAAACTCAGTTCCGTCCACAACCATCTTTTATTCTTTTATTCTTGCATACCGCACCAGTAGTGAAGGGTGGATGAAACTGGGAAGTGATTGTTTATAAGTAGGGCCCATGAATTATGGTTTTCTCCGTCTGGTTACTCATGTGAGCTTGTCCTTTTCATGATCCTGATGAGTTCATAAATTGGTTTCTTCTTTTCTTCTTGTTTCTGATATTTATTCCGAACTATTTTCCGGAGGGGCGGCAGGAGGACAGTTGTTAGATGTGCAGAATTTTTATGAAATTTGACTTTTTAGGCCAACCATGAAGGTTGGATGGGGTTAGAGAAGGTGAAGAATATTTTGAATTTTGGTGAATCAATCCAGGGTGCCCTTGGCCCTCTCAATTGGAGAAAGATTCGTATGTGAGCAACAAATGTTGAAAAAGTAGTGATGTAATGCCCCCCAGTTGCATGATGGTGGGCGTTATGGGCACGGATACGACATTTGAATGGTATCAGTTAAGAAAGAAATAAAATACATTACATATAATATTATGAACCCAATCTTCACCTTGCCTGAAAGCACCCATATTGCTAAAAAATCAAAACCCATAAAGCTACTTGCAGCCACAACCCACATGCCTTGTTCATGTCAATAAAATAAGGGAAAAGAAAAAAAAGAGTCAGGCCTTATCGTCAGAGGAAGGGAGGGCAATCCACCACCCTTCTGGGTGGTGATAATTTTTTCTACTCCCTTACCGATGGAATCGGCAAACAATAACAGGATGCTGCTTTACCATTTTCAAGTCTATAAGAAACAGTCCAAACCTGGATTGTCATTGGTAGCCACAAAATCTTGCATCAAAAATTGACACCCATGTATCTCTGATATCTGATTCCTGCCAAGTGCCAAGTAATTATATATTTCAAGTTGCTCCCCAGTTTCCAAAACCAAACCCTTTGAACCGAAAGAGGAATCAGCAGTGAAACAGCTAGCAGATGACAGATTTGGAAATTACACTGGGCCTTGCAAAATCCAATCTTATAATTGAAGTGTTGAGCAGCAACAGTTATTTCCTGCATCTTAAGCGATATCCAGGATGTTGGTTTGTTTATACTCGGGAATAACAACTTAGAAGCAAAACGCAAAATGGAAAAAAGAGGGAAAGAAAGTTCTTTGGTATCTTCAGAGTAATGTCCAGACTGCCAAACAGAAGGGGGAAACGGAAGAACAGAATGAGCAGAAGCTGCTGTAGCAGGCTATGCATATAGCATCAACCCCTCTCATTATATTCTTCCCTTTTTTATCCTTCTCTACTTCCCTTTCAATTTACACCACCTTAACAGTGGCAGAGTATGCACTGACCGTTGGTTTAAGAGGAGGATAAAGGGGATCCTTATAAAGGTAACTCACCCCTCCCCATCTGGGGACCTATTGTCATTTATTCAGATGGATGCTGCATTCCATTATTTTCCTGTATCAGTCAGGCTCAGGACCACCCTGCTAGGCTGCTACCCTTCCCCCCATACCCTTTTCTCCCTCTTTGCCTACTCACTGTGCATATCAAGAAGCCATCCTTTTGTTCCAGTTGGCGGCTAACCATCCTCCATAATTCCCCCTGTTGGCCTCTCTCGCCCTCCCTCATAAAACAAAACCATGCCGATTTTCCCTCCTGACAACCCAAACCCCCTTTTCCTTTTCTCTCTCTCCATTGTTCACACCAGACAAACCCACCATCCATTTCAACCCTTCCCACTTGGGTATCTTTCTGCTCTCTCTCTCTCTCTCTCTCTCTCTCAGCTAACCAGAACGTGAGAACCAGAAAGCCAGTGTGAGAATTCAATTTGGGGGGATGGGGTGAACTGGGGTGAAGTTGTGGCGGGACTACCCAGATAATTCCTCCCCCTCATTTATCAACCTGTTTCTGCTTTTCCTGCTTCTTGGTTTTTCATTTTCCTTCTTGTGGGTATTTTCTGGACGGGCAGGCAGGCGCAGCCTGTCGTTGCCTGGCTAAAAGCCTTTTTCCTTCTCTCCCCTGTTATTAGCCTCTGAGAAACCGTTGAGGGTAAGACTGATAAGTCCCTTTCCATCCTCATGGGATGGAGAAGAAGGGAGGCAGGCGAGTCTGAGTCCACTCTGTCCTCTGCTGCTCCCCCACCCATTAATCTCACAATCTGCAAACGTCTTTTTGCATAGATACCGGTGCAGCTTTCACAACCTCTCTCTCTCTCTCTCTTTCGCACATTTTCTTACACGCATACTGTGCTGCAGTGCAGAGTTATAACGCAGGCGCAGAAGGCCTATCCCACAGGGAAAAGAGCATCTCGGGCAGGCGTGTGACGAGGAATTATCACAAAGGACCTGCGACTCACGTCATGGCCATGAAAGTAAGAAAAAGGAAACAAAATAAACCAAAAAGAATGGAGGAGAGAGAGGCTTGTAGCTTGTAGCATGGCCAGAGGTGGCAATGGAATCTTCCCAAGGGATACCAACTTGTTCTTTCCGCTTATTTTTCATGGTAGAAATTTTCAAGGATTTCTGCTCTCACAAGGCAGTCTCGACAGGAATGCTTGCATCGTTTTTTAGCATCTCCTTTCCCCCAAGCAAACACATACAATCTTGCGCGCCTGTTTCCCTGTAAACGTTCGCCGAAAAGGACAAAAAGAAAACGTTTGGTTTGTGGGAACTGAATCGGCAAAGTCGTGTACGAAATGGAACACGGGATTCATTTGTGATCAGCTGGATTGGTACCAGTGAACCTGATAAGAAAAAAAACGATAGTTGTTCAGGTAGACCTGCAAGCATGCACTGCACATGCCTTGATGACATGAACATCATGTCCGGTTGATGCGTTGGGACGCCTTTGGATTGTTGGGACCAAACACCTGTGGCTTTGAGTGCCATTCGGAAGGCTTCATGCACAAACAAGCTTGTGCGAATGCTCCCCACATAATGTAATTTGTGTTCTTTGCTGGCCACTTTGAAACGTCAATGTAATTTTAGCGGCGAGACACAGACTCAAAATCTAAAATTCTAGTTGACATAGAACGCAAAGTTTTGAAGACATACATACAGATCTCCTCCAACAAGATGGAATATCCCCGTAATCAGGAGTTGAACTGGAACCTTTTTGTATGGAAAATGGCCAAAGCAGCCCGCGACTGAAACCAGGTGACTCGTACTAAACTCGTCTGATCTTGGTCTACTGAGCTATTGATCAGCTGACCTTGAACTGGCTTAAGGAGTACAAACAAGTTTTGTTTGTTTAACTCGTAGTGGCACGGTAGACAAACATGATCCTACCAGTTGTTCGAATCATACTTGAGTTCACCTGCTTACACAAGCAATGTTTTCATGCACGCAAGAGCTTCCAAACCCTATATAGTTTGTTGTTGAAAGATTATGATCGCTAATTTACATTTTTGTCTATCGTCAATTTAAACATTAACTAATTTAATCTTATGAGCTGAACGGGACATGTGACTATTCCAAATGAGACTTGACACCTTTCATGATCTATATTGATCTCTTTTTTGGCTCACCTATACGCACTGACTGAAAAATTATGAACCAAGCATGAAGAAGCTATCTTCACGGCATAGCTGATCACATCGAAATATTTGAACGTATGTGATGTTTGGTTAACATGGATCATTTTCTAGTGCTAACAAATCAATGCCTGAAGTTTGCTTTGAGGATTGAACTTGTATGAAAAGATACTGATCTCCATGATGATTGCACGCCTTCAATATTCAAGATGATGACAAAGCCCATGTCTGGCGATAATATGTTGACATGCAGGTTTGTGTTGATTATTTTGGGCTTTGTCAAACATCCCATCTAGATGTGCCTCTAATTAAGTTGCATTCAACGAAAACACAGAGAACAAAATCTAAATAGCTATCTGACTCTCGCTCCTGCAATTTTTTTTAGATTATGCTTGAGTTTCTACATGTGACCCTAATCGAGATAGCTGATGGGATAACCAACTAGGCATATCAGCCTTCCATCCTTAGTGTTGGCCGACAGTCGCAGATCCTATCTTATGTTGGGTATGGTGCTGTTAAGGATGATGACGGCAGTAGCAGTGAAGAGTGGAATATGTTGAGCAGTGACAAAAGATGCTGCTGATGAGGGTTAATCATTCATCTCTTCTTTCCCGCGGGCCACTAGGATGGATGGTCAAAACAATATAATTTCCATTAAAGAGTTGCAAGAATGCACAGGCATGCCTTCTAGACAGGAGCAAAGCCATGACCCTGCATGTTGACATTAGATGCTTTAAATGTGATAGATATTATGACAAGCCCAAAGCAACTTTGGTCAACTAAGGCGCTCATAGACGGGCTGGAATTGCTAATAAGATCGCCGTCAACTGAAAATTTTCCAAGCGAAACTCCACCTGTTTGCTGCGGGGTTGGACTAAGCAACTTTTACGTTCAAGGAGGTCAAGGATGTACCACTCCCGGTGCCTGACATCAGCTCGCGCACCCCCATGAGAGGGAAAGTAAAGACAAGACATCGTTGTAATGTCCGGCAGAAATTTGGCCAATTCCTTTCTTTACAGACACATTGTTGCTTGTACTAGACTTCTGGGCTGACCGAAGGAATACTTTGCATCAACTTTTAAATTGGAATCTTGATCGGTGGCGAGGCTACTTGGACTGCGTGGATGATAAGTGATACATATTCCAAGCAATTATGACAGGATTTGACACGGTGCTCTCACCAAACCATTAGAATGGAAGAACTTCATTTGAATCTTCATATGAATTAGTTAAAGATTTCTTGATATGCAGCTAGGAAACGGTGGACTCGATCAAATTCGGAGGAAAAAAAGACTTTATTTTCCTTGAATGTACAGAGTTGTCAGTTGAAGATATTTTAGGACACACTAGAAGCAATATTTTCCCATTTTAGATGTCTAAATCTTGGTTTTTTTCTAGTGTAAGAATAGTTCAACATGCTGTACAAAAGGTTCCAACAGGGTCGCTTCCAGGAGGAGGTGCAAAAAAACCCTTCACACACACACACACACACACACACACACACAGACAGACAGAGAGAGAGAGAGAGAGAAATAAATATTAGGGGCATTGAAATCAGTTAGACTATTAAACCAAAGGGAATAGACGTTAGTCCGGTAAACTAAGGACAAAATGACATCAAGTAAAGGACTAAGTCTCCCTTTTATGACTGAAGGTCTTCAAAGCTTAGTCAATATTTGAGGCAAGGACACATCGTTATCAATACATTACAAATAACCCCACAAACCGATTATGTCCAACTCAATTGCCTAGCCTTTCTCCTTCAGATGCAGTGGAAAAAACTAAACCATCTAGACTCTTTGACTGCATGAATGTCGCCGCTAGATAGGCCTTCGCACTATCAGCAACTAAATAAGGCCGTCCTGTCATTCATCAGGTACAATGCAGATGCCCTGACTTTGACCGGACATGGTGGGCCGAGTTCAAAGACTTTTTTGATTCATCCATTCATTTCCTATCCGGCTCTAAGTCAACAATCTCATGCACGTTATGTCAATCATGTTTGAAAAATATATACATCAATATTCACAGATGATTCCAATAGTGCTTTTGGCAGCCCACCATATTGACCTAACTGAGTAGTGTGTGTGAATCCGGGACCAGGAAAAGGAAAACAGCAGCTCACACAAACCAATGCTCAGGTTCATAATATTTTTAAATATATGCGGCTGCCTAGACGGTATGTCAGCCTACATAACAAAAAAATACATGTAAACTTGCATACCAGGTAACTTCGGAATCCGCGCATAGAGGATCTTAACATGAAATCTCCTCCTTGAGCACATGCTCCCAATCGTAGGCAGAGTCTGACTGGGAGGAGCTTGTGGCTCCACCTGAGGATCGTTCATTTCTCCGATTGTGTACTCCACCAGATGGGGTTGGATGCTTTAGAGAGACAAGGTCATCACTATTCTGGGCATGAAGAGGTCTGTTTGTTTCTACCTCCTGCCATGGCATAGGATGCATATGATGCGTGTTGCCTGTGGTCGAGGCACATGTTCCTGGTGATTCAGTATGTCTTCCACCAAGTTGATCATGCAGCACCAGAGTATCCTGCAACGAAGCAACAGCAAAAGGCTGCCACCTTTGTGCTGTAAAACCAATGTCCATGTTAAAATTCTTGGAGGTTTGAGGTGCCATGGACTGAGAACTGTGTCTCGGTACGGCCACCTCCAGTTGCTGGTTGCAATCAATGCCTTCTACGTCAATAGAGTCTGGCAACATTGCTGGCTCTCTGTCCGAACTGCCACATTTCTCGTGACGCTGTTTCAGGATTTTAATTCTTGTAGCAATTGAAGCCTCCACATCATTGTGTTTGCTTAATAATCCCTTAGGTTCAAGTTGACTCCGGGTTATTACACCCACAGCACCAAAGTCCCCGTTCGAGCTTCTAGATGTCTGAGTATTACGAGTGGATATTGCAGGAACTAGGCTAGCTGCAACTATGAAGATAGTACACATAGTTCCGTATGCAGAATAATTGAAGAAAAGAAGACAAAAAGATTAAAAGTGCAACCGCTTACCTTTTGCAGGTGGCTGTTTGTGATTCCCAATCTCAGTCCTTATTTCACTGGGCATGAGTGGATTGTCTACATTCTGTGTGGACTCAATGTCAATTGAATCTGGTAATGTAAGCTGCTGATCTTCCTGTTTATTTGATCCTTCAATTCGGCATTTTAAAATCCTAAAACGTGCAATTACTGAAGATTCCAGATCATTGTGCTCACTTGCTGAACTTTTAACCTCATGCAAGCTCTGATCGTTTCCATCCATAGTATCACAAACGCCATTTAAGCTACTCATTACCCCTGAACTTGCATTCAAAAAATTATGCCTGCTTGCTGAACTTTTAGCCACATGTAAGTTCTGTTTGTCACCATCAATAGCATCAAAATTGCCATTTAAGCTACTCAGCAGCCCAGAACTAGAGTTAGATCTTGTGTTCAGAGAACCGGTGGCATCTGTAAAAGGAATTCATTCTTAGATATGTAGAGCAGGTTTAAAGGAAAAATCAAACCACACCAAACCATCACCCCCTTCCTCTCACAAATGAAGGCTCATTTACCTCGATCTTGTTTGCCTTTCAAAATCTCTGCATTCATATTTGCCAACCTAACCTCATATTTCATTGCACATAGTGCAGCTTCAGCCTCAAGCCAGAGTGTTTTGTATACTTGAACCTGAGGAAGGTCATCACTTTCATTATCAAGATTATCCTTCAATAGCTTCTCCATAGCCTGCACAGTGCAGATGAATGATAGGTTGATGCCACGAAGTGTAAATAGAGGAAATAAGTCTATCTACCCAAGCAGTTGAATCCCAAATATGAGTCTTGGTCCTAAGTCAACTGCCAGCAGTTAATCACAAGTTCCTTCACAGTTTACCAAGATACGTTGTAAATAGATAAGTCTATGTTTTTAAACCAACATGACTGGTAAAGCAGTAAAAAAGCAGCAGCTGCAGCTTTAATTTTTGGTTAATGGACTGTCAACCTATCATGTGATAACAAGCAAGAAAGAGGAATGGAGCAGAGAACTACCTTATGTACACCATTCTCGTTATGAGAGGACACAAACTTACGACATCCAATATTCTTTGGGGTGCCACTCGTATGAATTGATCTGCCACTTTCACTGGTTTTCTTATTGCCAGTATGCCTAATATCGTCAATTTCTGCAGGGATGCCTTGAGATCCGCCCATGCATGTAAACTGGGGAAATAGGAAGAGCCTTAGACTACTTTTCAAGTATAAAGGAATATGAATAAACCAAAATACAAATACAGTGGAAATCTTCCTCCAAAAAGTCTGAACCACATGCTGTTAACTGGAGCTGTGTTTCAAGAAATGAAATGCAAATCCAAACTTTTGGTGTTACAAGACAGTAAAAGGGAAAAAAACAAAATAAGTACCTCACCAGGTGAAAGTGCACAAAAAATATAAAAAAACCTAGTACGAAGTATGAACACACTGTCACAAAGAACAAGTCAGACACTCGTGGAGTGGAATATTCTATAATAATCTTTCAGCAAAATATATATATATAGCACGAGTTCTATATCAACTACAAAAGGCATAGTATAAACACACTATTGAAAAGAACAAGATGAGTCGGACACTTGAGGAGAAACACAATCTACAGTAACCATTCAGCAAAAAGTAGACATATGAGTTCCTATATCAACTAGAAACACAAGAAAACATGAACATGATGCATCATTAGACACACAGGACCTATCAAAAAGTTCCAGAACGGCAATGGGACTGCCAACATGCCAATAGGCAATATGAAGCAGAAACATCAGCCATTTGCACCGATTGCACCTTCCTTTCTTCAAAGACGGATTTTGTAGAACCCACAAAGTAATCTGTCTCCTTGAATATCGAAAACAAGAAGACTGTGACATAGACAAAATGTTGTCCAAGAAAATTTTACATATGGTTAATTAAGTCAATTAAGTTTTGCCAGTACCTTCCAAAGAAACAGCAAAAATAATGAGGTAGACCTGTTTTTTACTCCTACGTTTGTTAAACAGAAACGAATTTAGGCTGTAAAAATCCACAAAAAAACAATTTTGGAGACACTTATTTCTCATAAACACCTAACCTTTTTCAGCAGAGATAAAACTTGACCAGAAAAGCCATGCAAATCTTTCTAAAAATGTAAGTGTAACTCTGAACATAGCATCTCTGGAAGACAATGTCTGCAGAACAGTACTATCAAAATAGGTTTGATGATCTCCCTCTTTTCCTTTCCCTCATTGATCAATAAAGATATACTTGAACAAGATGAACACAGGACAGCTTGGACAATAACAAAGTTCACACAGAAATCAAAGTTCACACATTGAAAGCTTTTTATATTTCAAGATGACATTTTGCAGCGAGTTCAACAATGATAACTGGGAATGCCGGACAGGACTAAATTCACATGCTGACAGGATTCTTCAACACGGTCCAACATAGTATGAACAAGACCAAGGACAGCTAGGAGAATACAAAAGTTCACATAGTGACCAGGTTCTTCAACATAAACCAAGTATGTTTGCTCCCAGAATCTGACATAAGAACTAACTCCCCCCAGGCAGCAATACATTTTCATGTCATGTCAGATGATTCATTCAGCTCCATGGATTGCAAGCATATTCCCTGCTGCATCAATCACTCTGCCACTGAAAACAGCAACAGCCATGATAATGATGGCTTGTAATTATCATTATTTCATCTGTATCAAGAACAATATGCACAAGCTCCAGCACAAAGACACACCCCAGTCAGAGAGTTAAAACAGGTTGTTGAAGAGGTTCAAACTTCAAAACATTTAAGCAGCACCTCTAAGAGTTAACTAGGACTTCCTTAAAAAAATTAAATCAGTTTGACACCTAAAAGTGCCACGTTTTGTTAATAGGAAAGGAGTAAAAATGGTCGGGAAGAGAGAGATAAACAGAGAGCTATGCTTCCAAAAATCATGCTAAGAATAACATAGACCCCTTTATCAACCATATTGAAACTTGAACCAGCCATCACTGGCTTATAGAATTCTCCAGGATAAAATCAGTAGCCCAACACCCCTGCCAGGTTCAAAGTTTCTACATCCCTACTCACATATATATTGTGTATTTATTTTCAACATGGGCCAGTCTCTAATAGCCACTGCCTAACTCAAATAAACATTACAATATGGACCAAACAAGAGATCAAACCAAACCTTGCAGGGATCAGCTCTAAGCTTTTCAAGACAAGCGCTGTCTAGTGGAGGACATGGTTCTGATAGATGATTTGACTTCTTGATAATGCACTCATCAAGGTTATTGGTGACAAGTTGAAGAACTTCAAGGTCATGTTCTTTCAAGGCATTCTGATCTGCATAGCACCTTGAAAGAAGCAATGCTGACAGATTATACATTGCTTTAAGCACTATATGAATGTCAGTTCTTTCAGGCAGACATTCATTTGGATTAAGAGACAATCCATTAAATTTTTCATGAACATCAGTAGAAAAGCTAGTTCCAGCACAAAATGAACTCTGAATGTGACCAACTGGTTGGGAAAGAAGGTCTGACAAGCCATCCTGGATAGGTCCCTTATTACAGGTGGAACAATCTTTTACTGTGGCTTCTGAGATGACAGATTCTCCAACAGAGATCATATTTGACTGTTCATTGGTTAAAGAAACTCCGATTGGTATTTTCAGTTCATGCCCCTCCCGATAAGAGTTGGAAGTACTGAAGCCTTCTCCTATCCTCTGAATCCCTTCATAAACATCACCAAAGTAACTTTTGTTTGCCAGCAAATTTACTTCATCTGTATCTGAAGATTTAGTTTGTGTAGACAGAGAAGCAGCAGTCATATGAACAGGAGGTGGTGACAAACCACCAATACATTCATCATTACCCCAAATTAACTGGCTGGATGCCTCAGACAGTGAAACAGTTCCACCATGTATTAGAAGAGGCTGATCAGACGATTCAAAATTCTTGAAACATTGAGAAGAAACGTTTTCTGCAGCTTCAGAAGGAGCACACCGGAAACTTGGTATACCTTTCCAACATGGTGAATCCACAGCAGAAATAAATTGGTCGTTCTTCTCATGAAAATTTTGACAACCAGCAGCTGAAACATCCAAACTCTGTTCAGAAGCAGAAGAAAATAGGTTCAGGGTTGATGCTGTAAAGTCCAAATTTCCAAATGGCCTCTTATCTGAAAGACAATCAAGAGCTCCCTGGTAACTAGAAAAAGAATCTTCCATTCCCTGAGAACAAATAGTTTTGTAACTGGTGCTGGCATCATGGTCACCTTTTGAATGATGAACAAGATTGCCTTCGAGAATTGAGTTCCCTTCAGATCCCTTGCCAGTCGAAAAAATGTAACCAGCAAGGTCCTTGGAATTTACAAGTTCATCCATAGGCAAGTAGAGACCATTTACATTTTCAGACATCACTGTATCATTTAACAGATGATTGCCAGATGGCATTGGTTGTAATACCTGGGTAAACGGATAAACAGCAGTGGAGTCTGTTGTGCATGAACCATGCTCAATGAAACATTCGTTTGTGGATACAGTATCTGATTTCATAAATACCCAAGCACTAGTAGCAGGCAGTAGATCTGATGAAGGGGGGTCATGGTCATACAGTGAGATATCAGGTGACCCAAACACTTCAGTGAAGGCCAACCGTGTGTTGTTTTTGGAGTTTTCAGCTTGATGATTGGCAGACAAACACTTCAAATCTGTCACCTTATCACCACTTTGGGTAGGCCTCCCAGAAGAATTAATAGATTTTCCCTGATTGATAGCAGGAAGACCTTCACTAGCAGAGAATCCTATATAAGACACAACCACAACAAAGTGAGGTTCATGCAAGCAAGCAACATAGCTCCCCAATGATGATTATGTAAGCACTTAGATCATAATAATAGCATCTCTATAATTTCATTATGCAGAAGAGAAATTCAAGAAGTTACCGTCAGCCACTGAACATTCTGATGCTTCTAGAGGCTGCCATACATGACAGACTGTAGATTTCCACCAATACTATACATCTTCCACATGTATTATTTTATAATTTGATCAGATCTTTTTGTGAATTAGCTAAAATCACTAGGAGAACAACAAAAAATGGGTGAAAGTATGTGGAGATGCATTATCATTATGCATGCCATGTCACAAGGATACATAGATTTGGGTTCTGTACGCATGTCTGGCACAGCTTTTCGGAGTTTCGGTACTTCCAATGTACCTGGTGTGCCATGAATCAGATTAGTGCCGGTCTGCCAGATCCACTTGACTCTTTTAATGCTTCAACTCTTTTCACCCTAAAACTTTTTTCTCTTCTAATATTCTCCCTTCTCTTCCATCCCCCACATTATTGCCAACCTGCGCCAACATCAAGTTGAGGGGACAACTGGTGATGCTAAGTTAAGTAGCAAATTTTCTATTTTATTTCGCTTTTCATTCCAGTGTTGGTTTTGATACTTTTCTCCAACAAACTAAGGACATTCTCCTTTTGAGAAGAACCTTTGCTTCATTTCCCTTATTTGAGATATTTTAGTTGTCTTTGAGAACTTTCAGGACTGGGGTTTTGTTTTGTTTGAAAATCCTTTTAATGTTCTTCTTGGAATATTTTTTGGTCAGTTGCAGGTTTTAGACTCTTTGTCATATATAGCTTGTATCTTAAACAAACAAAGATTTCAGGCAATTTTTAAATTTTCAAAAGAAAAAATCACACTTTGGCTGCATTTTTTTTGTTTATTTTTCTGTCATTGACTTTGCATTGTGTGGTTCCTTTTTTTTACAGTGATTTCCTTAACAATTTATTTTTTGTTTATCTTCCCTACTGTTTTATCTTAACATAACAAATACAGGCTTACAGGCTATTTTGCCTGAACTTTTGTAGATGATGATTGCATGTCTGTATGTGAAACTAGATCCTGACTACCATGAGACATCTTCACTGCAGGTTCGAGCAATAATGACAACATATAAAACTTGCTGTCACTTCAATATATATATATATATATATATATATATATATATATATATATATATATATATAGAACACAATATAAAATACAAAAGACTGAAATACCCTTCAATGGAGGAAATAAAGGAGTTTGCTTAATTGAGATTTCTTGCCTCCTTTAAAGGGTATTTCAGTCTTTTAAAATACAACTAAGTTTACATTTTTTTAAACTTAATGTCTATTGTATGACCACCTTAAAATCAATAGCTCAGATAATTTCCATTGAGTTGGCATATTAAGGTCTTGTATTTACCTGTTTTCTATATATATATATATATATATATATAAAGTGAGTGAATGATGACTCTAGCTTTTCAGAGTCACCCAACCATCTAACCAAGATCGTCCATCTGAAGCAGATTGATGGTTGAGAGGAAAACAAAGACAAAAAGATGTGAACTAATATTAGATTATGCAAATACCCATCTCCTTTTCGGCTTTTTCTCCTTGTTTTTCTCTTAACCTTTCATCATGGTGGTCAGACAGCCTTGATGAAATAGTTGGCTGGGTGACTTTGAAAAGACAGAGTCACCGTTCAATTTTCCTATATATATATATGTGTGTGTGTGTGTGTGTGTGTGTGTGTGTGTGTGTGTATCTATAACATAGTTGTCTTTTTTCACAATTTCTTGAGAAGATTATCCTTGTAATTTGTATAGCAACAAGAGACTTCATTATATTGTGACAACCTAATATGCTAACTGAATTTCATGGCATTTTGTCCATCTTTTCACAAAACAACCATGTATATATAACCAGCAAAGTCAATTGCACAACAATTGACAGTTAGATCACTTAATTATGATGCATATGCAAATTTTATAAAGGTCCAGGAATCAATAATTTTTATAACTATTTCGGTCACATAAAAACATATCTTCTCATCTGAAAACAAGGACACGCAGCCCATGGAAGGCCAGATTGCCCTCAGTCACCTCTCCCAAATTTCTAATACCAGTCCCACCTTATAACAATGGCCAGAGCCAAAACTTTCTAGGCAATGAGGTGAGGCCTGACACCAGTCTCAGAGTCGCCCCACAGAAAATTGCACATCAAATTATCGAGCTTTTTAATTAATTGGGCATTTTGAAACCATCATCCAGAAACTAGGGAGCACTGCAAGAACTGACTTGACTAGGCAGATTCCTCCGGCGTACGAGAGTAATCTGCTTTCGACATACTTAATTTTCCCTGCAGCTCTAAGATAACAGATCCCACGCTGCAGAATTCAATGAATCAGGACTAAGGGGAAGCCAGAGGTGTCTAGTAGGAGACTGTCCCTGCTTCCAACCCAACCAATTAGAAATGTAAGAAATCCCAGTCATATCCATTCTAAAGGGAAAGGAAGACCATTTTTGCAGGTTGATTTTCATTCCAGCATAATGCTCAAACAAAGAGAAAACTTCTGCTACATTTTTATCGACACCTCTCCCTAGTCGAGGCACTTCCAACTTCCTCTTTGGAACAGCACCCTGTAAGGTTCAAGAAAAGATTTCCATAACGATTTAAAATAGGTAAGGGAACAAGGGATCCCCTTGCCTAAGCCCAATAAAGTATCCAAAAAAACAACTTAGCTGGCCAGTCAACACTAAGGCAAAGAAAACGTTAGTCACCACTGTCATAACTCATAACTCTTTGGTTCCAAAAGGGATGAAACCCTAAATGCAACGTCGCAGAAGATAACAAGTTCCAACTGATCCTATTTTATGCTTTTGATAGGTCAATCTTCACAAAAATAATAGAAGACCTTTGGACATGGCATGCACCAGTTCATGTGCAAGGTGGTAACGGTGATGGATGTTTTTCTCCTCCAAAAAGGCCCCTTGGTTGCTGGAAATGATTCTATTCAAAAAAAAAATTCATTCTAAGAACGATGATCCTTCAAATAAACTTCAAATCACTACTTTCAAGAGCAATCAGCCTGAAGTTAGAGATATGAGAGGAAGAGTTAGATTTTGGGATTAAAATCAAGTGACTCATGCCAACTTCTTAACAAGTTTTTCCTTCACAAAAAAGTCATTGATGGCTTTGCTAACAGTTGGGCCTACAATATCCCAATTATTCTGAAAAAACGTGTTAGGAAACCCATCAGGGCCAGGGGCGCTGTTAGCATTAGCACCCATTACAGGCCACCACACCTCATCATCTAAAACAGGCCCTAAGAGCATTAAATTTTCATTAGCCGTCACTAGAGGGCCTGGTCCGATATCTGGAATCGAGCCTGAAGAGTCATCGCAGGTGAAAAAGTCCTTGAAATGTCTGGTACAAGCTGACAAAATCTGATCTAGATCATAAAAAGTTCCCTCATCGGTTACCACCTGCAAAATTCTTTTCTTATAAGCCCTTTTCTTGAACTTGTTGTTACAGTCTCCTTTAAGCCAGGAAATCCTTGCTTTTGCTTCAAAAAATGTCTTCATCCAATAAAGCTTTAGTAAGTGAAATTCTTATTTGTCGTTCACAAATGGATCAGTTTAAGGAGCCTATATCCTGAAGCTTATAAACCTCCGTCGGCTCATTCTAAAGTCTGCTAACCTTGACATCTACTTTTTAAACCCCAAATCTGCTCTAATTACTAAGACGGGTCCTAACTCTGTCAAGTTCCACAAGCATGGGACAGACCCTGCTTTCTGCACTCCAGTTTCTTTCAATGATAACTCTAAAACTGGGCTCATTCTCCCCATGAAGAAAATATCTAAATAACCTCCTCCTCTTACTCATTGCTGCCACATAATCAGATTTACAGGAAAAGCCAAGTCGTCTGAAGAAGCTCCGAGCACCACCAAAAGTCTCCCTATGTTTCCAAACAACCTCACCCATGCATCATTCAAAAAACACGTATCTAACCTGTATTGAACTAGTGCAAGGGGATCACAAAAATTTGACCAGGTAAAGGCCCTGTCCCTGTCATACACCTTTCTCAAACCAGCAAAATGAATGAAAGAGTTAAATGCTAAGCAAGCATATAATGCAGGAGGTTGACCAACTTATCAGATTCTTTCCAAACAGAGTTAAAATCACCCACTACCAACATAGGCCCCTGTTTATTCACAAGTGTGGCTCCAACATCACTAGCTGATCCCTTCGGATTCTAAAATCAGGGTGTAATACACCCCTACAATATCAAATTCTTACTCAAATCCTTGAGATTAAACAAACAATCAAGCCAAAATCTATTATATCTACAATTGGTTAGCAGATCATCTTTTCTCCAACCGAACACAACTCTAGTCCAGTTGGGATCGCCATTGATGTTCCACTCAAAAGTGAACTCATCAAAACGATTACAGAACCTTTCAAATCTATCCACACTAAGCATAGTATCAATGAGAAAGAAAACTACAAAATGGTGGGGTCTCAGCCAATTGGTGAAATCCCTTTGGGCCACCTTATAAGCAAGCACTCTCACATTCCAACTGTTGATCTTCATCTATAGGAGATGCTTGAAGTTTGAACCCCTCACTGACTCTTCCCCTGATGAAGGGATATTTTCCTTGTTGTGAAAATTCCCCACACCATGAAGATCGAGATCAAGCATGCCTTGCACCGTTGCCGGTTCACCACGGTCAGCATTATGAGCAATCTTAGATTGCACCTTTTCCGCCATTCCTCTTTTTTAAATTACTAACCTCCTTGCACTGCAGGAGTCTCTTCTCGTTCAGGTTGATCGCCATTGGAGAAGACGATCCAACAAGTTTGTTTCTCAGATTTGGGCCTTCCTTTAAGACTGACTTCAGAACTTGATGATTAAAACAAGGAGGAACATCCGATTCGACTTCAAGAAGTTCCAACTTAGTCACTTGACAAAAATCCCTCAAAATATCAAACTTTCTTGGGTGAAACATCCTCCATCGGGGTCCAGCCATCAAGCTGATGTGGACCTCAGTAAGAGCCCATGCCCTTCACACTCCTTAGCTTGCATCCTTTAGTCAGTAATTACTTCAGAGCCTCGGAAGGAGGCTAACCCACCGGCAACAGCACCAGCCGAGAGGAGCTAGGCCTGCATCTCCGTGCCCAGCAGCCCTATGCCAGCCCAACAAGAGCTTGGGCCAAACCTCAACAGAACCTCAACAGCCTCCCACTTGAGCTGAGTCTCATCCAGGCATGTCCTAGGAGGCTAGGACCCACCTGGCACCCCCCATCTGGCATGCACAGGGAGCCACCCTCCACATGTGAGACCTCAGTCAGCCTGTTCCCAGGCAGATGCTTGCCACACACCAACCACATACCACCTTCCAAGTGAGAAACCACCTCAGCATGGGAACCGCACCCCTCCACTCAGCACACTCCACCTCAAGGGGCATGTGGAACCCATGTCAGCACTAGTGGGGCCCCCTTCCCCACGCGCTCCTTTTGAGCGAGCTCCAAAAGTGGTAGGCGCCACCATTTTTTAGCCGCCCCAACCCCATCAACCAATGGGAGGGTTGGATGTTGTTAAACCTTTGGTGCGACCTCACTCTCACCAATCAGAGAGCTTGCTTCGAATTGGGCACACTCCTATTTGTTAAAATATAAATCCTTCACCAACACGTTGAAGAGGAGTCTCTTAGGATTCCACCTCCTTGTAGAATGTGTTAAGATATTTAATGTCCTTGTAACATGTGAAGAGTCTCCTAGGATTCTATGTTGTAGTTAATATCCTTGTAATATGTGAAGTCTCCTAGGATTCTACGTTGTAATTAATATCCTTGTAATATGTGAAGTCTCTTAGGTTTCTATGATGTAATTAATGTCCTTTGAGCTTGTGAAATCTCCTAGGATTCTACGATTGGAGACTCTTAGAATTCTGAAAATGGGATTATAAATAGAGGCCGTGCAAACCATTTTGGCTACGGCTTCTTCTCCTCAGCTTCTTCTTGTTTTCATTCTCTCTCTCTCTCTCTCTCTCTCTCTCTCTCTCTCTCTCTCTCTCTATCTATCTTCCTCTCTCTCTCTCTCCCTCTCTCTCTCTCTATCTTCCTGCGTGAGTACTGTTTTCTGGTTACAGATATTGGTGCTAGATTTCTATCACTATTGGCCTGTTTTTTCCTCCTGTATTGGGCGCAGCCTATAAAACTTATTATTTTCCTTGTTCATTTCATTCTATGCTATCGAGCCGATTGCAAGCGTATTCTTGGCCCTCCAAATCCGTCCTTGTAATTTCTGTGTGGTTTGGTTTGTGCCCACGCCCATTCTCTTCCCCAATATGCCTGAAGCCATTGCCTTCTAGTCGCCGAGCTCTGCTGCACCACCCTCAGCCATGCCACCCCATCTCGGCCTACCTCAGCCTCAGGCCTCGCATTGATGAAGACATCGGCATTCACGAGAAAACCACACAGCAGTTTGGCCATGCCAACGAAGACCTTCTAATTCAACATATGAAGTGAAAGCTCCAAAAGGCTGATCCAAAGCAAAGTTCTGACCACTGCTTCCAATTGTAGCAGCATCCTTGGCTCCCATTTGCTCGAGACAATAGGCCTCACACCTTCCATTTGCCTAGTTGCAGAGCATTCTCCAAATATGCCTAGGAAAAAGTCTAGATAAGGAACAATCCTTTGGAAAGAACTGTAAACCTAACTTCCCCCATTGCAAACCACTGTTTGCGCAGATCTTGATAGATTTCTGTGCAATCTGGTCTTGCCCTATGGCTTCCATCATACAACATCGTAATGGCGGTCCAGCGAAAAGGCTAAAGTCTAAACCATTTACTCATGCACCTCCGAAGGGATCACCAGCATACGCTTTCCATCCATCTCACAAAATGCCAAATTTGGCAGCTCAAGCAATTCCTCCCAATCATTCTAATCCATCGTGCCAGCACTCCACGACCAACACCCATGAGTGTCTCACCAGGAAAATGGGCCGAACGCCATTCTTGGAGAACTACTTCTTGCAATTCACCTCCTTCCAAGAATCAAAAGCCCTAGCACGATCACCAACATCGATCAAAGTATGCAACAATTTTTCCAACCCTAGCGTGGAGATTTCACTTCATTCTCTCTGCAAGTCACTCGAAGCTTCCAACATCTTACACTTTCAAATCCCTCAAGAACAGATGCTACACTTAATCTTAGCCAAAAGGCCAAGAAAGATATCAAGCTATAGACACATTCATCACGGCCCTTTTGTGAAGAATGCAACCATTAAACATGTTTTCTTGATACCAAATTTGATTTTTGAAGCTAAAATTTCTACGAAACCTTTGAGATGTTGAAATGTATAGAAAACTAACAGTTCCAACTTGATTGAGCAAACTAGTTGTTAACTTTTACAAATCAACCATAAATATTAATTTTCATTTTAAGTTTACATACTTTAGCAGTCATAACTATAGATTGGTAATATAGATTCATGATCTTAAGAAATTGTGATTAATTACAGCAGAAGTATGGATGCAGAAGGTGAGCAACTTTCAAAATCATCTATAAATTATAAACAACGGCCATGTTTACCTTCACCTTCTCACTACATTTATGACCTTATAACAAAAAAATATATAATTTTTTTCAGACGCAACCACATGGTTGTTCCTTTTGAAAGCTTTTTCCTTCTTCTTTTTCTATTTCATTTTTGCCTTGGAAAACCACACAGCTATTCCATGTGATCGCACAAAACAACACTGATCAGTTGTCAGAAAGTATCCAGACGAGTTCACCATAGGAAGCTTTAGTATCATCCACTTATGATAAATGTTTCAAATATTTTAAGTGACCGCTTTATCACTCAGTAGTGAATAAAACATGATATTATGTTAGCAACACCCACTAAAGCACAAGAAGAACAGAAAAAGCCAAAATTACCGCATCTTCTGTATTCAATTTTCTGAATGGAGAAAAGAGCTCTCATAATTAAATAAGAAACATCAGATACCGGGTGGGTGCTGCGAGAGTTCTTGTTCTTGGGGACATGTGGAGTTTGAACGGCAGGTCTTGATTTTTGGCAAGGAAGGTTGTTCACTACTTTGGCCCACATCATTTATCTGCTTCTCCGCTACAAACTCTCCACACTGAAATTTCTCCCGCTGGATGGAAGGCTTATATTTGCTGACACTGGCACTGTAGCCGCTATTCTGAGATGATACAGCCGGAACCGCACCAGAGAAATATATATTGTAATCAGGATGCCACGGAACTGAGGGAAGGTACTCCGACATTGAGGATCCCGTCGACGAACCAAAACCAGAACCAGCAGTATCCTGCACCCCCAACACGAGCGGCGTAGAATAGGGTTCATCTGCAATTACCCTCTCCTCGCCGAGCTCCATGTTCACCGGAACACTGGTATACTCGTACATCCCCGACGAATAACTGAAGCTGCTGGGAACTCCCCCAATCGCCGAAGTCGGGTAACTTGACACACCAAGACCTGCAGCAACATCAATGGGGCGCCAACAGTCTGGGACGGATGTAGGAGGATGCAGATGAAGACAGTTATCAAGAGCGCCAGACAGGGGCGACGAGTAATCACGAAAGTTTGGCTCCACCAACTGAGAAGAGTTAGGCCTCTGGTTAACTGCATTCCTCTTCACTGTGAAGGGCGGGGCAAGGGGAGATAGGGTCGAAGACAACCCATGGTTCAAATTTGACACTTCTTTCTGGCGGAAAGATTCAAGAAGCGGCATTTTTCTCTCTTTCTCGATTTTTTTTTCTCTTTATCGCTAATTTCAAACAAAACAAACGATCTAAACCACAAGACCGCCAAGAAGCACGATGTCTAGTGATTAAAAACCCTAAAGTTTCAGACGAGAAGCGGAACAAAAGTAGACCAGAAACCAAACGCGAAAAAGACGCAGCTAGATGTTTTTATACCCGAAAAATCAACAAATTCACGATTCCGATCGAGGAAGTTGGGTTCTGAATGTTTTTTTGGCAGATTTCTTGATCGAAAGCACATGCACCAAGCAAAAGACAAAACGATAACGCAGCAGAAAAATTGAGCAAGGTTACGGAGAAAGAGGGCCGGCTTCTTCCTCAACTACTGAACGCAGAATCGATCTTCTTCCCCCCTCGATTACGTTTGAAGATCGTAAAATAAAAAGCCCGAGGCCTTTTTCTCCTTGTGTGCTGTGGAAGAAATCGAAGGGGGAGAAAACTTTCTGTCGCTTCGAAGGCCACGAGGAAGATGGAAACGAAGACCAGGAAGATTACGGAGTAAGGCAAGCTAGCCCAAGCCAACATGCCGAACCTACCCTTATGACTTACCCCAAATAACACGTGTATCGCATTTCGCGGGAAATTTATGATACGAGTTGTTACTTTCTCTTCACCCGATACGATACGATGCCCCTTCATTTAAATTATTGGTTATTTATAAATAAAAAAATAACAATGATATATATTTAATTTACGGCAGAGATTAGTGTGGATCTTTGCTATGATGAGCGTTCCGTTACCGCTAACATATTCTTATTTTGGATTTTTCAGGATTTGAACTTTGTGGGTGTAAGAAAAACCTCCTTTTTTTACTTCAGATTTTGATTAATTTTGACTGTTAAGTAGGGATTTCAAGTAGGATGCACAATAAGTTAACTCAAGTTGAGCACGAGTCAACTTATTTATTGAGTTCAGGCATAAAGGTAAATTCATTTGGTTAAAGAATCTAAACTCGAGTTAGGTAGCCTTGGCTCATTTAAGCTCATTGTATGTGCATTTGTGAAATATCATTGAAACTAACAATAAAGTCCAACCTAATGATATCAACCCAAGTTCTACAGTTCATCTTTTTGTTTTCTTCTTCGTTTTAAGAATTTTTTTTTTTTTTGGTAAAGAAGCTGTTGTTTCTTGGCTTATAGTACTTAACTATGAGAAATTAACCAATGGACTTTGTGAACAACACTAAATGTTGAGTCTAACACGTTGTCACAAAATTCACCTTTTGGCTCATATAGGAACGAAGGTTGCCGCAAACTCTCAGCCAACTGCCGTTCTTCTAAGTTTCATTCCTTGACGAACTAAGAAATGTAGTCCTTCTCAACACTCAACGAACCATTTTCACACATTTCGCATATCAACATTCTCAACACTCAACGAACCATTTTCACACATTTCGCATATCAACAACCACATAGGTGGTGATTGTGAGACTTCCTCAAGACACATCATTTGTTAATTATGGCAATCAACCATTGTCTTAACCAAAGTTAAACATTAGTGAAGGTTAAACATTATCTTCACTGGATTGTGCACCACCATAGTTGGTTGCAACTTATGTATTCGATAGGAGAATCAATTATGACTAAGGGTGGAACCAGAAATTTTTGTCTATGGAACACTAAAGATATAGGTAACAAATTTTCAATTGGCCTTGGAGCAGTGACCCTGGTCCATTTGCATTATGCAACATTTGCTCAGCATTTAGTTGTACTAAAGCATTATTTAGGTAACAATGATATGAATATTTGGTTTTCTCATTTGTGTGTAATTGGTGAGCAAGTGACATTCACACACATGAGTGAAATTTGAAAATGAAAATTAAACAAATTCAGATGAAGAATGTGTGATACAAATTTCATGAAATGGTGAGTCGGCAGGAGCACCTAGGTTGATTGATTAACCATCTAGGTTGCTATACCGGCACAACCTAATGTATAGAAGGATTTTACCATGACTCTTATTGGCCAATATTGGAGGAGCTTGAAAGCTTTTGCTGAGAGGCATTAATGCCTTGTATCAAAGGCACTAATGTATGGTATCAAATTTTGAACCCTTCAAAAAATCTTGGACTCTTTATTCTTGCAAATGATTGTGAGACATCAATATGTAAATAAAAAATTCTGTGGGTGTAAGTGGGAAATTGTCCATATGTGTTTGCCTTCAAGTGTCATCTTTATGCAAGGGTCATGTTAATCTTCTCCGTATCATTTAATTTGAAGGAATGTCATTGAAAAGACATTTCCTACAAGTGCTTGAGTCTAAGTTTCACTTCATACCAAAAACATTTTATATACATATATAAACCCTGCTGTTTATTTTATCAAAATTATAAAACACACTATTAAATGTGTTTCTCGAGAAAAGGTTCTAGAAATGCACTAGATTTTGACACTAGATTTCAAATCCATGTTGAGTAGCAAACACTCAAATATAAAGTTTGTGAGAGTTGGTTCAGACTTCAAATCTTAGGATCTGTGTTTCTTAAAGGTTTCTTAAAAGTTGTTTGGCACTGGTAACAAATTATTACTATGTACTAACATTGCTCTAAAAAATTGAGGCACATTCATGTAACCCTATAACATAAACATAGTGTTTCATGAATTTATCCCAAATCTGAAACTAAACAATAACAATTGTTATGGGTAACAAAGGATCCCGTAGGAATGGTTTAGCAATAAAAACAATGACATATTGTTTCATTCATTTTGTATATCTATTTCATTAATCTTTGAAACGAACAGATGGAAAAGTATACAACTATACCCATTGTTAAACACCTCTTGGTGATCTTATAGATCTGAATCTTTCAAAGGTTGCCTAAGGTTTGCAACACTTCCAGCTTCTCGACAAAACTTAGTTATCGGTTGTGGTCCTTGATTTAGGCATCAGGAGGCGACGGGGCATGAGGACCAACCTAAAGTGCCCAACCGAAGTTGAAAGACGAAGAAACGGACAAGAATCCCACACCGCCCACCCACCACGTGTGGTCGAATTGGCAGATCGGAAGACGGGATTGACCTGCCTGGTAGGTAGAGCCAGAGCTTCTTCCGTTCAACTCTCTAAACTAAATCTCAACTTTATCACTCAGGTTTTTTCATGATATCGTGTTTGACGCCCAGTAGAAAGCTTCCTTCCTCCTTCTATGGTGCTTTGTTTTCGAGAAAGGAAGGGACATGCTCTTCGAGGATTCACTGCAACACGCAAATCGATTTAGAGGGCTATACTCCTAACACAGTATGTGGAGATTTCATAGCCTTGCAACATTCACCCGAAAGTAGTAATACGTAAAATTTGAAACGAGAACGACCCAGGCCAGGCGCCCCACCGGTATTTATGTGGGCAGGCACAAGACCCAGGATTCATCTCCGGTCGGCGTGTGCTGAGGGGCAGATGATTCAGGTGGCGTTGGTGGCGGAGTTGGTGGAGCCGTACGCCAGACTGGTGTCGAGGATGGTGGAGCAACTACTTCGAGGGACGCCGTTTCCCATCCGGCTCAGGAGGATCCTCAACCGCAGAACCGCTCCCCGCTTCTACTCCCCTTCGCCCGCACCTTCTCAGCCTCCAGAGATCTTCGCACCGTAGGTCTGGTCTCTTTTCCGTTTTCTGATTTTTCTGAGAGAAAACCTTCAATCGGAGGCTCGCAGGGGAAAGCGAAGACAGGGCTTTCTGTTCATAAGGCCTTCCCATTCGAGAGAAAGTGTGTCCTGCTTTAACTACACAGTAGCGGCGAACCCGTAAGTGGAGGCAGTCGCATTTACATCAACATGTTCACAAATTAATCACTCATCAGATGTGGGCAGCTGTTGAAGTTGTTCTTCTTCTTCTTCTTTTTTTTTTTTGGTCAAGTTTTCTTGATACTCTTAGTGGAAACTGTAAAAACAAAATAGTACTACATCATGATTTTTTTTGGGTTTTCCTATTTTTGTTTCTTCTTGTCTTTCTTCCCGTTTTTGATCTTTTAAGTTGGGCAATTTTGGGATGGCAGCGAAGGCGCATACACAGAAGGGAATGGTAGATGTGGGCAGTTGCTTGAATGTGACTTAAGGAGACCTTGTTTTCTTCGAAGTTTTGGCGCCTTGATTCCATAAGTTCATCCTATTGTAATTTTCCTTGTTTGCAAAGTAGAGAGAGAGAGAGAGAGAGAGAGAGAGAGGAAGAGAGGGAGAAGCAGAAGCGGCAAGTCTGTGCATGGAAGCCATTTTTGGAACTATCTTCCCTTCCTCTGGTTCCTCTGTGGTACATGAAGGCATAATGGCCCAACAAATAGAGATCAGCGGAAGGCACTTATGAAAAGACCAACTCTGCCAAAGCTAAAGATATTATGAAATGATTGTATGCTTTTGTACCAAGGGAACATTTTGTTGAGGGTCTGCATTTTGGCTTAATTTCAGAATCATGACTCACATTTCTAATCTTCTGATAACAGCTTCTTGTTTAAAAACACTCATAAAAAAGTGTGTGATTTCTCGCCTACCAAACTGATCTCTTAATGTACGCTCACTTACCAGCGTCCCTCTTCTGGGTTGACTCAGGTTATTATAGCTATTTTTTATCTGTCAAACTAGTTTAAATATGTGCTTTAGGACATGTTTTGGCAACAGTGACAACTTGTTACTGTTTTATGAATCGTCTTCCAATATTTGTAATAGATTTCTGGACCATAATATATGAATCTGCTCCAACTAAGTGGGATGGTAACAATTTGTTACTGCGGCCAAATGGGCCGCTAAGGATTAGATTATGTGTTTTGACGATTGAAGCAAAAGCACTTGCTGGGCTAGAGGGTTATGCTCCTTACCATTATTACGAACAAAAATTAAGATTTAGGGTTTATGATTTAGGATTAGAAGTTGATTACTTGTGGTTGTTTGTAAAATTGAACTTTCGGTGATTTGATAGGGTTCAGTTCAGTTCTGCAATCGAATGTGAGTCCATCTAACTCCCGATGCAATTACATTGAAAAGTGTATATTCTAAAAAGAAAATTACTACTACTACAAAAACATCAGTAAATATTTGAAAATGTCTACTCGCTGACATTGTCTCCGAAGCTACCCTGAACATTAGAGAAGATCTGTCACTAAATCATTAACTGATTTTCAGTCAAAAAGTTGGAGACTAAACCATTATTGGCGTCTGTCGGCAGTGTTAGGGACACCGATAATTATTGACGACGATAACTACTCAGGCAATGTTAACGTTGCAAATTTAAATGAAACATGACTTTTATTAACGCCTCTTCGGCGTCAGACAAAATTTTAATGATGTACGGTGCTTTGCATCAATAAGAACTTCTACTGAAATGACATCATATGTCAGGAAAGGGTTTTCTACGTATTTTTATCATCATTCATATTACTGAAATAACATTGTTTATAAACGCAACATCGTTTATTTCGTCAACGAAAACCTAAGCTGCTTACAAATTTTACTAGCGTTCACCCCATTTTGTGAATGAAGATGGCAACCTTTACTGCCGTCCCTTTTACTGACGTTCCGCTTTTTCCATCAAACCTTTTCTAATATTGTCTTCATCGTGCCATTGAATGTAAACTTTCAGTAACATTCCAGACATCGGCGATAGTATAACATTGTTGACACCTTTTTTCGTCAATAAAGAGTGCCTGGTTTGTAGTATAAATTGCCATCAATACTTAAAATAAGTATCACAAATGATTTTTTTTTTCATTATGTATGGCATACATAATAATAACAAATTATTATTCAAAATAATAAATTCGCAAAATACAAAGTTAGAGATTTTTGAAATCATATCTAAACTTTTCATTATTGTTAAAAACACACCATAGTTCTTCCAACACTAATAAGAAGGTCCATAAATCCAAGTTTGATTACATCCAAAACACTCCAACAACCTGGTTTTAGAGGTAAAACCAGGTTTATCCAGTTTTGGAGTGTCGTCCAAACACCCTAGAATAGTTTATACCTTCTGCATGTCATAGTTATTAAAAGGTTTTCTTCACCTTTCATATGAAAGGAAAGAACATCATTTACCATGTCTATAGGGGTGACCACGAGCCGAGTCGAGCTCAAGCTCGGCCGGTTAATGAAACCTCGAGCTCGATTCAGTTCAAGCTCGAGCTCGACTCGGTAGTTACATGTTAAGCTTAAGTTCGACTTTATTAAGGTTTGACAAACTCGTTTGAATAGAATTGATATTCATTGTTATGTGTTGAGATTGAGTTTGATCCCATTAAGGCTCAACAAACTCAGAATATAATTTATATTACGTGTTGAGCTCAAGCTCAACTTGATTAAGACTCAACAAGCTCGTAAACTCATTGAATATATCAGCTTGATTAAGGTTTGACAAATTCAATTAAGGCTTTAGCTCGACTTGGCAATTACGTGTTGAGCTCAAACTCAACTTGATTATTTGGACGAGTCGACTCATGAACTCGAGCTCGACCTCGACTCGTTAAGCAAATAACTCAAATCGAACTCATTTACTACATGAGCTTTAATGAGTCGCTCGAGTAGCTAGACTTGTTCACCCCTATATGTCAGGCATTTGTAATTGAGGCTTGCACTAGAAGAAAGGAAAAACGTAGGGCATATGTTTGAGACTCTGACCAACAAGTAGCTACCTAAGCAAAAGTTTTTAAATAACAAAAAGAGACGAAGAAAAGAGTAAATTATAAAGTTGAAATGGGGGTCTTGGACTGAGTCGAGGAATATTCAATGCAACCTTTAGCTGGAGGCAAAAGAAAGGTCCTCAGAACATCCAACACAAGAATAATGCTAAGTCAAAACCAGCAAATAAGAAAAACTAAAAGAGCAAGGAAGCGGTTCCTTGAGAAAAGAAGAATGCCATCGTCAAAGCCATCCCAATCTTTACCTTCTCCCACCTTCTTCTCTTCCCCAAGCTTAGCATTTCATGAAATCTCAAAACCATCCCATCTATATAAACTCATAGACGAAAATAACGAGAGGCCAAAGAGTTTCCCCAGCGAGCTACAGTGATTCAAGCAGCAGCTTCGCTATCAACTGACTGACTCTTAATCAAGCATTAATCCTTCTCTTCCATGGCCAAGGGGCGACCTCTTTCCTTGCAGGTTCTTAGTTCCCGAGTCCGTCGTTTTAACGCTTCCTTTTCCTCTTTGCACGATTATTAACGCGCTCTTTGCTTTCTTTTCTCTGTTTTTTAACGTGTGCCAACGCTAGACAGTAGAGCTCAAGGTGAGGATGTGTTGCACCGGATGCGAAAGAGTGGTGAGGAGATCACTTCGGAAACTGAGAGGTAAGCCGTCATCAAAGACATTTTCCGTTTCTCAACGACAAATACAAATTTCACGTCGCATTCACGCTTGCAACAGGAGTGGACAGCGTGGAGGTGGACGTGGCGCTGGAGAAGGTGACGGTGACCGGGTACGTGGACAAGAACAAGGTGCTGAAGGAGGTGAGGCGCAGCGGGAAGAAGGCGGAGTTCTGGCCCAATCCCGGCCAGCCCCTCTTCTTCACCAGCGCCGCCGACTACTACTACGACGACAAGGCCTACAGGGGCACCTACAACTACTGGCGCCACGGCTACAACGACGGCGAGCGACACGGCCGGGTCCGCTCCGCCTATCGCCCGGACGACAAGGTCAGCAGCTTCTTCTCCGATGACAACGTCCACTCCTGCGCCATCATGTGATTTCCCCGCGCCACCAACTGCGGGCTTCTTGTCTGCAACTGTTAATATGGATGAACCCGTGTCAGGGGCTGTGCTTGTAAATTATGTACCACAAATCGATTATATGCAGTAATAATGGAACACCTTTCTCTAGTACTTCCTATTCTTGTTATGAATCCAGCACCTTCCTTTCTTCCAATAATTCGATTATATGTACGTGACCATAAACAAATACATAGCAGATCCAACATATACTGTTTTGAAATCCAATATACATAAGGCACAACGAATTGGTTGGATCTCCAACTTATTGTAGTAGAGAACGCAGATTATGGTTAAGAAAGTGATAAATATACACATCTTAATAGTTTCTGTTCATTATATGTGCAAGGAAGGTCCTTTTCTCAAGCATGCCGTCGTTAATGGATTTTATTTCTTTTCCACAAGAAGAGCTTCTTCTCCCTTGGCGTCCTCTCAGGCATAGGTACGGTGGCGACATCCACGAAGGGAACGGGATCGGTTTCGATCTCGCTCCAGAAGCGAGCTTCTCTCCTCTTCTTCCTTACCGCAGCTAGCACAGAGTCTCGGTCGCATATTCCCCACACGGTCACTTTCTGAAGGTTGTATTCCACACTCACCGAATAGATGCCTGCCATGAACATGGGGAAGGAGAGGAGTTACAGGAACCACATGACAGATAGATTCCTAAATCAAATATGAATGGCTCAGATTTGGGTAATCTGAAATGTCTCGGAACTCTTACCAGTCGAATTGGGTTCACGCCCAAACATTCAAAATCTCAAAATTCCATATCTATCTAACCGCTTGCATTCTTATCTTGGAAATATATATATATATTTGATATCTTGTTGATGCAAATAAATAAATATAAATAGTAGATTGCTAACAAATTGCAGTTATTTGTTTACCTATTTCAAAGTTCAAACTTGATAAAGTACATAATCAATCTCATCAAGCTACCACAATATTCACGATCAACATAATCCGGCGTGAAATTATATTATGAAATTTGAGGAGTTTTTATCTTAGACGTACGGACCGTTGCTGACATGATCTCATCCCAAACACCAATCTCAAGTGCCATATCAAGAGAAAGATTTGCTAGAATTAGTGGAGATACATGACAAGAATTCCAAAGGGCATTGGATACCTTTGAAACGAGCCAACGCCTTCTTTATCTTCTTTTCACAGCCATAGGAATACAGAGGGACCTTCATTTCTACGTACTGTGCCTCAACGTTCTGGCCCGTAGGGAAGACTTGATGGTTCGCCATTTTGTTGGTAACTAATGTCAAGACTACCTCAATATCAGAGACAGGATTTTGTTATCACTGTTTCTCTTTTAAGTTGAACCCAAAAGTGATGGAAACTTCGTAAGTGGGCCAAACCAAGATCTTGAAGTGCTTTTGAGTTGCCTGTGAGGAACTGCAACATAGATTCTCGAGTAAAAGAAAAAGGAAACGCAAAACTGAACTTCTGTACTACTGTAGCAGGGAAGGCATATCTTTAATTTTAAGACTTTAGTACTGATAAAAGACAACAGAAGTAATTGAGAAATATCATGAGGATTAATTAATGGTTAAGGAATCATAAAATATTAGGAGATTGGTTTCCATCAAATTTAATGATCCTTGTTTCGGCTTGAATGTAAATCTTAGCACCGCTATCTCTCTCTTTTTCTCTCTCTCTCCATGCTTCGCCGCCTTTTTCCTCAAATTGCCTTAACATGAAGTGATAATGACAATCTTAGCACCGCTTTCTTCTGTTTCTATGCCCTGTTTCTGCTAATATCTGAGTTTCATTGTTGGTTGACATTTTTCGAAAGCCCAGATGTCCAACTAGTGACATCAATCAGGAGTTTTATCTTTGGATGAGCAAGAAGTTTGCTTACATAAAATTACTTCTTCTGTTGGAAGCTTTCATTTTCCATTGTTATCTAGGAAATATGGATAACTTCCAGAAATTTTGGATCCTTTGAAATGAGTTTTAAGACACTAGCTGCTATGAAGAAAGTACTGCTCTGAAATCTATTCGAAGCAAAAACGATCGACCTCTGTTTTGAAGTGTATATGTCAATGTTTGCTTCCCTAAACTGAATCGTATTTCTGGATAGAGCTCGCTCTAGGAGCTGTTCATTATGAATCAATTGTGGTGGACACAATATGTTGTGGTAAGAAGATCAGCCATGGCAGGTCAGGGAACTCAATTGGAGCCTTCTTGTACCAGAGTCTGCTGTTCATACTGATAAACAGGCCTGTACATGTTCCTGTCAGTAGAGGTGGACATTGAGTGGAACTACTCGAGCCAACTCATTTTTGTTAACTAGTGGATCCCTGTTCCTGCAGGCTCAACTAAGCTCGTTCAGAAACCTACATATGCTGTATATTTTTCACAATTATCTCTTTTTGTGCGTCGAACATGTTCTTCGTTTGCCTTTGTCCTTGTAAGGGTAGGTCGGTTGAGTTGAGTCTATCTGCTCTCAAGACGACCCAACTCGATAAGAATCTGCCCTGAACACCCGTATCTATGGGAGCGTCACATCCGTAGAACACTGCGTCGCAAAGAACTCGGTGTTCTTGTTACCTGACGTCCCATATCATTGAACGGTTTCATCTTGAAAAACAGGGGAATATAATGCAAAGAACAAGAAATTTTGGTCTTAAATTCTGGAGACGAATGCGCGAAGAGAATCAGAGGAAAAGCTTGGGAAAGAAGAACTAAAAATAGATTCAACTAAAGGAAATGACAAAATAAGAAACAACAGAAGGCAAATTGGACAGGCTAAGTATCCAAACCAAACATGGCGGTCTAGCGTACGTTTAAACCTTTAAAGGGACCAAGCGGCCTGCACATTTAAGGTCGGCTGCTTTTTTCCTCTTGTATTCTCTCCCCAAACTCTGTCACTACTTGCCAAGGGAATACCAACAAAGGAATTGTGGGAAAAGTAAGGAAGATCGACCACGGAAAAGGAAGAAATAGCCTAAAGGAAAATATTCTTAAACTTCAATAGATCTCTTCGACGCTGCAGACACGTGTCATACAGCACTCCTGAAACCAAATCTTTCTCATTTGTAATCAAAAACCTTTTTTCTCATTTCCCTCCATTAGAAAAGGAAAATTTTCTCTTCATACCTATTTGGTAGTACTCTTTATGCCCCTCTGTAATTCATTTTTGTAAATAACCTTCATTTGAAAAACTTCATTTTGTAATAGATGAATTTTATAGTTTCTGTACCTTTTTTAATGCTGATCTTTTATATTTTTTTTAGTAGAAAAAGTTGGTATTGCTGCTTTTTACTTATGGCGGATACTTTAAATAGGTGATCACATGATAGTGTTAAAAGTAGGTATTCAGTAGATAATTGTCAGCAGGAGTACCAAATAAAAAAATATCGGGGGTCTCAAGCTTATGTTTGGGACTATGTAGGAAACAAGTATGATGTTGAATGAAATGTTACATTTCCTTTGAGGGTAAGGAATGAATAATTACGTGGCAAGTTGATGTCTATCGTCTGTGAGTGGATAGGTTGGACAAGGAAGAAAAAGGCTTGAGCAAAGTCGAAAGAGAAATGCTCTTTTCCACTAACATTCTCTTGGTTGGCAGACCTTTTGAGTACGATGCAGTGCATTGGTCCCTCCACCATGGCCCCCTTCCCCCTACCCGTCTGCATATATATAAAGATGCCTGCACATTCGTTCAGCTCATCATCTTTGCTTTGCTCTATCTTGTTCGTTCCCCTAGTTCCTTAGTGTTGTTTCGCGAAGAACAATGGCGCCTAATGCTATCTCGGTGAATATCTCCTTCTCTTGCACGCACATATGCATGCACATACACGCACAATATTTAGTTTTAGATATGAATTTGCATGTAAACACCCTTGTATCTTAGAAGGGCATGGACATAGCGACCTAACCCCCTCCGGCATACTGGGCTTGAGGTACTTCTTAGTGTGGTGGATCCCAACCGGCCTCCTATGAGTCATGGATCCTACCTTAAAAGAGGAGAGGAACCATGGTAACAGTGATTTAGTAGCTAACCTTCTTATAAACCCCCTTGAAGATTTTCAAGAATCATCAAAACTATTTTTCATAATGGGATGTTCCAATAGAACACAATCATGCATTCAAAACCTGTACATGTTTAATTTCCCTATCTTTTCAATCTCTTTATTGTGGTTTCACGTACAATATCTGCAGACTGTGGAGCTGCTTGTGCATATGGATTGCGACGGATGCGAGAAAAAGATAAGAAAGGCCATCTCCAAAATGAATGGTATGTACCCACTTCATCAACCCATCAATGAGATGTTGTAGATTTTGTTCATATACCATATGCACTGAAGATCGTAAAATCATTCATTCGTTTCTTTTGTCATCTCAAAATCAAAAGCACGTTATGATGAACTGAAGGTGATAATAGCCACTAACACCGTGGATATATTGTTCATTTCAAACGCGAACAAGTAGATAGTTGCATAGGCAAGGAAATATGCACCATATATACATATACAAGTCTACATGATGTTAAGAAGCTGAAAGTTTTAGATATGTTTCATGGCAGGAGTAGACAGTTTGGATATAGATTTGGGTCAGCAAAAAGTAACAGTGACTGGGTATGTAGATCAGCGGAAGGTTTTGAAAGCAGTGAGAGGCACAGGCAGGAAAGCAGAGTTCTGGCCATATCCATACGATGGGGAGTACCACCCCTTCATGTCTCACTACTTCCAAGATTCTACCTTCGCTCCGACCTACAACTATTACAGGCATGGATACAATAACATCGACTACGGATATCTCCCTCACTCTATGTCCTCCAGTTCGGTGGACAACAACGCCGCTGCTCTCTTCAGCGACGAGAACGTCCATTCTTGCTCCATCATGTGAATTCAATTCCTTCATCCAAAATTAAAGTATACCATTCAGTGTTTTAGGTATGTATATATATATATATATATATATATATATATATCGGCAAGAAGTATTTGAATACCTGATTGAATACCTGAAATATGTAAAGGTTAGTTGTTAAAGATATTGAAAATACTTCATGAACTTCATGTATAGACACTACTACTCGTGTCGCCCTTAGTCGGGATAAATATACACCAGTTCTGATTTCGCTCTCTCTCTCTCTCTCTCTCTCTCTCTCTCTCTCTCTCTCTCTCTCTACTTTTATGTGGAACAAAGGAAGAATCAGGTCGTCGCTCATTTCACTTTACAAAGGCGTTGTGCACACAACTCTATTAGGACGAGGTATGCGGTTCATTATTAATGATGTTGGTGGGTGGCTTAACCAGTCAAGAGGTGAACTGATCGTGTCTATATGCTTAAGGACTGGCAAATGTGTGCAATTGAATTTTGTGGTTGATTCAGCTCATCTGTACTTGTAATTAAGTATGTCTTCAAGGTCTCAGAAGAAGCTTAACAAGCCATGAATGAAGAAGAGTGGCTGTCTCCACCCATAGTTAAGTTTGTCAAGCATTAACATTGATCAACTTATCAATGGAAATCAATCCGTTTCAAGCATGTTTTTTTTTCCCTTCTGCAATGACATGGAGCCTTTTGAAGACCGATCACTTAGTGCAGGACCAGTCCCCTTTGAAAGGAAAACCAGAGTTTGATGGCCATATTTTGTGAGGGCGCACCATCATAAGAAAGCTTAGGATGCAAAACTGCAGAGATGTTGCAATTAGTTCATTGGCCTTGATTATTGATCAACTTAACATCATTCAAAATTCGATCGACACATGCTCTACTTATGGGACATGCTATATACACTACCGGTCTTCAACTTATAATTACATATATAAGATGACCAACACAAGCCAAATCAACTTTAAAATGTTGCATAGCTGAAGACTAAAAGTATTATTATTCTTAGTCTTCAAACCTTAACGTAATCCGACCCATTGAACTTGACCCTCGATTAGCTTGATCTGTATCTGAAACCTCAACTCGGCTGACTAGCTGAATATAAAATGAGCCAAGCTAAACATGTGAAGCTCAGTTAGCATGGCTAATTTACCAGCTCTTGCGGGTGGGTGGGTCGTGCCTGTATTAGTAGAGCTTGGGTGTGCTCCGCGGGTCAAGTGATATATTCATTTTTGGGTGTGTCTTTGACATCTCCATACATGTGAAACATGGGATGGCTCTTGAACTTGTAGGGCTTCATCTGAACTCGAAGAACACCTTGAAAATTCCGGTTCATTTGGATGAAAATTTCTAACAAAAGTGGCACATGTTCAGCCAGCATTTGGCAAGTACACTTTATCATTATATTGTATGCATTGAGACAGGTACTTAGTGATCTCATTCTCTAGCCATCTTTCACCTTCATGAGCGGCTAAAAAGATTCTCCGTGACCTCCACAAGTTAGAATGACTTTCTATGGTTATGCAGTTGCTTTTTTTGGGAAAAAGAGAAAGGATTACGTTTGAGAAGAGAACTTCCAACGGCTAAGAAAACCGAAAAGGCAGGGAAGAATCTCCAACTGGCTCATTCACCATTTTTTTTAGTCTCCGATGATGGGGAACCCTTGCTGAGGATCGGATGACTTAACTCATTTGTTGTAATTAATTCCTGCACTTTGATCCCTAAAGGGGTTAACGCAACCGATGGGGCGGGAACTAGTAGTGGCCAGTTTTTGTTTCAAACTCTTGTGCTATCAACTCTCAAAACTGCAAAAAGGCATACACTGATATGCAAGTTGAATCCACC
Source organism: Nymphaea colorata (assembly GCF_008831285.2). NCBI lineage: Eukaryota > Viridiplantae > Streptophyta > Magnoliopsida > Nymphaeales > Nymphaeaceae > Nymphaea > Nymphaea colorata. The sequence continues at coordinate 13,672,245 of NC_045147.1, forward strand.
CCAAGGCACCGAAAATAACTCTAATGGGAATAGGAAAGTCTTTGGCCTTCACTTGGGTGGTGGGAGGGATTAGCCCTCCGCTCAACCTGATTACTTCACTTTGAAGCCCTTTGCCAACATGTACCCTGTCATCTGCCAAATTTTTCTTTATACTTAATGAAATATTTACGTACTAGTATTCCATTTATTGATTGATTTAATTACTTATTTACTTTATGAGCAAGATGAGGTAAATTAGATAGACATGTACCGGTTATGCCTACAAAAACGCACCCGAATTTTTATTTCCTTCAAGTAGCTAGAAGGTCGACTTGAGTTCAACTCCTCTGGCGTCCATAGGAAAAAAGGACAATCCTCAACTCTTCTAGCCAGGTTGATAAGGATCTCATTAATGGCGACTAATCCCTTGACTCTTATCAACTAATTTCAACCAACTATTGATTGGGCCATCAGTGCATTCGTATATTCAGATAGGTGATAACTTTGATCTAGTGTAAATGGACTGGTCGCTTGTACAGAGTCGAGGCACTGCAATCCCCTCAGATGCATGCTTGTGCTTCATAAAAGAAGAGAGCGACAAGATTCCTTTCTAAAGTACGACAAGATTAGGTTGGATTACCAAGAGCACATAATTCATCTTCCTTATGGATCACCATCTCCACTTTTCATAGTGGTGGGACATGAAGAATTTTTGCTGTGTAGGCCTCCAACAAAAATAATGTATTTGGGTGTTTGAAAATGCTACGTATATAAATAAAGCAGATACAAATGACATAAATAACAGCTTCTAGTGAACATGTATCTGAATGGAATCGAAATATGCATGTAAATCTCTATTGTGGAAAATTTGCATAGTTCTTTGCCACACATATATAGTACTGGATAAAGGTCTTCGTATGACGAATTTTTGACACAAAAATGTCGTCAATTTTGAAATTGAAATTAACCCATCATAAATTCTATGGCCTATGGCCTCTTCTTTACTTTCTTTCTCTGTCACTTCACCTTGTAAAATATGTCAATAATATTCTCTGATGGTGAGTGAGTGACATTTTATAATGCATCCTTAACTCAAAAATGAAGAAATGTTATTCAATAGTTGGCTTGTTAGTGCAATAAATTGAGTCTGTCCCATTTGAGACCAGCAAGCGCCCGGGACGTAGTGAGATTCGAATTCTAGCTCTGTGGAGCAAAGCCTGAACCTGCTGCTTAATGATTTTCAAACCAATAGGCAATTCACCTAATTGGTCCTAAAGATAAACCTGACCCGATATTTGCAGGTGGCTGGATGAAGCTAGACCAAGTCAAACTCTGTCTACTCCAATAAGACTATATAGTTGATTGGTTAGGTGCAAATCTTATTTATGGGGCACAAAAGGCTCGAAAATTGTGAAAATTTTATTAATTGTTTTTAGTGTTTTGCATGCTTCCCATTCTTGCTGCTCATTTTGTAGTTGGATGCTGCCAAGCATTTTATCCTGAACTAGAGGATTTAAACAAGCAAGATATAGTTGGTTTTCGGCTTTACTGCTTGCGCAGAATTTGCAGAAAGGTTATTTGAGACCAAATCTTCTACATCTTTGATGAACCTGTTAAATTCTGCACCTGAATATAGCTGCTATTTCATGTAGTTCAAGTAGAACTACCACCATCTTTAGAACAGCCATAATTCAATTAGCATCAGGTGTGACTGGCTTGGGCAACTGCGATGCGTTTTATCTTTGTTGCCATTTTTTTCTTTTCTTACAGCAGTAATTAATATGGTCGTGTTAACTTCTATGGCTTTCTTTTTCTTTCTTTCCCTTTTTGCTCTCCGGCTCTTTCCGATAGCTGAGTTGAAGGGAGTATCTTCGTTGGTATATCTCACACCACTTCGGTCAGGGATATTAAACTCTTGTTAAAATAAACAACATGGGAACACATTAGAACGTTTAGAAACACTAATTTAACACAAAACAAGACTTAATTGAAGTTGTTTTGATGACAAAATATAGATTTTTCCACTAGTAATATTTTGGTGTTATAAAAGTAGCTGTTCATTTTTCCATAAAAATATTGAAACAGAAAAATGTCATTTGTTGAGCATGAGTTCCTGTATATAGGTTCCATTAAGGAAATAAGTAGGTCTTTGTAATACAATTCCAAAAGCAAGACTTACTACTGAGGGTGCTAGATTGCATCTTCCACTAAACACTACATATTTAATCTCCACAGAGAAATGAAAACCACAAAAGCAACGATTAAGTAATACAGAAAAGGGTCCCTTTTTTTGTAGTGATATAGTTGCATCAAGCGATGATTAATTGTATAGAATCCATATGTAGAACATAAACTCCTTGTTTTTCCAATTTTATAAATAATTAGGCAACATTTCTATCAGTTCACCATCCAAATTATCCTCAGATCCGAGCAAAATCAACTTGAATTTTCAAACTTCATTTATTAACAAGTGGCACTATCAAGGCTAACTTCCTTATTGTGGCCCAAGAGATGCCACATTGACTGCCGTCGCAGCATTCAACATCTTTTGCCATCCACTATATTTTTAGCACTATTTCTCGCTCCTACTAAAAATACAAGTAGGAGAGAGACACAGAGAGAGAAGACACAGAGAGAGAAGAAGAAGAAGAAAAAGAAGAAGATGAAGAAGAGGGGGGGACAAAAACCCATCCACTTGACTCCTAATTTCAAGATTAACACTACTCCTCAATACTATGGGGATAGCACTTTGCATGAACCAAATTGAGGACGTTGCTACAACACGCCACCCAACCCGATCGGTAGCTTTGTTGACGAATAATCTATACCTACGAAGCCCCTTAATTTTTGAAAGAGAAAATCATTTTTTATGGGGCATTTTCTATGGCTTTTCTCATTTTTTCTGTTTTAACAGAACTGCTCGACTTTTTTATTCCTGAAATGTATGTTTAACCCACCTTATACAGGAAGTATCATATTTTGGGGGACAAAAAGTCGAACCGTTCTGTTAGAACAGAAAAATGAGAAAAGCCATGTAAAATGCCTCATAAAAAATGATTTTCTTTGTCAGAAATTAAGTGGCTTCTTAGGAGTAGACTATTCGACGACAATAAATAATGATCTGCCAAAGTGTATTAAGTGTATGTCTCCTCTCACTTACTTACCTTTTTCTGTATGAGCTAGAAACAGTGCACGAACTCTTATATATGCATGCATCTCTATTGAGCCTAAATATGACGAGTTAAAAGGAAACGAGACACGAGTTGAGTGAGTCAAGGCCGAGCCTGTTCTATAGAGCTTGCTCGAGCTTTAGATTCTAAATCGAGTCAAATTCAAGCTGGCTCCTCTCATTCTCGACTTGACTCGTGTGCAGCCCATAATGCAATAGCGGTGGTCAACAACAAAACTGGCCTACCATCACACCGTTGAACGAACCGGAAACTGGAAAGTCCCGCTTGGTTAAGCTGTGCAGGGATGGTTAGGCTCTTCATCAACTTCCTTATAAAAATGAGTGGCCAATTGTTTCCTGGTATGTTAAGAACAATAGGGATCGCTTCCTCTGCAGATCCAGCAGATAAAATAAAGATCATTATAAATATAAACGCCCTTTGCACTGAAAGTGGCGATATGTTTGTTTCTTTCTTCTTTGATCGTATAATGCGAAAAGGGGTTGCAGGTTTGTATTCTTCAAAAGAAATGAGCTTCAACTGCACAAAGTCTTTTGCATGAAATACCACTGTTGCTAAGAAGTAAGAACACCGTATTGCATGAAATACCACTGTTGCTAAGTAGTGATATGTAGTTCTTATGCTTTAGAAGCTATACATATACCAGTCACCTTCTACAACTGAATTTTTCAGCTTTTGGCTTTGTGTCTCATTCTCTGGTCGACTCTGTCTTCATTTCTTTTCCTCTTGTATCCCCTCTACAACTGTCAACTTTGTAAATTTTTCACCTTTAACATTGGTAGATTATGAGTATGGAGGGGCGACATAAACAGTTCTTTTAGGAAACTCACTTCTTATATCGCTTCTCCATATGCTTATACTGTATCAATCTTAAAGGTTGGGAAATATACAAAATTGACAGCGACAAAGAGTGGACCGGAGAATGATGCACAAAGCGAAAGGTGAAAAAAATCGGGGTAAAATGTGACTGGTATATAAATATATATATATATATATATATATTATATATAAAGAGTTGTTTAGGAATCAATCTTCTTAATTGCTTGTTGAGGATTTGATTTACATAAATTTTCAGTGCTTTAGGTAGAAACATAATGCTGCTGTTACCTTTCATAACCCTTCCTGTGGTTAGCGCCTTCTTTGAGTTGCTGGAGCCGTCAACTGCCTTCTTTTGTTGGATCCTTCTTCAATCTCCTCAGATCTAGTCAAAGATTTTCCAATGGTTTCGTCAACAGGAACCAAATACTTTCTCTTGTGCGAAAATGAGACATTAATATTCCGATTCAATGTTCATATTAAAGGGATATCTTTCCCCCAATACCAACTAATGCAAGTATACAATTTCATTTTGTAAAGTACGAAGTCATCTATGCAAGGTTAGAAGCACACCCAACTTTGTCTCAACCTGAGGCTCGGCAAAATGGGCTAGAACTGGCCCGATGCCTTTGCCGGCAGCCTGAACCCCTTCCTACAACTAATCGCCCATAACTAAAGGCAAGCCAATATGGGATTGTAGAGTTCGTACTCTAGCTGCAGTGTCGCCTCATCTATATTTTTACGTTCCAAGACAGATAAAATAGTTTGTGAAGAGACTTTCAGGATAAGGATGGAAAACAAATTGTCAGTCACCTTAATGGGTTGCGATCCGTCCAACTTTTCATCTGTGTGGATATTGACAACTCAAATAAGCACCTTACACATCCCCTACTCATATTACATATATGGTTTCAGTTTTTCTTTTGCATCAACCTATCCCATTTCTGCACATCATCACCTTACCTGACTTTCGCATAAACCACACTCTACATGCGAAGATCTGCCACCGGATTTTGTTTCTCGCTTCTTCTCTACTGCTTGTTTGTGTTTTTTGATATTTTATTGTTTGTGTTCTCGCTCTCTATCTCTCTCTCTCTCTCACTCAGAAAAAAAGATAAGTTAAAAAATCGAGTGTAATACTTAAAAGACAGTTCTCTCATAGTGGTGTTCCATGTGCCTCGAATTATTAACGTACTACCTCTAAAAAATATGATTCCATTCGAATATCTAATACCTGCCTATCCCAACTCTATATAGCGGAGTTCTCCTTCTACAAGAAGAAAGACTTTGCCCTCAGATTCGCCACCATTCCCAATGGGAGAGCTAGAGCCAGGTCGGGCCAGACCAACTGAGGACCAAGCCCAACCATCATGGATTAAGCTCAAGCCCAGCTCAGTCTAATTTAAATAAAAAATTAAAATATTTATGTCATATATATAAATATGTAACATATATTAATAAAATATATTATATTGAGCCAAGGGAGACCTAGCCCAACCCAATGTCGGCCAGAAAAAGAGCGGCCGATTCATTGTCAGGCCAACGCCAGCTGAAACCCATTTTTACGGCTTAGGCTGGGGCTTAGTGCTCAACCTTAAGTTTGACTTCTTCTCGTTGCTTCGTTTGACATTTATTTTTGTGTTTAACTTCGTGGGAATCGACCCAACTTTTCCTGTCTTTAGCTGGTAATTGATTTCCTATTGCGATCCCGCGGATCTTTGATAATTCTAGAAAATTACTCTGTTGAAAAGTGATTAGCAGGGAGAAAAGGGTCACCCTCTGCTTCTATATATGGTGAGCTTGGACGAACAATCTTTGTCAAAGAAGAATCTTACTTTCCCAATCTCTTAAATCATAACTACAGTACAAAGCAAGTCATGTCTTAAGAAAGAGTTTACTTATTATTAAAGAAAAGCCACATAACTTAATTTCGTTACAAGAAAAACCATCATTTATTCTTCCTCTTCTTCTTTCCCTTCTTGATGTGTAGAAACTTTCAGACCAACGAAGCAAGTCCAAGTCGCCATGCTTTTCGGGAATACCACCATAAAAAAATAATGCAAGAAAAAACAGAAAACATTAAAGCAAAAGAGGTGGCGGTGTTAGTGGGTGATGTGTAGGGCTCAAAGCAGGGCATATGCTTCAAAGTCAAACTTCCAAAGGCCCAAGAACAGATAAGTGTGGAGTCGGTGGCTTGCGTGGTGGGGATGCAAGTGCTGCTGCTTTCTTCAAGTTTTATTACTTAAAAAGAAAGAAGCTGAGTGAGACGGAGTTTACATCGAACTGTACTTGTTGAATAAGAAACTTGGTGTTGGTGGAAGCAAACTCTGCCAGCAGAAAGCGACTACAGTTCCCGAGTCGACCTTCTTAAGCTCCAGGTTAATTTGAAAGCCCATCTCTCTTTCTTTCTTTCTTTCTTTCTGAGTGCAGTTTCCTCGTGTTGCCAAATGAGTGGAGGTCAAGCTCGGCACCAATCAACGTGGCCGTCTTTTATGGCATCCGTGCAGTGCCGGCCGGCCTCTAGCCGGCTGAATCTGCAGACATTTTTTCATGGAAATCTTCTTCCCCCCCACACAGACACTCTCCCTCTCTCGCTTGCATGCCACGGCTCTTTGTGGGGAGTACGTCGACGTGAATGCCGAAAAGGGGAGTTAATATTTAAATCAAGATCATGGCCCGGAAATTAAGACCCTTAAGTTCTTGCTGATCTTTTACCATACCTTGTTGTCTGAATGACTTTATTGGCATTACTCAAATCACTTCTCTCTGTCGCTTGCTTTTGGAACCGGGAAATGTCTGGAGGGCCCATATCAAAAGATTAATGGAGAAATGAACCAGAAAAGACTGAGAGTACGTGCAGAGGAAAACCCTATGTTGAACCTGGTGAGAAAAAACACCCGATGTCTGTGTATGTATTTATATCTGGAGGACCAACGTCAGATTAATTCAGTTATCTCTCGGCTGCCATCTTCTATTCTTGAAAAATTTACAAAATAATCAACAAACTTTTGAGGCACTTACAAAGGACAAAACTTACACATGTCCATTTGAATCCATAAGACAATTTACAAAAAGATAAATGCTTGAGGAATGAATACATTAAAATAATACTTTAAAAGCTATCTAATGTTAATAAAAAAACCTCTCTCTCTCTCTAGATTATTTCCAACATGAAAGAAGAACTCTAGATAAAAGGGGTCACTCTCCCAGACGTCAACATCTGGGTTGGTGCCTGAACTCGATCACATGTCCCTGTCCTCTGTTAGCTGCCAATCCTCGCGTAGTGCGATCCAGCACCATCGACTCTGTCTCTCTCTCTCTCTCTCTCTCTCTCTTCTTTAACTTTGTACGACTCTTAACCAAAGACCATTCATTTTTTCTCTATTATTATTATTATATTATTATATTTTATTATTATTGTCATTATGTTCTATTAAGCTGTCCCAAACATGAAGAAATTAATGGTATTAAAACTTGGCTTGTTCTTGGAATGAATTGAGCAATGTCCCACTTGAGATCAACGAACGCTTGTGATGTAGTGAGATTTGAATGCTAACACTGTGGAGCCTGAGCATGAACCGGCTGCTTAATAACTCTCCAATTTGGAGAATGATTTTTTTCCCTTGAGAACCACACGTTTCTGATGCATAAAGTGTGTGGGATAAAATATGACATGCATGGAAGTTTGGTTGCTGCTTTTGGCAGCAAAACCACACTTTTATGCAAACAATGGAATTCGGTGCCTCATGTGCCCCAAGAGCATAGATTTGGTGTGTGCATGATTGACTACGTACTGTATAAATACCATATAGCACAAAATTGTAAAGTCCCGTTCAACTTTTTGAACCATTTACAAGCCACTGTGCAACTTAACGCAACCACTCAACCCAACTCTCAAACACCGTAGAGAGGGTAGCACCTGCTTTGACAAAGGTTAAAAGCATAATAAAACATAATGACATACCACCAGGTTTAGAGAAATGAAAGCATACGAGAGAGAGAGAGAGAGAGCCGATAAAATGAAAATGTATATCAAAATTGAGGGACAAGACGTCCCCTAGATACAAAAATTGAGGACAAGAAGTCCCCTAGTTACAGTAACAAACCGCAAGACAAGCAAAAGAGGAAGTATGAATACAACGTACAGAAAAACAAAAAAATGGGTAGAAAAAGAGTGGAAGGACGGACCGACATCATCTCCTAGTCGCAGAAAGATGACGACGTCGCAGCTGAATGGCAAAATGAACATCTCCCTGCACAAGTCGAGCCACAGATTCCGGTAAAGAGAAGGTGCCCCTGAAGACCCTGTTGTTGCGCTCCTCCCAAATGCGCCACCAAGCTGAAATGAGCCACAACCTCCAAAAGAGATGTTAATAGGTCAGATTCGAACTAAATATACTCTTAACTATATCTTTTTTATCGGATATACATATGCCTGCATTCGAACTGAATATGAATGAAGAAAAGTCATATCTAAGTCCAAATCTCATGTTTAATTTTACAATCCAAATCTGATTCGAATTCATATCAAAATCCGAATCTGAATTTTGAATTGCATCTAACTCATTTTCAAAATATAAGAGCATTGGACATAGGATATTTATTTAAAACCAATTCCAGTCTAAATTTGAATCCAAATCCTGATTGAATATTATGTATATTTGAATCCGATTTAATTATGAATTTGATCCGACATTAAGTTTTTATTTTTTTCATATCCAACTTCTTAGGAACAGTTCAGTCAAATATACCATTCAACTTGGATATATTGACATCCCTAATTGAATCCTTTCAATTGTTACTTTTATTCTAAGGATGGTTTTGAAATTCCTAGATAAGTTGATTCGCACATAAACTTCCAGTACTTGTATGACTGGATTTATTTATATGAAAAAAAGTACGGAGTTAGAATAAATTTTACAATTTCTTTGTTTATAAATGTTCATGTGCAGTTAAACCTTGAATGATGAGAAAGAGTGAGGGTGTGATCATGGAGCCAACATTATTCTCTGTCATCGTCAGGGCGAATGATTTGTCACCGATATCGCATCACATGCATTTATTTCATTCCTTCGGCAAAAACTATCGCCTTTTTGCATCCGTCGAAATAATAAAATCGAAGCATTTGTCTCCAAGCTCGGAATGCCATTATTCGCCCATGGCCGATCTTCATCAGCTTTTTTATAACATGAGTTCCCAATTATTCCTGATCTGTTCAGAACAATATGGATCCCTTCCTCTGCAGATTCAGCAGATACCCAAAAAAAAAAAAAACATTATATAAAAAGCCTTTTGCACCGAAAGCGGTGATACGTTTGTTTCTTTCTTCTTTGATATTAGTATATAAAGATATACCAACTGACATATACGAACAGCGGTTTCAGATTCTTCTTTTTTAAAAGGAAATGAGAAATGAGCTTCAACTGTTCAGAGTCCATTGCATAATTGAGTTTCTAACGGCCCTGGATCGTTTTTAAATACACTATCATTGTCTTTCGCATTTGATTTGATGATCAACAGAATAAAATTCAGAAAGGCTTCTGCTTTATCAAAATCTTCGAAAATGGGATCTAACCTCGGGATGATACTAACAGAAGATCATAGCTACTACTGATTTCTTTCCACCATCAGAACTGCATATGATCTTCATATTGGAGGTGATTAGAACTGCATATGAACTGTGCAAACTGCATTGAATAGTTCAAGAAGGGTACAACCTCCTGACTCTAGGCATATACGCGTCAGTGGCGGATGTGGCCCATTTTTGCATAATTTGCTTTATTTATATGTAAAAACTTCATTATGTTTCAGTTAAATTTTACAAATGAGTGCCCCTTAACATATGAACTTTAAACTTAGAATGCCCCCTTGCCAAAAATTTCTGAATCCACCACTGATGCTTGTAAGCATATGCTTAACAACAGAATTACTATTTGGAGAACAAATATCACAGCTTCAGTTAGGCTAAGAAATTGTCTTGTTGCACTTTGTGGAGGTTTTGAACAGGTTTAAATGTCATTTGCCAAACATATATGGATTTTACAACCGAAGTCTGGATTTTACAAACTTAATCATATCTCTGAGGTTACTGTGATTACTTTAGAAAAAATGTCATTTGCCAAACATATATGGCTGTAATGCTTTAGTACTATCTATGTAGCAGTCACATTTTACACGACTGTTTTTCCTTTCGGTACACTCCATGACTGTTTTACTGGTTGGACCTAGCTTGCAATGTTATATTACTTTCTTTCTCCCTTTCTGACCTTAAAGTTGGTGGAACGTAAGATCGAGAAGCGACACTAGAAGTAACTTCTAAAATATATATATATATATATATATATATATATATATATATATATAGATAGATAGATATATATATATATATTGTGTGGAAAGACGTAGGTATGAAAGCCTCTATATATTAGATTTGTAGGGTAAGTTCTAAATATAGATGGGATGAGATGGTATAGAATAAATTGCAAATATGAAAGATTATTTTTCTAAAGAGATCAAAGTACCGCTTTGATGAGAAAAGTTGGGGAAGGGTAAGGGTGGGTATCGGGTCGGGCCGAGCTGGCCAGCCCAGCCCAGCCCGGCCCGGCCCGGGTCAAATTCCGGGCCCAGCCCGGCCCGGCCCATTTTAATTAAAAAATAATTTTAAATTATAAAATAATATTTTTAAATATAAAAAATATTTATTAAGAATAAAAATATATTATTAAACCAAAAAAATTAAAAAATATATATATATTTTTTTTAATTACCGGACCTAACGGGCTGGGCCGGTAATTATAGGTATTTTGAAGCCGTATTGGCTTGTATATTTAAAATTTAATCTTTTTATAATCAATGACCTACATTATTCCATCATTTATATCATATGAGGGTATATATATATATATATATACGCATACACATTAGAGTTATAATCAATGACCTACATTATTCCATCATTTATATCATATGAGGGTATATATATATATATATACACGCATACACATTAGAGGCAAAAAATTCTCCTGCCATCAAGTTGCTCCAGCCTCACACATGCAGCCCTTGCATTTAGCTATGTTTGTGAGAAGCCAAATGATATGGATGGCTGGCAGTGCTTTTATGTATATGACCCTAGCTATTTAGAACCACTCAACCATCTAATCATGGTCGTCTATCTAAAGCAATTAGATGGTTGATAGAAAAATAAAGAACAAATGATGTAAAGTAATGCTAGATGACAAAAAAATACACATCATTTTTTCTCTTAATTGTCCATTATATTAAATCATATGACCTTAATGAGATGACTGAGTGACTTTGATTAGAGTCACCATTCAAGTTTCCTCTCTCTCTCTCTCTCTCCATATATATATATATATATATATATATATGGAGTGAGAGGATTTTAAAACACTAAGGTATTCAAAAATATGCATTTGTTGGTATATGGCCATTTTTGAAACATTGATGGAGCTAGAAAGTGCAACCTTCAAGTTTTCATTTTGGATCCTGCCATCATGGGAGTGGTTAGTGCTTCATGGCTTTGGGGGAAAAACCAACTTTCCGTCGCAAATGGCGGTAGCCATCGTTACTCATTTTTTTACCAAGCAAAAGGTTAAAGCAAAAGTCCTCAACCATAACATTGCAGTAAATTAAGGCAGGCAAAGCCTTAATGTTTCTGAAGATAAAAATTTAATTATAATATCACCCATCTCGAGAAACTTTATGTCATAGAGTGCAAGTCTGCTTTGTAATGTGTACTTTTAATCCATTTCAAAAGTAACGCACTGGTCATTCTTACTATAAGGCTTCTTGATTTCAGCAACTTGTAATGGTCTTACTTTATTTGTCATTTAAGCATTTGCTACTAAAGATTATCCTTTTCTCGAACTGAAAACATCTCTACCATTCTCAATAATTCAATTTAATCCCAAAGGTTTGCCTCTTTTGCATAAAGATGGAACCTTAGACTATGTTTCTTTTAACTTTAGGAACATGAATTGTATTTCAGAAAACTTATATCACACCCTTATCATTTAAGATGGTTACCTACCAAGGTTGAATATTACACGCATCGATGGGCGTCACAGCTAAGAAGCCCGAAAAGGATGTTCCATCAATAAATTGTGCAACATGTGTTTCTTGTATGTGTGAGTAAGCATTAAGGGCATAAATATGACAAATTCAGAACAAATGCAGAAAATTTGATTTAGATTAGGCAGTGTAGCAATTCAATGAGAGATTAGGAATATTTCAGGATCTGAGTGAAAAACAAGACACTCATCGACTAGAGTGCAACGCATCCACCAGTTAGAACAGACTTATATTAGTCTGCTAGCTCGACCAATTATGCTACGTCCCTCAAGCTAAATTAAACCATGCGAAAAAAAAATGATTGAAAATGTATGTATCGATTTCATTTACTGCCCTTTCATCGACAGAGTAACCTACTTTGCGCCAAAAGAGGTATAATAGATGGTGGCACGGGTTTTTTTGGAGTTCAAACTCTTGCGGTGTCCTCTTATATTTTCACATTCCAAAAATGAGAAACTGGGGCTTGCAACGAAAGCAAGTTCAGGATAAGGATGTGAAGCAAATTGTCAAGGAAAAATTGGCTTTTTTCGACGCTCGAAGGGCCCTTAATTTGGCATGATATGTCCATACTTTTCATTTTTGTGGATCATGACTCCGCAAACGCCCACGTATATTACACGTTCCCCTGTTTTATCTTTTCATTTTTCAAAATCTCTTTCCACCAACCAATCCCATTTCAACATATCACCTACCTTGTATATATGTCCACCTCATAATTATAATATATATATATATATATATATATATATATATATATATATATATATATATATATATATATGTATATATATATAGTTGTTGTGGCTATTTCTTTTGTAATAAACGATTGAGAAAAAAAAGATAAATGAATATTTTTATTGTTTAATATTAATCTACACATTTTTTGTTTGTTTTTCTCTCAACGGTCTATTGAATGAGTAATTTGAGTAGCATAATTACCATTCACTTCATTTTTATCTCTTAGTGTTTAATCACAACCACTGATGCAATGTATTCAACGGTGATGATTGGATGGAACCTAAGATGGTTTTTAACTTCTATATAAATAAATAAATAAGTATATATATATATATATATATATATATAATTCTCTGTTCTCTACTGTGTGGCCCTCCCCTTGAAGCGAAGAGGTGTAAAAAAGCAGGTAGCTGTCATACTTAGAATTAAGTAGAAGGTTCTTTAGGTGGTCTCATAGTGGTGTTCCATGTGCCTTGAATTATTAACGTACTATCTCCAATAAGTATAACTGCGTTCCAATATTCAGTACCTGCCACTCCCAACTCTATATAGCGGCCTTCTATCTCCTAAATCCTTCCCCTTTTTCCCACTCCTTAAGCAAGAGCAAGAAGGAAGGCTTGCCCTGCGATTTACCGCCATTCCTGATGGGAGAAGCACAGCAGGTGTGGCTTCTTCTCCTTGATTCGTTTTGCATTTATTTTGTGCTCGATGTTATGGGCATGGATTTTTTTTTCTGTTATAGTGTTAGCATTTCTTGTTTTGAGTGGCTTCACAGTTTTTTTCCTTCTTTTGCAGGAGGAGAAGAAGGCTGAGGCACCACAGCCGGAAGCGCCACAGCCGGAGGCTAAAGCTGAAGAGAAGAAAGAAGAGAAAGCTGAAGAAAAGAAGGAAGAAGAGCAGAAATCGGAAGAAAAGAAGGAAGATGAGAAGAAAGAAGAGGAAAAGCCTCCTGCTCCCGTGGTCCTGTTCGTCGACATGCATTGCATTGGCTGTGCCAAAAAGGTGGAGAGGACCCTCCTCAAAGTCAGAGGTTTCTCTCCCTCTTTCTCTTTCTCTCTCTGTTTTTTTTTTTTTTAATCTGTCTTCCTGCATTATTAACCTTTAAGTTGTTTTCTACATTTAGGCGTGGAAGATGTTAAGATAGACATGGTAGCAAACCAGGTCACAGTGAAGGGCATGGTAGATCCTCAAGCACTCTGCACCAGAATACAGAGGAAGACCAAAAGAAGAGCCAGTGTCATATCTCCGATAATACCGACAAAGGAAGGGGAGGACGCCAAATCTGAGGTGGTAAATGCACAGGTTAGTATATAAAACAAAACTCTTCAATACTGATTCACGTGAGAATCTTACTAATTCCGATCATAATGTAGCAAATGTTTCTTGTAAATTTAACCATTATTGGCCGTATTGTTTTTCTTTATGGCAGGCCAGCGGGATGAGCACCGTGGTGCTCAACGTAAACATGCACTGCGAGGCTTGTGCTCTTCAACTTCAGAAAAAGATCCTGCAAATGAGGGGTATATATCTGTGCCATGCACTTCTTCTTGGTTATTACAGAGAGAGAGAGAGAGAGAGAGAGATATGGGCAAGAAATTAATCCTCCTCTCGATTGACACCTCTGCTCCGATCTTATCAGCATTTCCACTTTTACCGGAATGCGATCCTGCTGTAATCTTTTTAAGATGTTTTCACTATTTCTTCCTTTCCAGTCCACCACACACATAAACTTTCTGTTGAAGAAAAAGACTTCGACATCTGGCTTAATTAAAAGCGGTTAATAGCGTGATGAACTTCCTAACTTTCTCAAACCCGCATCTTGTGATACTTACTAGTCACGGATGTCCCTGTTAAGTGAAACCAAAGCATAGGAAGTAGTTTGGTTGATGAGGCAACATTTTGTCTTTTCTCTCCAAAATAAACTGTACCCATTTCACCAAAAGATTGGTTCAAATCTTATTCACGACTTTAACTTGCAACCCATTTCCAAAAGCTACTGTCCACCACCATCACCACTTTCTACTTTCACCAAAACTGTACACCTTTTATGACAACTTTCTTTAAACGAATTTGTCCAAGCAAACAAGTGGGCATCACTAACAGCCATGCAATTTGATTCACTAAGCGACAATATTAATTGAAATCACTTACACAATCATCTCTAACTCAAATTATCTTATTAATTAAAATCAGGAGTGCAAGCTGCAGAGACAGATCTCGCCAGCAGCAAGGTAACCGTGACAGGAACTATGGACGCCAACAAGCTTGTTGAGTACGTGTATAGACGCACAAGAAAGCAGGCCAACATCGTGCCACCGCCTAAAACAGAGGAAGAAAAGAAGGAAGAGCCGGCAGCGGAGGCACCAAAGGCCGAAGAAAAGAAGGAAGAGAAGGCAGAAGCAGCAGAAGAGAAGAAGGAGGAAGAGAAGAAAGAGGAAGAGAAGAAGGAAGAGGAAGGGAAGAAGGAAGAAGAAGGCAAGGGCGAGGAGGAAGGCAAGCTGCAGGTTTTACAAGAGGAGGACGCCATGAAGAAGATGGTTTTCTATCCGCCCATCTACGTGATCGAACGGGTGTACGCTCCCCAGATCTTCAGCGACGAGAATCCCAATGCATGCTGCATCTCGTAGAGAATTTTCATCGTAAACAAGAGAAGAAAAAAAAAAGAATGCAAGAGAATTTTATGTGGCATGGACCATGCTGGCATGCTTGTACGCATGCACTGTCAGCGTATCATATCCCACCATCACATCATATCACATTCCATGTTATTATATTATTGTCAAATAACCAAAAAAATACAAAAAAAAAAGAAAAAGAAAAATGAATGTGATGCGAATGATGGTGAATATTGTAAGTAAGAGTTACATGAGTATTTACTGTACCCGCCTTGTCCCTTGTTTATCTGTAAAGGAAAGATTTTTGAGAATCTCCAGAGAGATCAGAGTGGGGGCTTCACGTGGTGGGGACCGCTCCGCTGCAATCCCAGTCAGCAAATGACAAGAATGCGTGGTGTGGGCCCGTTCTGACGTGTCACGTCTCCATTCCCTTGTCGCTTAGGCGAAAGTTTTAACCGCAAGGTGGGCCCGGCTTTGGCACCGACGCTTACCGACTGTTCTAGCTGATTCAACGGTGACGATTTACACGTGGGACTGAGATGGACGTTCGGCACTTTTTCTGAAAGGTGTAATAAAGCAATCTCCCCCTTTGTTCTCTTCTCTTCCGGCCATATTTTAAAAGGACAAAAGAAAGCGAAGAAAAAGACGGTGTCTTTTATTGGTTGCCAACCCTCAAAGTTTTAGGGCAGAGGGAAGGACCGTAGGGTATCTTTGTTCTCCAAGCAAAGTAGACGAAGGGAATGTAGACTCTAAGGAGTTGCCTTCGTTGGTATCAGCTTTTTGTTTCACATGGCTCATGAAAGCCACAAATTTTTGTAGTGGAATACACTCAACTTTGGAGGGTAGAATGAAGCTACGACTAGTGGAAAAAAAGTTGAAGTTCATGAAGTTTGCCCATGGATTTTATATTGAGCCCTCCATACTTTTATTTAAAAAGGGACTCTCCCATACCTAGGTCTCACATGAAATTCAGTGCACGTTTTGGTTAGATATTCTAGGCCGAATGCTACGCAGGAAGGAACGATCCTAAACAGTTAAATACCTACTGAGACAGTCGCGTCTGGATCGAATTTGGTATAGCTAAAAATGACAAAACCAGATTTTAACTTGTTTGGTCTCTAAAGTTGAATAATTAAGATCAACTGCTTTTGTTTCAGGGCAGTTGCAAAGTTAGAAATTTTTTGCTGTTTCGAGGTGCGGGTAGGGAGAAGGGTGAAGGATGGGGTTGGAGATACAGCGGAGAGGCCAAAGCCCCTCCTAATTTTTCGTCGTTGTTTTTGGGCTTTCAGACTACTTTGGGACCTGAGTGAGCGGGACACCCATCAATTAAGTATCGTGTACCTAACTTTTACAATTTAGAAGAATAGTACATACAACATTTGAACTAACGACCTACCTTTAACCGTCCTACCAGACGACCAGCCACACTATGCACCTCGGATGCAACAATTTGGTAGAAAGGACTTGAGGTTTCACATGTGTAGTGCATGTCTTGTATGGCTGGACTGAAGCTGAGGTCCGCCTTTGCTGCTGGTGATGGATTTCACCCATTGAAATCATGTTGGTCACTAGGGAGGTGTTGGGAGAATCTTTATTGACAAAGAAAAGGAAAATGATTCAGGACACCACATGTAGACCACACAATTTCCCTTTTTATCTCTCAAGATACCTAACAAGTTGTTTACAATGTACTCATAGCCAAGTGAGTAGGGCTGTTCAACAAGTCGGAGCCAACTCGAGCTCGACTCGAACTCACTCGATAAACTTGACGCGAACTCTGAGTCGAGCTCGAGTTGAGTTCGAATTCCTTTCAAGACAAATGAGCCGAGTTCGAGCTGGCTCAACTCGGCTTGAACTCGCTCATTAACAACCCTACAAATGAGTAGCACTATCCATAAACGAGTTCCTCTCTCCCAAGGCATGCCCATGTAGTAGCTATTAGGCACCATATATTTGGGATTCCTTAACAAGGACTCTATCTCTCTCTCTCATATTCACACACACACATATATATACACACACTAATGTGCTTGATCTCATCAAAACATTGAAATTAGGCGTACTTAAGGGAGAAGGGGGAGTAGTATGGGAATGGGCAACTTTTTGGAAAGTTCTCTTATTGCATCCTCTAGTCTCTATTTTACCTTTTTCATATGTTTCATATAGAATATAAATTTGAATGCATACATGCTCATCATATGTTTGCTATTAAATGTAGGTATAAGCAAAACAGACAAAATATGTCATTAATTGTCGGTGCTGAAGATTAGATTGAGTAACCAGATCTCCTCCACGCGTTCTGCACAGCCAAAATAAAGGGCTTCCTTTTATCCCTAAATGGATCTTAAAGAAACATTGTCTTCTTGAACGATGGAGTAAGAATGTAAAGAAACATCTCAGATTTCCACACAAGCGCTTGTCGTCGTTTCATGGTGCACGACGCTTCATATATTTGGAGTGTGACAAAGGCATGTGACCTTGCTTGTATTGCAGGGCGAAGGTGTTGGCTGTCGGTTGGACAGTCATGGTTCGATTTTTGTGATCGATTCAGTGCCCAAGCCAAAGCTCAGTTCATCAGTTTAAACTCCAGAAAGCACAATAATATAATTTTGCCATTGCTTTTAGATATATACATCAAAGCCTGATTATTCTTTTGGACTAAGCGTTCAAAAGTTTTCATTCTTCTCTCTCTCTCTCTCTCTACAAACTATTGTAATGAATTTGTCTATGAAAACGGACAATCCTGATGATTTTCTTAAGAGAAAAAACATGCATTTACGCCAAAATCACATGATGTAGTCTTGTCTCTATTGCTGAAATATGTATTTGAAAAATATACCAAATATAAATGTCGATCGACTTGACATGATTTCCATTCTGCTTTAAATTGAAAAATATACGCAGATCATGCATGAACAGTGTGACAAAAGAATACTGGATTTTAGTTTGTGAGAAATTTAAAATTTATAGAGCAAGAGAAAGAGATGGAGAGAGAGAGAGAGAGAGAGGGCCTGCATGGCCTGTCTTTTAGTTGGTGTCTCGATTGTCATAAGGAGCATTTCATCCACTGGCCGTCCTGCATGATGAGCCATCCGTCCATCCGTCGCCTTTCTCGCTCTCTCTTTTTCTCAGAGGAGGCATGAGTGGAGTTGCGCCTTATGGGCATGTCGCTCTTTCTCCATGCAGCCCGTCAATCCCCTCTCCTCCACTCATCTGCTCGATTCTCCATATCGTACGGCCCCCTTTCTATGTACTCTGCACAAATGTTTCTGAACAGTAAATATATATTATGTTTGTCCTTTTTATTTCTTCGTCCGACTTTCAAAGTTTTATGTTTTCCAGACTTTATCTCAAGAATAAATTAAAAAACTATGAATTTAAAATGTCTCGTGTGACATTTATGTTTCTAGACTACATGACGTATTTTGTGCATAGACTCAAGATCGTTTGTGTAAATTTTTATATGTTTACTGATTGCGCAGTAATGTTTGCAACCAAAATTTTTAAATTTTTTCGTTCGTCGTATATGTTATTCACAAAATTCTTTGATTAAAGTAAAATTCAAGAATTGATGTTTTTCTCTTCCTTTTGGCGTTGTTCTTTTCTTAACAATTATTTGATGTAGCCGGAATGAAACACATAGATAAAGAATTTCTAAAAGTAAACTGCCTTGGTTTATTGTTCGGAAGAAAACGGCGATCTTTTGGAGTGTCAAGTATGAACCAGGGGAGTGGTGGGACCTTGCTCCTCTGAGCTTATGGAGAAGAGATTGGGTTTAGCGACACTTGGACCATCGTCAGCTTTGGCATGTGCTTAAGCAGACCTGGTTTGCCCTTGTGGGCTCCAAAGGTGCGGCCGAGCCGAGCTCACCGTAGCTGCTGTTTTTTGGACGGTTCGTATATGCCGACAACCGCATCAGATATCAGAGCTGTTCGATTCAGTTTCCAGCAGAAAAGAATAACAAAATAGTTGCTTAACATATTCCAAATGGAGAAAAGCAAATTTTGTTTCGAATTCTTTGAGCGTCAATTCTTTGTGTAGATCAAAAGGACTCTTTGAGCGTCAATTCTATTCTTTGTGTAGATAAAAAGGACGGTCATTGATGCTTAAGTTAAAAGTATAAGTTGAAGCATGGTAGAGGCAATACCTTGAGATACCAAAAGTAGGTCTTGTATCGTAAAGAGATGAAAAAGTAGGGTGGAGATTTCCACTTTGAACGAGGCAATGTGTCTTCCTAATTAACCAATAAAATAAGAAAAGCCAAAAAAATGATTATTTATCCGATATAAGAATTGATGAATCACGTAAAGCAGAATTTTCGCTTAATTTCAATCAAAGGAATTGGTGTTGATTTTTTTTTTAAAAAAAAAAAATTTCGATTAGTTCATACTTAATGCAGCTACAAGGTAGCCTCACAAAAATGGTAGTCAGTAGCCCTTCTCAATTCATCATATTTGTGTTTGAAATGGGATGCTCTTTGGCAGGGAAAACATGAGTTACTGAAGCCATTGCAGCTTGAGCGCCTTGTCACTCAAACGACGTTCTCCCTCTGTCGTCGTTCGAGTGCCATAGAAAAGACTTTTAGTCATGAGGCGCCACTTTTTCTCCTTTCAATCAAGGTCTCTCAGTTACTCCAGGACGTCACACCTAATTTATTAGATAACATTAGGATATTATCATTTTACTGGAATTTTTGTTTCATCTTTCATGTTACCATGTTTGACTCCCGGTAACTTTTGTTTCAGGTATTTTAGTTCCATGTTGAACTTTGCGTGGAACTAAAATATCACATGCAATCCAACCACAAATCCTGGACTCCTGGTCTTATATAAATTTACCTGTCTAAAGCACCAATATACCTCCCGAAGCACTCGCTGCCATCTATGCAGAAAAAATTAAACCCCAAATCCAGTCGTGGGTTCTTCTAGTCATTTGTATTGCTAAAGAAAAATTGATAAAATCTAGAGACTTGAAAGAACTGCAACCAAAATTTTAGTCCAACATTGTATTTTAAATTGTGCTGAGATTTAAAACCTGAAGGTGCCTATGCAAAAATAAGGCTATTAACTTGTAAGACCATTGGAGAAGCATGCAAGGATCTGCAACCAAATTTAAGAGGCCGTTTGGCTAATGGCATAGTTACATATCTTCTATTCTATGAACCTTCTTGTTCATGGAACCGTATGTTTGAAAGCTAAACAACCCCCAAAATCAATTAACAGCCTGCAACTTCTAAGAGGACGACAAGTTTACAACTTAATACACAGCGGTCTTCCTCCACACCTTTCTGAATCTGAGGACAAATCCAATAAAATCCGTTGATGCAAGTCTTGTAAACATGCTGAATGAACCAAGATTAGTATCTTCAAGCTTGTCATGTTTTTTCATATAGAACTGAGCCAAAATTATCTCCAGCCCTTCCACTGGTAGAACTAAGGATCTCTAGTAAACGGCGGAATTCGGTATACTACCCAACACGCCGGATTGTGTATGTAATTGGTGAAGCAGATTTAGAGGACATATACATTGCATAGTTTACAATGTTAGGGTGCACAGTAACCACCCAAGAAAAACTTGCTATATCTCTATCATTATGAGTTAAAAAACCAAACAAGGTAATCAATGTGGTTTCGACGACTCCCATCTATTGTTCACGTACAATTCAGCTAATGCAGTATGCAGAGCCGCACCGATGGGAAGAACCCCTTCATCAAGAAAGAAATATGGGGAGTGCAAATGGTGAACAGAGCCTGATGCTTCATTTCTGATACCAATGTTCAGCATTACACCGGGGATGAACTGCTGATAGAAGGAGAAGTCGTCACTGGCCAAAATTTTCTGCCCAAGCTTCACATTTTCTGCACCAAGCAAGAGTACTCCAACGCTCTGAACATGACGGTGCAGATCATGGTCGTTTACAACAGCAGGGTAGAGAGTGTACCCTCCCGCGGTCATACTTATGGTCGCATGGCACCTGTGAGCGGCAGCCTGTGTCTCAATTACCTGCAACTCAGATACTTTCACATCAATATTGCCAGTTCTTACCGCCTCAGAAATTAACTACTTGTTTTAAAATAATTTAAATAAATCAGAATCAGTTTTTCTTAGATAACTGTGTATATAATTCACTATTACAATGTTCAGGTATCAAATGCACATTTGAGAACCATGGCTTACATAAAACACGCTTTCTTTTAAACCAAAACCAACATTCTCTGACTTTCTAAAAGTTTGTTTTTCCAGTTTCTTGATCAGCTTTTAGATAGAGACAGATTCATGCAAATCCAGTACGATTAAGGTTCACGCCAGGTCTTAGAAACCTTTCTCTTTAAGCTACAATTTCTTGTTTCTCACAGCATTCGGAATTTCACACTGGTCTCCCAGTATCCATGATGGGATCTGCATTCATGTCAATGACTTTTATAAGTTTGAAAATTGACATTAGTTAGAACGGCCTAACTTGTAGCAGAAGAAAACACAAAGATAATACATGGAAAAACGAGAAATTTAATAAAGTATTGACTATTAAGAATTCGCACCTCGGTGACTCTTTTCCTGAGTTGGTATAGCCCCTGGGTGGAGAGACTTCGAATGGTTCCTCCAAATGTCATAGTTGAAGGGATGACATTATGTGCCTCACCACCTTTCACAAAAGTTACAGAGAGCACCTTCATTAAAAAACCATTTCACCGAAACATCAGCTGTCTTTGTTAGATTAGAAGCTGAACAAATCAAAATAAATGATAATCTGCCAAACAGTGAGCTAAGTTACATGTGATCGAAGCAAAACTCGGCAAATTACCACGTGACTTGATCTAACTAAGAACGTCATTACTGATCACGCTGTGCCCACATAAGCTGCATAGGGTCAGCATGAAACCTAACATGCCACAGCAGCAACACAAAGAATCCAGGATATATAATAAAGCCAAATTAATGTGCACACGGAACAACATATCCATGAAATGGGTGGTAGCTAGGTTCCGTTCGATTGGCCGGAAGATCTTAACATGACTTGAATTGTAATAGCTTGAGATTTGAAATAAGCAGAGTGACACATGATGGTTTCATCTCCAATTGGAACCTAATGCATCTATGACAATGTACTGACTCTTCTATAAATGGCTTCAGACATTATTAAATGAGCACAATGAACAGGTTTACTAGTCTATGGCGTTTAGCTTAAGTGGATGATAGCATGACCAAGAGTCAACATTGAAGAAGAATTTTACGTTACGTTCTTGAGACTAAGAACACCATCTGTTCATTAGTTGAAAACTACCATCAAGCTTTCGCATCTGGGCAACCTTCTTGAGATTAATTCCTATCCTTATGAACAAGATCATGATAAACTGCACTACCATATGAACTGTGCATGGAAAACACCATACGTCAAAGGTACAGTTATTGGCGGCATCCCGCCTGGCCACCGGCAACCCATCTCAACATAACGTAGTGTTGTTGATATAGAATGCCATCTCCATCCTTTAACCACCAAGATCAATAACAAGATGAAACAGGACAGGAACTCTTGAAGAACACAGAAAACATGGATGAAGGTTTTACATGTACGTACCTGACTACCAAACGGATCCGTTTCACGAGAAATGAGGTGCTGCAGAGCCAAAATTGCAAATGCAGTAGCAATGACGGGATCCCTGCTCAAGTGGGGAACCGTTGCATGGCCACCTTCCCCTTTAATCTCAGCTTGAAAACCACAAGCAGCAGCCATGGACTCTCCCGGCGTTGACGCGATCGTCCCCGTCGGCATCCTCGGATCCACATGCATCCCGAAAATCGCCTCGGCGTCCCCGAGGGCGCCATCTTCCACCATGCGAAGCGCGCCCTCCCCACCTTCTTCTGCTGGCTGAAACAGCAGCCTCACCGTCCCCTTGACCAGAGAAGAGAAGGCAAAATCCATTTTTCAGGAACAAGAAAACGAAAGAACGTGGTTTGAGTAAAAGCTAGCAGCCAGGAAACTCCAACGACGAGTTGGGAGATTTGGGGCATGGATTAAAAACGAATAGAATCGTGAACACAAGGGGGAGGTCAGGATCGACCTTGAGACGATCTCGCCGTTCGTTGAGCAGCTTCGCGGCGCCAAGAAGCATGGCCGTGTGCGCGTCGTGGCCGCAGGCGTGCATCTTCCCTTCCACTCGGCTCTTGTGCTCCCACTCCACCATTTCCTGAGGAAGACAAAGAATTCAATCATACAATTCACTGCATTCATGAGGTTGGGGAATCGTTCCGTTCATCTTTTTCGGATCAACAGAGACCAGTCGAGAGAACACGGCATCTCGTGTCGCTCTTTAGGAAACCCAACGAATCAAAGACAAGTTGCGCAGATGCCGCTTGTTCAGAAAAGGAAAAACAAGCTTGGAGCCACCACAATAGAAAGAAGCCACAATGGTCGAAAGCTCAGGCTGACAGTATCTTGTCCACCATGAAATTAAAAGCTCAGGTTGGTGGGAAACTTTAAGGCTTGTCCTGGGAACTTATCAACTTCCATGATCCTCAACCTCTTACAAGAACTGTTCCTTTTTCCTACTAAACATATATATCGTGACTGTAATTTGGTTTTGGATAGTAACTAACAAGCGGTAAATGTCGGACAGCAAGTAAGAAAATGAAAGGAAGGGTTTACATATAATCATTTAAGATTTGAAAATTATTACAACTGCACGAGTTTATTAAGTAATGTTCTATCAAAATAGGCAGAAAATGTTAAATATACTTAAAAGAGATTATTCTATCCTTAGTAAAAATATTATTTAAAGAGAAAATTCATAAACTACAATCTTTCAGGTTGGTTTCTCAGTATTCTGTTCCTCTCCATGCCCTTTGTCCTTCCAAGATAATATTATACTTCAATACAAAAGAGAAAGGGGAAAATTGTGTGGAGCCTGAAAAGAGGAATTGCTTATTCTGTTTTCTCTTTTTGCCAAAGCATTTTTATTTAATGTAAAAGTCTTTCAAACATATTTTAACATTTTCATGGAGTATGGCGTATACTGTTTTTAATATGTCTTAATATTTTTCATCAAGGCGATGATAGTTTTATAAATATAAAAGTTATTTGTAACTTTGTATAAACATGTTCACAGCTAAACGGCTTTTCGTAAACATGTTACCTATCGAATGAACAACTTTTCTAGATCCACTTAGTTTCATCATGTTTGTTACTTTATTTATCCACGAGTCTCAAAACCAGAAACTTAGTTTATATCCTTCTCAAATCCTCCATTACGTGACTCCAAGTGCATGAACCATTACGAGGCATCTTCTCATCCTCGGCTTGCTGGCAAACGTGCCGTCGGGATTCCAACATTCCACTCTCCGAAATTTTATTCATTTCCGAGAAAAATCTGGAGATCGAGATTCGCAACCACGCGCGGCAAACACTGAGGAATGAATTTTATCTTTTATAAATTCGCAGAGAAGGGAAAAGAAATCCCGGGCTGGTGGTTCGAGCCGCAGCCTTTCCCTACATTCCATGTGAACAGTCCACTTCACGCGTCTCCCCAAGAGAAACTTTTTTCCGCCAAAAAGTCGCGCACAGCAGCCTTTCTCAGGAGAAAAGCGAGCTCCTTTCTCGAGAAAAAGTTTTCCCATCCATCACTTTCCAATTCTTTTCCACTGAAACGAGCTGCGTCCGTATGCCAGAAGAGAGAGAGAGAGCGAGAGGGAGAGATTACCTGCAGGGGAAGAGCATCGATGTCCGCCCGGAGAGCGACGACGGGGGGCTCGCCGGAACCGATGAGGGCGACGACGCCGGTCGTCGCCAGCGGGTATTCATACGGGACGCCGATGCGGTCGAGCTCCTCCCGGATGAGCGCGCTCGTGTTGTGCTCCTCGTATCGCGTCTCGGGGTTCTCGTGGAGCCGTCTCCTGAGGGCCACCAGCCACCCGCTCTCCATGAAGGCCGAGCTCATCAGCTCCCTCGAGTAGGAGGAAGAGTCTCCGCGGGGGAAGGCATCGGACTCCGCCGGAAAGAGCACGGTACCGGCAGAAACCAGAGACGCGAAGAGGACGACGGCAACGAGGAAGAGGAAAGAAGAGGGCGCCATGTAACGAAAAAGGCCGCCGCGGGTTCGTTTCTTTACGTAGGAACGAGAAGCGGTCCAAATATAGAGGCGTTAACGGGTCGGGTCCCCTTCTATCTTTCAGGTCCGAACCGTGCTCATAAATTTAAGGAAATCTCATGGAGGTGACATTCTTTTTCTACTAATGTCAGAAAGCCCAGCATTGCCATTTTTAATGTCAAATGGTAATTTCCTTCCTTATGAAAGGTTTGAAATGTCAAGAGTCATGGCATCACTTCTTCCTATGAGAGCTCAGAATCACTTCAGCTTAAAGCCAAAGGGGACGAAAAGTTGCAATGAGTGTGGACCAGAGCTGTTTTACGAGGGGGCGTGTATCAAAATATTCAGCAAGATGAGGTAGCCCTTCGAATTACGAGCAAAAGAGAGGTCCTGGTTTCTTTGTTTTGTTTATTTTAAATTGCAGTTGTTGGTGAGGTCGATAACCTGACGAGACGAATCTTGTGGTCAGGTTTGAACTGAGATATGGGGAAATTTTAATTGAGAGAAAAGTTGCTTGAAAGGGACTTCACCTGTGGAGCTCCCGCAAACACCTTTATTCCAACCTACGCCTACTACTCTATCTTATTCACCTCCTAAGCTTCCAACTCAGCCTACTCTATCTTATTTGAGCATTATGTATGAAATATTTGTTTAAAAATAAATTTTGATTCGAATCGGTGTGTCTAACTGAATATTTATCTATATCTGAATTTGATTTCTTACTTGACTATTAAATTTTTTTTCTATATCTAATTTTTTTGAAACCCGATATATTATCATCCCAACACATAGCGCCCTAAAGCCCCCGATTGTTGTTTTGACTTTGGAAATTGCTGGGCCCAACTTTTTCTTAGCGGTTCCTTCGAATACATGTCTAAATGTTTATTAAATGAAAGTTTTGGAGTTGCGAAGCTTTGAAAATTGAAATCGGCGATGAAAAAGAACAACTCTAACACGCGATAAGCTTTTAGTTTTAGGCCTCGATGATCGTGTGGAAATGAACCCATGAAATGCATTATAAAAAGGGTGTCAAGTGTTTCACCATTTTACATATGGCATTTTTGATAACTTTAAATTTCTCTCAAAATATAATATTCATATTTTATTGGCCGGGAATGGGCAATAGGTTTGGCATGGTACCCCATAAAATCTGTGTCCGGCCTTTGCCTAATGTCCATTATTAATATTTTATTGTGTCACTCTTGCATTTTTTTTTCTTTTTTTTGCAATTATGTCTCTCTTTAACCGGTAATTACTTTGTATGTTAATTTTTTTTGCTATTTATTTATTTTTACTTTAGTTACTGGTTGAGTCTTTATCTAAGTAGGGCTGCACAACCAGTCTCGAGCTCTAACTCGTTTATAAACGAGCTGAGCTCGAGTTTAAACTTATACTCTAAACATTAAGCGAGTTGAGTTCAAGTTGTAAGAACTTAACTCGCAGCTCGAATCAATTACTAAAAATTGTTTCACTTAATTATATGAACCAGTTCACCGAGCCACCAAAACCGATTCACCGATTTAGGTTAAACTTTTTGAAGCTCCATCGATACACATCTAGGGCTTTTTTCGCAGGTGGATATTGAGACGGAGGTCGCAGCATACAAAAGAAGAGGAGGACGTTCAACAAGTTCAGTTTCAGGAGAGTTGATCTGGATGCCCTCCTTGACATGCCCACTGAGGAGCCTGTCAAACTCTTTCATGCCCGGGCTTGAAGACGGTGTGTCTCTCTCGAGCTCGGCTTTCCATCCTCCTCTCTCTTGCTCTCTTTTATATTGTTTTTTTTTATCTTTTTAACGAATGTGTAGGTTCCAGAGAGGTTTGAGAGAGGTTTGAAGAGGAAGCCGATGGCATTGATCAAGAAACTACACAAAGTGGTAATCAAACTCTTCCTTAAATTTCATTTATTTGAGAAACATCCTCCTGGTTGCGTTTGAATTGGTGCTTGGGCACATAATTAGTTTTCACGGTGGATTTTGTTTCCTTGCATTTTGCCCTTTTAGTTGTACCATGGAATTTGCTTTGGTGTCGTAAATGAGTTAAAGGGGTTGAGTTGACATAAAAAAGTTTAAAAAAACAAGACACAAACGAGCTAAGCTAGTTAAGCCAGTCGAGAGCTCGAGCTTGTGTCAGTTTGCTTGACTTGAGTTTGAGTCGAGTTCGAGCTCGAGCTCTTTGACCAGAGTCGAGCTCGTCTCGGCTCGTGTGCAGCGTCAGTCAAACCGGTGAGGAGAGCGTCTCATTTTCTTTACTTTATCTATGGGGGTTGGCTTAACAGTCAGGTGTGAAAACTAGTAGGTGGTTGGTTCATATCTCAAATTCTCATGGTATCAACCTTCCATTATGTAAAAGGGCGGAGGCGACAGCCTAAAGCACAAAAAAACAGAATTTGTACCCTAAAAAGATAAAAGTTTAGGTGAAGGCTTCGACCTTTTGTTTGTCAATGGAAAACTCCACTCACCCAAAAATAAAGGTGTTAAAGAAGATAGAAAAGCCAGGAGTTCTTTTTAAAGTTTTTATCAAAAATTTTTAATCCGCGCCACCATTTTCTAAATTTTTCCACGAATATTGTAAGGGGGTTTTCACCCTTTGTTTTGCAAGCGTCTGAATTTGGAGTTTTAGAAACTCTGAAACGAGACTCCTTATATGACGAAAACTCTTCTTAACACATTTCTCTTAAAGTTTCATAAATTTCTGAAAAAACGTGGCGTCGCCTACACCATGTTTTCTAGGCTCTAAAGGTTCTGACTTATACCAAATGCTCGACTTGTAGAAACTGAAATCTCATGAGAAAGAACCATAGAAAAACCGTATAACTTAGGATAATGATTTCCTGCAGAAATTTTATTAATCTTACATAAATGCGGACAAAGATTTAGAATTGGATCTAATTGGAATCGTTCTACTAGATCACTTGGAATTACACTTACAACTGCCTAATTATAAATTGGATTGAGTCAACGGTCTCTGATTATGTTGCTTAAGTGTATATACGTGGTTAGCGGCCACAAAGTTGGATCAGGATCCATATTAAAGTAGATCTTTTGACTATTTTGCAAACTAGATTTTAATATGATTTCAAATCAGTTGTACCTTTGTTAATCTGGATCTTTGTTGGTCTCATTTATGTTTTCTTTGAAAACTGATTTTGGAAAAGAAGTTCTAAAATAAATTAATCTGAATGTATTAGAACGATATCTTGCCCAGGTCCAAACACATTAATCCAGCTTTCTACTCCTTTCAGTTTCAATACTCTTTAAATGATCAATTATCAAGATTTCTGAAGTTCAAAAAGTTTTGGACTAAGACTGGTTCCATTTAAACATAAAGTGTTTTCGATAATTAACTTTTGGTTCAGATTTAATACCTTTCACAGGTTTAACCGAAAAAACCAATAATTTGCTTCAAATTAGAAATAATTTTTTTTATTGTTAAATGTGGTTTTATGGGTTATTTGCTATTGAATTGATATTGAAAGAATTTTAATTCGAAACTGACTTTGTTCTGAACTTTACTTGTTTTTTTTATAAAATACATATTTTGTTGTTGCAATTGAATTTGAAATAGATCCAATTGGTTCAAAATGATGAAAATGAATTTCAACATGTGTTCAACCTGTTCAGCAATTTTGTCTACATTTTAGTAGTAGTGAATGCATTTGGATTGGGATCCAACCTGCACTCAAATAGACATTTGGGTTGTTGTTAATGGAACTAGATTGTTTTGAAACAACCTTTTTTGTTTGTGAAAGAGATCTGAATCTAAATCTGATTTATTTTAGAAAAATACATATATTTCATATATCTTTGTTATTATAATTAGATTTGATTCAAAAATGTCTCTAAATTTAGCTTGACCTAGTTAGCTAAACACACACAAGTTCAAACTCAATTTATTGTGATTGGATCCGATTTAAATTGGATGTGTTCATTCTCATATCCAATTTATGGACGTTCGTGTGTTCAACACTTTTCATATGAATGAAAGAAAAAGTGAATGGAAGTTTTTGACTTCCCCAATTTCAATTGGATCCAAATCCCCTCATCTTTATTTGGAACCTTATAACCATTTCATTAATAAGCCGATCCATATTTCTTTACTAGATTCTACCCAAGGACTCAAAGTGGATTCATAATTGAATCCATCTGAATCTCAACTTTGGATTTCTGTCGGTTCAAGTCCACAATAACTTGTTTAAGTAACGAAGATATCCAAAGATCTAACTTGGGGTCGGTTCGAATGCAGATTTGAGAAAGCAGATCTAGATCCATTTCAATGCAAAGATGAAACTTAAAAAGTGAAAAGCAAAACATCCGGCATGCGGGTCCTCTAGTCTATGCTAGGAGGAAAACGTCCCTTCTTTTTAGGTACTCTAGTGGATTAGATGCCCATGTCCTGACCCATGTCTGATTAAAGTAGCCATATAAAGTGAGATCAATAACTTTTGACCCATACCCAGTATCGGGACCAAATGGCCAACTTTGATGCTTGTCCGAGAACCAGCCTCCTCGGCTGCAATGGTGATGGTTTCCGTAATTGTAATTAGCATAGCTAGTCGGATTAGTGGAACAGTAACAAAAACCCGGTCATCTGTGGATGTTGAGTTGAAGGGATTGAGCAACTGCAAGTTCACTCAGGTTAACACTGTGCCTTCTAGAGGTTAACACTGTGCCCTCTAGACAGAGAGAAGAGAACGTGACACCTTCCATGCATGTTGAGTTGAAGGGTGTTGAGCTGCATGGACTTAAGCAGAGGTTCACGATAACATGAAATCAAGGACTAGCCTTCCATGCTAACGGGAATCAAAATCAAGGGCTGGCCTTCCATCAAGTCTAACCAGCAACGCGGAACCCATTCCATTGGAGTTCTTGTAAAGCCCTACAATCCACCGTCCAAATTAGATACAAAAGTTTCAATGCTCGTCCTGATCTCACCAGAACAGAGCTTCAAGATCTTAGGTGCCACTTTTAGCTATTGGTAACCTTTTCCAACTTATGTCCTGCTCCCTACGCAGGTGTGCTATTTTCGTAGCATTTTTCACTGGTTATAGGAGCAGTCGGTATTTTTTTTTTTTTACCAGTCTGAAGTAAATGTCGTTCTATAAACATTTTTTCATTCTTTTTTTTTTTTTGGGTAAAAGTAAAACTTACCATGTGGACTTCGTTTTCGTATCTAAAACATTACTAATTTAGAAAAGTGCAAATACTTTTTAAGGGGTAAACAAGATTGCATAATGACAGTTGAAAGATCCAACATAATAAAAAATATGATCCTTGTACATATCTTCATAGTTTTAAAAGTAAAAAGGTACACTTACGCGTATCAGTTTGAAAAAGAACTTAGCGACTTCCTAAGCAGTGAATTTCTTTCTTTGAGAGAAGTCGGTATTCAAGGAAAGGGAGCTTCTCAGCTAAATAAAAAGTGTTTGATACTTTGTTTCATGGCTACTTCATTTTTGGTGATGTAATCTCCGTTTTTGGAAACATAAAAAAAAAAATCAACTTACAAGCTGCAACTGTTCATATCATTAATTTTAAGACACGATTGTCTCTTAGTTCAAAAATTTTACACATTGGGAACAACACCTTGTGCAGACAATTTCGCAAAAAATGCACTCGTGACGAAGACACTCTACTGATGTCATTTGTAGGTAACGGCTGCAACAGGTGGCACAGCTGATGCACAAACTTATACTCCGATGGTTTTCACAAATCTTGTGCATCCCCTCAGCTTGTTATATTTTGTTAACAATGGGCAGTTAGTCCACGTAGTTCTAGAAAATGGCCTTTAGTATGAGATATCAATATAGTCTTACTCATGCATTACAAGCCATGGAGTAGAAACACATTGACCTACTCCACATTGACATGGTTAAGACTCCTTCAAAAATCAAAAACAAGAGAATGGAAGCTTGAATGGTGATTCAATTGAACAGAAGCATAGAGAGAGAGAGAGAGAGAGAGAGAGCGAATGACCTACATACAAGTCGTCACTTACTTAGTATTGTCACTATGTACATCAAGCACTACATCTGTACTGATTTGAAGTTTAGAGACCCATTTCCAAAGGAGAAAAGCTGAAAACAAATTTACTAACAGAATAAGGTAAGCTAGCTACAAGACTTGCAAGTCAGCTTCAGTGCTATAGAGTATAGATATTATGTACAACAAAACACTCATATTCAACCTCAGACCTTCCTATGGAGGGTACAAAACAAAGTAGATGTGTGCTTGGTAGTCATTCATGCCGCCTTTATAAACAGCGCAGTTCTGGAGAATCGCCATATCACTGGAAGTACGACGAACAATATCGAAATTACAGCCACTCGGAAGCTAAGCAACCTGGGCTTGCGGGAAGCATGTTGCAGCTTCACATTGACACTGTTTTCCGCAGAAGATGTTGAACTAGTTTCAGAACACTCCGCGCTTCTTTTCATCCCCTCATCTAGAAAACATGGGGCCACTGGAGCAGCTAGCCGCAAGGGAGGGCTCCACAGACGCTCTTCCTTGGGCATCTTCCGCAGTAAGAAGGTGTTGAGGTGTCGCTGACTGGCGACGTCGCCCGCAGGATTATCAGATACTGCAATAAAAAGGAACAGATTAGCCCAGAAAGTATCGGCAGTTCACAGTGCATATATATGCAACATCAGCAAGGTTCAAATTTACATTATCCTGTATATCAGCTAACCTGAGCTATAGGATAATGACAACAAAGTTCCGAAACTTGATTAATCAAAGGCAACAAAAAAAAAAAAGGAAAATGTTTGCACTTTGATGCTTGCATAATGACATTTACTTAATAAAGGGAGAGTTTTGTAGGTACCACTTTCAATGGCATCAATTTTAGGTGCACAAAGGCGCGCTATTTTTAACTTTGGCTTGAAGCTTCTACTACGCTTAAGTTGCTTAAACTTTCGATGAGGATAACTCTGCAACCCATCTCCTTCAGCCTCCTGAAAACAAGTAAGCTAAATGAATGACAACAGAAACTAGACACCAGTATATAAAGAAAGGCCAAAACTAAATCCGAAGGCACATACATATTCCTCTTCATGGCCTGTAGATTGGTTGCTGATACTCGTTTGAAGACAGATCCTTCTGGGAGCGGTGCCCTGAAATGGAAGAACTTGACTTATCGTGTGCGTTGGCTCACGTGTACGTATTTGGATGCCAGTCTCATATGTATCGTCAAATAATTGATGGTTAGGAGATTCTCCAAAGTGGAAGTCACTGGCATCAAACGTTTCATCCACTGTCCTCATCATGCGAAGCTCATTCCCATGCTCGAAGCTATATCCATCAAATGGTGCACTAGCATTAAATGAGCGGCAAACACCTAGCTTCGTCAAACAAACATCGTCCAAGGATTCAAATTTTGGCTCGGTAAATAAAGAGGAAGCGTCTAGGTCTTCATCATGGAAATAAGCTGGTGAATGAAATAAAGGAGAAAAATCTCCAAATTGATCAACCTGCAATCGAAGGCCAAAAAATAGTCATGCCACTGATTCCAAGTGAATAGTAGTGTATGGAAACACAATGCACCTTAACCTCGTAAAAACATGCAACGCCCAATTCCAAGAGTTTCTAACTTTTTTTTTTCTTCTAACAAAGGCATTTATATATGTGAAAGTGGAAGAGAAAATTGGGAAAAAGGTGTTCGCACTTGGGAAGCCCTAAGGATCATTACCCCAAACACCCAGTACATACCATATTAATATTATTGCTTGAAAAGGAACCAGATGTGGACTCGTGCATTTGCTCCAAAGCCGGTGAAACATCAATTTGGTCACATTGATTCTCTTTCACAGACGTAAGAGTTGGTTGTTCAACCTCCTCTGCTTCCGGCTCAAACTTTTCTCTAACAGCGTCAGATGAATCATCAGCCATATCATCATCAGGGATAGACTTGCTTGCCGTGGGAGAAAGTCCACTTGGCTCCACGAGATCGCCGTTTGAGTTAACACTATTTTCCTCACCCTTCCTGAAGAGACGACAGAGAACAAAGGAATCCTGCAATATTTGGCCAGTTTATCATAGAAAAACAAAGTTATAGTCAAAACACATGCAGCAAAATTGAAATTCTGTAGAAGATATTAGCACGGGGAACAGTTTAAGACTTTAAGTGATCACATTCTCTTCCGAGCCCATTTAGCACTATATTATTTATACTATCAGAACGAATAGGTCCGGGTACCGTAATACTTATCTATAAATCGAAAAAGAGAAAATTGCCAGATTACCCATTCCTTCAAAAAATGCTACCTTCCTATCAGTTATATAAAATGCATCTAGAATGTCTATCCATGATCAATCAAACTTTAATTTACTAGTCCTTCAAGAGTATGATTAACGATTTACCAGAGGGAAAAATTAGAAAAGTCAAGAGAGAAAAATGAGAGAAAACTAAATAAAGCTCCCATTCATACAACACAAATGCCAAGTACCAAAAGCAAATAAGAAAAACAAGGGACCATGTCTCAGATAAAGAAGGGCAATCTTTGAAGAACAGAGAAGAAGAAGAAGAAGAAGAAGAAACAGAAACAGATGCACAGCAAATTACAATTTAATCAACCTACAAGGACTAATGCACCTCCTGAGAAGATATCTCGCCTCATAAAGTTGTTTGTAACAGGAGTAAACAAGAGTACGAATCGTAATCCTAGTGGGAAAACATCAACATTTGATCCCCGCCTCTGAAGGCAGGCAGATATCAAAGCTCCAAGAGAAATAGCATACATACATCAATTGAAATAAAATAAAAAACAAAAAAAAAACTGCCACCCAATTAAGCACTGAAGTACGAACAGTCCAATTGTTTGATTACGGCAAATTACGAGAAACGGGCTAACCTGCAATCCGTTCAACTCTTCGCACTTAGTGGCACGGTACTCATGCATGACCCAGTAAGTCCTCGCTCCGGCAGGAGCCCGCCCTCGGTAGAAAACCAGCGTTTTCTTAGTCCCAATCTGCCTCGACTCCGGCTTCTTGGTCCTGATCTTGCGATCCTTCCCCGTGGCCTTCCAGTACCCGGCCTCAGTCGCCCGATTCGACCTTTGGCCGTTTGGGTACTTCCGATCACGGGGGCAGAAGAAGAACCACTCGGGGTCGTCAGACGAAATCAGCGACTTCTCTGCGGCACGTCAAACCAAAAGAACTCAAAACCAATAGAATTCCCCAGTTCCCCAAATCGCGTCAAGAAACTCTCCGAGGAAGAACCACAACTCCCCAAATGCTGCAAATGGACGAACCTAATTCCCAAAAGGCGAAGAAAAACTCACCCGGCAAATCCCATGGCTCCCATTTGCAGACGTCCACCTCGGGGATGACCTGCACCTCGTCAACCCGGCCGCTTATCTTGCCCTTGAGATAGTGGCTCACGAGCTCCTCGTCCGTCGGATGGAATCGAAACCCTAGAGGCAGACGGCCCACGGACAGAACCGCCATTTCCCACAAAGACGAAAGGGAAAGGTAGCAAAAAGAGAAACCAAAGGGAAATGAAGAAAAAACAGCTGCACAAGAGATATACAGAGACAGAGCGAGAGGGTAGATCAATAAGAGTAGAAGGTGAAGATGAAGAAGAAGAAGAGTTGGATTGTTTTCCGGCTGTTCAGAACAACTTCATATTACAGTCAACGTCAGGGCCAAATCAAAAAACTACAGAGAAAGAGAGAGAGAGGGAGTATGGGGAGAGACGGAGGGAGGGAAAGAAAGAGGGCGGTCCATTACTTATAGGAGGAAGCAAAGTCAGTTTTCTCTTTGTTCCCTCATGAATATCATCTATTCCATCGAGCGACTCACACTGGTCTTGTTTCATTCGATTCAACCACCAAAAATGAACAAATCTACAATTTCTTTTTCCTTCTCGCACCGCATTCTATGTGCAAACGACTGGTAAATGGACCTTTAACGAAACGAAGATGAGGCACTTCTTTCTACCCTGGCCGTTTCATCAAACGCCTGCTCTGGCTTGCCATTGGACACGCTAAGCTGAAGATTTGGCACTACATGTAAGTCGTGGAGGAGCCACCCCACAAGTTTAGATTCTTGGTTTTTGAAATGTTGGTAGTGTATTACTTTTACATATAATTTGAAGCACAGCGTCCAAAAACATATTGCTTGATTGATCTATTATATGACAATATAGGAGTATTGTAGCCCAAGATTACAAAAGAGGACTCGAAAGGGCGATCTTCCGTAAATACCGGATGTATTGGCCGGTTTCCTGAAATTCCCGGTCGGAAGATTGGAAAAGGAAGAAAAACAGAAAAAAAAAAAAAGCGCGTTGGGAAAGCCTCGGCCGCGGGCCAAGCGCGTTGTCCTTCCCCCTTCCCACTTCTTTCCTCTTTCTCAGAATCCCCAAACTACCCTCACTCGGGTTTCTTCCCTGCGTCATTGCTTCGGTAAATTTTGACAATCGACGTATACTTTTCAGTCATTCGAGCTTCACGTAAGAGCTTTTCGACAGCGCCAATAGCGGACTACCACGACTGCATTGGGACGTGGTGGGGTGGGGCCTTCAGGGGAGGAGTGGGTCCCATCTGCTGACGTGTCAGCTCCTTGAATCTTCTTGGCAGGACGCCACCTGCTTCTCCGAGATCGAGAAGGACAAGAGTTCGACTTTGAGCGGATTCGGATATTTCCACGGATCCGGAAAATTCCTGTTATTTCCTTCGACCACGTTAGAAAGTGGGGCCCTTGTGGTTCCTCCTTTTTCTGAAAATAATAATAACAATAAAAAAAAAAAGAGAAGATGCTCCTTTCTGTACATTAATGAAGAAGAAAAGTTAACTGTCAGATCCAAGTGGGTCCGGATCCATCTTGGTTTTTATTTTAATCAGTCGGAATGTTTTTTCGTAGTCGGAACTTGGAAACATTTTCTTGTTAAGCTTCGAAGAATTTTCTTGTTTAATTTACCTTTAAAGCCAGCGCGTTGAATCGGCAGCTCTCTTCCTCTGAAACATGATAAAAAAAAATGCGACTATTTAAAGCGATTTGCTGAACGTCTACCTCTGAAACGTCCACGTCAGTTAACAATGACGCTCATAATTTAATCACCCGAACGGAAAGAATATTACATCGACGTCTGTAAGAATAGAATGATGCCATATTGGCACATATTTTTTTTTTTATCCGGTTGAGTTCTCAATCTGAGTACCTGCTGATAGATAGGAAGTATTCCGGCAATCCCCAAGATCTGTTGGAATGCATTCAACATTCGCCGGCAGATCACGTCTGCGCAACAAACCGACGAAGGGAGAGGAGATTGGCTTCAAAGTTTTTTTTTTCATCGTGGCTGCTTGCGGAGGACTGACGAAATGATTTTTATTTTATTTATGGCTGATCTTCCTCTCCATCTTCTAAAATTGTCCGAACTTGAAGGATTTTCTAATCTTGAGCATAATACGAAACCCAAGGGCGCCATTCCATTGCCGACGTGTCTCGGAGGTTTTTGCCCACGGTTCGAGCCGAATTCTTGTAGTGTTTCCTATTTATGGTTTTAGAATCAGATCCTTCTGTCTCCAAGTTTAGATCAAACCTAAAAAGTAAAATCAAAATTTAAGGTGTGAATCCTAGGTGTAACCTAAGAATATTCTTAGCATAGTCAATTTTAGTGTAGACTTTTTGTCATCTATTTCTATCTTCCCTGGAAAAAGTTAAAAGAGTTCGACAACCTGAGCGTATCCTTGCTGATATAACCCCAGTTAAGTTCATGAAAAGAATGATGGCAGAATCTACATATATGACAAGAATCATGCTCAAAAGCACCGGAAATCCAGCAAGGTGTGGAGTACTCTATCGGAATTTCCATGTGAATATCTTGCCAGGAATTCATAATCTATGTAAACGCATATGGAGATCGAAAAATTTTTTGTTCAAAGTTCAATTCGCATTCATAATGTAAAACTTACCGAAAGATGTCTTAGAACATTCAAATTCAACTGCAAAATCTCTTTATGAATTTCTCGGTTCCCAGGCCCACCGGCATCATGTAGTACTTCTTCTTTTTGTTGTCTGCTCATCTACACATGCACTCACACGGGTAAAGGAAAAAGGAACGTGAATTTGTTGCTCCAAGTAAAAAGCCATGGATGTCGATGTAAAGAGCAAGCGCCCAAAAGTGAGCAGGTGCATGTGATCATGAGTCAATCTTCTTCCGTTAAAGCCTGCAGAAAGATAAAAAAGAGAAAGAATCTCTCTTCAGTGCTGTCCTCCGTAGATAAGTGGGTCATGTTCGTGAGTTGGATTTTTCTTGGACTAATTTCCAACAAATTGTTACAGTGCCGATCAGGACATGAGCCAGTTAATTCCAGGACAACGAGCGTTGTCTAGTGTAGTACATGGAATCCATGCATTCCGGTAAAAAGATATCCCCTCTCTGAAAGAATATCAACAGGAAGATCGACGACGTTTCCGGTCAGGAATATCTGGGATCATCCCGTTTATTCCGAGATATACTTCACTGAAGAGTATCCCCACAATCAATATGCAAATCGAATAAGCAAAGCATCTACTGCGAGTTCACATCCACTAAAGGAGAGAAGCGCTTCTGCTTTTCCTAGCTTTCCCTTGTCCTTTAGGATGAGTGCCGGCCACAACGGAAACTCGGGAATAAAGCGACGGCGAGGACCAGAGTTAATTTAATTCCTGTGACTTTATATGTTGCCTGTTCATGCTACCTTTTCTTGAGAGATTCTTTTACCTAGGAAAATGGAAGGAGGATGTGGGTCTCCACGTTGAGTAACGTCTCTAGACTCCGTTTGGCAGCCAATCTTTGCCGTCTTCCTTTTTTGTTTTCATTTTTGACAGCTAACGATGGACTTTTAGTTCATACTTTTGCAGGATTACAGTATAAACAAATTCCTATCCCAACTTTTTATTGCACCAACGTCCATAATACCTGAAGTATTATGCACTTTTGGAGGAGAAAGGGATTTTTTTTTTTCTTTTTATCTGACTCTAATATGCTAAACTTAGATGAGATTCATTCAAGCCTCAATGCCAAAAAGATCATATAATATTGCTAATGTAAAAACTAAGCTGCTTTTTTAAGAATTCGAACCAACCCACAAAAGGGGTTTCGTATATGGAAACATATTTGACTTCCACGTCTAGTTCACCCTCTCTCTGTTTCTCAGAGGAATCTTGTGTTCCTTTTCTGCGATCGGCCTATGTGGACTGGCTTCCCCACTTCTGGAAAGACAAAATACGTTTAATTTTGATATGTTGGTCAATTTCATGAAGCATTTCCATGTTCGACTGATTACGATACCAGATGCAGCTTACTGTTTAAATCTGTATCATTAGTGTTCCCACCCAAATAGTACTTTCTTAACTAATTTGAATAGTTTAGGTTCCCGCGAGAATGGATATCAAATATCATATATGGGTGGATATACGCCATCATCAAAATAATATTGAGCTGCATGGTTTGGAAAAACCTTTTTTTTTCATTCTTAAAAATTATTGAGAAATTTTGATTGTTCTTTAATAAAAATAAGGCACATGCTAAATCCATACGTCCCACCATCAACTGACTCGTAGGTGACGACAAGGCATTGATACTGACAACACTGCTTTCAGTAGGAAAAAGAAACATAAGACAAACGGGAGGGAGAATCTTCCGCAAAGCATCGGTTGTATTGATGCAAAAAAAAAAAATGCACAGCCAACCAGCCATCTTGGCGTATTAGCTTTTTCTTTTCTTTTTTTTTTTTCTTCAGGCCGACGTATGAACTTACTGAATCCATTTGATATATAAGAGCTACAAACTTAGAGCGTGCAGGTTTAAGATATATATTGTGTTCATTCTTGATTTTGCATGATATAGAAGAACTATTGTCCTACTTGATTGCTTCCGCCTGATGGCAAAGTTCCTGTGGACTTAGTTACTGAATTTTGTCCTCTAGCAATTAAGTTTGTTGGATCTAAGCCAGTCCACCTAATTAGGTACATGGAACCTATGTTTTGATCTCTCTCTCTCTCTCAGTCATTTGCGACATATTCGTGTGAAATCAGAGTTGTTCCAAAGCCATTTGCACCCTCTTCTATAAGATATAGAAAGCATTCACTCATGAAGATTAGAGGTAGTCTTTTCTTTGTTTTCTAAGAAGGGATATAAAAAAGGCTTAGGATGCCGTCCATGCAGCAGCCCTTCTTATTTCAATCATTGTAGATCATGAGCTTAATTTGGTAACCACTGGATTGGGCAGATTAAGGCACTAATCTCTAAGGTTGAAACACAAATTTAAGTTAAGACTACTTCGGAAGTTAGGTGGGGAACAATACACACATCAACTAAAGTGTAGTCCCTTTACCATTTGCAGTAGCACAGAAGACTAATATCTATTGTAATCAAACTGACAACCTGACTTTTACTAGATGCTAATCTGACCAGCTACACTAATGCCTCTCGAAACCAAATTCAAGATAATGCATAAGAGACATCGACAGACATTATTAAGTGGGCAAATAAGCGTTACATCCGTCATACTTCACATGATAACATGTCCTGGAATTAGGAGAAACATCCATGACGTTCTGACGACCAAGTTTTAATTGTTTTCTAGGTAAGCTTCCATTTCATAAATGATTAGCGTGTTTTCTCTTTTTGGGGCTTCTGCACTTTCGGCGTAAAGAAATGTGAAAATGCTGCTTTGCTTTCTTTCGATGCTATCATTTGGAAGATTTGGTGAAGTCTGTAAAATCTTTCGAGGAAGAGATGTGGCAGATCTATTATGGAATATTTCATAACAACAAACGGGATCCCCAGGCGTTGGATGCTACTGGGTTGTAGTTTCTAGCCCACTTGGTAAGTGAAACCTTGTCTAGGATGGTTAATAGAGACTTCCTCATCAGTGATCCATGGAGAAAAAAGATGAGTTTCTGTGCTGTGGGATGCCAATGAGGTCGTTGCAGTTCAAAGTTAATCCTCCAGAGGTGACAGGAAAACAGGATTTCCTCTGATGATCAGGAACATTGCAGATAGAAATGAAGCTTCGTTCAAGGCTTCATTATTTTTGAAAATGATCTTTCTGATGCTTCCAGACGTTCTGGATCGTCGACCCAGAAGATCGTTGTCACATTGTCTGCTCTAGAAGTCTTTCATCAGAGGTCATTTCCTCACGTAAAGGAGATCATATCAAAGTGGGCATCCTTGATCTTCGTTTGGTTCTGTGTATATTCCTTTTCTTTCTTTACCTAAATATTTTTTGTCTTCTTTCTTGTTTCTAAATAATAGAAGAGGGTTTTCCCCTAACGCTCTTTCAAACAACTGCAACATATTTGACATGATGGAGGAGTTTGAACTATGTTCAAATCTACTTGCGCTAAAAGTCGTTGGAATGCTAATTTGGTGTGTGAATTAAAGACGGCCGACTCTAGAGGAGATTATGTATGATTACTAGTGGCCAAGCCAGGAAATTTGGCCTGACGGGCACTAACTAGCACACTCGCATCTCTTGTGGGGCACCCATACAAATAAAAGAGCAAACATTTGAAGGTGCCAATATAAAAACAAAAAAACTTTGAGGGGCTGACACTTGCCCACATGTGTCTCCACCACTGATCACTAACCACCAACATTATTTGGTTCCAAATTAGGACTCCCTTGAACATCTTCTAATTCAATATTACCTAGTTGTGCTCACATCATCTTCGTTACTCAATATTCATGGCCTAACTCTGTTTTCTAAACATGCAACAGAAATGTAACGAACCGGGTTAGAACCTGCACTGCACGTTAGTTGTAAATCAACTTCCATTTTTGGTTATTGGCGTTACATCCAACAACCAACATGGCATCATATGGTGGAAATCGAAAACGTCATCTCCGAGATAATTAACCAGATTCGCAAAATACGAATCTAATTCTTTTAGCAATTTACTTTTTACTTTGTCCAGTGGTAATACACCGCCACCATTGTACTTACGCGTCTTTGCTTTCGCAACGCGTTTTTCCTTTTTGTTTTCTTTTTAGATGATAGACATGACACACGCAAGAAGAATTGCAGAGCCAGATTCTGAAGACCAAGCTTTATGCAACCTGGCCCGATGATCGTCAATGGCTACAAAAATCTTGCCCGACTCAGTCATCCATAAGTCACGAGGTTTTGGGGATATCCAGTCAATGAAGGGTTCAGCATATCACTCGACAGGTTCAATGAACTTGGTCAAGACTTGAACGGATTAGAAGCTGTTCATTGCAACCGCATAGAGTCTGACTTAAAAAGCTTCAAGGAACTGCAAGAAATAAAACTCTTAATCTGCACCAAGATCGCAACCTCTCTGGGCCTATATCAGAGAAATAAAACTCTAAACCTAGCTCGGCAATTCTTCTTGCGTGTGCCATGTCTATCACCTAAAAAGAAAACAAAAAGTTAAGACGCGTAAGTACAATGGTGGCGGTGTATTACCGCTGGACCAAGTAAAAAGTAAATTGCTAAAAGAATTATATTCGTATTTTGCGAATCTGGTTAATTATCTCCTTGATGACATTTTCGATTTCCACCATATGATGCCATGTTGGTTATTGGATGTAACGCCAATAATCACTTTGAGTGGAGGATCGAAAGGCCGTAGTCCACTTTAGCTCCTGTATCGTTTGGATACGCTTAAGGTCTAAAAGGATGCGATTGTAGATCTCAATTTCTATGCTGGAGTGTTCCTCCAGAAGTTCATCCCCTCGTTGTTTGGGTAGTCGCTCATCCTAACTGTAGTTTTCGGGATGGAGCTCATTGAAGATGACCCTGTATCGTTTAGTAATTGGATCACCTGGTTGCACAGGCTGTGGAACTTCTGTTGTTGAGATGGGAATCCTGCCATTCCTGTAAACATTGTTCAAAGACTGTCAGTTGAAGTTGAAGGATATTGAGTTGTGAGCCTGTTAAGACGGTGATCATTCGTGAAAACAAGTCGACTAGGACGTTGTCTTTTTCGTCGATGTGTTCAAACGACACATCAATTCCTAGCCCCGTAATAAAATCTATGAAAGCTACCCATCGAACTCTGAAGGGTTTGTTGATATTGGACTTGTTGAAAAAGCTGATTATAGCATGACAATTCGTTCTCATGAGGATTTCCTTATGCTCGGCTGTTCCAGCAAAGATTTCCGCATCAATTGTTGATTTGGGCGGATTAAATTTGCCGTTAGCATATGCGCAGGGCTTCTCCATGTATCAAAAAATCACAAAATCTTCTGGCAACTTAATCCATGTAAATTTGAATCAAAATAAACTCAACAACGATACTCCGCTCTGGCACCAAAAAAGACTCCATGCGGTACATATAAGGCATAAAGATGCAAATAAATTAAATAGCAAATAAGATACGCATAAAGATGAAAAAAAAAATTATGAGGGCCAGATCCATCGTGTTGTTAAGAAACCTCATAGGCAAAAGAAATTGATAATCCTTTGGTTGGATTACTGGATATTAGAGTGACTCTCATAAATAGAAACTGAACAAGTGGTGCAGACGAACAAAGAGGCTCAATCCAGTGAGACCAAATGAAAAAGTGGTGCAGACGAACAAAGAGGCTCAATCCAGTGAGACCAAATGCATAAGCAAGCAAAACAGTGTCTTGATAAATTTGAAAAAGCTTATGCACTAATCCCAACCATGAATAGAAAACTGCCACAAACAGGGGAAACCTATTGATTGAAAGGGCCCCCAACCAGTCTGCTAAGATTATGTGATTCAAGTAAACAAAACAAAATGCAGACGACCAAGAACAACCTCAAAAAAACATCTATAAATGGTATTAATACTCTTTGACCTTTGAATAGATGAAGAACACAAATGTTCATAAACAGTGCATAAGAATGTAAAAGAAAACACACCTAAGCAGAGTTGACACCCAACAGCTCAAGAAAAGAAAACACCATATCATCCACCAAATAAGATAAAAGGGAAAGAGTCTTCTCACTATTCCTTTATCTCAAGGAGAATGCGGGTCATTGACACGCCTAAGAGCATTGCAAGGGATCTAAGAACAACCTTTTTGAATGCAATGCAAGCGAGTTTCATTTTGACTAGTGGAACAAGAACCTCCACCATGATAAAAGAAGAATCTACTTCACCAATATAACCTTAGGCTGATAAAAATCCACAGACATTCCAGCAGACAAAAGATAAGAGCTAGGCACCTTTTACAGGTAATTGGTAGTTTAGCTGTATTGCTAAATTATGTTCTTTCTCACACCCTCTACTCCAGTATGCTATCGACTTCTTTCTGAGATTTTCCAACAGCAACACATAGTTCCAAGGGAATGAAGATAGGACATTGTTGCGGTAACTAGAAAAGAGTATACTAGACCCTTACGACTCTTCACGCCTGCTACTTTTATTGATAATGATGAATGCAGGGTAATGACACTCATGTATTAGATACATGTCGACTAAGGACTGTGTTGACTGAAGCTCTTGAAATCCCGAAAGGACAATCAAACTACATGACATAGAATGGGATTGATAGACAAATGCCAGGAATCAAATAAGAAAGAGTTAATCAAAAGCTTAGCGACCTGCTGCAGCTGGGGAATCCCCTACAGTTAGCAAGTCTCAACTTTCAGGTTTGACATCAATTAGTGCACAATAACACAGAGGCCAAAAACAAAAATACCAGCAAACGAGAAAATTGTTGAAAGCCTGGCATTTGATCAGAACCAACTATAGCCTGGCATTTCACTATTTGTCAAATACAACTTGAAAAGCATAAAGCTATTGGTCAATGCATTTAACCAGAACCACCTACAGCCTGGCATTTCACTATTTGCCAATGCATTAAACACTTTATTTTGCTGTTTGATGAGATGATTTTGAATAATCCTACCTTGCTAACATGCTAGCTTAACACATAAAACATAAAGCTAACATTTAGAATTAAAATAACTAAGCAAAACTGCAATGACTTTTGGATGCCTTTTTTTAGGCTAGGAGCACTTAGGCAGTGCCTAGCCGCCTTGACAACTAAGATAGGAACAAGAGAGCATGGCTCTCACGGTTTTATGTTGGATGTTGAACTCATATGGGGGATGCTTCAGTAGAAAGAGAAAATGAATGAGCAAAAGGAGAGATGTGTGTAAATGTATTTTCTGAAAAATATGTACAAGTGCACATGGAAATTTATAAGGGCATGCGCCTAAGTGAAGCATGAAAACATGTATGTATATATAAGTTTAATCAAGAATGCCTAAGTGTGATATGTGAATACTTAAATATGAATGACAGGTACATTCTTAATCTGAAATAAT
This sequence comes from Nymphaea colorata, assembly GCF_008831285.2. Lineage (NCBI taxonomy): Eukaryota > Viridiplantae > Streptophyta > Magnoliopsida > Nymphaeales > Nymphaeaceae > Nymphaea > Nymphaea colorata. The sequence goes on from NC_045147.1 coordinate 13,717,002, forward strand.
GAGAACATTAAGTCATGAAGAATATTATCACCATACATGGTTGATTTAGTCTTAGTGTTGCACATTTTTGTGAATAGGATGAATTCATGAACTTATTAATTTGGCATAGAATCAGCCAGGACATCATGTCTGTATGCATGTTGACATGGTTTAAGATTTATACAGCCGTGACAAGACTCCTGAACAATGGGATTATCAAAAATACAACATAGATGATTCATGAATTGAAAGAATGTTGGTTTAACATTGACTGCAAGAATGGAAAGTTTAAGTCTAACTTTAAAAGGCTGTAGAAATCCCATCTGAGCTCTGAATAGGGTAAAAAGGTGGCTATGGAAGCTATGCCTATACATGTCTACGTTTATTTGCCAAAAGCGAATCTGGAAAATTCAACCAGATTGCACAGTTAGTCCAACACTCTAAATGACGACACATTATTCTGAAGAATCTGAACTAGGTCTAATAGGAAATGTGGAACAAGGTGTAGAAATAAACATTTATTTTCTCCTTTTTAAGGTACATGCAACATGGTTTTGGAAAGCTTTAGATATCAGGAATCTGTGGGCTTAATCAGAACTTGAAAATACAGAGTTGGTGTTAAGCTATGGTCCAAGTGACAAAAACTGGTCCTGAACTACAAGCCCTAAGTTTCGAACTAAACCCCTGATTGGTTCAGTCTCTCTTTCTGCTCCGGACACCAAATAGCACATGCAATATGGAATTGGAAAGCTCCAGATGTTAGGAATCCATGGACTCAACCAGAACTCCAAAATACTGAGACTCTGGTCAGCTATGATCCACAACTCAAAAACTGGTCCTGATCTACCAGCAGTCAGTGAACCTAAAGTTAAGCCGTGATTTATTCATTCTATCTCTTTCTCCTATGATGTCCTAATATAGCAAGCAAATATGTCATCGGAAAGCTTGTTCTGTCAGTGATCGAAGAGCTCAAACATAATGAAATTTGCTTCTCCAATAGGAACATCACAGGATAAAAAATAACAAGAAAACAGAGACTAAGACAAAATAGAGATAAATTAAAAATATTTTGCCAATTGTTCCAAAAAACAGATTCCCCAATTCCAGTATTGAAAGGAAAAACAGAAATATTTCAATTTTACGGTTCACAACAGGGTCCTAAATCTGAAACAGCAAGCAAAATGGCAACAGACTAAAAGTGACAAAAAAACATACGATCCCACTAGAAATATTAACTAGAAATATTAAGGAGCGAAAGCTGCTCTCCGCGAGGCCTAGCTCCTGCGGCCCATGTAACCACCGCCAGGCTTGGAGTAGCCGAGGCCGCCAGCAGGGGCGTCGGGCTGCTTGACGACGCCAGGGAGGTCCGCCATGCCGAGGGCCGCAAGCATGTCGATCGTCTCCTTGTCAACCTCGATAACGTCCGTCTTGATGGCAGACTCGTCGGGCACGAAGTCCATGCGACGCTCGCGCTCCTCTTCCTGGAGCTTGAGGGAGATGCCGCGGACTGGACCGCGCTGGATGCGCTTCATCAAGTGGGTGGAGAATCCGGCGATCTTGTTGCGGAGGCGCTTCGAGGGGATGATGGCCACTTCCTCCAGGATCTTCTTGTTGGTGTGGAAGTCGAGCGTCATTCTCGAATAGTACCGCTCGATCACCTGCCTCGACGACTTCTTCACCGTCTTCGTTCTCACTCGCCCCATCTTGCCGCCGCCGGTCTGCCGCTGCCGCTCTCCGAGAAAGAAAGAGGGAAAGGGAGGGAAGAGGTAGGGTTTCCAAGACAACAGAACAGACTCGCGCCAATGTCTTTTGCCCGCTGGCCCTTTGGATCATATAATTGATCATCACATTCTAATGGATTTTAGACCTAATAGAACCGATGTTGTATGGCAGTTTCAAATTGGATCTCGCGTTTCCATCTAAAGTTGGATTCGGTTTTAGATAACCTGCACCACTTCGAATCCGGAACGCGGATTAGGTAAGATCGGGTCCAATAGATCCGGATCATGAGTCGGCTCAGAACCGTTTACATTTCCAACCCGTTCTTCCCAATTATTTAAAGAAGAACATATTCTAGTGGGGGATTGTTATGCTATCTTCATCACATATTCCTTGATTTATTCCGTTCTTATAAGTTTGGCAACTCTGTCTGTTGGTAAAACGCCAAATCATGAACGTAATAGATATAAATGGATCAACTGGACTGGATGTTGATGGTCCAAGCCCACTTCTTCAGCACTGGTTGCCAATTGGAATATGGAGATCCAAAGATCCGCTTCCAGAGATTGAACTTTTTTTGGACTACCCAACTTACTTTTGGATACAGTAAAGATGTAATCTGATTACAAAATCCACATCAAGACTTCCAGAGCTGCTGGGATCCTGTTGGATCTGGATCTAGCAGTAGGATCACCCATACAGAATTTCTTTAATCTCAACTGTATGCTTAAGTTTGTTAGTTATCAGGTGTTCCATACTATGGACAATAACCACATCTTTGGTTGGGTACATGCAGGAATCAGTAGATCTGCTTCAAATCATGCACCTACTAGTAACAATTTGCTGAAAGCTTCTTTGTTTAGAATGTGTTTGCTAATTGTAGATCATCCATCAAAACACTTGACTATGAATTTCTAGCAAAAGATGAACAATACCAAATCTAGCTAGGGCCACTACCCAAATTTTTAAGAAGAGAAAGTATAGCAGCATGTGTTAAATCAGAATGAGATCGGTACAAAACAAGCGCAGGCTGACCATGAAACCACCACCAAAAGTTCTATCCAGCGAGCTCAATCTCAACCAGGATTACATATATGAACATGGTAAAACCAACAATTCTTTGGCAAACTTTCGTCATCAACGAATGAGAAAAAGCCTATTTAAGGTACAAATGAATGATTCAACTTCAACGAGGACATTGCAACAACTCCATTCTAACTTCAAACCATGATTGTAATTGCTCTTATATAAACCAGAAGATCAGGAGGCCAGGAGAATGGCAAGGAATCAAGCTGAAAGCGAGCAACTGGCTGGTGAGGAAAAGCAGCTACTTTCAATTGATGCAAGGAAAACACCAAAGAAAGGAGAAAATTTCTATCTTATGGCACTTAATATACTTGTCACAGGGAAAGAACCATAAATATTCATACCTATCTTGATGGGTGCATTACACGCTGTTAAAGAAGGAACATTTGTTTCTTGGACTTCAATGTTTTTGTCTCACAGAAACTTGTTTGCATGTTGGTTACAATGTGGTGTATCTCTAACAATTAAATTTTCCTTGGTCAAGTATGGAAAGTTGTCTGTCCTGCTCTAGAAGCACCAAACTTGGAAGATATGCATCTAGATTTTGTTAGTTTTCATTGAGGATGAAATACAAATATGCTACTCGTTAAGAGATATCAAGAAGTAACCTATTACTGTCTCATAATTTGCCCTAGAAAATAAAGGAGGATCATAATATAGTGTTCCATAAATTTTCCTTATTTTTTAAGACAGATTCATGGGATAATAACAATGTGTTACTATTGCCAAACGACCCCTAACAATACCAGCTGCCATGATTTTTCGTTTTTCAGTTGTACACGGCCACAATGAGAAGATCTCACTGGCTGCTTTTATAGATAGACAGTCCATATGGCTAAGGGAGGGAATAAAAGATGTGATAAGATGAATCCTCATCTCGAGCTATGCAGATTTGGGGAGAAGCAAATTGGAGAGTACGAAGAGGCAAAGAGTGAAGACATCTTGGATGAAGACATCTTGGGAACCAAGAAAAACGTTTCACAAATCAAGAGAAACGTTTTAGATACCAAGGCATTTAGAATTAATTCCTCTTATCCAAAAAACTATTATAAATAGTTGTGTTATGGAAGGAAACCTCAAGTCGTGTAAAAGTGGGTGTGGCTGAATAGAGAAAATCATTTTTTTCTTCGTCGATGTAGGTTCTCTTTGAACCGAATTACGTTAATTCGAGTGTCTCTTCTATTTTCCTTTATGGTATCAGAGCTAGTGTGAGTTGCAGAGTTATATTCATGGCATCCTCATCCTCGACGCCGCCTGCTTATTCATCGTTGTATCCTTATCCGTATACACTCAACATCTCCAACTTCATATTGTTGAAGTTGACTCAAGATAATTTTCTCTTATGGAAAACTCAAGTCTTGGCAATGGTGGAAAGCCAAGACCTTTATGGTTTTGGTGGCATTCCTGCACCACAAGAAACTCTTATTGAGGGATTAAAAGAGGTTCAAAATCCCGCTTATATTGCTTGGAAGAAAACTGATCGTTTGTTGAGATGACGGATTACAAGCACACTATCAGAAAGTGTGCTTGGCCAAATTGTCGGCCTAGAGACATCAGCCGACATCTGAAAATCATTGCTTGATGCCTATTTGCAGGGCTCTCAGGAGAGAGAGTTCCATCTTATGCAAAAGCTCACAAGCTTAAAGAAAGGTTCAGACTCCATCAATGAGTACGTTGGAAAGTTCAAGACTTTATGTGATGAACCAAGTGCTATTGGGCGAGTGATCTCAGACAAAGACAAAGTTTTCTGGCTTTTGCAAGGTCTAGGATCTGGATATCAACCGTTCGTGACCACTATGCTTAGACCACCTGTGCCACAATACAAGGAGGTAGTTCCATTACTCCAAAGCTATGAAGCACGTAATGAAAATTTTGCATCTTTTCCTCAAATGAGTTATGTTGCACACAATAAAAAACAATATCAAAACAAGTGGCAAGGAGGTTATCAACGTTTCAATTCTAGAAGACGTGGATCTGGGCAGAACAATAACAATCGAAATCAGTCTGTTGACAATAAAGGAAAGGCGAAGGTTGTATGTCAAATATGCAGCAAACAAAATCACTCTGCTTTAAAATGTTGCAATCGCTTCAACCATTCTTTCCAGCCAAATGATATTCCGCAAGCTCTTGCTTCAATCAAAACAGCCGACAATCAAGATAGTGAATGGTTCGTTGATACGGGAGCCACTGCCCATATGACGTCTGATATTGGTAAGTTATATAACTCTCGACCCTATTTTGGCAATGATGCTATTATTGTTAGAAATGGAGAAAAATTGTCTATTTCTCACATAGGTGATGCCAAGATCAAAAGTCAATTGACAGACATACCTCTGAAAAATGTGTTATGTGTGCTTAAAATAAAAAAGGATTTACTTTCGGTAAGCCAGCTTATTTCTGATTTGCCTTATATTATTGAGTTCTCATCCACTGCTTGTTTGATTAAGGACAAAGTGACGCAGAAAATAGTGGCGACCGAAAATAGACGAGGAGGTCTTTATGGTCTTGAAAATTCTCAGTCTACCTTGTTTTCAACCATATTTAGGCGTGCAGATTTTGGTCGGTGGCATGAACGGTTGGGGCACCCTCATTTTGACACAGTTCGATTATTGAATAGAAACAGTTTGATCTCAATTGAATCCATGAAGAACATGAACCCCATTTGTTCTAGTTGTCAAATGGGTAAATCTAGTAAGTTGTCGTTTTTTGATAGGGAGTCATATAGTGAACCCCTAATGAAAGTTCATTCTGATCTTTGGGGTCCTGCTCCTGTCTTGTCAAAAGAAAAATTTCGATTCTATGTCATTTTTGTTGATGAATGCATAAAGTTTACTTGGTTCTATCCATTGAAGAAAAAGTCTGATTTCTTTGAAATTTTCGTTCATTTTCATAGATATGTTGAACGACAATTTGACAAAAAAATAAAAATCTTTCAATCTGATGGTGGTGGAGAGTATAGCAGTCAAAAATTCATCCATTATCTTGATCAAATGGGAATAAAGCGACAAACGTCATGTCCCAAAACACCCGAGCAAAACGGCACGGCTGAACGAAAGCATAAAAATGTGACAGAACTTGGGCTGACGATGATGTTTCATTCCAATACACCAAAACATTTTCGGGTAGAAGCTTTTTCCACTGCCGTTTTTTTGATAAATAGGCTGCCATCATCGAGTTTAAATATGGATTCTCCTTATTTTCGAGTTTTTGGAAAGCATCCAGATTATGCATCTTTGAGAGTTTTTGGTTGTCGATGTTTTCCTTATCTACGTGGATATCAAGAATCAAAATTTGATTCAAAATCATTACCATGCATTTTTCTTGGTTATAGCACACAATTCAAGGGTTACAGATGTCTTCATCCACCAACGGGCATAATATACATGTCACGGCATGTTTTGTTTGACGAAAAAAAATTTTCTTTTAAGGATCCAGCTTGCCTTCATCGACAAGAACAACTTGAGGGAGAATTTAGTTCCCTTATCGATGACAAGATTAAAAATGATACTCATACCAGTCAAGAAATGGATACTTTAGTTTTAGATTCTCGAAATGGCTCTACTGAACTCACGCATGAACAATTTCAAGATATGCAGGTTCCGCAGATTGAATCTCATGACATGTCAAACCATTGTCACAAGAAGAAAATGAAGCAAGGTCTACCATGATCACCTCGCCACAACCTGAAATTCCATTGCAACGCACTATTATTACTCGAAGCATGACTGAGATATCAAAGCCTAACCCAAAATATGCTAACCTTCATGATATTACCACATATGCTTCTGTACCTAAGGAGCCGAAAAACATTAAGGAAGCACTGAATCATCCAGGTTGGAAGGCTGCTATGCAGGAAGAAATATCTGCACTATATGAGAATCACACTTGGGATCTAGTACCACATCAATCACACATGAATATCGTCAGATCAAAATGGGTTTACAAGGCAAAGCTGCAAGCTGATGGAACTCTTGAGCGATTGAAAGCTCGCTTAGTTGCACGTGGATTCTCTCAACGTGAGGGAATTGATTTTGTCGAAACTTTTTCTCCTGTTGTGAAACCTGGTAGCATCAGAATTATTCTTTCTATTGCTACTGTTAGACAATGGAGCATACGCCAACTTGATGTGAAGAACGCCTTTCTTCATGGTCAACTTGAGGAGACGGTTTTCATGCAACAACCACCGGGTTTTGAAGATCGGCGTTTTCCTAATCATGTATGTCGTCTGCAAAAAGCACTTTATGGTCTTCGACAAGCCTCTCGAGCCTGGTTTGATAAGTTAAGCTCTTTTCTTTTACAATATGGTTTCTTTTCCAGCACTGCTGATCCATCTCTTTTCATCTATAAGCATGAACATGATATCATTGTGCTTCTCATCTACGTCGATGACATGATCCTCACAGGGAGTAACTCTCAATTGCTGGATCAATTCACCAAGCAGCTTGCAAGTACCTTCGCCATCAAGGATCTTGGGCGATTACATTATTTTTTAGGCATTGAAGTTCATTCTACACATGAAGGACTTTTTCTTTCACAAACAAAGTATGCGAAGGATTTGCTTGAACGAGCAAATATGTATAATTCCAAGCCTGCCGTTACACCCATGATTGAAAAAGTTCAAGAAGCTTCTTATGAATCTTATTCAGACTCAACTCATTACAGAAGTTTGGTTGGTGCCTTACAATATTTGACCATAACAAGGCTAGAACTATCATTTAGTGTCAATTATGTGAGGCAACATATGCATAGTCCTATGGTTCAACATTATGAGATGGTGAAGCGTTTCATCCGATATGTAAAAGGTACTCTTGATACAGGTCTGAGAATCATGGCTGAAAGTTCTCTAGACTTATATGTTTTTTGTGATGCCGATTAGGCTGGCTGTCACGACACAAGAAGGTCGACTACAAGTTTTTGTACCTTTTTGGGAAATAATTGTATTACATGGAGTGCCAAGAAACAGAGTACAGTGGCTAGATCAAGCACAGAGGCAGAATACAGAGCCATGGCATCCACTGCTGCAGAGTTAACCTGGATCTCCTTTGTTCCTAGAGATCTTGGAGTTAATTTAAATAGTCCACCGGTGCTTTATTGTGACAATATCAGTGTGTTACACATGACCATCAATCCTATTTTTCACAACAGATCCAAACATATTCAAGTGGATTATCATTATGTCAGAAGAAACGTAGCTGAAGGATCTTTGATCACTAAATTTGTTCCCTCAAAACATCAAATTGCAGACATTTTCACAAAGCCTCTAACAACGATTTAATTTCATACCTTAAGGAGCAAACTGGGCCTCAGCAGCCGGCTCAGTTTGACGGGGAGTAAAAGACGTGATGAGATGAATCCTCATCTCGAGCTACGCAGATTTGGAGAGAAGCAAATTGGAGAGTACGAAGAGGCAAAGAGTGAAGGCATCTTGGATGAAGACATATTGGGAACCAAGAAAAACATTTCACAAATCAAGAGAAACGTTTTACATACCAAGGCATTTAGAATTAATTCCTCTTATCGAAAAACTATTATAAATAGTTGTGTTATGGAAGGAAACCCCAAGTCTTGTAAAAGTGGGTATGGCTGAATAGAGAAAATCATTTTTTTCTTCGTGGATGTAGGTTCTCTTTGAACAGAACTACATTAATTCGAGTGTCTCTTCTATTTTCCTTTAGGGAACTCATCCATATCTCAGCAATTTCTCCTTCAAGTTACCAAATTAACATAATTAGATATATCTCAACTTGTTGGTCATTTTTTGGTATTTTTTCATTATTTAGGGCGCTTGTGAAAGCATCTCCTAGTAGTTGTTTTTTACTACCAACATGTGCAGTTTTCGCAATTTTATATTGTTCTTTTTATTGAAGATACAAGAATGTGTAAGACTTGAGAGCTGACCAATCATTAAGAGCTTCTTATCTATTCTCCAAGTTCGTAGATTTTTTTTTGGCAAAGTTAATGTGAAAGGTCTAGCTGGTGAACAGGGAATATTTATTTTGCTTCTCTCCTTTGGATGATGTGGAGCACATATTACTGAAGAAAGAGAATTTGACAATAAAGTTTAATTTATGGGGGCTCCATAATCTCACTCTAGACCAAGTAAAACTTTACAAATTTTGCTTTGGTTTCACTTTCTCAATACATCAATATATATAGTCATAGGATGATACTCAGACAATTCGTCTCACATACCACAAAAGCTTATAAGGTTTTGACTTTCCTAAGAAATTGATTTATCGCTTTTTGGATTTGACAAACACTAGATAAATTATTTTGTTCACTACATATCTCTATTCAGGTAAGTGGAAGCTGGCCAAAAAAAAGCCACAACCCTCTCCCTTCAGCCCACACAGGGTCTGGAGCTGTTTCCAAACTTATGTGAACATATAGTATACTCATCAACTACAGTTCTACATTCCAACATTTATGGTCCAAAAAAAGTAGTTGGCTCGATAATTGAACCGACAACCAAACTCTCACCTACTTGTCAGTCCAACCAACTATACTATGCTCCTCATAGTCATCACACATATCTTAATTGCTACCACACATCTAGTGGGTTGTTTCAAACACAATCAAGCACAACATTGTGTGGGCTCATCCAATTGAAAAGCCAAGTATTAAACGGTTTGAGGACTGCCAATTATCAAAAGATGGAAAGCTTTGATTGCATTTGGAAGGTTTTCATACATCCTATTCCATATTCTCTTCACCACTAACAAAAAGACTAGTAGTTTTCGTTAACTCGATTTTAATGAAAAATAATAAATTTATTCATATTTAATATGCAAATAAGGTATTTATAATGAAAAAATGGCATAAAATTATATTTTAATAATTTTATATTATATATGTTATCAGGCTGCACCTTCAGTTGGGCTCAAACCAGCATGAGTCCTTGTTTTATTGTGTGGCCCGAGACCCAGCCCAACTCCAAGTTCTACATTGGGCTTCAAGGTAAGACATTACCTTAGGATGTTAATAAATAATTTATTTGTTTTTTGTGGTTGTTTATATGTGGATATATAGTTAATGAGAATAATATGTAAAAGCTCTTATTTGAGACAATTTGTCATTGGCCATAGTAGCAGAGGAGCCAGTGAGGGCATGGCTTCCCTCAAATTTTAAGAAAAAAAAAACGCTTATAATTTTGAAAAATTTTAATGTGACCCCTATATACACAAATTTTAAACATACTATTCAACCAATCACACCCCCACCCTCCCCCCTCCCAAAAAAAATCTAGTTTCGCCACTCCATGTATATAATGAGCATATGTCGAATGTCGACCCTACTATCAATGTACATATCTACTTTCAGGTCCAAACATTGCAAATGTTTATGTATGAGACAACAGATAAGTATAAAATAACAAATAAATATAAAATAATGTGTTGAGATAACAAATACGTATAAAATAACAAATAAATATGAGCTAATGTGTGAAAAACAAACAATTTTGCTTTCATTTCACTTTCTCAATAGATCAATATATATAATCATAGGATGGTCCTGAGATAGTTCATCTCATATACCATGAAAGCTTATAAGGTTTTGACTTTTGTAAGAAATTGATTTATCTCTTGCTAGATTTGACAAACAATAGATAAATTATTTTGTTCACTACGCATCTTTGTTCAGGAGAGCGGAAGCTGTCCAACGAAGAGTCGAAACCATCTCCCTTCACCCCACCCAAGGCCTGGGGCTGTTTCCAGACTTATATGAACATATAATACACCTGTCAACTATAGTTTTGCATGCCAACATTTGCAGTCCAGAAAAAGTAGTAGGCCCTGAGAATTGAACCGACAACCAAGCTCTCAACTACTTGCCAGTTCAACCAATTATGTTATGCCCCTCAAGAACACCACATATCTTGATTGTTATCCCACATCTCGTGGGTTGTTTCCAAACACAATAAAGCACAGCAGTGTGTGGGCTCATCCAATTGAATAGCGAAGTGCCGAATGGTTTGAGTACTGCCAATTATCATAAGATGGATAGTCTTGATTGCAGTTGGAAAGTTTTCATACAACATACCCTATATTCTTTTTACCACTAACAAAAATACTAGCAGCTTTGGACGAAGTTATATAACTCGCTCCAATCAAGGGTACCTTGAGCCAACAATTTTCTTCTTGTACTACCAATTTGGTGGCAGCATTATGAATAGCTGAAATTGCGTTCTCGCTCCATTAATGATAGAAAAGGTAAAGCAATGGAATGCCAGTAAATCAGAAGTAGAACACATATATTGTTGCCCAGACAGATCAAATGCAACTTACCTATTTACATATGAGTGCCCCACAGTCATTTGCTTGTTTATGTATTCATGCCTTTTAGCCATAAAGAATCAGATTTTCTAAAGAGATTAACATTTGATGGTTATGTTTTAGTGGCTTCATCCAAAAAAAAAATGTCTCCTTCTCTGCAAGGAAAGGTTTAGAAATTTCTCTTGGCAAGTGGCTTAATCACTTATATGTTGGTAAATGGTTGTTTTTGAACACACACACACACACACATATATATATATATATATATATATATATATATATATAAATTATGTTTCTACGGAACGAAGAAGCCATGAGCAGTCCAATATTGAAACTACTTTTTTCCACCACCAATCAGGGAAAAAAATTCCCAAAAGATCAAGCAAAGTGAGAACCAAACTTTGAAGACTTTTTAAATTATCCTATCAAAGCACTCACCAAGTTCACCATAAGGCAAAAGACACATGCAAAGCTCACACTCTTCGTGAGTGTGTTGTGCCTTCTTCTTCAGTGAGTGCTTTATGAGAGCAAGTTTTGTCCGCCGCTCCATATATATATCTATATAACGAGTGTATGCTCAATGTAAACCCTACTCTTAATGTACATACAAATGTTACATATGCATGTGTATGAAATAACAAATAGGTATAAAATAACAAACACATATGAAATAATGTGTATAAGATAACAAAAGATTTATGAGATAATGAGATGATGTATGAAATAGTGCTAAACATGACTATCAGATCAAGTTTATTAGATAACAAAAGATTTATGAGATAATGAAATAAAGGACAAATGTATAATATAATGTTTATGAAGTAATAAAATATCTTTGAGATAATATGATAACGCTTTGAACATGACAAAAAAATAAAAACACTTTGTTACTGCTTAGAGGGATATAATGCTCATAACAATACACATATATGAACCGACAAATTTTATCTTTATTGAATCCTCAAATCTTCTTTTCACAGTTTCATTTCTTGTTCGTACAAAAAAAATGTATTAATTGTATGCTTTTTTTGTCATTATTAAGTAACACATGAAATATCATACAACAAGACTGTATATAACCAACTTCAATGCTTAATGGTTTTTGCACGGCAATTGACATGACGTGCAAGCACATGGAGTAGAGCCAAAAACTTTTTGTGAAGGGGGCCAAATTAAAGTTTCTAAATTTTGACAAGAACACAAATATCATTTTTCAAAATTTTTATATAAAAATAGTGAAATTTTTCAAAATTTACATACAATTTCTTTTTTTAAAAAAAGAAAAGAATCCATGTGAGGCCAGGGCCCATGCAGTCTCTATCTTGGCTCCGGCCCTGACAAACACTAGAACAAAAGGTTACTGCTTCTAGCAGATTGTGCGCGCTCTGAACCGCATGTTACTAAGATCTAAGACAAGGATGGCTAGCTACAAAACTCCAAAATCAATATTATGTACCCTGTATGAACAATGATGCTCATGGAAGAAAAGGAAAGTGGGAAAACAAATGAAGTAATGAACATAAATAAATAATTACCTAACAGTCATAAAAATCCGTTGCACGAATCTACGCATGCATGTTCATTGAGATTCAATTTTTTGGATCTTTCTCTAAGGCTTACAGGTGCTCCATGGACATTTTCACAGGTAAAAGCGTGCTCATATATTCTATGGATCACATGAGTGAACAGTAAACGATGATGTGGATCCGTATCAGTAAGAGGGAATCATTGTAAGAAATGATGCGCAAAATCATGTTGTATTGGCTTCTTGTGTGGACAAAATATTTGTTTTAATTTTTTCTTAAAAAAAAAATCTGAGAAACACACTTGAAGATGTGAAAATGATAAAGAACATGCACATTTAAATTTTTCATACTGTTGAAAGCACACCTAGACTTTGTACCATTTATTAAAAAATAATTTTTGAATCGGTCAATTAAACCATTGGTTAATTATAACTAATGTAAGTTGTAGGCAGATTGTATAACCATTCGATTATATATATATATATATATATATATATATCATCAACATCAAAAATTAGTGAGGTTAGGTTATTTTCCATTCTTAGGGGGCAATTGATGGCCTGAGATTTTAGAATGAAAATTCTAGTTCCATTGAATATTTTATCCTAAAATAGAAAAATGACTTATTTGATGAAAAGGAAATTAAAATTCTAGAATTCATGAATCATTCTTCATTCATTGTAAAGAAAAAAATTCCAAAAAATGCTGAATCATAATTCAATCTCGACGGTCGGATCATAAATCCAGAATTTTGATTCCATAATAAGCATTTAAGTCAAGAATCAAAATTTTTGAATAATGATAATAATATTCTAAAATACACAGATTCTAAATCAAATGCCCCTACCCTTTCCTCCCTCTTACTATCGGATCCATGAACTTGGGGGTAACGAAGATCTAAAATCCATCATTTGGGAATCTAGAGGTTGACACGATTATCGATTTGGGTGAGCCCCAACTTTGAAATCTAGAACGATCAGATCAAACGCTTCCTAAAAGGTCATTTTTTTTTAGTTTCATTCTCCAATCATCCTACAGCTTCTCACAATCCTTACTCAAAATTTTAGCGTGCAACTAAAATTTTTATTGAACCCCAGGATCTGTTGAACTTTCAATCTTTACAATTTCCCAAGTTTACATTCAACTAAACTCACGAACGAGTGGATTCGTAGCCGCAACGAACCTTGTGGCTGGCATGGGCCAACCCTAGCCTGAGTAAACCCTCAGAAAAGTTTTACTATGATAATGCTAGACTCAGGCCTAACTATATGCAGGGCCCACAGCTGACTTAAGTTTTGCTGCCTTATAGTCCAATATGCACATAACCCATTGCAATAACAAGATGGATCATTTCTCTGTATTTCCTTGTATGTCATGATTAAAAACCTAAAAGAAATGGAAATGCAGTACAAAATCATGAAAAAAATTAGAAAAATGTGAGACATACGGACTGACATTTTATTTTAAAGCGGTTTGTGTCAGGTATTGTGCTGAGTCAAGTGAAGTTTCTTATGGGTCACCTCAAAATTAAAAAAAAAAAAAGTTACGTGTAAATTTTAGAAAAAAAATTTGCTATCATACATGAAAGAATTTTTAAAAATGGTATTTCGCGTCAAAATTTAGAAACTTTAATTTGCCTCATGAAAATTTTTGGGTTTGTTCTTGATTATGCTTCAGATATTTAGGGGGTCATATTTTTCTATTTATAAATATGAAAACTCAACTTTGGTTGTTAAATATCTAAAAAAGTTAAGTAAACTTATGATTATGTTGTTGGTATTGATACCATAACGAAAGAAAGAGCACCACATCCCCATCGGCTTCGTCTATTTGGTCAGATGGGTTGTCATAAAGCCGCGATATACTGCTCAATAAATACTTTGTCCAAATAGAGTAAATTTTGTGCTTGGGCAAAATAAGAACATAATTTTTTTTTTTTTACTGAAGTGTAATTTTACATATGTAAAAAAGAGAACATAATAGAACCGATCGAGAGAATATAAAAGCGATTGTTAAAAAAAAATATGTCAGCTTAGAGTGTTACGAAAGGTTTGTTTGTATAGGAGGTTATTTGTAGGGAAGTCAATATATTTTATTTAGAACAGATATTTGGCCGAACTGGTTCAAAAAAAAAATCGAGTATGGACAAAAATTTGATATCTGATTAAGAGATCGATCGGATTCGGATTTAAGAAACGACATCCGATCGAATTCAGATACACATAAATATCTAATCAGATTCAGATTAGATTTAGTTTTAAATCAATACCTTACATCCGATGCTTTTCCATTTTGACAATGGGCCAAATTGGGTTCAAAATTTGGATTTGGGTTGTGAAATCAAAATTCAGATTCAAATTCATGTTCAAATATGAATTCTCTTTGTTCGTGTTTGAATCCAAATATGTAAATGTCTGACGAAGTAGATATGACTAAAGGTACATTTATTTTGAATTTAATTCATTGACATTCCTAGTTATTGGGTGTTTTTGAGTTCTCATGTGAACAAAAAGACAAGGCTTTTTCTTTTTTTCCACAAAAATGTGAATGAGAGAACTTTGTTGGGGATGAAATATGAACTAAGAGATTGAATTTTAAACATCATACCCAAAACAATAAACTTTCTTTTACAATACTTCAGATTTCTGCACCAGTGCTTTATTTCTGCTGTACATTGTCATTGAACTCGACTCCATGCGCGAAAGTTTTACATAGCAAACAGAGATTAATAGTACAATATAATGGCAAGTTTCCAGTAAGGAGAAGGTATGCAACTTTAATAATTGAAACTGGCATTCATATTCTTTTCATAAATCGCGAAACGTGAAGCGTTGCAATAATGTCAGTTAAATATCATAAGTGGTTTCTTTGGAAACAGCCTGCGTCGGTGGCCTCACCCCCACATTAAATTTCCTAAAAGCAACACTTTTATTAAAGTAGTATATTCCTCTCACTATTGAATTAGGTGTCGGTAAAAAAAAAAAAAGGGTACCAAATCGAGAATTTCCAAAAGTTATGTGACAGCAAACAAAATAATATGTCTCCATGTATATGTCTATCCGTGCATATGTTCGTGATATTTTTTATAGAACTATGAACATATTATTGGCATCTCAATTAGCACTGAAAATTTTGCAGAAACACACTCCACTGTTGAAAAAATAGCAGAAACACTCGTAAGTTTGAGTTTAGTTCATTTAGCACCCTGATGAACCCCATATATGTTTACAAATAAACATATTTGTATAATTTAATATCAGCTTGTGTGGGCAGATGCCCACATATGGATCATGCTAAACCCTAGAAACCCTAATGTTGATAAAAAGATGGCACTTGCATGGGAATGGCTAGGGTTTTAGATAGGGAGAAATCACGTGACCTAACAGTTGCCAAACATGTATGCCTGTCACCACTATAATTTTGACCAGAAGTGTGATATTGGACTGGTTTTTAATATAGAGCATGAGCCACTTTATGGGGTTGGGGTGCCCTCTGCACATTGGCAACTTTTTTATGCCTCCTTGCAGTTTTTTACATTTTGATGAGAAAGGACATCCAATGCAGTTAGGGATGGAGCCAGGATTTTCTTCAGACGAGCCGACAGTTCAACTTCTGAATCCGAGTATGACCAATTGAATTCAAATCCAAAAAATACATTGCGTAATTAAAAAATGTATTTTTTTCAATGTATTTTTTTTTTCATTGGCCGGGGTGAGGCCATGACCTAGGCGCCCCTCCCCCCTCTTTCCGCCCTTAAATGCAGTCGCTTTTAATTACACTGCACATGAACTACTTTTGGTTTGCCTTATCCACCCACTTTCCTTCTTACCTCTCCTTGTCATATATGCTCAAGTGGTCCTTTTTATCAAGACCCACCCACATGGGCTCACCATATATATATATATATATATATATATAGAGAGAGAGAGAGAGAGAGAGAGAGAGAAAGAGTTGGCGTGGCTTAAAGGGTAGCCATTATACAAAGAGTGTTGATGATTAATTAAGGGGAGAACCATTATTTACAGATTTCTACTGTTTAGGACAATGTGCTTGGTTTATTTGTTTGATTAATTTTAAAAGCAATCAGACTCAGCCTGTAAGAAGTAGAGCAAGATTCTTAATTGGCTATGGTTTCTCGAACTAAGAGATACAGTTATAACTTCAGTTTTAGACAAAGGGTACTCCAGGAAGTCCGGATCCCGACGCCCTGACTATTGAAAAGGGGAAAAAGAAGAAAAACTTTAAAGCATGAGGTGAATATTTCGTATTTATTTTCTATGAGATGTAGTGATGGGCTAACAGCTACAAAATTATGTTGCGAAATATTGCTTTCTTCAAATTCATAATCCGTAGATTCACGGTTACTCCTACCATGTCTGCATCTAATAATTATCTTGTCGGATGAGGTTTTTTAATTAGTTTTTTCTTGCCAGAAAGTTTCTCATTATGTTGGCCATAGTGAATTTAATTCATAAGCTTTGGTAGGTGATAAGATAACTACATATTCTTCCATCCTGGCTGTGCATTTATTTGGTTAAGTTCATTATCAGATCATGAATTGAGGTGTGTATGTGTGTCGATATTGATTGTCTACATATAGATGTAGAAATATGTTCGCATTATATTTGTGTTTCAAAGTTGTGAAATTTGATGCTTCAAAGCAGTTTATTTATGGGGACAGTTTTCTTGTGCCTACCATTTGCCTATATATAACTCTAGAAAAAGAAACAAAGTCACTTCTGCAATTTTCTTAATAAAATAGTAATTTAGTGATAACAGATGATATTGAATACATAACTGCAGGTAACTAACCATTTCTCTTTCTTTTTTTGTTTTCATGTTCAAGAGTTCATTTCATGAACTTATTCACCGATTATAAGTAAACACTGGGCCCAGGATTTAGATCGCTCTTCATTAATTTTTGACAAACCTGTTCCTCGCTGATGCAGCTTCAGTAAAGTCACTGAACAGGTAAATCAAGCGCCATCACTCACTGAAGAATCTAAAAGAAAATTTAAAAGGAGAAATCTAAACTGCCGAGCACTCCTCCGCCGACTGAACAGTGGTGGGCACGGCCACGTGAACAGTTGCTGTCGCAATTGTTTCAACCACAGGATCCGCATCACTGCGTGCATGGAAACTGGACAAAGCAGGAAGAATAAAAGAAGAGTTGGGAAAGATGTGCTTCCAAGAAAATTTCGCGTCCCATATGTCCTCCTGAATCGTCGGTTACAATTATATCGGCCCCAGATCGAATGCGCAGGAGAGAACTCCCTCAATAATCTCATGAATATAAAATGTAGGATCCTTATTTTCTTCCTAGAACCATTATTGCAGTAAGGGTGAACCGTCAGTGTGAGCAACCTTACAAATTTTTTTTACTTTTGTATCGATATTTTGGAGTAAATTTTTTCATTGGTACTCTTCAAAATCTTAAAACTTTGTACTAGTGCCCCTTAATTGAACTCTTGTATTTGAACTTGTATTTTAGTAGAAGCGCCTAAGCTGAGTACCAAATTGTCGATTCAATAGCATAGGTACCATATCAAATTAATGGATTTCCTTTAGCAAAAACAATATATAGACTTCAATTTAGACTTGGTCGAGCCGACAGATATCCATCAAGAACAAGTTAATTTGAATAAAGAAACAGTGAACTCATATAAACAATCTCCCGGGACAACCTAATATAAAATGTTCAAACTAAAATGGGGAGGCTGCCAGAGTGCAATCATCCATGTTAAACAAAACTCACATATACTCTTTTTTGTCCCCAGGTTAGGGGAGATAGTGTGAGTAAAAGTTTGTTCATTTTTTGCTGTTTATTGCTTCTCATAATGCAGCTGACCAAATTATTTCAACTAAGAATTCTAAATACTCTCTTCTCTCTCTCTACTTAGGCAGTCACTTTTCGTTTCGAGCATCAGAAGCGTCAACCTCTTGTATTGTGAAAAAAAAAAGGTCAAGAGAGAAAATCCGAACGTATTTTTGATAGATTTGAAGGGTTTTTCACCGTCCGAACTCGCTAAAATCTTCTTGGGTTGAGCCTATCGATTGGTAAGTAGGGATGTCAATATATCTAATTCATAACCGACCGATCCGATCTGGAAAAAACGGATATGGATAAAAATTTAATATCCGATTAAGAAATCGGATCGGATTCGGATTTAATAAATGACATCCGATCGGATTCAGATTCAGATTCGGATATACATGAATATCGGATCGGATTCAGATACAGATTCGGTTCGGATTCAGTTTTAGACAAATATCCTCTATTTAATACTTAAAAAATGGTAAATTCGGTTCAAAATTCGGATTCGGATTCGGATATAAATATAAAAATCGGATTCGGATTGTAAAATCGGATTTCGGATTCGGATATCACTTTGCTTTGTCCGAATTCGAATCAGAATCCGAATCAGAATATATAAATATCCGAAAAAACGGATATGGTTGAAGATGTATCCGATCCGTTGACATCCCAATTGGTAAGGCACTCTAAGACGTGTAAGAGTAGTCCTAATTAAGATTTCACCGTGGAACTCCAAGACTCTACTCTCGGGTATGCCGAGGGAAGAACTTTGCCCTTAGGTGATCTCTTTGTTAGGGCATTCTCAACACAACTCTCATGGAGACTTAAGAATCGAACAACTAACCTTTAACGTCGATATTGAACCCGACCGATCTCTCGTTCGTCTTCAATCTTCCCTTTGAGAATCCGATCTTTCAACACCCGTGGGGGCTCGGGTGAAAGCACCAAAACCTACTTGTTGCTTGAGTGAAGTTGTCCGTGGTCAAGAAGTCGCTAGTTGCCGGAACCGAAAAAAAAAAAAAAAGTTACAAACTTACAAGTTGAAATAACAAAGCAATATTAGGTCCTATATCACAGGGAGACAAGTAATTGAATTAAAACTTAAACTTTCTGCCGAATGGTGGGTCTCTCCTACTCACCAACTCTATCTCTCTCGTTATAAACATAGGACAACATTCCATCTGAGATGCTTAAATTTGTACATTTACCATCTATATTTGCTACTGACAATTTGTGTTCTCTTTCGAATTTTTGAGGAAGTTTTACGGAGTTATCAAGCATTCGGTTATGCTGTATTCCTTTCTTAGCGACGGCAGCACTGCTCGGGGCCCTCAAATCGAGCTGATCAACGTAACTTTCTGTTTTGAGGCCTCAGTTTAAACCCAACTACGAAGCTCTCTTCAACTTTTTCTGGAAAAGAGGAATACCTCAGCATTTAACCCCGCCGGGAAACTGTAAATTAGAAGCCGATTGCTGGGTTTTCACCTTTTTACCGGGACGAAAGAAAGCGCATCAGAAAAGAGGCAGAGAACGTGCCTCTCGTCCCCAAGGACGGTCACTGAGTGGCGATCACCTGCAGTGCATTACCCTTGATTTTTGGAAGGGTAAAAAACTTATTTAAATACTATAGTGGATCCGGTTTGGACCCGATTCACTGTGGAGTGTATCTGGATCGACCCACGTCCAAAACCGATTCCAATGGGGGAAAGAAGGAAGCGGGAGTGGGAATTAAATAAAGGAAAATAACGGAAGAAAGCTGCCAAAAGAACGTGGCGGGATGACCGAAAACTGAGTAATTTGCGTGGGTCCCACCAGCGCGGGGACGGCATCTCCCGCCACCTAACACTGTCGTAGCCCCTAGCGCTTTTATTTATCCCCTTCGCTTCCCTCCCCTGCTCTCAGGTCCTCTGGTTTCCACTGGTTCTCCTGGCCGCCATGGATCTCCTCTCCTTCTTCTTCCTCACTCTTCTTCTACTTCTTCCTGTAAAGCCTCTATCGTTCTCTCTCTCTCTCTCTCTCTCTCTCTCTCTCTCTCTCTCTCTCTCTTTTTAAAATGTTCTTATTCTGACTTATAATGCTTGTCTTTTGGGGCACAGGCATCTGGTGAAGGAGGAGAAAGCGTGAACCCCTTCTCACCCAAGGCGTCTCTTCTCAGATACTGGCGCCGGACCTTCCCCAAGGCCGAGCTACCTGCATTCCTTCTTGGCAAAGCCTCGCCTTTAAACGCCAGTCAGGCGGCTGCCTATGCTAGTTATATTGACGCTCACACCCTCCAAGAGCATCTCCCTTCGTTCTGTGCATCCGCCAACCTCTACTGCACGTCCCTGAAGAAGAAGAAAAAGGGATCCGCACCGGCCCCCCTCCCCGACAGCTTCACCGAGTACAGCGGCCGCGACTTTGTCAAGTACACAAAGCCAGGCGCATTCGGCAGCAGCGACTTCACTAACTACTCCGTCAGCAGCAACGTCGCCAAGGACACCTTCACCACCTACGGCGGCGACCATGACCAGCGAATCCAGCAGTTCACCCGCTACGAGTCGGACGGCAACGTCGGAGCGGGGCGGTTCTCCAAATACGACACCGAAGGCATCGGCGGATTCAACAACTACGGCGACAACGGCAACGTCGACCAGCACCGCTTCACCCGCTACGGCGACGACGCCAACGGCGGTCTTCAGTCGTTTACAAGCTACTCCGAAAACGCCAATGTTGTCGGGAACGACTTCAAGTCCTATGGCTCCGTCGCCAACGGTATTCTGAGCCAGTTTACCGGCTACTCCACAAGCTCCAACGTGATTCGCAACGCGTTCACATCCTACAACAAGGAGGGAAACGGCCCGCTGGATCAGTTTACCAGCTACGCCGACAGTGGCAACGTCGTCCGGAACGAGTTCCAGTCTTACGAGGCCGACGCCAACGCCGGGCTCGAGCAATTCCAAACATACTCTCAGCTCGCAAACATGCCGGAGAGCATTTTCCGGTCGTACGGGAAAGGCGACAACAGTGCAATCCTTTCGTTCGACACGTACGGCAACGCCTCGAACCCGTTGGCTGAGTTCACGGAATACGGGAAGGACGGGAACGCGATCTCCGCGTCCTTCACCATGTACAGCAAAGACAACACCACGTTCACCGAGTACCACCGGACAGGCACAACTTTCAACGACTACCGTAACACCACCGTCTCGGCCACGGCCCTCGTCGAGCCAGGGAAGTTCTTCCGGGAGGCGTCTCTCGTGTCCGGCCACCACATTCCGGTGCCGGACATCACGGACAAGATGCCGCCGAGGTCGTTTCTCCCGAGGACGATAGCCGACAAGCTCCCTTTCAGCTCCCGCCGGCTGCCGGAGCTGATTCAGACGCTCAACGCCTCCGGCCTGCAGGTAAGACGGATTTGCTTCGTAGTCTGTGTCATCTTCGAGTCGGGTCATTGTCATTCATCCTCCAGAACTCCTAGATCCGAGTGGTTTGAAGGGGATGGACCAGGATCTGCATTGGGATATCCAAAACAATGGTCAGATCCGATTACGGCTTTTCGCTGTTTCAAGTTTCTACCTTCTGTTGGCAGGCCCCAATCTTCGTGTAGATCTTGTTTTGAAAATTAAATCACCTTTAGAGTGTATAAAAATTAGGCCGGCGGTGATAATTTAGATGATCTCAAACTCACTAATTTAAGGTCGTTACATTTTTACCTGACCTTAAAGACGTGGTTTTTTCTTTTTTACTTAGAACGTGAAGTTGCTGAGTTCATCCTTTGAGAACACATCTTTTATCAGACACAACCTTATTGAACTGATAACTTCGATCTTATTTTCACTCAGGTAGCGATGGGCCGAACGTTGGCCGACTGCGAGCGGCCGGCGGTGAAGAGTGAAACGAAAAGATGTGTGACCTCGATCGAGGGGATGGCAGAGTTCGCAGCATCAATACTGGGCGAGAAGGCATGGGTCTCGACGACGGCGAACACGGCCGGGTCGGGCAGGATGGTGGAGGTGGGGAAAGTCGAGGGCCGGAACGGTGGCGGGGTGACCCGGGCCGTGTCGTGCCACCAGAGCCTGTTTCCCTACCTGGTCTACTATTGTCATGCCCTGCCACTTGTCAAAGTATATGACGTGGAGATGATGCTGGATGGGAAGAAGGCCAATCAGGCGGTGGCGATCTGCCACCTGGACACGACCCAGTGGAGCGCCGGCCACGCCGCGTTCAGGGCGCTGGGACACAAGCCGGGGGAGATCGAGGTGTGCCACTTCATCTTCCAGAATGACTTCATATGGGTCGCTCGCGACTAGTGCTGCCGCCGCTGCAATGCCGGCGGCAAAGGAAGCTGGGTGCATGATCCCGTCTAGCTGTATTGAAAATAATTTATAAAAAAAAGAACTCCAGCTTCCCGATCTTGTCGTAACGAAGATCTATTTACTTGCGCATTACTTAGTATTGGTTGAGAAGCAACGAGTTCCTTTTTAGTAAGATCACTACCATTAGCTTCTCTCAACAATGAATGAGAAAGGCCCGAACTCAGATTGATACGTTGAACAAATGATAAATACATGACCGTGTTAGATCTGACCCTCCCTGGTATAACGACCGTGCTTTGTGTTCATATTGGGAAAGATCGAATGTATACATGTTTCAAACAAGCTTACGTGAGCCTAAACGCTTATTTGGTTTAACATCTTTTTAGTGACAATTTTAACCACAATCATTATATATATATATATATATATATATATATATATATATATATGACCATAAATGAAATGTAAATTAAGCTGGGCACCGGGTCGGGCCGCCGGGTACCCAGTACCTAGCCCGCCATGAGCCCGGGCCCGAGCTTTGAAAAATTGAGTTTTGGGCTTTTTTTATCGGGCTTGGCCTGGCCCGATAAATAACGGGACGGGCTTAGGCTTGTCGCTGTGATCGGCGGCTGCCCGAAAAGCCCGACATTATTATTATATTATATTTTTTTTTTACAAAAATGAACTTATGTAACTTAGTGTTTTGGACTTTTTGTTGTTAAAAGTTTCATCCCCGTCGTCGAGATTGCCTCCTCCCATCCTCCTTGTTGGCACTCGGCTGCCTCGTCCGGTCCTCCCCGTCACCATCATCATCGCTGTCGGTCCTCCTCGTCAGCCTTCGGTCTTACCTGTCGTCGTTGTCATCGCTGTGAAGGTCCAACTTTTTTTCGACGATTTTTTTTTTCTGCCGATTAGGGCTTCTTCCATTGCGCTTCTCTCCCTCGCTGCCACTTCTTCATCACGCTCTCCCTCGTTTCTCGTTATCATTGCAACTAGTCGATCATTGTTTCATTTCATCGCCAGATTTTGCACTTCAATGGTCTGTCCATCACAACCACTCGATCGATTTCTCTTGCGAGAAGGAGGAGAAGAAAGAAGAAATGAGAAACAGGCCCGCCCCGCCCAAAAGCCCGACTAAGCCTGCATAGCCCATTATCAATCGGGCCGGGCCAGGCTTCGGGCATTAACCGAAGCCTAAGGCCCGAAATTACATTGGCCCGGCCCGGCCCGATACAGTTTCCGAGCTTTGATTTTGACGTTCTAATCGGGCTGGGCCAGGCCTTCCCGGCCCAATGCCCAGCCCTAAATGCAAATCCCGTAAGAACTATAAAGGGTGGCCAATTAGTAAGGAGGCGGTAATAGAAATTTCTGGATAAACAAATCCCCGTTACCCCTATTCGGTCAAGCCGGACGGCCCGATCCAGATTGGATACGGGACCATTGAATTGATTTACCTTCCATTCATTCTCCACAAATAATGTCCCTCAGCCTTAATACTAATATTTCATTTTTTTTTTATTTCGGTATTTTGCTTGACCAACCAAAACACGGAAACAAAAAAGAAAGAAACTAAAATAAGTAAGGAAAAAGGAGGAGATATGGATAAGATCCAAGCCGAGTCCGTAGTTCCCACTCCAACTCCTTTTTCTATCATGTTAAAATTTGTCTTATATCTAATAATGCTCTTACATTTTGAAAATTAGCCAAACTCGGTTCAAAACTCACGAAAATCGAATATAGATGGGGTTGAAATTGTGAAATTGAATTTAGAATATGAGTTTTCTTTATTTATATTTGAATCTGAATGAACATGTGAATATATGAAAAAGCAGATACATATCCGATCTCAGTTCAATGTGTTGACATCCTACTATTATAACGTTCCGAAACCTGATACTAAAACTGGTGAGGGAAGGGATATCAATGAGGTCAAAATCAACTGTGGCAGACGAAAGTTTTATATTTTAAATCAACGGAAGTTCAATGAATCGGGAGAGCGATTCTTGAATCAGTTTTGTTTGGGAGCGTGAAGGCCCATAGACGTGTATAAATTTATATTTTAGTTAAAAAAAATTTAAGAGGCAGCACAAGACGATGTGACGAATACCGATGCCTACGATACTCTTCAGGCTAAGGTTGTGTCTGAATAACACGCTCAAAAAATAATGTTTTGGCGGATCAAATGCACAAGAGTAGAGCGAGCATGGTTTGACCTGAAAACAAAAAAAAAAATTTACATGTAATTTTACTTGTCTTTTATAAAAAATTTTAAAAAAATATTCAAAAAAATTTTTTTTTAATTTTTTTTAAAAATTTTTATATATTTTTTTCTATCAACCATCAGATCAATTCCTATTCCTCTCCCATGCAGTCCAAACCGCGGCCTCGTACTACCTGCCGTTTTGCCGGACAATGGACAGAATCCATTGCATGATTTCATCTTAATTGTTATTATTATTATTATATCATAATAATAACTTTCAAAGTTACCAAAATTACCCGATCATCTTGCCAAGTCATCTGCATATATTACTCTGTGTGTATTGACATCTCGTAGTCAGCCATCCTCAAAGTACGCATTCTCCAAGATTTTGTGTACCACCTTCAGCGCCGTTGGGATGGGCTTTACGGAATTCTCATGACCCGTTAGAGCTTGGAAAATCTGGTCATGGACCCCAGCTCCGCCGCCGCTCCGGGCACTTCGGCCCCCTCGAGAGGGAATGATGGTGCCAGAGAACACAGCAGACGACAGATATAGAGGTCGAAGTAACTGGAGGCGGCAAAGATGGTGATGGTGGCGCCTGGCGTCGAAGGGGGCGGTCCGGTCTCTGAGTCGGAGGCCGGCGTGTCTAAAGGGCCATATGGTGCCCCGCGGTGTTCCATGACCGGTCAATCGTCGGGGGCGTTGAGGGTGGCGCCGGAGGATGGCATCCTTTGGACGATCATTAAATCTGCCTTGAATTGAAACGGCTTACTGCTACACAAACCAATCTAGAAAAAGAATAAAGCTCGTCCTTGAAGACAAGGCCCCGACCTTGAGCTGGCCTCCATTCTTTCAGTTTCTGTTAGTGGGCATCGTTTCAAGTAAAACGGAGTTGGAATGCAGATTAGTTTCCAACAATCCATTATACATCTTCTTCCGACTCAAAATTAAAACTGTTCTTCTTCATCTAAAAAGAGTTACTGCAATTCGTTTTTTTATAGGTTTCAAAATTTCAATGCCAAACCCATCTACGGCCACCTGCATTGTATTGCCATTGTAGTTTTTGGAAGGGTAAAAAGTTATTTACATAGCTACTTGACTGAGGAGTTGATCTGGATCCAGCCACGTCCGAAATCTGAGTGTTGCAGCGGGCATTTCCCGCCGCCAAACACAGCCGGAGGCCCCATTGCGTTTATTTATACCCTTCACTTCCCTCCGGCCGCTCTCAGGTCCTCTGCTTTCCACTGGTTCTTCCGGCCGATATGGATCTCCTCTCCTTCATCTTCTTCCTTTCTCTTCTTCTTCTTCTAAGACACCTCTCTCTCTCTCTCTCTCTCTCTCTCTCTAAAGGATATCCTTACGGCTTATAATGCTTATCTTTTGGGGCACAGGCATCTAATGCAGCTGGTGAAGGAAGAAAAAGCGTGAACCCCTTCTCACCCAAGGCGTCTTTTCTCAGATACTGGCGCAACACCGAGCTGCCTGCATTCCTCCTCGCCAAATGCTCGCCTTTAAACGCCACTCAGGCGGCTACCTACGCTCGTTATATTGACGCTCACACCCTCCAAGAGCATCTCCCTTTTTTCTGTGCATCCGCCAACTTCTACTGCACGTTCCTGAAGAAGAAGAAGGCATCCGCCCCGGCCCCTGTTCCCGACAGCTTCACCGTGTATAGCGGCCGAACTTCGTCAAGTACACGAAGGCAGGCAGCAGCGACTTCACCAACTACTCCGTCAGCAGCAACGTCGCCGAGGTCACATTCGCCACCTACGGCGGCGACCAAGACGGGCACTGCCAGCAGTTCACACGCTACGAGTCGGACGGCAACGTCGGGGCGGGACGGTTCTCCAAATACAACACCGAAGGCATCGGTCAATTTAATAACTACGGTGACCACAGCAACGTCGACCAGCACCGCTTCACCCGCTACGGCGACGACACCAACGCTGGTCTCCAGATGTTTACAAGCTACACCGAAAACTACAATGTCGTCGGGAACGACTTCAAGTCGTATGGCTCCGTCGCCAATGGCATGAGTAGCCAGTTTTCTGGCTACTCGACGAGATCCAACGTGATCACCAACAAGTTCACGTCCTACAACAAGGAGGGCAACGGCCCGCTGGATCAGTTCACCAGCTACGCCGAAAACGGCAACATCGTCCGGAACCAGTTCCAGTCTTACGAGGCCGGTGGCAATGCCGGGCTCGAGCAGTTCCAATCGTACTCTGAGCTCGCGAACTTACCGGACAATAGTTTCCGGTCGTACGGGAAAGGCGATAATGGTGCAAGCCTTTGGTTCGAGACATACGGCAACGCATGGAACCCGTTGGTTCAGTTCACGGAATACGGGAAGGACGGGAACAGCATCACCGCATCCTTCACCTTCTACAGCAAAGACAACACCACGTTCAGCGACTACCACCGGACAGGCACCACTTTCAACGACTACCGTAACACCACCGTCTCGAACACGGCCCTCGTCGAGCCAGGGAAGTTCTTCCGCGAGGCGTCTCTCGTATGCGGCCACCGCATTCGGATGCCGGACAAGCTGCCACCGAGGTCGTTTCTCCCGAGGACCATAGCGGACAAGCTTCCTTTCTGCTCCCGCCGGTTGCCGGAGCTCATTCGGACTCAACGCATCCGGGTTGCAGGTAAGACGGATTTGCTTCGTAGTCGTGTCATCTTCTAGTCGGGTCATTTGTTATTCAGTACATTTGTTTTCGTTTTGAAAATTAAATTACTTTTAAGTTGCATTTAACTGCCATGGTAAAATTCCAAGCCGCATAAAAAAGGTGTGTTTTGAGATCTTTAGTTCAAAATCCATTATAGATTTATGGTTGAATGGGGAGCTCTGATCTTAAATCCAGATGCTATGATCTCAAATCACTGTGGACATTAGATCTGCGCTAAAACAAATCCGAGTGGCTTCAAAGGGGTGGACGAGGATCCGATTACAACACCTCTGCTTCTCACTCTTTGGACCTTCCACCGACTCTTTGCATGCTCTAATCTTTGTGTAGATCTTGTTTTCGATTTGCTAATTAAATCACTTTTACCATTTATTTGATAGCAATGGTAAAATTCAAGGCTGGATAAAAAGATGTGTTTGAGATCTCCAATTAAAACAGAATAAAGATTTTAAAATCATGGATTTTAAAACTTTTTATAAATTTATGATCGGATGGGAGAGATCTGACCTTAAATCCAGATCCTATGATCTCAAATCACTGTAGATATAAGATCCGCTTAAAACAAACACAACATTGAGATATGTATGTTTGAGCTTCATGGTGATTTTGAGATCAGTAGGATTTCGAATTCATATATTTAATGTTGGACCTTTAAATATAGTATGAATGTAAGATGTATGATATTAGGGAGGAGTTTTAAAAGCACACTTTTTATTTAGATCCGAGTCTGAAGTGTTCATATTTTAGATCGAGATCAACAATCTAATGTTGTTTTCATTCAGTTGGCCATGGTCCGAACATTGGCCGATTGCGAGCGACCGGCAGGCAGTGAAGGGCGAAACGAAAAGATGTGTGACCTCGATCGAGGGGATGGCGGAGTTCGGAGCGTCAGTGCTGGGCGAGAAGGCATGGGTGTCGATGACGGCGAACACGGCCGGGTCCGGCAGGATGGTGGAGGTGGGGAAAGTCCAGGGCCGGAGTGGAAGCAACGAGTTCCTTTACTTCAATGAACATTGCTATTGGTTGGGAAGCAACGAGTTCCTTTACTAGCATTAGTACTATTAACTTCTCTAAAGAAGGAAGGAGTAAGGTCCGAACTCAAATTGGTGCAACCAACAAATGATAAATACATGACCATGTTAGATCTGACCCAGCTGCAGCGCACACGCTCTCTGTGTGGGCTACTCTGCCTCACAGTGGCTCATCAATGGTACTTTTTCTCAACTTTATACATCTAGTAGGAATGTTTATAGGGTTCCTCGGCGACTTTTGAATAAGTTTTCTCGCTCTGTTAAGAAGAAGAAAAAAAATAAACATGAAGGAGCTGGAGCATAGATTCCTCTCACATGCGGCGAAACTGAGGCCTTGTCCTTGCTGCCATTATGCCGCACAAAGACAAAATCCGTTCTATTTGAAGAGATATCTGCTTTTCGATTGGAATCGCAATAAGAAAATGTCATTTATTTAAAGAACACGTACGATCACTTCATATTTCTAAAAACTATATATATATATATATATATATATAAGAGAAACATAAGAAAAGGATGGGGTGTGTAAAACCCTTTGTTTATTTGGATCTCCGTCTAATCACAAGCGTCGGATGAGTTATGTAAAGCCGCATATGCTATGGGAAGCCGGCGTATGTGTATATATATATATATATATATATTCACAACCGGACATGACATCCTTTGGACGAGCATTAAACTTGCCATGAATGGAAAACGGGTTACTGCTACACAAACCCACTTTTCTAGAAACGGAATTCCAATACAGATCAGTTACCAACAATCTACTATAGATCTCCTTCCAACTCAAAATCTTCAACAAATTAAAACTGTGCTTCTTCATCTTAAAAAGAATGACTGCCATTCATTTTCTAGATTAATTATGAAGTTTCATACGTATAGTTTTCGAAATTTCAATGCCAAACCCAAAAGAAATTGCCCTTGATGAGTTCATTTGTTGCTGCGAACGAAACAAACTCCCAAAAAACATGAATAAATGGATCCACATGCCTGCACAAGTGGACATAAATGGATTACAGCTATCAACAAATAATTCACATGTGGATTGCATTGATGTGAATCGAAGATCATGAATTGATTCAGAACCCAAGGTTGTCGGCACAAAGTTCGCATGCAATGACTCGTGAGATACATATGGTTCGTAATGTTAAAATTTGTCAGAAGAACTTTATGGATTTTTTTCAAAATAGATTTCGATTACAAACTCGTGAGAGGTGTGTACACCTGCAAGCACCCGCAGACACGTACAAACATCGGGCACAGTTCTGTAAGATTTCGTCTGTTTTTTATGCGATCATGGCCACCGGTAGGCAGCAAGGTGCCAGACCACTAGGCCATGATCAGAAAAGGGCAAGCACGGTGGGATCCGCGGATTGAAAATGAAGATCTCAATGGACGAAGAAAATCGTCCAAAGGTGAGACAGTCTGTCCGAAAGCGACCCTGTACGTCTCTTCCCTGGTTTCATGGCTGTTTTGATTGTATACTTAAACCCAATCTCCTTCGTTCTTCACCTCATCACTGATCAGAATCGCCACTTGGATCCTTCTGCTTCTTCAATGGCGCCGTTCCCTTTCTTCTTCCTCATCACTCTAATTGCTGCAGTATGCTCTCTCTCTCTCTCTCTCTCTCTCTCTCTCTATGGACGTTTCAGATATTAAGGTGAACTTGCAGTTGTAACTAGCCAATGATACCCACTTCCATGGTTCCTAGAACTTCCACATTTTTGTTAGTTGTTTGTAGCTTTATCCATTTCTTTGAGCATTAGTGGGTTTTGCACTGACTATAAGATGATTATGTTTCCGTTTAATATCAGGCTCCCTGTCATAATAATGCAATCCTTCTCTTTGGAAAACAACTTATACGATCATGTAGTAGTACGAGAGAAGAAAAAAATGTCATTTAGATATTCGAGACTGATCCTTCCCGATAGAAAAACCTTAGATCGCGATGTTGAGGGGTCAGCATCAGCTCTATTACGTTCAAGGACTAAACTATCCTGCTGCAAACACAAAATAAATGTTTCGGAAACTAGAAAATTCCTTCTTTTTGAATAGACAAGATTGTACTACTCTTAAAATTCGATGAGTTCTGCATCACTTGCTTGTTCTTAGTCTCAACTGTTCTTATTTATGCGTGAAAATGCATTTATCTTAGAGTCCACTTTAAAACTGAGAAACCAGGAGATAACATCCATATCATTTGGATTCTGAAAGAAAAAGACCTAAAAATTAAGTTCTGATCTCCCTCTAATGTGTATAGTTCCTCTCACTTTTTCGTTTTTTCTTTGGCATTAGACTCCCTGGGCAGCTCATACTGGAGCAGAGGGCGTGAACCCCTTCTCACCAAAGGCATCCCTTTTGAGGTACTGGCGGCGGACCTTTCCCGACGCTGAGCTGCCGGCCTTCCTCCTCGGTAAAGCCTCCCCTCTGAATGCCACCCAGGTGGCCGTCTTCTCCCGGTACATCGATTCCCACAATCTGCAGCAACACCTCCCTTCCTTCTGCGCATCTGCCAACCTCTACTGCACCTTCCTCAAGAAGGATTGGGCCTCACTCCTCTCGTCCGGTGCTGCTCAAGACGCCTCCTTCGCTGAGTACGCAAACCGAGATTTCGCCAACTATAGCGTGTCTGCGGGCAACAGCGACTTCACAAACTACTCCGTCAACCAAAACATCGGCAAGGACACCTTCGCCGGCTATGGCGGCGAGCGCCAAGCTGGAGACCAAGGGTTTCTCAACTACGAGTCCAATGGCAACGTCGGCGCCTCTCGGTTCGGTCGGTACCAGACGGACGGCGTCGGAAAGTTCAACAACTACGGCGATAGTGGCAATGTCGAGCAGCAACGCTTCAGCGGATATGGCGACGGCAGCAACGGGGGGCTCGAGACCTTCCAGGGCTACTCCGAGAAGTCCAACGTCGTCGGCGCTGACTTCAAGTCGTACGGCTCCGCGGCAAACGGCATTCTGAGCCAGTTTTCAGGCTACTCGACGGGGTCCAACGTGATCACCAATAGCTTCACGTCCTACAACAAGGAGGGCAACGGCCCGCTGGATCAGTTCACCAGCTACTCTGACAGCGGCAATGTCGTCCGGAACGAGTTCCTGACGTACGAGGACGACGCCAACGCTGGCGACGATATATTCCAGCAATACGCCGATGGAGCAAAGAAGCCTGACAATGTTTTTCGGTCCTATGGGCCCAGCGGTAATGGCGCCGGATTCATCTTTGGTAACTACGGCAACTCTTCGAACCCGCTGGCCGAGTTCACAGAGTACGGAAAGGACGGTAACGGAGCGACGGCGTCGTTTTCCTCCTACGTGACCGAGAATACCACGTTCAAGGAGTACCACGAGACGACCACCACCTTCGGCAGCTATATCAACGCTTCCTCCCGCCCCACATCCGCACTCGTGGAGCCCGGCAAATTCTTCCGAGAGGCGGATCTCTTGTCCGGGAACCCGATACCCATGCCGGATATCCACGACAAGATGCCTCCGAGGTCGTTCTTGCCAAGGACGATCGCCGACAAGCTTCCGTGCAGCTCCACCCGGTTGCCGGAGCTTATCCGCATGCTAAACGCCAGCGGTCTGCAGGTAGGGATCGGATTCCTCTCTGGAAAAATCACAACCAATGACGCCCTTGTTTTCCTTTTCAGGGCTCGATGGCTAGAACCTTAGCGGACTGTGAGCGGCCGCCGGTGAAGGACGAGACGAAGCGATGCGTGACCTCCCTCGAGGGGATGGCAGAGTTTGCGGCGTCGGTGCTCGGTGAGAAGGCGAGGGTCTCGACGACAGCCAACACAGTCGGCTCCGGGAGGATGGTGGCGGTGGGCGATGTCCGCGGTCGGAACGGTGGCGGGGTGACCAGGGCCGTGTCGTGCCACCAGAGCCTGTTTCCCTACCTGGTCTACTATTGTCATGCAGTGCCACGTGTCAAGGTGTATGACGTAGAGGTGATGCTAGAAGGGAAGAAGGCCAATCAGGCAGTGGCGATCTGCCACCTGGACACGACCCAGTGGAGCGCCGGCCACGCCGCGTTCAGGGCGCTGGGACACAAGCCGGGGGAGATCGAGGTGTGCCACTTCATCTTCCAGAATGACTTCATATGGGTCTCCCAGGGTTAGCGGGCCTCAAACTCTGTGTGGTTTAGGAAAATTAAGATCCTGTTTGTGCTCAGAAACTTCAATCCGGTTAGAAATAAAATTCTCCGGTGAGGTTACTAAAAAGCAAACACCACGCTTTAGATATGGTATCTGATCTAGTAAATCGATTTTGTCTGTCTGAACCTATATTTGTGAATGATCTTGCATTGTTAGAAAGGTCTATATTCAATTTGAATTAGATATTAGATCCGAGCATTCCTAGATAACACACTATGAAATTGTATCAAATTCAGATTTGAGAAATGGCGTTCGATCATATTCAGATTTCGATTCAAATTAGATTTTGTTTCAAATAAAAAACATATATCCAATCCTCATACATTTTGAAAATAGGTCAAATTTGGTTCAAAATTTGGATTCTGATGTGAATATAAAAAGCAGATTCAGATCATGTTCAGGTTTCAGAATTTATGTAGAAGCTCATCCTCCAACATTTTAGCCCAAAATTTTTCCTTCAATTTGTGAAATGCAGGGAAGGTTTGGGAGAAATCCTGGGATGTATATCTTTGTTCTAACCTGAGATCTTCATAGTTTGATGACTCGTCTTTCTAGCTCAGCCTGCCAATGACGAGAGAGAAAGATCCATTTCCAAGTTCAGATTGGGTTCCCTACATAGCACGAATAAAGACAGAGAGTGTGTCCACTTCTGATTCAGACTGAGTTTGAACACCAGCAGAAAGACATTTTAGAAGAAAAAGAATGACGCCGAACATAGATCTAGCTTGGTTGGTTCAACTCCTTTACCAGCCAGACAATCTCTTTAACTCGTGATCGTTTTTTACTTCCGAGGAAGACTTGCCAATTCATGATGTAAGTAGAAGTTAGGGCCTTACAGAAGCTACCAAGGAAACAATCAAATTTATGTTTTGTCATTCAGGGGCTGCAGCTCTTATGTTTATATTACATAATAGGAGTATCTTTCGAAAATTGTTCCAAAAATCGTCAAAATTTTAGATGTTTCCTTCAATATGTCCTCGTCGTGTATAGTTGCTTTTGAATGCAGAGAGCTTGTATAACATGACAACTTCACATAAATCTAATTAAGTAGCGGCATGTATGTTATCACGCTCCAAGAATGTTTTTCTTGATTAATTTTCACTAAGAATGTTAGCTTTCCAATACGGCAAGGAAACAGCTGAAGGAAAAGATGGAGCCATTAATAGGAATGAAGAAAATTCAGGCTATTGATATTCATGTTCCTCGGCTTAACATGCTTGAATGAGCATCTCCTCAGTTTAATCTGCTGTTACTTGTTCGTGAATTTAAAACAATAGAAGGAAAATCTTCATCCCGGTTTAACAGTAACAAGAACAGTAACGAGAAGGGGCATTATATGTTCTTTGTTTAAGAATAGCCGGCCACTTGATCAACTCTGACTCATTTGAGAGGCACTTAATTACCATTGTAAATTTATGGATCAGACGTGACATGTTTTCGCCAAAGTGGCAAAAAAAAAACTACTTCTAAACTCTGTGACTTATCAAACCAAGAATCTTCAGTAGATTTATCATTTAGTGGAGTGCAGTAGTGGGCAAACGAAAAGACAGGTAACAGCACTTATTATGAATTCCGGAAAGTGGAAAAGTGCATCATTAAATCTAAAGAACACTAACGAAAAGTTCGGTTTGTTCCTATTCTTCTTTCAGTTGTATATATATTTAATGTATGGCTGCCTTTCTTGTGGTCTCCTATTATGGATACTGTTTTCAACCCATGTGTAGGAGATAGAAAAAATAGTAATTCACCACTTTTCGCTTTGTTCATGCAGATTATTAGTTCATACGGTTCTCAACCAACACTAGCATTGGAACATCAGAATGTATATACACGGGTCCTTAATCCTAGGGATCTACAAATGATAGTCTTAGATCTGAGGGTCTCATCTCATCTAGCACATGCATTTATGGGTCTTCAATCATTTGAGATACATGAACTAAAGATCCAATGACCAAAATTTACATCTTGAATTTCAAACACCTCCGAAGAAAAACTCGGATAAGGATCTAAAACCTTGAAATCTTATTAGATCCTAATATCTCATATCACTTCAAAGCTGAGATATGACGGGCCGTAACATTTGGCATTAGAAATGGTCCATAGGGTCCTACACGTGCGGCCGTGTGTAACTTAAGAAAGATTTATACAAGGGGTTGTTAAGTAATTAGTTATCATCGTTCATATCCTATTTAGGAGAGAAACCAAAACTGCCACGGGACGGTTTGAGATCCGCCAGACCAGAAGACCGGCTTAAAAAAAAAAGGGCAGGTCATGACATTTCTCCTTTCCCTTGCTCCCATCCACTAACTCTTGCTAATTAGAATATACAAAGTAAGACCCAGTTGGAGTTTGACCTTAGTATGGATAAGTTCCACAGGTTTATGGGTCCAATTAAAACTCTGAAGGAAGAGGACATGAAGAAAACCGCAGAGTTTATGATTCCACGTAAACTATACGTAATCTTTTTCAACTAAAATTCTACAATATAAAGATTTAAGGAGAGAATATGAAGACCACCGAATGGTGGGTGCTACAATGCTGCGCAGACTATGATGATCAGAAAGACTAATTTAAGATGGTGTTGAATGAGTGGAAGCCACCAACCGCCCTTTTTCTTATGCTTCACCTGTAGGGAACACTTGGCTAGGTTGATGGATGGTCGCCAACTGGATCAGCACCGGTGATATTGGGTGTCCGATTGGTTCCCTGAAAGTCGCTTTGATGACATGAACCCACTTCAACAATGATCGCATCCACATGCACGGTGGCCGGAAAATACTTACTGTATAAAGGTGCCAAAAGCAACATTACTAGGCTTCGCAGATTCCTTACCAACCAAGTGACACGATTTCTTTTAATGCTCTACCTTTAGCACCATACAAAAGAAAAAGAAGTGTTTCCTCTTTGCTTCTCGCATAATAAGGAGAAGGAGAAAGATTAAAAGGGCCCTCATTATACAGGGGATTCATTATAATGCATTTTCATGTGTAACTTGTTGTTGAATAATCTCAAGCATTAGATGTACTTGCCATATCGGTATAGGACATGCAGAGGGCTTCGTATTTCTCTTACCTTCATGTGTGCTTTATAAAGAGGTGAAAAATCAAGTTACTGTAATCACTTCGATACTTATTTGGAAGGCGTCGAATGATTTCACGATATTGCTTTGATTGAAACATCGTTGTAGTGAATATAATTTGCATACAGAAAAAAGGAGAGTTCATCTACAACAGAAAATACCAAATACATTGCTTTTCTCGACGACAGGATGCAGCGAGAAAAGCATCCTAAGGAGACGATCTCTTTCTCTCTGTTTTCTATCGGTTGTTTTCTATCTGTTTAGTCGGATCTTGTAAAGAAAGCCACTTCGAGTTACTAACCAGATTCAGATTCGCCATGCAGTTTCGCAACCTGAATTTGAATCTGTGTTTGACATCCGATTAGGATCAGATTTGAGTTTGAAACAACGGAATAAAGTGAATTTGGTAAAGGCTGGATCCAACTGCCAGAATACTAACTCTTTACCATTCGATCACTTTTTTTATAGGGCAAACACTGGATGTCAATATGGATTTGGATTGGATATTTGACCGAACCATTCCCAAAATATATATATATATATATATATATATATATATATATATATATATATATATCCGATGAAGCAATCAGATATGATTTTGATATAACAAATGACATTCGGTTGGATTCACATTTGGATTTGGATCAGATTTTGTATTAAAAAAATATCCCATATCCTACGCTCTTCCATTTTGAAAATTGACCGATGCCATTCAAAATTGAGATTCGGATTAGGTAGTGAATGTAAAAATTGGATACTGATCTAATTGGGATTTTGAAATTGGATTTCGAATTTGATTTAGAAATGACTTTTCTTTGTTCGTATTCAAATCCGAACATGTGAATAACCAAAAAAGCAGATATGCTTAAGAGTACATTTGATTCCAATCTAATCCATTGACACCCTTTTATGAGGCCCTACTAAAAGACATATATATATATATATTTCAATGCACAAACACTGTGTGTGTACGCGTGTATGTGCGTATGTGTGTGTGTGTGCAGATAAAAGTGTGACCTAACTTCGGTCGACCGCATTATGTAAAGATGCCGAAGATAAACTATATACCATATATCTGTTACAACCAGTTGCTGTTAAAGATGTAAATTTTCTCATCGAATTCAACCACTTGTATTCGGATTTGAATCGAATGTCATATCATATTTGCAACCATTGGCTTCCTCCTTGTACCTAAGCTTTAACAATATTTGTGACCACTTACGAACAAACTAATACCAGTTTTGACAGAGAAGATGATATTAGTTGTTCATGGTTGCTAGCTCAGCTATGCTACAAGCATGCAACTTTTTGGAAAGTAAAATAAAACAATAAGTGGTGAAAGCCCTCCAAGGGAGAAGGATATCTTTTTATTGGAATCGGCATGTGAATGTTATTGGTTCGCAACGAGCCAATGGAACAAGCATCTTCCTTTTCTTTTCTATCTTCAAACAATGGATTCCAATCTTTTTTCTAATACATCATTCCTCTCATCTATAGCAAGCTGGGAGATTCAAGTTTTCATGGCGGTTAATGCCTTGATAGTTTTCGTCTCAAAATCTTGGCCAAATTTCATGAATTTGACTAATTGAATTAGATTTCGACCGTATCCTGAATGTTATGGAAAGGTTAGGATTAATTTCTTGAAAGGTGAAGACTGTTTTGAAAGGTCAATACTAATTTATATGTCATCCGATCTTTTAAAACCAAATTCAAATCTCACAAGTACAAGATTCCATACACACATACATAAATACATACACGATTCCTTTATATCTTTTAAAACCAAATTCAAATCTCACAAGTACAAGATTCCATACACACATACATAAATACATACATGATTCCATTATACCGATTCCGTTAATAATTAGCTAGAATCAAACTACCTTTTTTTTTACCAAATTCACTTTATTAGATTGAAAAATAGATTGACAATCAAATATATCTACCCATTTACAACCATGCATGTAGATGATAAAGGTGGAAGCAGACACATTTTTCAACCAGACTCAACTTTTAATCTCAACATTTTTTTAAAAAAAAAGAAAGAAAGTGAAACTCCATTTTGAGTCGGCAACCATGTGGCTCCTGCATTGAAAGCATTTGAACTATAAGAAATAGGATCAAAGACTGAGACCAAGAAAAGAATTCGAATTTATGCAGTCGGGCCCATATGTTTGCGGTATGACATGCTTCGTGATTTCATTCTCAACATCCCACCAGATAAGGAAGGCGGGCTTCATGACTTTAATTTTTTTTTCTTCTTAAGGGAATATGTCATTCATGTGCATGAACGAGAAGAAATATGAGCTTGATATCATGTCATCTAGGGCCCATTCAATTCATTCAGCACCATGCTATTGCCCCTATCGTAACGGCTGAGGGCAACCAAGTGTGCACGCTTGGAATAAAATAAACAACAAGTGAGAAACATCCCGTTGTTATTAATATTATTAATCACCTCTTCCTGGTCGCCCCTCTCCTGGGCTTTGAACTACATAATTTACAAAATACAGTCGATGGTTTTAGTTAATATTTCCAGTTCTTTGCTCGTGAACAGTAATGTATTTGGAAAGGGCACCTTTGAGGTACTGAAGCATCCCTATGGTTATATATATATATATATGTTTCAACTTCTCACAATATATAATTAGGGTAATATGTTTTGCTGTTTTTTTTTTAGCTTTTTTTTTTATTTGTTTACGTAAACCAGACCTTAGCGACATGCGGGATGTGGTGAGATTTGATAATGCTTTTTTCATAATGAGTAGGTCCCGGAGGTTTTTTTTTTTTTTTTTTATGCTGCGGATAACAAATATCCGGTTATATTCCATTCTCTTCCATAAAATTCATATAAGATGCCCTCTCGGTGGGGAAGCAATGGTTTATTTATTTATTATTTGTATTATTTTATCAATTTAATGTGTGATCTCTTGAGTGGTTTTGAATGGAATGGCCATATGTCCAGGACTGGCAGGCAGACCTCTGCGTGTGCACATCATAATCTCAGCCACCGCCACCAGTTGAGGGTGGGATCAAGATACCACATATCTCTACCTTTTATCCTATAAAATAGGCAATATATATATATATATAAGAAAGAGAAAAAAAAAAGCTTCAGCCTCACGCATATGCAACAATTAAAACATCTTTTATTTATATATATATATATATATTAGCCACAAATACCGTTTTCAGATTTTAAATGGTAATGTTTTTTTTAGGGCATAATAAGAAAATTTTGGTAAATATTTATAAAAAATTAAAAACCTTAAAAATTGGAGAAAAGTTAAATAAAAGAGAAACTAATAAGACAACATAAAAAAAATAAGCAACAATCTGAAGTTAGAAAATGAAAAATGCAGTTTGACATTAAATAAAAAAAAAACTTGAAAAAACGCCTAAAATGAAAAACAAACTAAAAAAGCTAGTTTAAAATTCTTTTTTTTTTGTTCATTTTAGATTTTTCTTTAAATAGCATTTTTTGCAGCTTTATTCGACTGACTTAGTTTTAGCATTTTTAATGCATTTTTCGGAAAAAACATATTTTTGTGATTATGACATATATATATATATATATCTTGAAATTGAAATGGCGTGTGGCTATAATGGAAAAGCATCGTCACCACGGCATCAAGTGGAAAAGACATATCTCGAGAAGTCTGGAACCAAGTTCAGAAATTAACAAATATGCCCCTTTGTTTTTCGTTTATTCCTTTATAGCTTGGGATAAGGCATAACTTGCCATGACACCTCCATTTGAGGTGGTAAGGTAATGGTTGGCTCGCAGCATGTGTGAGGTGAAATCCACTTCATCTCGTTAATATCTTCTCAATTAAAGTGTCCCACATCTACTATTTGCAGTCCACAAGAATAATACTTACATGAATCAAAGTGATGCCTCCTGATTAGTTTTTACAAATCTAAGTTCAGATCAGGCCGAATTGATTTTTGGGATTGGATGTTTATCTTGTATCGTGTCCTTTTCAAAAGCATGACTTTTTAGTTCATTGGCCGTGATTGGCAGATCCATCTTCACATTTGAACTCTTAAAAGCAAATCCCATCTGTATCTTGCTTCAACCAAGCTGTCACTGCAAGGTCCATCCATCTGGAAAATCGAATTCAAAGACAATCGGTTTCGAATTAATTTCCTTTATCTTATCTGGACTCATTTGAAGGTCAATGATTAACATAAAGCACTTTACTGATGAATTGGAAAATAAATGCTCAGAGCAAATGTTCAGGTGAACCATTATTATTATATCAACATCAGTCAGGGCAACAAACTTTGTCCGGACGATAAAGAGAAGAAGAAGAAGAAGATTTCTCATTAAATTTTTGGAATAGCTTTCGCTTTCGCGCTGCTATAAACGATGATAAGGTGTCAGTGAAGGAAGAAGGAACCCACGGGCTTCTTCAATTTCTTCACTAACCTGTGGGCACAACCAACCTGTGTGTGCCGCCAAACGGCCCTACAGTGGTGGCCCTTTCGTCTTCAACACGGGAAAAGTTTTTCTCTTTTTTTCTTCTAAAAAATCGTTTCGTTAGGGATCCACTTGTTCGCAATAATGCCAACAGGCAGCTTTATTCTTTGCATTATTTGAAATTGCCGATTCTGCTGTTTGAGTGTTCGTTCTAAAATCGTGTGAGAAAGTCCAACTTCTCCATACTTAGATTTTAAGGTCTAAGTCATCAAATCTATTTTTTTTGTTTTAAGAGATGTAGCTAGGGATGTCAATATATCCGATTTGAATCGGATATCCGACCGATCAGATCCAAAAAATCGAATATGGATAAAAATTTAATATCTGATTAAGAAATCGGATCGGATTCGGATTTAATAAATGACATCCGATCGGATTCGGATACGGATATACATCAATATCGGATCGGATTCGGATTGGATTAACTTTTTCACAAATATCCTCTATCTAATACTTGAAAAATGGCAAAATCCGGTTCAAAATTCGGATTCGGATTCGAATATAAATATAAAAAACGGATTCGGAGCGGATTGTAAAATTGGATTTCAGATTCGGATATGACTTTGCTTTATTCGAATCTGAATCTGAATCCGAACATATGAATATCCGAAAAAACGGATATGATTAAAGATATATCCGATCCGTTGACATCTCTACATGTAGCATAGTGGATCGGGTGGATGACCATTACAATGCATCTCATGGGCTCGAGTTTTTGTGAAATACAACTTTCCCGACCTTATAAACAGCACAGCAGGATCACGACAGACATTGTAATTGACATATCCGTCATAAAAACACCAGTACCAGTGGCAAAAGCAAAGTTTTATTTGACATATGGAGAAGGGAACTTTATCAAAAAATTAACAACTTTTGGACTGTTTAGTATTTCTAGAAAAATGTGGGTGGTTAAATGTAACTCTCTGCCCAGGAAGGAGTCCACTTCATATATATGTTGTTGATGTGGATCCAAATGGACAACAGCATGCATCCATCTCCCTGCCCCCGCCATGATTAGGACCGGAGAATTGTCTTTCCTCCTCCGATTGAAACGTGTGAAACCAACAAACAGATAAGTAGGAAAGTGTTTCCGCCGTTTGCGTGGGGAGTCCGCGAGACTTTCTCACCTTCGCAGCACAGTCCTTTGCAACCCCACACCGACTTCTGCACTGATGGACCCACAGGGCCAAAGAATTCCCAGACCAAGAGAGACGAGAGGATTAGTTTATAAAGAAAAAGCGCATCCAAATGTAATTATACAAAGCAAACAAAAGCACATGGGAGGGACCTTTTTCCTTACGGAACTTTCAGAGAAAGTGAATGGAATTCAATCCCAGTGCAAAGCTTCGATTATTGGGTATTGCACTCAAACTGCAAAACCAACACATGCATGTTCTAACATGGAGGTGCTGTGGACTATATTCGAGATACGTTTGTTGACAGAGTAGAAAATGCAAAAGCTGCAATGAACTCACCTAATTTTCTCAAGTTAGCTGAAACTTTGTCTCAGTAAACAGTGTTTCTGGTAAAGCTGTTTGTGTCATATAAAGAACCTCTTTCAGGCAGCCTGCAGAGTCAATAATGTACTTCAATCTGTCGCCAAAACCCAGTTTTTGTAAGTACTCGCACATGGTTTTGCTGGTTTCAAGCAGCAAAAGGTTTTGGAGAAGATACCTAAGTGGCGGTGTTTCATCATGAATCTACCTAAAAAGTGAAGTTGATTCACAAAAATATTACATTTCCTGAATTTGCATCGGTTTTAGTAGTAGATTCACGTGATAATAACAAAATATTACTGTCACTAAAAGCCTCTCAGGTATTGATGCCGAGCTGCCAAAGATGCCAAGTGAATTTCAATGCATTTTCTAAACATAAACTAAATATAAGAACTCACCTATATAATTATATTGCTGCTACCTAATAGCTTTAGGTATGAAGTGTTTTTGAGAAATATTGGTTCAGAAAATGTAAGGACTATGTAGAGCGATGTGCACGTCATTCAATTAACTCAATCGACAGTTCATAAGTTATTATGTACAAAGGTAAATTTACCCTTGGAAAAAATAACTTTACATGACATATCAGGATTTCTCATAGTTTTCATATTTACTCGATTGACATAGTATATGTTCCATAAAGTTTTGGCACTTTACTTTTCCATGCCACATGAAATATCAAGGCATACATATATGTTCCACAAACATAGGTCAATATTTTTCATATAGAACTCAATTAAGTTATTTTATCTTTTCTCCAATAAAGAGACCTGCATGCATGTGGTTGGTTTTACTATTTCTTACATTGTAGGATCACTGTATCACCTTCCCAATAGTTGGAAACTTTGAAGCAAAGGTTCTTGAATTGAATCTAGGGGCCTTTACTTTACTTGGACAAGAACGACAACCAATCATGATATTTTAATAACGCGGCTACCCCATCCTTGTGGGCCACTTCTCCCACCAACTATCATACTTTTTATGGGGCATCTCATTTTTCTTGTGGTTTAATTTTGAACAAGATATGCACAGATATTGGAGCATATACATGCACATACGAGATATTCGCATCGCCATATCTTGACATATAGATTCACATTATTCGTATTATCTCTAGGCTAGTTTTTGGTTCACAAT
Organism: Nymphaea colorata; assembly: GCF_008831285.2. Taxonomy (NCBI): domain Eukaryota; kingdom Viridiplantae; phylum Streptophyta; class Magnoliopsida; order Nymphaeales; family Nymphaeaceae; genus Nymphaea; species Nymphaea colorata. The sequence goes on from NC_045147.1 coordinate 13,759,980, forward strand.
GGCTTGTTGTTGGAACAAGAATCGGGCCACCCCACTTGAAAGTGGCTTGCAATACCTCATCTTATCTAGAATTTGATTCCTTTTGGCCGACCTCAAGCCGGATATCTAGGGGAATTGTGGTTCTGATTCTTGTTCAATTACTACCAGGGCGGGAGGGGCGGGGGCTGCCTTGGAGAAAAAAAAAATTACATTGAAAAAATCAAATTTTTTTAGTTTGGTCCGGCCATCGTTCCTCTTGGCCCTACCCGTCGCTCCTCTTGGCTCGACCCGTAGATCGGGTGACCCACCCGTAAAAAAAATTCTGGTTCCGTCCCTAATTACTACAAAGATGATGTCCATTCTGCAATTCAGTATAATAAAAAATGACAAAGCCCTCAAATCAGATTCAACCATACTTTAGGGGATTCTGCGATTAGATGCTGCCCATCTGCCAAGATCTTTATCTTCTTTAAGAAGGGAACTGAGAATTTGAAAAAAGTGTAGATCATGTTTATGATAACGGGTCAATCTAGTAGATTACTAAGGAGGAGTTTGGATGGTACCCTCTTATTTTTTTAATTTGTTTTTGAAAACATAGTTTGCAGGTTTGGATGACCAGCTAGAAACCAAGCTTTCACTATTTAAAATCATGTTTTTGGTGAAAAACTTGGGGGTCTAAGGTTTTTGATGAAAAACTTGTGGAAATACTGTTTTCTAAAAACTAAGTTTTTATAAAATAACATTTTCTTGTCTTCCAAACACTTTCTGCAAACCTCCAAAACCAGGCTTTGAAGCCCCTAAATATTTTAACAAAGTAACTTAGAAAGAATGTAGATGTTGATGTAAGATTTGTACAGTAAAATAACGTTCCCTCGAATCCCATTCTTCCCAAAAGCCGATGCAATCGTCGGCTCCGATGCCAAACTCCAGAATCTGGACTTTTGGGGCCGTCCTCTTTGGAAACTACTAATTATTAATCGTTGAAAACGTGAATGCGGCAGTAAGAACAGCGGCGCTTTTCTCAAAATATCCTTCGCTTTTCCCTCCCATAGATTTGATGCCAGCACCATTCCAAGAATCCAAGCCAAGTGTTTTCTCTTTCTTCTTTCTTTTCTTTTCTTGTTCAACCAAAACATTTACGCCGTGTTTGATTACCTCAGAACTGTGAATTAGAGATCCACAGATTTCAATGGGGTGAAATCCGTGGATTAGAGATCGGACCACCCCCTGTCCCATCTCTTGCATTGTACAGATCTCAGATTCGTGAGGCTATGGCCGGAGGTTTCCCGGCCCTTTGGAAACCATTAGCAGCAGTGCTGATTTCACAAAAGGAAACACATAGAAACACAAAAAGAGAGAGAAAGAGCCCATCTATATCAAAATTTAGGAACAAGAAGTCCTCTAGTTACAAAAATTTGAGGACAAGAAGAGAGAGACACTCACCTCCAACGGCCGATCCAGACACCGGCTAGTCGATCTCCATCGTCGCGGACTCGCGAGACGATCTCCATCACTTCAATGAGGGAGACAATGAGAGAAATAGAGCGAAAGAGACGTTGAGAGAAACCTCATTTTTTAAACAAGAATTGAAATTTTAGAATTGATAAATGAAATGCATCATAACATGCACCTTAAGAAAAGATGAAAAAAATCTAAAATTTTGGAATCCAAATTTCACCATTTAAAAGTGTAATCATCATATGGAATTTTGATTTAAGTTTGAACCTATAATGCCAAAACCAAAAATTCTTTGTTTGATAACATAATTCCCATTTTATAAAAAATGGAAATTGTAGTTCTACAATTCTAGAATCGTAGCCTCATCAAATACTAATGTTTTTAAGTTAACTTGATTGTGTCATCCAGATGCAATTACAAAAATTGTAGAATTTTTTCTCTTTTAAAGTCGAGTCATTCATTTGATTGTTAGTATCTTTGCAACAACATTGTCTAGTCTACGGTTTTAATTGGACCGCTCAAACATAGAATCACTTGATCTAAAATTCTAATATGAGATGACAAACATGGTTTGATCTTCTAAATGAAAGATTCGAACTCTTCGATGTTGAAACAACTCCATCGTATACCTACTATCCATAAGAATTCAAAAGTATGAGAAAAAGGATCAACTAGATAGACATGAAGTCGAGTAAAATGAAGCTGTACAACCAAACACGACATGACAAAGTATGTACACCAATATCTGATCTATTTATATCCCAGTATCATAGTCCACGGTCCTCCTGCTATTTTAATGCGTGGATAAGAACGCATAAAGAAAAAGATAGGGGGGAGGAGCCTTAGAGCTCTTGTCAATTCCTTTGACTACCAACTTCAGTTACATGAAATAAAATTATTGGAGCAGGCCTCCAAATAACTACCCTTATTGGATTAGATACTTTAATAGATGTACACTTTTATATCATAATGTTAGTGGATACCCTTTCGAACTAAAGAAGAGATACTAGGTCCGGTATTTTTTTCCCCTTTCTTTATTAGCTACGATCATATTTGGGATAACCTTTTACAAATTCAATCCCAAAGAGCGCTCAGTTGTGATGATAAATCACATATATATTTAACAGATGTCTTTTTTCCCTCCTTTCAATAAAAAATTTTACATCCATATGTTCCTAATTTTGAATTTTCTGTCCTAACTTAACCATCTAGCCATCTCATTAACATTAATTTGATGCTACAATTTAACAACAACTTTCTCACTTTAAGTTACCAAGCACAACAATGTAATTACATGAATATGACTACTTTGTACACACAAATTAAGAGAATCTAACTCGTGAGTACCTCATTGCTAAATGTAAATGGTTTGATGTTTTGAGTTCACATCTACATCTACTGGTACTGCTCAAAAACCTAAGGTGGTAGCCATTAATTTTTAGATATTATCAAGAATTTTATCAGTTATATTAATATTAAATAAAAAAAAGCAAATTCTTTACAAAATAAATCGTGCTGCCCTATTGATGCCATTAGGGGGCTGTACGTTGAAATGCAACACCGAAATCACGAAGATCAAGGTGTACGTGCACCAAATGAGGTTCTTTAATGTTAATGCATTTGGGGGGGCAAAATCGGCATGTGCACCGATTTCCGCATATATATTATATATGAAAGGTATGTTGGCCACACAGACCATCGCATGAATCTAATACAAGTCAAAAGCGACAAGAACTTTGGAAGAAAAGTTGCCCACAGTTTTTTAGCGTGTTTGCTTAACAACATGACCCTCCCGTGGCAAACAGCATGTCTCGCCGGCGTCCGCCAATCCGACCACTCGGCACATGGGCTTCACTCCTACATTCAAACACTTTCTCAAGGTTTGATGTATGAGAACGTGAAAATTTCAATATTTTTAAATTTAAAACTAAAATATTTTTATTTTTTTAGTATTGATTCAAGGTCACTAATTTCATACTAATATTGGAGTTATTGTTTGCAGAAAAATGTGACATAATGATGCGCCTTTAACTTTGCTTTATAGGTTGATGTTAAAGCCCGGGCTTGCCAAACGCGGAGCTTTATTTATGAGTTAGAACGAGAGCCCGCTGCGAACTGATCATTTGAAAATGAAGGTCCTTGCAAGTTTGATAATGTTCATTGAATACATAAATATAAAATGTATGTGGTTAATATGCCGGCAATCAGCTAATTTATAACATCGTCAGTCTCGTTTTCTGTAAAGTTTTGGTGGGACAGAATCTTTCGAAAGCATTTTGTCGAGAAAAAAAAATTAAGAGAGAGAGAGGGAGAGAGTAAATCTTTTAAACCATCGATAAGAAAATAAAGAGTTCATATGCAGCTGATATGAAAATAAAGCAATTTCATAATTCCAAAAACAATGGTGCTGTCAAATCGTTAAATTTGTTGCTTTATTTTGGCGTCAAATTGAAAAGAAAAGGTGATATTTGTTATTGTGGTTTATGATAAGCAAAATCGCTTTAAAAAAGCAACGACGGTGCATTGCATGACACGCAACAACGGTGTGGATTCTATCCTATCACAGTGAACTGTTGTAAAAGGAAAAATAAATGTTAGAAAAGCACGTCTATGATGTACTAAAGTGTGAAATGATCGAGAATCACATAAAAAGAAAACCTTATCACAAACACCGACTGTAGTGAAGATGTGACATAAAAAGCTGGCTAAAGCGCGTATGTTTTTATCGTATATAACCTTTTCTTTAACTAGTTTTATATATACATATATCACGTAAAGATTTATTTCCAATTTCAACTTTAAAATGAGAATTTTCATGCGTTAAATAAAAAGAGAAGCTCGTGGTTCTTTTGAGATTTTTGGAGACCCTTTCGCGCTATATTTGAGAAACGGGCGGGGGGTCGTGGCGCTAAGACAACCCTCCTGGACCAGAGGCAGTTTTCAGTGAGTCGAGAAAGGAAGGGCATTTTCGTCTCGAGAATTTCCGCCCCGTGACCACGTCGCCTTTAAATCGCCGATCCGGAGTTCCTTGTCCCCGCGGAGTTGCAGGGGCTCGGCGTCTTTGTCCTCTTTTACTGGCGATAGCCGGTGGTGTCGGGGGCAGAACGGGTCGCCGATCTGTCTGTACCGGCAAACCATCCCGCTATTTAAACGGTTGGGAGGACGACTGCTGAGACACAGGGAAAGTATATATGCTCAGCCCCTTCTGATTTCTCTTCATTGCCGGAGGAGTCGTCGTTGGAATGTTTTCTATTCTGAAATGGTGAGTGTCCGAGTTACCGGGCTAATCCCGGAAGCTCCTGATAATCTCCGCCACAGGCTTTATATGGGATCGCAAACTCTTCGTTTTCTGCTTCGCTTCGTGAAACTAGTTTTTTCTAGCTGATGGGTCTTTCAGATTCCTATTTGGTTTTTTCTTCTCTTTATTCTGGGCCAGAATAGATTTCTAGTGTTTTTCCGGCCTGGAGATTGGTTTTTCTCCTGCTGGGATCTGGATTTTTCGTTCATTTTTTATTTTCCCTGGACTGTAGAGAGAGAGATATATATATAGCATCTGGTGGCGTATAGACGGTGAATTTTGAGTGATGGAAATGAGTCTAGAATGCAAGTTTGGTTTTGCTTTCTAGTTGCGGTATTTGTTGCTGGTTTTTTGTTATTTCTGGGGGTGTTCTTTCTTTTTTTTTTAATGTTTTTAAGAGTCTCCTTATTTGGTAGCATGAACGGTTTGTGGTATGTTTGAACGAGGCGTTGACATCGTTGGGTGGTTTCAGAGGAGGAGATTCTTTTTATACGACTGTATGGAGACGGGGTGTATGTTTTTCCTGTTCTGTGTCAGTTTTGCGAGAGAGAACAGTTTCACGAGAGAGAATTTGTTGATATATATCAACAGGAGGAAGAAGCAAGTCGAGCGTAGACTGTTCATTTGTCCTAATTCAATGGTATAGGTTTGTTTTTTCCTGACTACCAACGACTTGGCTGTCTCTGGTTGAATGCAGAGCAGATTTTAAGTTTTTGTTTTGGCCGTTTTAATTGTTGGGAATCGAGCAGATTTTAAGTTTTTATTTTGCCCGTTTTAATTGTTGGGAATCTTGTATGCCATTGTACTTGAGGAATTCAGAGGGACTGCTAATGATGGTCACCATGGTTAATGGTCGAATTCAGGTTGTAGGTTCCAGTCTTGTAGCTACTCTTTCATCTACTTGCGACAACCTGCTGAAGGGAAGGAACAGACATCCATCCATCTGTGATTCGTCTGAGCCTTCTGTATCCTGCACCACTTTCAACATTCTCGCTCCTATATACAAGCGGCTTGGCAGCGAGGTGAGGGAAAAAAGTGGCACCATTTCAATTTTTGTTTTCTGTGATTTCTCAGAGTATAGTTCGTAGTTTGTACTAAAGCAAATTTTGTAATCGGTTATGTCCTTTTTTGGGTGATTGAAACAGACCTGCCGCGAAAGTGAATTCAGAGACTACTGGTTTACACGAAATCAATCCATATTAGATCGGTTAATTTTCGAAAGATCATCAATTATATGTTTACAGGTTGGTGTGCATACTTTACGCTCTGTTTTGTGTGTGTGTGTGTGTGTGTGTGTTTCTTCTTCATGTTGGTTGATTTATTGTCTATATCTGATGAACTTGATTATGTCTCTGTGCAGGAATTTTGGGTTGGCAATGAGGAACTTGTCGGTATGTATGAGAAACGGTTGGGAGAAGCTGGTTATATCAGTTACAAACTTGCAAGAACCAATAATCGTGGGGATGGTGCGTGTTCTATCCAGAACTGATTTCCTCATTATTATTTTACTGGTTATTGTCGGGGCAGGAGCATGTTTGGATAATCATGTGAAATTTCTCATCTTTCAAGTTCAAAACAGAAAACTATAAATTCCACGCTATCACTGTGTGTCTATCAGTCACCTTGACTTCGACTTTTATACATATTTCTTGCGGATCAAAGTGAAGATTGTAAGTTGTACCCCCAGACTTTTCCAGAATACGGCCTTCGTGAGAGATTCTTAAACGTTTGATTTTCTGTTTCAATGTGAAGCGTATCGCCACAAACGGTTCAACCATTCCTTTCAAAGAAGCAATCAAAGAATCTTCCTCCAGTTTCTCTGATTCTTCGTGAGAAAGTGTGGAGTAATTTGTTAGGTTCAATTTTTGTTAGAACCACGTCTGTTGACTGAATGTTGACCTTGAATTTGTCTACACTACGGATATAAATTTGCACACACGCAAAGAAAAGGAATAAGTAGAACTTCATGCTATCTATGTTTTGGAACTTATGTATTTTGTTTAGGAAGTCATTGCTGGTTTAGGTGCTTGAAATGTCAATGTATGTGAGTAATTGGTCTGTCGTTTGATTCCACACTGAAGATGCCGTGCCTGCAGTTTGTTTCTTATGCATATTGAAGTCAGAAAACATGACACAAATTCTTTTGTTACTGATTATATCTGTTAACAGATCATTAGGCAATCGACTTTGAACAGTAATGTTGTGCAATTTCGATACTGGAACTAGTCCCCCATCTTCCAGACGGCCTTCTGGGGCTAGTTATATCAGATTTGGTATGAGAAGAATTAATCTATTGACTACAAAATAAAGTTATTTCTTTTGTGAATGCACTAGTGTGCACCTCCTGCAAATGCATTTCTATGTCCCTCTATATAGGAAAAAACATCTCATAGGGATTCTGTTCAAGTTTTGGTAATCGTGCTCTGCTTGACAGGACGTCTGTCGACTGGAGTTGTATGTTCTTTATGAGCTGCTAAACTCGGTACAGATAGTAACTTCTGTAAACTTTTATCATCTTGGCACGAAAAGGTTCTCATCACTTTTCTTCTCCATGATTATCCAAGTGTTGGACAAACATTCTTATCATAGGATGTTTCCTGTTCTGTGCAGGGCTATTGACTGCAATTCACAAGGATGCTTTCACAGTTGTTAACGATCGTGAATTGCTCTTCAATGACTGTGGGGACCGTGTTGCGCAGCTTTTGCATGTTCGATCGGTGATTCCTTTTTGGCAAAATCAAAATGACGATATTCAGCAAGAAATTCTCATTGTGAATACCCATTTACTCTTTCCACACAACTCGTCCCTCTCTATTGTAAGGCTTCATCAGGTATGCTGCTTATCCTTGTCCAATGGATTCACTTTTTTATATAATTCTTGTGACTGATTCCATGGTTACCTACACTTAATAGGTATACAAGATCTTACAGTATGTGGAAGCTTATCAAGAGATGTATATGCTTGACCCTGTGCCTGTCATCCTGTGTGGGTAAGTATTTTTTCCTGTGATACTGTTAACATCTTCCTTTCATAATGCTACTTTGGTATCTTTTCTTATTTGAACCGGTTTGATCAGTGACTGGAACGGTAGCAAGCGGGGACATGTATACAAATTTCTTAGGTCCCAAGGATTCATATCATCTTATGATACAGCTCACCACTACACAGACAGTGATGCAGATGCTCACAAGGTCGTTACACTTCTAACACAGATTTACATAGTTGGTGTTAAGAGTAATACCAGCTTTATGGGGTCCTTACCAATTTTCCTTGCGGATGGCAGTGGGTTAGTCACCGGAACCATCGTGGCAACATTTGCGGTGTGGACTTTATATGGCTTCTAAATCCTGACAAATGCAGAATGCCATTGAAGACAAGCTGGAACGAGTCTGTGTTTGGAATAATTAAGGTACAGACTTTCTATTTATCAGTCTTGCTTTCTTATTTGTCAATCACTTCCACCGATGCTAGCACCCATTTGGGAAAACAAGGCATGTGTACATGCAAGTACGCTGTGAATGCCTTTACATTTTGATCTTTATATACCTACGAGTTAGTCCAGCATTAGAAACTGCATGCCTTAGACGTAGCAAAATTTACAGAGATTATTTTCCAACGTTACCTGGACATTTGTCCATATCTCTCATAGATAAAAATACCCCGATGGCAGCATGTCTGTGTGCACGTGCAGAAATTGATCTTCCTTTCTCTCTTTTACACACACACACACACATAATGCTTTATTCGTTTCTATGAGCTCTTCTATATGTTGCATTGAACTAGGTTACTTTTTTTCTTTTCTGCAGAACCATCTACGTCATATGTCAATGACAGAGAACGATGCCTTCGACTTTCTCAGGGCCAGGAGCTATAATAGCGATTACATTACCTACCCTGGATTTTGTGAAGGTCTTCAGCAGGTTGGTTTTCTCCTGACTTATTAGATATCCATCTGGTTCTAAAATAATTCTGCTTTGACATTTGTCTGATGACTCTGATGTATCCAGTTGGGTCTTACTAAAGGCCTTGCCAACGAGGAATTAGAAGATTTGTGGGCTCAGGCTGATGCAGATGGAAACGGATTACTTGACTATGAAGAATTCCAGGTAAATATATATCTTTCTTGCATACCCTGCTTTTACGTTTCAGACTTTCAGTTGCCAGATTTTGCCATGGACAGTCCGGCTTTTGGTTACCTTTTTGCAAAAAAGTATAACCACTTAAATAAGCAGTTAAAAGGACTTGGCAAAGGAATTAATACATTTCTTGGCTCTCAACAAAATGATCAAAGATCAGCATCCGTAATCATGTGCAGAATTAACCAAAGAGCCATGAAAGTTTGTGTTGAACTTGCAATGGAATTAATATATTTCTTGGCTCTCTCAACAAAATGATCAAAGATCTGCATCCGTAATCATGTGCAGAATTAACCAAAGAGCCATGGAAGTTTGTATACTTAGTGCCAACTGTTCTTAGCAATATATCTACAGGCTGTGCCGTTACTGGTTTGAAGACCAAATCTGATGAATATTTTTTTCTTTTCCTTTCTTCAAGAGAATTTGGCATCCACTGCCATCGGAGCAGCAGGAAGATAACATGGATAGATGCAAGAGACCTGGCAGCATGGAAGAGCCTGTTGTCGGCTGTTTTGACGTGAAGAATGCGGTACTCTTTCCACCTGAGGTAGAAAAAGGAATGTGGCCGGAGAACTACTCCCTTTCCGATCATGCTCATCTGACCGTGGTGTTTTCTCCGGCGAGGATGCCATGCTCACAACCAATATGTTAGATAACCACAATTATACATGTTTTAACTGATTTTGTATGCTCGATTTTTTGTAAATCTATAGAAATCTGAGCATTGATACAAAGATGAAAGGGAAAAATGAAAAGGTACGGGGCTTCCCATCCCCTCCACTGGTTTTGTCTCAGCGTATAATCTAAAAGGCCTTGCAACTCATCATAATGATGACATGTGAAACTGACCCTTCACAAGACCGTTGTCATAAAAAGCTTATATTGCAAGTTGGGTAGTTCAGTTTGAGACGTTCTTGGTCAGATAATAAAAATTGCTCTTCATGTTTTCCAATGTTGTTATCCAATCAAGCACTATTAATCCTATACTAGAAGATGCATTTTTTCCCCTTGTTTAGTGAATCAAACAAGAGATAAACAATATAAGGCTCATCCAGTCACAAGAAAGCTTGTTTTCTTCACTAAAAGGAACTTACATCTTGGAGTTGATGCAACCATCCCCTGTATAATGCACCAAAAGGTTAAGGTAAAAGGAAATCAGTTTTCATTTCAATCTGTTTATGATAACAGCCCGGACTAACACACACAAAGTGTCAGGTAGAATAAACTATTGATAAACTTAATGGGCCTTGAGTTGTATTGGGTAGTGTACACAACGAGTCGAAATCAACTTGCACACATTTGACTTGAGCGTGACTCGTTTATTAGTCAAGCTCGAATCAACACTTGAACTGGCTTTTCTTAATGGTTCAACCTTGAGCTAGGTGAGCTCACTAGTTTAGGCTAGAGTAAGCTCACCGAAAACCTATATTCAAATAATATATTTGACATTGCCATTGTCAATAGTTCTTTTGATGCATTGGGTGTCCTCTTTGCCATAAAGGTGGATCCTCATTTCTTAATACTTGGCCTGGCTAACTCGAGTTTAACCAAGCTGAGCTCAAGCTCGAGCCGGTTGAATCAAGTTGAACCCAAGCTGAACTCCAACTTGAGCCAAGCTCAAATTAGCCCAACTCATCTCATGAACAGTTGTAGTACTAAGCTTTAGTACGTCTTGCATTAACTTTCAAGTTGAACTTGCTTTGTGTTCAATCCAATAGGTTTGATATTAAAACCTAAGCATAAACTTCTCTTATTAAATTTACTGAATCGATATCTATATCTGAAGTAAGGCCTCCATGATGCTATATGTCAAATCAAAATCAAAACCGATTTTCAATGGATCCTTTTTTTTTTATGCATCGAACCTAATTTAATAGGTTGTAGTTGATTGGATAGCCAACCCCGAGCATAACCGAGCGAAGGTTCTCATACAATTGTTCTTAAAGGTAAGAACCAATCAGATTTAGATGATTCTACTATATACTTGAATCCAGATCTAAGGTATTATATCAGATTCAAATTTGAATCCGAATTCCAAAAAAAGAATGCAGTTGTGATTCAAATCCAAATAGAATCTTATTCTCATATTTGACTATTCAAATTGAGAGTAACAGATTCAATCAAATGAGATGAATGCGGAGATCATGCTTCGATCCCAAATCAAACATTCGATAAATCAAATCATTCACCTTATACATTTATCCCTTCCCTTGCTGTGGCTCATAAATGGAACCCGAATATGCACTCTTAAGAGAAATTCATTTTAATCGGGACAAATCTTGTGGCAAATGTTCATTTTTTTATTTAAAAAATAACTAATAAATATTTGATAAAAAAAAGTTTAATATTTTAATATCCACATTGGTCAGAATCGTTTCAATTTGTGGTTGATATTATGTGTATCAGCGTCTACGAAGCCGTATTAATTATTAACAACAATTTTTTTTCAAGTTAAAACAGAAAGGAGTTGTACAGTAAAAACAAAGAATCAGTTAACGATCTTAAAAAAACTGATCTCGAAGCTATCTACAGAATCCGATCACTTGGGTACGGGCCAAAAAGTTGGTGCTCTTCCTGATTAAACTCAGGAAAAACCAAACATGATGTAACCGGTGACGGAATATTGTTGCTGATTCAAGTTCTACAAACAGTTTTCCTTGTGATGATGAAAAGTTAACCTTCCTTCTAGCGTCCCCAATTTTCCGGCAATATTTGAACGGACGCACGCCCATGATCCACCTGAATAAAGCCCGATAGCATTGAGGCATCCAGTTTCCGACGTCGACAGCGAATTGTCTTTCTTCCATCTCAATACTTTTTAACTATAAGAACCATTGTCTCTTTCTGATCGCCCCCGCTAATTTCAAGCGTTACCATCAAATGAGAAGGCAACGACTAACTGGAAAAATCAAATTGACATTATCTCTCTTCCCATAGATTGACATGGCGCGGCCAGCATCACATCTAGCCTTTGGACTTCCTAAATATAAATAATCAAATAATGATGTTCATTGGTATTTGTGGGTTATTGAGATACTCATTTTCACATCTCCATAAAGATTCACGTAATAGACAGGGGACAGGTTGATAGGCAGTTAGTTTCGATTTTTGAATTCCCGAAACATCAACTCTTTGTGCTTCTTTGCCCTCAAGTTGAGGGCATGGCAGGAGCGAATTAAAGATTTCTGCTATGTTGGGTGTGTATATATCGGGACTTTCTCACATCTAACGTTTAGGAAAAGAAAATTTAGCGAAGGCGCAAATAAATTTTTAATCTGACTGTATGACTGCATTTAAATCCATACAAAAATGTAATTTTGGCGTTTAAAAAAATGTTAAATGTGAAAACTGTGTATATTATATATCAATTGCCGGTAATATCTTGGAACAACACTTTTGTCAGATATAAATCTGATACAATTTTCAAACTGTTATCAAATCTATCTTTTTTTAGCCTGATATATTCAGTGATCTGATATCGTTTTTAATGCATGTTTTCTGGGATGTATTGGTTGTACTTTGTAGTCTTAATATTATGCCATGTTTTTGTGTTTCCAGCTTCCAAAATCTATATCGCGAAAGTTCTTTGAAAATAGTTTGAGAATATCACAGGCCTTTTGCTTGCTGAAGTTTCTTCTTGCAATAAAATGAGAAACTTTTTCTCTTTCTTTCTCTATATTAAGACTGTCCGTCTTGTGGTTTCGGTATTAAGAATAATTTTAAAAAATAAATTTTCCTATAAGTTTGCCTTTGACCTATTGAATCAGAAGAGACTTCTAGCTTCTAACTTTTAGTACGAAAAACTTTAGGCGTACAAGAAAAAACCTCATTCAACTCAGCTCTTTTCTTAGTCAAAAAGTGGCTAATTTAGGTGCTGCCCCATACTTACAAAAATAAAATTATATACTGTTCTTCCTGTAATTGTCATTGTCATGAATGAGAGTGACGCCATTTTCATTTTAGAGGCCCGGAAAAGTAAATAGCCGATAACAGGAAGAAAAGTGATTGAGGTTGGGCAAACTGAAATGATGTAAGGGATGGGGAAGCAGAAGCACTACTCAGTACCCACATTTGACAGATATTTTTCCAATTGAGAACTAGTATTGGTTCCAATATTGAATCTGATCTGTTTTCAACCTGCCCAAAATTTAACATGGTTTAAACCTGTGACCAGGGTCCATATATAACCGGTCTTGATTGATATTTAGCAATTGAGAACTAAAAATGGTTCCAGTGTTGGATCTGATGTGTTTCCAAGACTACCCAAAACCTTACATGGTTTAAACCTGTGACTAAGATCCATAGCCCATTTTCACCACCGGCAACCCCATGGTTTCAGGAAGAAGACGAGCTTTCACCTGCACTTCTCCAAATTACAGCAGCTTGTTCAGGAATTCTACCGTCCTCTTGAAGATTTAAAGTTAGATAGGTGAAGATGGCTGGAAAGTCATTATTGAGTGCTCTTAAATGCAGTGTTGCATCATTTTCACGATCGAGCCGCCCCACCAAACACTGACTCCGACATGGCTACCACTTTTATAAGCAACAGTTCTCCAGAGAAACTTTAGCGAAGGTCTTCCAATATACTCATGGCGCCCATGTAGGCAGGCTTGGAACAACTGGGTTCTGAGAGATGCTTCTTGCACCTTCAACCCGTTCTGTTGGCATCTGTTTCAGAGTCTCTATGTTAGTTGTGTTCTGCCTTTCGAGGAGAGGATACATTTTGGGGATGTCAATATATCTACTTAAGATTGGATAATCCACCAAAACCTTACTAAAAAAAAATGGGATATAAAAAAATTAATATCCAATTAAGAAATCAAATTGGATTCATACTTAAGAAATAACATTCGATTAGGTCCGGATAAAGATTTACATAAATTTCTAATCTGATTTAGTTTTAAACAAATAGTCAATATCCAACGCACTTATATTTTGAAAATAGACTAGATTCAGATCAAAATTCTGATTTAATAAGGATTATGAAATTGGATTTTGGATTTGAATTTGGATTTAGATTTAGATATAACTTTTTTTTCATTTGTACTTGAATCTGAAATTGAATCCGAACATGTGAATATATGAACAAGCGAATCTGATCCATTGACATCTCTAATACACTTAAAGTGATGCCAAGCTTTTCCCTCCGTCCCTCCCTTTGAGAAGATCAGGAAACGTATCACTATCTGCAATAGAATGAAAAGTCGACTATTCCAAGTTCAAACAAAATGTGAAGTCACTGACATATGAAACGTTCTCATTTTCTTCTACCATCATAGACGTGAAACTCAACTTTCCTAGAAAAATGATGACTTTGCCTCCCCCACACGACAATTCAATTTTGAAGCAAAAGAGGAAAATAAAACTAGACTTCGTCTGTTCCTTATCAAACCTGGAGGAGAACTTGACTTCGTCTCTTGCCCTCGTCATTTAACACAAAACCTCAGGCGTTCTTAAAAGGTGGCGGTTCTCTTAGACTGTCAACTGAGATAGCTAGACTTCAACATTTTCCGGCAAGATCCAACTTGAAGCAGCAGTACCGGACGGCATGGAGCAAATAATAGTGTAGTCTTCAGTTCTTTAATTTTTTGAAAAATAGTCAATGAACTCAAATCTGATGAAACCAAACGAGAAACAGGTGAAGATGCCCAAACACAACTGGATCATGCCCTATGGCAGGTACAGTCAAAGAGATTAGTATATGGCAGGTAGGTTCGAGGTAAGGTAGTGACGATATGGTCTTCATTTTCAAGGAAATATAATAATAGATGTCAAGTTTGTCAGATGATATTGGGGACGCATTAATATTTATGCGGAAGTCTTAATGATAGAATGATGGTAATGATAAATTATGATGACATCATGGTAAGTGTTCGACCATATCCATAATTAATTGTGTGATCTTTATAGCTGTGGAGCCTTATGGGGAAGTCGACGATGGCTTGCTTAAAAGTGGACAGCATCAGCATGCACACACACACAGAGAGAGAGAGAGCTGTCTAAATGTTTTAACGACAAACTTTTCCTGAATAATGGCTAAATGCTAGAAATGATTTGAAAATAACAAAAACAGAACAAGAAAAAAGAGAACATAATATTAATCAAGACAGCTTACTCTGTGCCAACATATTAGTTTTTTTTTTTTCACTCTTAGTAATATGATAAATATAATACATATTAACTTTTTAATGGATTAATAGTTTGATTTCCGTGTTAACGTGGACCGTGGTAGCTCAGCTACCATCCTGGAAGCCCTTTCGATTGACAAGTGACCATTTTAATAAAAAAAAAATCAAAATCACAATTAATTGTTAATTCTTTCTGGAGAGCAAGTGAGTTATGACACTCTACCACCAACAAAAAAGTCCAAGGGCTTCCACCAATCCCCCTGTCTCCAAGGGTCTTGGGTTGTGTCAATACCAATGGTGGCAGTGGCAGTAATGCATCATTTCATTTAACTTAGTTATCATACTTTATTACTTAAAATGTAGACGTATAACATGCACAAAAAATTCCAAGTACAAACACATCTCTTCGCATGCCCCTAACCCGGCCCATGTTTCGTAAGATAATCAATTGGTAATTCTTGAAATTGTGATAAATGGGGAGAGATTCACTAAACTTGTGCAGTTTCTTACTAGTGACAGTTATAAATTTTCTTTTTTCTGTTTAGTGGCTCACATTTTTTTTTTTTCAAAAATAACGTGAGTCACATGAATTTAGGTTAAGATATCAAGCTTTTTCATGTTAATAATTTACATTACTCAAATCTTTTGTATAGTTTTTTTGTTTAAAGTACTCACTTTTTAATAACCTTTTTTATTAGATAGGCCAGGCCACCTATTCCTAATTAAATAGCAAACAACAATTAGACAATCAGGCCATGAATATTTGTTTGCATAAGAATGCACTTGGATGACATTTGAACCAGCTTGGTTTTAGATCCAAACGAACAGGTAAATTAAAAGAGAAAATCATCTGTCTTGCATGCCATTGTTTTCAGGGTAGAAGTGTTGCACCCACAAGAATCAAACTGAGGAGACATCGTAACGATGATTAAAGTAAGATGCCGTGGAAAAACATGAAACCCACTAACAAACGTGATTACAAACTCGCAGATCCTTGTTATTAGACCACGAAAAGGAAGAATTACCCACTTCTCATTGCCTCATGCTTCCTCACAACAAATCGAATATGCAGTCGACCGATCTCCAATATGTGGCCGCATTGGCATGAACTAACAAAAGTAGCAGAAGGGATCCTACGGCAAATAACAAACCGAAAATTGCTAAACCATTTATAGCATAATGAAACCTCTTTCCAGGTTTCCCTGAATTAAATAACAATTGTTTTTAAAAAGATGGCGTTAAATGCTTCAATTAAAGCATCCCCCAACAACTTCGTTGACCTATATATATATACAGTTTCATACAGTAAGAATTATAACGTTGATCTAGTGCAAGTTATATCTTAAATTGCCAAATACAAAAATGCAAGCTGTACCATAAGACTCCTGTGATCAGCAAAATCAATGGTAAAAAAAGTGTCCAAAATTTTGTAAGTAGAAGAAAAATAATGTTTTTTTGAGTAAAAAACACAAATAAAAGGTCCATTCATGGGCTTTTTCATCATGTAAAATGTCATTAGTCGTGGTCGCATAAATGCGTCTGTATGTTTGCAAGATGTAACTTCCCGATCTCGTACCAAACGTCGACATTCCTTCCCATCTTCCACTGAAAACTCCAAAGCGACAAAGACAGGCAGCCAAGAACTTAACAATTTCAACAAGCGAACACGCTCCAACAACTTTCTCGCATAAACAAGCTTCTACTTGACATAATGCTTCTCTACCATATTTACTTACCCAGCACCTGACCACTCTCTCTCTCTCTCAAAAAAAAAAATTAAAAAGAGAAAAAAACTGATACCACCTACAACTGCAATCCACTGTGCTCGAAACTAATCAATTAAAATTAATCAATCAATCAATGGAGATACCAAATCACCGCCCTAGGGTGACACCAGCCCACCGATCCTTTGGGGTTGAAGCATGTACCAACAGGTAGCCTGTACATCTCATTCGAGTCGAGTGGGGGTTCCTATTCTAACAAACACGACATGGCTTGCACGTTTATTAATTCTAAGCTCTCACCTGATGGAAAGGATCAAACGTTCCAGCGCAAGAGTCAGAGGCAGGAGAATGAACAACAGGATGCTGCTAAATCCAGAGCATCCATCGTTTGAGCTCGAATGGGCGCTGGCCAATATCACGACGACGTTCTTCAAATGCACAAGATGGCAGGTAGAGGAGACGACAGACCCCGTCACTTGCCCTTACCATTACTTCTGCGACAGCACTTACCAGGGAAACTATCCTCCAGCAGTCGATCTCTCGGTTCTTCTCCTCTCAGCAGCCTCCTATCTAATAGCTGCATGTCTTGCCATGGTGGAGGTCAGAAGATACATCATGGGCAGAGAACCCAACCAACCACAACCAGTAAGAAGATACTGGGTACCCTCTGGGCCCATCATCCTTCCCCTCATCCTCCTCTGCTTGGCAAAAGGGCATAGAATCAACACCATCTTACCCTTTTATTATGCTGCTCCTCCTCTTCTTCAGCTCATACATGTATCTGCCCTTGCATTTGACAATCCACCTGCAGCATCTGTCAAGTCCGTCTTCCTCGAGGTATCAACCATTTCCGGTATCCTGCATGGTAGCCTGTATGTGGACTCTCTTATCTTGCCCTACTACACTGGATTGGAGGCCCTGGTTTCATCAACATTTTCTGGCGAATGCACCTCATGTGTGTGCCGTAAACAAGTTCTGACAATTGGTGGGACATACCTTCCATATCGAGGATGGTCTGCTACGATGATATCAATCGCAGGCATTTTGTGTTCCAGGCTTGTGTTTGGTGTATACCGGAACACAGGCAAGGTCGCTACTGCGATTATGCTGATGCTGGAGGGTTTAGCCTGGATGTTGTCAATAAAAGACAATGCCCGTCTCATTGTTAACTCCACGCAAGGCCATCTAGCAGAAAGAGTTGCCTGTGGAAGCATCTGTGGATTGACATGCCTGCTACTCTTAAAGAGGTTTGCCAATCTACTGGCCGGCACAAAGCATTCTTCGGAAATGAAATTAGAAACAGGCCTGCCCCTCACCCACCTAGACTATGATAAGAGGTGATGTTTATCAAGCTTCGCTGTAAATTGCATTTTATTAGACATAAATTTTGTCATTGTAACATCATTTCTCAACCAAGAACACAATACAAATACGGCAAAAGAAAAAAGGCAAGATTATGTTAAACATAGAACAATAGTTCAGCACCAAAATTGTTGTCATATACAGGAGCTCTGACACGACAATTACATGCCTAGTTCTGACACCTTTCATGCTGCAAACTCATTAGAGGCGGTTGCACCAAAATTTTGAACTCCACCACAAAATTGCTCGTTCTCCAAGCAAATATCAGTCTGATCCTGCATCAATCATAAGAAGAATCTCCGGCGGCTTGTGTCCATCTCAGGCTGCAATTGTGGAACACACACAAACATGACAAAGTCATACAAAGGAGACAGGAACTAGTTAGAGAGAACATAATGTAATAAAGGCCAAGTTACCTTGTGAACCCACTCATACTCTCCGTTTTTTGTATCAAAAGTTCCATGCTGCAGACTAATCAATTTTAGCGTAAATCGTGGACCACATTCCTGAAAGTATATCAAGAAAGGCAAAAGAATTATTTATAGATAAAAAAAAAAAAACCGGAAAAAGAACAAAAGAGTACAGAGCGCAGTGGACGCTAAGAAAAAATGTTAGACAAAGTTGGAAGCCAAAGGTCATTTCACCTGAGAAAACCCTTTTCCCCATCCCTCAGATTGATAGTCAGTCGCAGCTAAAAGGCAGTTTTAAGAAAATTTGGTAGCTAAAGGCCATTGCTTGAGAAAGATCCCTTTTTTGTCCATTTACCCCCCCGATTAGTTGTCAGTGGCACCAAATAACCAAGTTTAAGAAAATTTGGAAGCCACAGGCTATTTGGCCTCAGAAAGATCTTTGTTGTCCGCAAAAAGAAACTGATCATATGGTCAAATCATATGAGGCTCGGGTGCACATCCAAATTTAGAATTTAGACCAACTATCTCTGTCTAGAGGCCTGAGGCCTCGCTAATTGAACCATAACGAGAATTTCTATAATCAGCACAATCTCCGCAAGTGGGACCAGAGAAACTGCATTTTGGGCCCAAGCTTGGCCCAGGACCCCAAGAAATCCTATGCCCAATGGAGGCTACGCTCAAAGGAAACCACTATGAGTACCTCCTTCCCTTCTTTGTCATGCATAATCTTTAACCATTATTGCTGTTTGAGAAACAAATGAGAAAAGAAAAAATGCAGAGAGGATGTCGATGGGTCAACCCCTGAAGTAGCTTAATATCGTTTGAATCATTTTGGTAGTTTCTTACACATTATAAAATAAAAAAATCACGTGACAAGAGACCAGATAACGGTGATAGTGTACTGTCAAGGATGAAGCCTAATTACTTATAGGCATATATAAGTAAGCAACCTATATCCAGCAGCCTTTGCTATTATCTAAAATAATGTCACACTCAAAATTTAAAAAATAGTAAACATAAATTAAAGAAAAAGTACCAAAAACTGAAAGGTGGGTAAAGGTTGGAACTAAAACCATGAGCAAGTCATACAAGCAGCAAGCTCTCTGACACAATGATACTAAGTTTTTCCAGTGATGAGATGAACATGACATTGAGCATGCACTTCAAAAAAGGTGGAAAAATCGACAAAACACAAGCCAGTATAACTGTCTAGCTAAGAAAGTTCATATTTTTACTCATAAATGGCAAACGGACATGTCCGTAGCGATCACAAAGTCGAAGATATCTCCTATAATGAGAACGAAACAAAATTAGTGGCTCCCTTTACTGCCTTTGTTCTCCTACAAATGACATTGAGAGCAAAATTAAGCACCTTTCCTTATCTTTCTTACAACAGCACATTCAATTCAACCAAAAAATATTACTCAAGAGTTAAGACTGCATGGTCCTGAGACCTCCTCAACATAACCAACCAGCTACTTTACTCTTGCCAACAACCATATCTCCCAGGACAGCGGTAACAGTACGAGTCATTAATCATCTTATCAAACACAATAATCCTTCCACATATAAGAGATATGCTCACACACATTATGTTCATCAACCAACTCAAAGCATATACTTCAATATCACTCACATGAGTCACATCAACACCCATCCACCATTCCCATTTCAAAGCCTAGTCAGTTCATTGGCAAATTCGCTTCATAGTCTGAACCTGCTTCTTCTCAGCCATGAAAATAAACAGAAAAAGGAAAGGATGGCATGGCAAGTCTAGTTGCAAAACATCGACATATTTTCAATGTGGCAATATTTTCCAAATATCATATAAATCCCATTTTTTGTTTCACTTTTTGTGAGCTTTTATTGCGATACTTTAAAAATATTACTGATATTTGTGACCATGGCTTGAAGACAATCTACCTACTTTTGTTGCATAATTCCTTGAAATTGAATAATGGAAGCATTCCTTAAGAAACATGGAACACTCACTGTACCCTGCTGCATCTGTTTGTCATATTTTGGTGACATTGAATAGAGTTCTTTAAGTTTAACCCAATTAACTAAGCATAAGGATTCCCTTAGGGGTGTTTGATTATTTTTTATACAAGATCAATGGATCTGATATGCCATGCGTTGAATGATGTGGTGAAAGATAGACATTATAGTTCATCGATCATCATGTTAAGGATCTTAGGTCACACCAAAGATCCCGACTTGAGATTCTTATTTTACTCTTACACTGGCAAGACGTCTTACCTAAGATCTAAGGGAATTTCATATCCTAAACCTATGGATCTTAGGGATCTAAACAAATGAGGTCAGAGATAATTGAACACCCTTTATTTATTTTGCAAGAAATTTGTTCACAAACATCACGATGATATCAAAGACCATACCCACTAAGACCTAGGAATGCAGCATTATTTTTTTGGTGCCCTCATGGGGATGATTGTGGCAATGGAAATGCAAAGTTCATCCATAAGATGGCTTACAGAGCAGGTAAATGATTAGGTGGAACCACCATTAACATGTCAGTGAAGAATATAACCAAGATCTTTGTTGGTATACACAGTCTTGTTTTAATTCTTGGATGGCCACAGAACTTTTTTATCCTAATTAAGATCTACAAAGCTTCTGGTTCTCTGAGCCCGTAAATTTAATTTTGATCAGCAAAAACCTCTTAGGAAATAACTCTTATGTCTACAAAATAATCAATTTAAAGTTCTACAAGAAATTGCAAGATACAAGCAGGAACCCTCCTTTTACGGATAGAAGCATAGAGCAAACCTTACTTTATTATAATTTCTCTGGCTTCCTGTTCACTAGGTATAATTAAGTACAGAGAAAGACAAAGTACCTGAAGCCGAGCAATGAGATTATCATGAGATAATTTGTCAGCCTTCTTAGCCTGATCTTTCTCTAAACTCTTTTTATTTTCTTTGTTTTCAAAAATATACCTACACATGACAGAGAGCATCATTTAGACTTCACTGGTGAGCTTATATGCCCTCACAATGCTAGAAAAAAATAACACATTCATACCGATGATGGCGAAAGAATATAAAATCTCGCTGGTTGTGGAAAGTCACAACACGTCGACCCCGAAAATTTGGATCTTGAGGAAAAAGGGATGCAATCAACCTTGCAACCACAGCATGACGAGACAAAATATCAATTATTTGGAATGATATAAATCAATATCAGGTAACAATACCTCATGAGGAAATGCATGTAAATTATGAAAAAAAAAATGCATACCTCCCAACACGATGTCCTAGACGTGTTGTAAAGTTTGTCAATATGAGTTCCGGTTTATGACTGGTTGGATTTCCATGATTCTGTTTCGAAAACAAAATAGAAGTTATTGTATGCATGTAGATGTGGGGCAGTCATTAAAAAACTCATGATGTTGACGTGGTGACTAAGACCGGATTGGCCCTCTACCAGGTCAACCTAGTAGGTCAACTAATAGTTGTACAACAATGCTCACCTTGATATCCTTGCGCAGCACAAGCCTTGAGAGCTTGAAATGTGCTGTAGGTCCATTAGGAAGTCCAATGATCAGAAGGGCATCTATGACAAGAACAGTGACACTCATAAATCCTCAAAGAAATAGAAGGTTACAACTGACATAGATCTTGGCTAAGCATGCACGAATTATATGCCCTCACATATGCCAAATTTGTGTTAACTGCCTAAAGTTCAAACATTTAAAATATGCCTCTCTTTTTCAAGGAATACATCAGATGAACCTTTTTGTTAGTCATCAACCCCGTAAGATAGCAGTAACCACCTTGAGCTTGTAAAATATAAAGAAAACCCTTTCCACCTTCTCCCTTCAAATTCATATGGAATTCTTCCCTTCTCCTGCTTTCATGCCAAATGCATGTATGTGCGTGAGTAAGTGAGAGAAAGAGATAGAGAAAGCACAAGTCAGGGAACTTATGCAGGTATAACTTCAGTCATCAAGTGCCTTTTCCAACTTCTCCAATTAATAGATTTTGAGCTGAAAAGCACTTTTTACAAGATTCAGAGGATCATCCAAATTAAATTGAACTATGTTTGAATCTTTTCTAATAGTAATAATTAAAAAATGCAGAGCTATAACATCAAACCCTCTTTCTTTTAAATTCATTTGGGAATCAAACCAAGGAAACATGAGTGGAGTTGACTGATGAAACTTAGTCATTTTGCCATTTACAATAATAAAAAAGAAAATAACTGTACGCTTTGTTTGATTGAGAAAGTGGATCCGATTCTACAGGATAAAACTCATGTTCCATACAAAATTTTCCTAATCTCCTTTTTTAGAAACCAATACAACTTTCCCATCAAACGGATTTTTGTCCATACATTGAGCCATGATTAACGAATTGATCCAATGTTCAAATACTCATAAGAGTTGACTCAATAATCACACAGGATCAGCTCCCTACCAGGTCAACGTGGTAAGCAAAGTTGGAATGCTCCAAGACTCCTTGTGATTCATTAATAACTCACTTAACTAGGCCAAGCCACTAGTTACACAAAACTCTGGTAAGTTTTACCACTCTTTCTTGCAACGAAGCAGCTGAATTCTTTTGGTTTGCTCAAGACAAGCCAAAAAATTCATGTGGTGGCAGATTTGTAAACCTTAACCACTGATGAGTTCAAAAACAAGTTTAGAAGACAATAGGAGACCTGTGATTAGGATTTTTCTTGTCCTTTTATCCCTGTATAGTTGCTGGAAGCCTGCAATAGTAGCGGTCACTCCTTTTTGGCATGCTGTTTCTTCCAATAACCATGTTCCACTATTTGGCTGGCACGAACAATTATCCAGCAAAAAGCCGAGAGCAAAGCATATCTAAGGTATATTTTATGCCTTCAATAGTTTCGTGTGCTGATTTTGATTTTCCCCAATTCTTTTGTAAGTTCAACAACTTTTAGCTCTTTCTATCAATGTCTCGGGTTTTTTCCTTTACTTTTTTTTTTTTTTTGGTTTGGGGGGGGGGGCGGTGACTATCAATTGACTGATACAAGAATTTGTGTTTCAAGTGAGTGTTCCACTGAAAAATGCAGGGTTCTCTCCCGCTCTGTTGGTGTGATGCACTCGCTTATTCTTTTCCTTTTTGTTTTAACACTGCAGTGCTCTCTCTCTGTATACAACTACCGGATTATCAGTTAGACAGAAATTACCTTATTTCAGTTAATTTTACTTGAAACATGTCACTCGTGCTCTGTTTAGTTAGTGTTTCCCAAATAACATACTACTTTCCCTCGTACCAGAAGTGTTTACCGAACTCATTCCTCAAGTATGTAAGCCTATTTTATTGTTTTTTTTAATGTTTAAAATTTAAATTGCTATTTACATTGTCCTTCTTTCAAATTCAATACTTAACAAAACCATTCCTTAACCCATCCAAGTTACGGATCAACACTGAAAAAGTCGAGTTCCTAGTCACTAAATTTTAATTTTAACAACATTGAGTTGCTAACACAGCTAGCTACCTTAGCCAACTGCAGGAGGATCAACATAAGCTTTGACCTCTCCCATCTAGGTCAAGGAACTATAGCCAGGTTAATGTTGATAAAGAAGAGATTCACCTGTCCATGGCTAGGCCAATGAGCCTAAAGCCTCCAAGTTAAGAGTTAAGACCTAAAAAAAGGTCTACAGTTCAATAACAAAGTGTGCAGAAACCAAACTCAAACAATAGAAGTTATAAAAAAAAATACTAAGGCACAACAGCTGCAAAAATAAGTAAGTGAGTAAACAGTAATTTCCCAATAAGCCCCACATGAATGAAAAAAGGCAGCTGCTAACCTGGCTCTCTACGATTGGTATGGACCACAATGACTGAAGTGAAATCTCTGCTTTTAGCATATTCTATGATCTACATAAACAAACAAATATCAGCCCAAGATCGTTGGTCTACCAATACACACACACACATATATATATGAAAGAAAACTACAGAAACATGCATGGCACCCAGTCTTCCTCAAATTAAGGACTTAACTACATAAGACCCACGTTAAACAGATTCTGCAGCAAGCAAGGAAATACTTTTTCTTCATTAAAAACAGGTTAGCAAAACTGCCCCACCACAAAAATTGTGGCAGCTGTAAAAGGATTATGCAGAGGATCACCACGCAACCTTTCCTTGGTCATGAATTATTACTTACTCGAGAGTTGACATTACAATCCAAAAATTAAATGGAAAAGGACCGACCTTTTTCAATTCATAAGTCCCACGTTGATAATAATGAGCATTGGGAATCACCGATAGTAGTTCTTCAATGAATGCTGGTCCTCTCTGTGAATAACGTTAACATGGCACATTATCAAACACTTAAAAAATCCATCCAGAAATAAAAAGATTGATCTTCAAATTAAGAAACAAGTTATTTAAAAGGCATAACAACAACTACTTGTTCAATGCAGTTAGTCCCTTTGAACAAAATCGAAGCATGTAACAACTAGTTCACCAGTAGCTATTGTTTATTTAACTTCCTGAAAACTGGAATAAATTTTCAGTCCAGGCACCAAGTCTGGTCTTGCTTCATCAATCATCCCAGCGTCATTACTCTTAAAGATTCTGAGGGTGGTGATATGGCAAGATTAGATGGCCATTCGATTTTCCAAGTCATTGCTTATGTCTTGCAGAGACATGGGATCGAGCATCAAGGAAAACATATGCATTTTATTCCCGTAGTCCACCTTCTTTCTTGATTCCACCTTTTATCGTCCTTATTGGAAAACCATCATTCGGCAATCAAAAGGTCAGCTCCTCCACCCATGACCCAAGGAATGAAGTCCAACAAGCCTTCAGTACGCCATCCAACCATATTCAAGAAGATGAAAACCCACAGAACTCCATAGAATCAATCGACCATCTATTGAACGACTGCATTGTACATCCTCCATTCACTGAGTAACTCAACTGAGTTCTCTGAAAAGACTCTCCACAAAAATTACGTCATGAGGACTACTAACATTCAAAGGTAAGTCAAGCACACAACAGTCAAACAGGAACTATGCAAAGAGGAGAAAAAAAAACAGCGAGAACAACGATAAGCAAACAAACATCATCAAAAGAAGCCCTACCGTTGAATTGAATCGCGATGTCGTGATCAGTATCTTCGGAGTACGCTGCCGATTGAGAATGGAACTGAGTTCATCTGCATCATTATCAGCAAACAACTGCACATAAATCATTCGGCCATTAAGTCATCTTAACCACAACAAAAGCCCCTAAAAGCAAAACAACAACATGCAGCACCAAACAATTAGAGCATCACCAGCCAATAGCAACTCAAAAAAGGAAAACAGAGAAACGAATACAAGACAGAATAGAAGAAAGCCCGTCAAAATACACCTCTTCATCGTCAGGTCTGCACACAGTCTCGTCGGCCTCCCTAGTGTTCTCAATAGTGCGAGGGATCTTCCTCGGTGGAGGCTGCATATTAAAGCACAAATTAAGGTCAAGCCGACATAGTAAGTCAACATCACAGAGACACACAGGGAGAGAGAGAAAGGTACTTCACCTCTTCGCCGAGCTCAAGGGCCTTCTTCTCGGCAATGTCCCGGGCCTTAATCCTCTTTCTTTTCTCGACCTTCTTCTCATGCTTGAGCTTCGAATGGACAGCGGACCTCTTATCTTTGTTCTTGATCGCAGATGGCAGCGTCCTCCTCTTCTTCTCCTTCTGCTGAGCGTCAGCGGCCGGCGCCGATGTGTCGTCGGCTCCCTCCTCCCGCTCTCTTTTCTCCTTCCCGCGCCCCATCCTGCGACAACGGAGCCACCCGCCACCACAGGGCACAGGCTGCCCTGCAACTAGGGTTTACGGAAAACCACTTCGGCGTTTGGCGGGAGTTTAAGACCGGGGAGTTTCACCAATGTAACGCCGACTGCGTCTAGGGTTCTGGTGCAGTCGGCTTTGATGGACTGGAATTGGAAAAATGTTTTTGGAAATAAGTTTCAGGAATCGGAAAAATCATGAAGTAGTAATAGTTTGTTATTTTTTCAATATACTTTAAAAACTTAAACCCAAATACTGATATACTTTTATGGATTTATCATATTCTTATGGGGCAATTCTTATGGGGGCAAGGAGGAGTTAGCATGCCAAGTACATATATATTTATAGTGGGAAGGGACAATAGCATGAATATCAATGCACATAAATTGTATACACAAATGGGTGTGTAATGACTAAAATGCTGCCATTCAAATGAAAAAGGGATTTGAAAGGATAAATTGAAAAGTATGAAATTGTTAAAAAGACTAAAGCGTACATAACTTTAAAAATTTTTCTAAAATGCTACTGTTTCCTTGGTGCATATTTGTTGCATGCATAGTAGTTTTCAGAGTATATTATACATAGAATATGCGGCTGCATATTCGCTGACACGAAATTCTTGATAAAACCTAAATCGTGAGAACGCATATGATCCAGATGTGGAATTGAATTGGATTGGATTTATTACTTGTTAAATATTTCAAAATGTATCAAGCCGGATACATTCGCTTTGGTTTATTTCGGAATAAACTAATAAACCTTGCTCTAAATAATTAAGATTCCATTTTAATCAATTCAAGATTTCTTGCCAGTCATGCGCGTGGAGCTGATTCTACATGAATACGAATAAGAAAAAAATAAAAATTGCCAATACTTATGCAATACTTATATATCACGTCATGGAGTTTGAAAACTTTTATCATAAACTTGAATCCAGGTCCTAGAAACAAACACGCTTGGCACTTCGAGTCCGATTATCACCATCAAACACATTTTTATGGGACTCTGAGGTGATTCGAGATCCTTGAGAATGTCAAATCCACAGATTTACAATTAGATCCCTCTCATGTCTGGCCTTAAATATGAAGTTTTGGCAATGAATTGAGGATCTCAAATTCTTTTCTTTTCCTACATAATGGTGAAATTCAATATTTGTTTATACTGTGGGTCCCGCATAAAACAGATCTTAGATCAACCTCGGTCTGAGATCCAAAGCTATCAACCAAACCCTTAGTTCCATAACTAGATTGGTACAAGCAGGGTTAATCTCAAGTCAACCTAATAACCGGAGTTCATTAATTTTGTTGATGGATCAAAGCGCTGAAAGCACAAAATTTGATCCAAGTTCGCCTTTCCATAAAGAGTTTATATATATGTATACATCAACCTTTAACTGTTGAGAAGACCAACTTTGGACCCAACCCGATCAAGTCTCTGGTAGGAGTATGGTCTGATGCGATTTTGGCCCCTAAAACTGTGCCTGACGCAAAGAAGCTACCTTGCTTCTTCACCCAGTAGAAATATAAGCATATAGTGCTTCTTTGCTTTTTGCATGCAAAAGGCATTCTATTCCTCCCATGCTCCTTCTCATCTTCTGTTCTATTAAATGGCAGCCATTTCCGCTCCCCATTTCACCACAGCAGGTTCCATCTCCATCCTGATTGATTCCCCAGACTTAACCAAGCACCATGTTTTCCCACCACCAAAAAGCCGAGAAAGCCAATCCCCCTGCCCATGAAGAATCACACAGGGGAATGGAACACGAGATCAAGGAGCTGATCCATCACCTTACTGGCAGATTATCAGACCTCCATAACCATCACCCATCCAAATCCCACCACCCATCGCAGCAGCAACACCACGGTGGCCACGGCGACGACCACGACCCCGCCGGCCTGAAAGTGATTGCCCTCACCGGAAACAACAACGGCGCTTCCATGAAGGCCGGCCGCGACGAAGTCGCCGACACGCGCGTCAGCTCCCCCGCTGATGGTGAGGCCGTTGCTGCATATGCCAACAGCAACTTTCAGGCTGTGAACAACTCGGTGGTCGTGGGAGGGAGCTGCACTGCGAACGACCCTGGCATCCATTTGGATATCCCCATCGAGACGTTGGAGCCAGAGTGGCAGCACGAGGAGTACATGAAAATGAAGAAAAAAGACAAGAAGCAGAAGAAAAAGGACAAGAAGGAGAAGAAGAAGAAGAAGAAGGAGAAGAAGTCTGATGCTTCTTTCGAAGATGGTGGAGAAAACAAGAAGATGCAGGAGAAGAAGTCCAGCTCCTCTGAATCTTCTTCTTCTTCTTCTTCTTCTTCTGAAGATGAAGGAAAGCATTGAAGGAGATTCATGGTTGTTCACAGTTGGTGCGTGTTGCGTATGACGTGTAGACGCATGAAGAGAGTGTGTGTGTGCGGTTAGTCGTCTAAGTATTGGAATCTGCAAGGTCAATAAGTGGGAGGAAGAATAATGGTCATTAATAGCATGTTGGAACAGAGAATTAATAACACGATCAAGAAAGCATTGCAATTGCTTGCCACGGTTGATGCCGTGAAGAAAAAGTGAATTAGCCACAAAACGTAGCGTGTTTGGATGCAAACACGGTCTCTTTGTTTATACTTTAAGCGGATTAATGATTCTTCATTCTTGCTTTAACCATTTACGGGATTCGACTGTTAACTTCAGTATCATAAATCCTTCAAAAGCAGAGAAGCAGGGATGATCAATCCCAAAGTTATGACAGACACCACGCGACCTTTTCTTAGCGAATGTTTTGTTTTGTTTGAAGCGTACCAAATTTTAAATTTCTTACTAAGTATACCTTAATCTTTTAAAAAGCTATAGCACACACATTCTCTCCTGTTCTTATGAAGGTTTTGTTCGAAGCATACCAATTTAATTAAGTTTCTTACTCGGTATATTGGATTTAATTATGTTCGTAATTAATTTGCTAAAAATACAAATACATTTTTGCTCTATCCCCATTGATCGTTGCAGTCTCAATTATCAGAAGACAAAAAAAAAAAAAAAGAAACTTTAAGGGAAAAGAGGCCACAAATATTGAATGGCAATGCTATCTCCGTGTTCATAATTTACATACAAGCTTTCAAAGAATAAAAAGAAGGGATACTCCATCGATGTTATTATACTTTTGTATACCCTTTTTCTATCAATTTTGTTGTAAAAAGGAAAAAAAAAAAACCTTTAATGTGCAAAGAAATATGATTAGCTTGTCAAGCATTATTGAAGATTAGGAAAACCACTTGCCGTCTGTGGTTTCAACGAAGATTAATGGCCGTCTCCCCCTTAGCCACTTCGGATTTGGCTTGATCATTCGCTTCATCAGGGACAACTGCTTCTTGTGCGACAACAACAGCAGCTTTTGCCTGCAGTCTCCTAGATGATGCACTTCCGCTTCCGTCTACTTGAAGTATTTTCAGCATCGATTCTTTTCTCTTTCCCCAAAGATAGGCGTATAACCCTCCCACTATCAGCACTGAGCCTAACATACTGCACATCCACATGCCAATTAACCAGTAACACAAACTTTAACTGAAGGGTGCTCAGCTTATTAATCTTTTCAAACACAAGTAGCACAAACAAAGCCCAAAGCTAAATATATATTTTAGGTCCCCTAAGGTGTTGGCACAAGCGCAAAGCTTGAGCTCGACTCGGCAGTTACATGTTGAGCTCGAGCTCAACTCGATTAAGGCTCGACAAACTCGTTTGAATGGAATTGATATTCATCGTTATGTGTTGAACTCAAGCTCGACTCGATTAAGGCTCGGCAAACTCGTAAACTCTTTTGAATATATTGACTTGATTAAGGCTCAAGAAACTCGATTAAGGCTCGAGCTCGACTTGGCAGTTATGTGTTGAGCTCGAACTCAACTCGATTATTTGAACAAGTCGATTCATGAACTCGAGTTCAACTCGTTAAGCAAATGACTCGTCTCGAACTCATTCACGAGCTGAGCTTTAATGAGTCGCTTGACTCAATTGTTCACCCCTACAAAAGCTTGAGAAGAAGCTTTGGCTCTTTTCTAGGCGGTCTCTGCTAGGCGGTAAGTTCCAAATTCTTCTCTGGTTTTAAATCTTGTTTTTTTTCTCCAATTTATCATGCAACAAAACAAAATCTACTTGAAAAATAAAGCAAGCTGTTGCAACGCTAAGAATAAATATATTTTAAAATTTGTTTGAACTTTGGTAAACTAACCTCCCAATATAGAGCCGTTCACCCAAGAAAATCGAACCAGAGATGCAGGCAAGGACAAGAAGAAGAGGTGAAAACATGGCTGCATAAATTGGACCCTTCTTGCTAACGCACCATGATGTTAAGCAAAAGGTTGCTCCAGAAGTAAATACTCCCTGCAATCACCACTAATTACTTTCCTCTTTCCCAAACTTGATTCAATATTTTATACATAACTAAACATATATAAATCCAAACTTTTTTTATATATATTTCTGGACTTACCGAATAAACTATTGTCAGCAACTGCAAGTCCGGTCCTATCTTCCACATCGCCAAATCCCTTTCCAAGGCAAAACCTATCACCGCCGATTGCAGGCTTCCTATCAAACATATTAGTGTATTCGCTAGGTACCTCGCAGGGAACATTTTAAATAATTTAACCTGCCATCAAATCAAACATGTCTAGTTGGAAAATTAACTCCACATATAGAATGAACTACAAATCTATAGATGATCTGGCTTCAAGATGCATTATATATATATATATATATATATATATATATATATATATATATATATAGAGAGAGAGAGAGAGAGAGTACTTGAGCAATAAACCATGCAGAGTAGCTTATGCTACTGACGACTAGCATCATTGCTCCTCGAGTCCAGTCCGTCTTCGCCAGACGAACAGCAGACGTGTGATGAGTGTGCCAAAGAGAAGAGAGCAGTTTTACAGAAGTGCCTTTATACAGTGTAGCGAGCATGGCGCCCATCACACACACAACGGTGCCTCCCACTTTCACTACTCCAGCTCTAGTCTTTAGGCAGATGTTCTCCATTCTGAATTAGTCTCCGAGTTACAAGGCATTCTCATTCATGGGAAGCTAACACTTTATAGACGCAAAGGCAAAAAATTGAAGTGAATTTTACCTTAATACAACGGCGAAGATAAAAGTGAGGACTGGAATGAGGTTGAGGAAAGTGGCAGCAAAAGTGGTGGAGGTACAGAGGAGTCCGTAGTAGTAGAAGCCCATCCCAATTGTAATTCTAGTCAATGGGAAAGCGTTAATTTTTAGTAAGAAATTGAAGGCAAGAGGCGTCGCTTTTAGGGGCTGTTTGCCAACAGTAACATTTTGTTTGTTATTACGTAACAAGTGTTATATGAATCTATTTTTTTTTTTTTTTTTGGAGAAGATTCATAGTATAGTATAAATTTTGAAGAGGAAGAATATGTAAATGAAAACAAATAGTTCTCAATATAGATATAAGCAATTTTGTGAGTTTGTGTGGTCAACTGCCCACACAAACCACCCTACATCGGCCTTTGATTTAAATCTCACCAACGTCTATCTCACAAGGTGAAACGGTTGATTATAAATTCGATTATTTTTCATAGTTGGGTGACTCACCCAGTTGACTCAGGATCACCGAGTCAACTCGAATAGCTAGAAAACATGACAATCAGCCAAGGTTGGCCTAGTTCATTCCTGACTCACCCCTGATTCGGCCCGACTCAGCCTGACTTGTCATGACTTGTTCAATTCAAGTTATTTTCAAACTCGAACGAACGATCAACTCGCTAACTCGGTGACCCGATCATCAGCAGAAAAAGATAAAAGAGAGAACCAAAAAGGATTACCCAGACAGGGCGCAGACGAAGATCCAACCCAAAGCCGCACATGTCAGCCTCTTCACCTGGTCCCTGCAAATAATAAGCATAAAAATGGGAAAAGTTACCATCAAGACCCCACATTCTTTTTTTCTAGTATAGCATCAATTATAAACATAACATGAACATATAAATGTTTGGTGGTGCGTGTCCATCTGGTTGGCGTGCCCAACGTAATTGGAATATGGAATTTGGCGTATCTTCTGTTCTTTCACGACTAAAAGTGCCCTTCGTTTTGGATTATATACTAACCAAAAAGTCATGGGCTCAGCTAAGAAACACTTTCTTCTTTCGTTTTTTTTTTTTTCCTGAAACTCCGCTGGCTTTGGTTTCAACAACTGGCCCTTAGAGATTTTCAATCCGACTAATAAATGGATCGGTTCCATATAAATTAAATACACAACATCAGATTTGATTCAGGTCCGGTACCCTCTCAAGACAATAATCGATGCTAGGATAGCTCTAAGGCCTAAATCGAACAACTAAAATAATATCACATGGAGAATAAAAGCATTAGCGTTCGACTTTTGGCATCCAAACCATGTTCTAAAGAAGGTCCTTCTTCTTTACCCTTCCCGCCTTTGTAAAATAAAATCTCTATGTACTTTTTCTTCTTATAACTTGTGGGTAGCATAGCTGGTTTGACTTGGCACATAAACAACATGTCTCATGTTCGATTCCCATTAATATTACCCATCAATTGGGAACTTCCAAGGGAGTAGAGGTTATGGTTCTCTCTCTCTTTCACACATGTCTTGTGCAAAGGGATGTCCACTTTGCTATTCAGCTACAACACCATCTT
The DNA here is from genome assembly GCF_008831285.2 of Nymphaea colorata. Lineage (NCBI taxonomy): Eukaryota > Viridiplantae > Streptophyta > Magnoliopsida > Nymphaeales > Nymphaeaceae > Nymphaea > Nymphaea colorata. Next base: position 13,792,917 of record NC_045147.1, read on the forward strand.
TCATTTGCTACTGGGTGACTCTGCCGCTCTATCTATCCACTCTTTCCTTACTCCTCTTATTTTGTTTTACTGTGTTGTTGTCTTGTATATTTTGTTCTTCTATTTTATTTTTAGTTGCTTATTCTTGTATTTAGGAAACTTCTTGTCCCCAAATTTTGTTATGCATTCTCATTTTATCGGCCCGACCCAATTACAAAGATAAAATATCCTAATTTAACATCTTGACCGACAATTATAATGATCAACGGCTATGATCTTCAATTTTGGAACAAAAGATCACCAACAATTGCATTGGCCCCACATCTTGTTGGGCAAGATTGTGCTTGGTGAAAAACCTGCTCATTGGTGGGGATGGGTCGTGTATGATCAAGAAAAAAACTGCCATGTTCTTTTTTAGATGTGACATCATCAGCAATAATTTCTTGGTTAAAGTAATACAATAATACATCAAAGGATACATGGGCAACTGGTGAGTGATTCTTTGATTTGATGAATTGACCATAACACGGGATAAATTCATGAATATGCATCCATAGCTTAACTTTCATTTCAACTAGTTGATTCAGAATAATATTTCGCCGAGAGGCACTAACATATAGAAACCCAATTTTGTTTGAATCAACTTCCAAAAAATCTTAAACCCATCAAATACATGGTAAAATGGCTGAGATCCACCCATTGTGTGGGTCCGTATGGGTGCGCGAGCCCACACCGGCTCCGGCAGTGCATGCAACCATATAAAATGTAACCTCATTAATTTATTTCGCAAAAAATTCATCAACGGAGTTCGAACCTTCGACCTCACAATCATTAAGCCTTGTTTCAACTGATCTACTTTATGATTCCGAGCTTCCCCTTTTTCTCTGTTATTATGATGCATGTAAAGAATCGTGTATATCATACCATTCAATTTCAATAGACGGATGAAGAAGAATCTATCTATCCGAATGACAAGAGAAGCGTATCAGAAGAATCGAAGTACCTGTCACAAAAGTAGGCGAAAGGCGCGAGGAAAGCGGCGGCAACCAGGTGGCGATAGGCCAACAGCGCGAAAATGTTCATCCCTTCATCGAGGCACAATTTGGAGAGCAGCAGCATCCCCGTCATGAATACCTGAACCAGAACCATTCCGGCAGCCGGCCGGAACTTATCAAGCGACGAAAGGCACGCCATGGCCGGCGTTCCACCTGACGGGTAGAAGCTCAAACAGCTGGGATCAGTTTCGGAGGAAAACTTATAGCTAGCCATTTCATTGCCATCCACCTCGAAAGTTACAGAAAGCGAAATAAAGTAATGGAGCAAAACGGCCAGAAACTAGCAATTGCTCACCGCAAATCCAGTAAAGGAATTCAACAACTTTCAGTTTTGTGGGGATGAGTATTTGGAGCAAAGCCTCTCCACAGCAAAGAAGTGCGAGGTGTGAACATGGGCGTGGCGTCTACGCAGAGAAAGCTCCTCGTTGATTTCTTCTGTCTGCGTCAAGAATGAGATCGTCCGTGAGAAATTTTTTATATTGGCTTTGGCTGAGAAACCAATTCCTCCGATCCAGGGAAAGAATAATTGAACCACATGATGAGAGATTGCTTTTACAAGTATTTTAACAAACATTTATCAGAGGGAGAATTGGGTGTTTGTGCCAAAGGCAGGAAAAGAGTGTGCCGTACCTCAACAAGCATGCTAAATGTGGTTAATTCCATAAAAACAAGTAGCTTCCAACATGCAAACCGCCATTGCCACGTGGGTCCTGAGCTTTTGTTCGCAAGATATCAAAAGCACCCATCATGCTGCCATGTGGGTTGAGACAGCCAGAGAACTGCTCTGCTCTGTACTGTTCTTGGACTCTTGCAGAGATCCCAAAGATGGTATCAATGAGTAGAACTGTAGAACACAGTGATCAGATGTAAGAGAGAAGGCGAGAGATAACTCTTGTAGAGATAGATCATGGATACTATTTGAATAGGAACAAAGCAGTGATCATACCACAGACAGAGAGAGAGACCCTGTGGCCTGAATTCAAGGTCGACCTGCTTTGTTTTGGCTTATACTCAAGAAAAGCTGCAGAAACAGACGAATACACTTGCCACGGATCACGAGCTTCCCGGAAGACCTTCGATCCCCATTGCGCACAAGAAAAGACCATTGGCAAAGCCTTATCAAGCCAGGTGGTTGTCTCTCTTTCAACACAAAAAAGATCTTCCTTTTCCCCCTCTCAAAAGACAAAGGGAAATCCCTTCTTGATGCATAAAAATCAGAAAATAAATGGATCGCTCTCTCAAAAGACAAAGGGAAATCCCTTCTTGATGCATAAAAATCAGAAAATAAATGGATCGCTGACAGTTTCTCCTCTCGTCTGGAAGTGATAACCTGTGCACATCACCAAGGACTTGACAAGACAATACCAGCAGGAAACTTACAAGGTCTCTTAACACATGGCCGAGCTGATCAGCTCCCTGAAGTTACTTTCACCCTCTGAGAACCAGCCATTTTAATCTGCAGTTGCAATCAGTTCTTACTACCGGCCAGAATTTCAAAAGGCTGCTGACTCTTGAGAGCACGCACCAGAAGTTGGTAAGAAAGAGATTTGAGCCTCATGAGAAATGCCATGGCAATTACTCCTTGAAGCCAATGGAGAAACCGCCATGTAAAGACCGGCTGTTCATAAACATCGTTGATGCAGAGCTTTCTTCTTTTTTCCTTTTTTCTTTCAGGGTCCGCTTGTTTCAACCACTGGTTTGAGATTATTATGATCTTAAATCGGTGATAAGGTCAGAACAGGTCGGACCCCCTCCCTCTAATTGGACCTTAAATCCATGGTTTCTAATATGTAACATGAATTTAAGATCGAAGTTATTGAGATCACGATCTTCCAAAGCACATCTTTTTTTTAGTACTACAGCCTTGGATCTTATCAAATGCAACCTCAACAAATCTTAATGAAGAGCGAAGCCAGAGTTTCTTAGTTGCCATTCTCTACTTACTTCTCCATGCCAACGAAGAGGTGTGGGCATTTGCCCACACAAACCGGCTAAAAGCCTTTATTTTTCTGTTAAAACTTTATGGTAATTTTTGTCATTTACATATCGATAGTACCTTTCAAAATAAAAAAATTTATCACTAGTACCACTTAAGCAGGATTTTCTGACGCGGCCCCTACATGCCAGGTACGTACTCCTTGTTTGTCCACTAAAAAGCCTGCCAATTGCTTCATCCTGTTACAAAGCATGCCCACTTCAATTATTTCAACTTGAATGCACCAAGCCACGGTTCACCTAACCCGGTATGTGAACCCCTCTAGTCATTATTATTCAAGTTAGCTATCTAATTTAAGACTATTTGCAGAAATGTGTTAATAAAAGTATCTCATCGCCCAAGTGAAAGCCGAAGTCTCTGTCCTTACAAGAGTCTAAGGCTGTGTCGGTGCTTCGAACCAGTGACAGCCACATACCAGCCACTCGCACAAGCCGGTGCACCAAGCCCTTTAACTTGAGCCAAGTTTGTTAAAACTAGCAAGCCAAGCATGAAGCGGCCATGTGATCGTTCAAACTTAGTTGCGTCAGTATATCAATTAAATATATTGCATAGTTCATGGAACAACCTCGAACAAGTTGTATATGTTTCATATCTTAGGTCAGGCCTTTTGTCTCGTACCGACGTCCTTTATCAACCAAAAAGTATGCGCACATATATAATAAACTCTGGTGTTCATTTTAAGTTTGAAGGATCAATTTTTTTACGATTAGAATGTTAGTGATCTTGTGCCTTTTGTTGTTGCTGCTTTGAGATTGAATGGTCCCGGACTCCTAATTAACACAACTGAACAGTGGATAAAATTGGCCAAGAGAGCAGAGATCAGTGCCCTGACGCGAAAGTTCAACCAAAGGCAGAGAAGCCCACGTTCCGACTTGTCCGTGTCCCCGAGAAAGAAAGCTACGTAAAGCAAGTCACCGGACGTGGGGACGGGAAGGCTCAAGTTTCTTCAACGTTGAAATGGACCACGCACCTAAGCCGGCGATTTCAAGGGACCCGACTCTAGCCTCCTTGCCGCCAGCTGCCCACAAACATATTTTATTTCACTAATGGGGCTGTATATATATATAATTCAGAAAAATTATATAGTAAGACGATTCTTAATTTTTTGTTTAAATGTGTTTTTCAATTTTCATAAAATTAACAGCAAAAAAATTTCCGCAATCACTCCCTTTTCTCATCTCCTAGGTCCACGACTATTTCAGAATCTTGGTGATGTTAAGGTATGCTCTTCAATTCGGGCATCACAAGTTTAGAAGAGTAGCACTTATGGGAATCAAACAAAATATGCATCGTCTAAATTGAAGATGCATCGTCTGTACGTCATTTAAACCGACCAACTATGTTACACATCTTAAAGGAAAAAAAATCAATATTTTTTTGGAAAAATGACTGAAACTAAAGCATTTTTTATATAATCATAAAAAAGTTAGCATATTGACATTTTGTTTATATATATATATATATATATATATATAAAAAGAGAGAGAGAGAGAGAGCACGGACACTCTTTTTAAGCCACATATGCGAGCCAACTTGTCCAACCTTTGATAAAGGTAAGGTGGTAGCAGAAAGCATCGTGACTATGAGAGATTGCGCCGATAATGTCTACCACCATTTGGAACATATGTGAGACCGACCATTAGGTAGCCCATCTTGTAACAAAAATTATACTTTCATTATGTATAATGAAAAGGACTTGTCATGATTATTTAAAGTGTGTCAGTTATGGTTGTTGCTTTTCTTTAATTATATACAGTCTTCCACACCAAGACCTTCTCATCGAGCAATTTAATTGTCAAAAAAATTATGTGGGTATGATGTGGAATAAAGATAAGTATGAATCATATCAAAATCATTGAATTGATAATTAGAAGAACAAAAAGGCATAAAAATTTGCGGTAGCTTATGTTGCGAGAGATTTGTGGTTAAATACAAATAAGGCCAGATCTGGATCTACCTTCCACAAACCCGAAATTTTGACCTTATGCTAATGGGATTTGGTTCAAATCTAAAATCAGTCAACTAGATCAACATTACAAAACTATCAATCAAGTTGACATAATTACTCACTGATCAGTCTATAAGTCCTTGTATTTACTCTTTCTTTGAAAAGGTACATGCAGTGCATGCCTCGTGAACCTTCAATCAAGTTGATCAAAAGATCAGTTAATCATGTATGTGTATTCCCAATGGGGTTTGTGCAACGGTCAAGGCAGAGGCTGATATGCGGCCAGTATTCATTTCAATCTCCCATGACATTAACCTTCTGCGCTGCAAAAGAGAAGGCACCGATAAGCAAATAGTGCATAACATACACCTACCTCGAAGCACCAAAGCAGTCCTAGACCCTAGAGAGATGAGGGGAGGGAGGGGAGCTTCGGCCTTTCAATTGGATGGTGGGATTAGCCCTTTAACCATTTAATGGGTTATATTTAAGATGATTAGATAATAACTCACAAAGATTGACTAAATGATTAATTATCCTAGTTCTTGTAATAGCAGCCTCTTTCACAATATCTCTTCTTGGGATGTCAAATCATTGCCATTTTTTCCTAGCGCTTCTCCATGATTATGCTGCTCACGAGCTTTGCCCTTTTCATTCATGGCGGTTTCTGACGTTGAAGAGACGGAATTTGTGAGAGAGTTCCCGACTCCACAACTGTGTCGATTGTCCGCCTCATGGGACGTCGCTTGAAGTGTTGACTCTTTGCTCTTTCCCCAAAGGAATGCATATAGCCCTCCTATTATGAAAATGGATCCCAATATACTGCAATGACATTCAGCATAGTTCCCTATTAGAAACATAAACATGACAGAAGATCTCAAAAGATGGGCCGAATCTTCCATGCAGTTCAAGCTATTGAAGTCATTTCAGATCTTTTATCTACTTAATGAAAGATTGTTATTGTTCATGTTATGGCATTTGTAAATTAGAGAGAACAATATAAAAAAGAAAGCAAGAAAGAAAGAACAAAGATATCCAACCAACCTTCCAACATAAAGTCTTTCGCCGAGAAAGAGGGACTCTGAGATGCTCACAAGGACGAGAACAAGAGGGCTAAACATGGTGACATAGATTGGGCCTCGCTTGCTGATACACCATGTAATCAAACAAAAAGTTGCCCCAGATGTCAATATTCCCTGCACCAATTAAAATATGAACTTTCTTTAAGAATTTTTAATTTCTTAAGAAAGTGAAATTTTATTATATATGTACCGCGTAGATTATGGTAATTAGCCGTAGGTCCAATCCCAACTTCCATGCTGATGGGTCTCTTCTCATGGCAAAGCCAATCACAACTGATTGCAAGGTTCCCGCCCAACAAGTGAGTGCTGTTGCAGAATATTTTGCAGGATATACTTTCAGTAATTTGACCTGCCACAGTATTTATATCAATTGAAATAATACAAATGAATTGACCTTGTTTCTAATTCTATGAATAGGAAATGAATTCAAGCATTCTCAATCATCAATTTTTGGTGTATTTACGTAATCTTTGACAACTTTAGTTTCATATTGAAGATTATGAGATATCTTCAAGGGTTTATAAAGGATGTTGTTAAGTTCTAATTCTTAGTTTTTTTTTGAGACTGAACAAAAACTGATAAAGGGTAGGTTGGGATTCATCGGACCAGAGGCCTAAGCCCGGTTTAAGAATGGGTCAGGGTGTTACAATCTATGTTACTGCTGCTTTGTTGCTGCTGCTTTTTGAAGCCCTTGACAGTTTTTCACAGCAATATTGTTCAATTTTTTCTTGAACAGATCCCATACAACGTTAGTCTATCTTTCAAATCATGTCACCACTTGATCAGATGATTGGAAATTTGTCCCAAAATTTGTGGCCAGTCATCCAATAAATAACAAAACCAATCTAATATTTGGAATGATCGCCATATCCAAAAAAGCAAAAACCAGCTCTTCTCATATTTTACTAATGTAACAAAAAGGATATGACAATGATAAAAGACCAAAAAGAAAAAAACGTTTACTGCTAATAACTATCTGAAAACACAGTTCTCAAGTGCATTAACATATCAAAAAAATTTTGAACCTCGCAAAACTTACCTGAGCAATGAACCATAAGGCATCACTCAGGCTGCTGGCAGCCAACATAAGAGATCCTGTAGTCCAGTTTGCTCTCTCTGCGTTGGCTCCAACTGGTTGGTGATGATGCCAGAGTGGTGCAGGAAAGAGCTTGAAGGATGACCCTTTATATAATGTGATCATTGTTGCTCCTCCCACACAGATAATCGTTCCTGACACCTTCACTTTTCCTGCTACAGTTCTTAGCCCTACCTTCTCCATTCTGCATCGACACAGATATCCATTATCGGTAACCTGACCAATTTAGAGGCGTTCCTGCGTTTAATTTCAAGGGCACATATGCTTCTACTTTTTAATTTCAAGTCATCCTCTTACAGGTAAAAATCCATTTGACTATTTAACTGGGAAGTTGAATAACAAATTAACCGAGAGAGTGTTACCTCAGAACTGCCGCAAGAAGGAACGTCACGATTGGAATGGTGTTCAGGAAGTTGGCTGCAAATGAAGCAGAAGTGTAGAATATACCGTAGTAGTAAAAGCCAATTCCCATGGTAATACTGAGAAAAAGGCAGTGTAAGTTGCAGGAATGATCAGAACAAGTGTGGATATATACCAAGAAGTGATAGATAGAAGAAGAATATAAGTCATCCAATGATCAAAACAAGTGTCGATAAGCTATCCACATAACAAATCTGCCTTACCCAAATGCACCACATGCGAAGATCCAGGACATGGCTTCGAGTGTCAACTTGGGTCTTTGTTTCCTGCAAGAAAGAGAAATCACGATGACAAAGTGATAAATTAATGTAAGACAGATTGCAATCTCTAATTAACTCAACAAACTGCTATTCCATCTTCATAAGTAGCCAAGTACACGCGCAGCTTTTGAAGAGATACCAATAATGTGCTCAAGTTTGAAGTTATTACGAATCACATACAGAAGATACAACCTGATGAAATAAAGTTTTGAAAACTCGAGTGGTCCTTTCTCATACCACCAAAAGTTGCTGCCTCTTTTGCAAAATTTATCATAAGTAGTGTGGAAGCCACGCACTTATCAGGCCTGTCATCTGCCAGGGGCGGAGGCAGATGTGGGTGGGCAATTGCTCACACTACCCAACAAAAATGTTTATCCTCATATTGATATTTCAGGATAATTTTTCTTTCTAGTGTGCTTCAAAATTTAAAATTTTATAGCTAGTTCCCTTTACCTAGAATTTTTTGACTCTACCCCTGGCATCTGCCTGATCAGACTTTTAAACGTAAGGATTGACTGGGTCTCATTCAACCACGACTAAATCAACTAACAGGATTGATAACAACAACGCAACGACTGTCTATCACCAAAACGAACGGTTGAGATCATAGATCGATTCCAGAATAGGGTCGGTAATTGTCTGATTTGCTGCTGCGCTTGAGGATTGATCGATAGCATGAGCTTAGGTTTCCCCTGAGTTTGTTCCCCACTTTGAATATCCAAACAAAGTATAAAAACCAAATCTCAATCACTGAAATAAACAGAGAACATGATTCACAAAGTCGATCCAGACCCTCTTCCGAAGCCAAGAACAAGTGCTTGTTAGTTGTTACCTCTCGAGAAAGTAGGCGAAGGGCGAGACGAACACCGCGGCGACCAAGTGCCGGTAGGTCAAGAAGGCAAAGACGAACATCCCGTTGTCGAGAACGACCTTGGAGAGGAGCAGCATCCCGGCGATGAAGACCTGCACGGCCACCATGCTGAGGACCGGCCGGTGCTCCTTCACCCACCCCACCATCCTGCTCGCCGCTCCCAGCCGCAGCCCCGGCGCGCCGCTCCTCCCGTCTAAAGTGCTGGCCCAGCTACTCCCTGCCCCTAACTTCACTCCCTGTTGTCGATCAGGAACAGTGAAGGAGATAACGCACTCAGAGCCGGCGTCATATCAAGTAACGACAGAAAGTTGAGCTTCCATTTTCTGTAATTCAAAACTGCTATTCAGGACGCGTGTGATGTTGGCAGCAAGAAAGAACACGTTTCTCTTCGTCTTCATCTTCATGCAGATCAAAGCAATCAAGCATACTGCGATCCCTCCACGTCATTGGCGGGCCCCGCTTGAGAAAACGTGGCAGGCAGTTTGTGGAAAAAGTGTGGACCCCACAAGTGAAGGTCAAGGCGGTCAATGGAAAGCGGCTGGCGAGGTCGACATCCACACTGCGGCCGCCGGCCAGTGGCTTCGTCCGCCGCCGTGGGACTCGATAGGTGTGTTTTGACAATCAAATGTAATGTTTTGGGAGATTTTTAGGTTAAACGAACAAAGGATTTCATTAACGTAGGTTAAATATTCATGGATCTGGAATCCGCGGCAAAACAAACATAACTAAGAGTTCTCCAGGACATCAACAACTTTTGCACGAGAGATATAAATAATGTATTCTGTCATGAATTTACCAATGTTTAATCTAAACTGAAGTCTGGTGTCGAAATAGAAAATGGAGAACAACCCGAAGAAAAGATAATTAATTCTGGTGAAAAACAGAAAATGGAGACAGATGAAAAGAAAAGACAATCAGCGTCCGACGATGGATTTTTTATGTCCTGTAACAATATCTTGAGTTCATCACTGTATTTCATCAATAGTCTGTTTCTCTGTTGTTTTTCTCTCTTCTTTTTCTTGCTCTAGATCTTCACAACTATTTTTTCCGCTCTAAAAAATTGGTAATGGGTCCTAAAAAGGGAATGAGACATAAAGATCACAGTTCACACACACAGAGAAAAAGAGAGAGAGAACTATGAAGATTTCGAATGACTGGAGCTGAAGCGCCTACTTTCAAAGATAAAGAAAAGTAACATTTGGTTTTTTATGGCACCCCACAGCAATCAAGGGATTGCGGTCACTTCTGACCTGATCATTGTCAGGCGACTCAGGCCCCGAACCACCAAGGCGAAAGGAACAGATTGAGCTGGTCATTGACAGTGATGCGGGCTAGAACACGGATCTGGTCTTTTGAATCCAAAACTGTTGAAACAACAGCAGGGGACTTCTGAGAACTCTTCAACCTATGCAACTTTGTTCACTGGTGGAGGCTTCAGATCCTTTGTCCGCATAACCGGACGTGAGAAGTTCAGCGACAGCAGAAGGAACAGAGAGAAAGGCCCGTTTCAATTCTCTAGCTGTGCGCTAATAGTCGATTATAATGGTTCAAGACAGAGAGTGATGGGCCTCTTTCAATTCATATGTGTGTATACTCTAAAACAAGATTACATATGTGTGTTTCTGAAAGTGAGTAGAATATTATCCTAAAACAACTCCAACAACATAAAAGACAACTTTATTCCTTTTTCTTTCACTTAATATGATGTTAATTGAACACACATATCGAGAGAAATGGCATTAAGCATTGAATGAGAAAGTAGATAACATGAGTTTCTAAAAAATAATGTTACTAACATTAATTAGCACTCTGAATTTATGTCACATCATCAATCTACATTTCTCCTCTCTTTTCGCGAGATTGATGAGAGGTGAAGCGAGATAACTCAGCAAGTCAGATTGAACGTTTGGTAGAAGTGTGTGTGTATGTATATTTAACTCATCACTATGAACACTGCTTCACTTTGGTTTTCCTATCATCTATCATGTCATATATATATATATGAAACAACATTTGTAAAGTTATTAAGTACTGAACCTGGAAGGAATCATCTTGACAATTGTTCTTTACAAGACAAGTGGTTGAAATAAAAACAAAGAAGAAAAAGTTATAATTAATATTAGCCTATTAAATGCTCAATCCTTTTTCTGCTTCTTGTTTTTATGTCAGCCATCTATCTTGAAAATATCAACAATAAAAACTTATTGTACCTTGAAAAGATCAACAATAAGAACTTATTGATTACTTAAAAGTCTACCACCTAACAATTTGATATATTAAGTAATGAAAAAGTTCTTATTATAGCGTGAGCTGATGATTCTTAGCAGATCGTTGCAATATCATTAGAACCATTAACTACAACCCATTGCTTGATTTATAAATGATAATTCATATTTTTATATTGATATTTTAGAAAAAAAATCATTTACATGTTGGTGCCCCTTAAGAAATCAAAATTTTATACCCAAAGGATCACTGTCAAGTAGGCGGCCTAACAAATATGCTCTTTGGTTCTTACAGTAATCAATAAAAAAAATGTGAAAATTAATAAATGTCTTTTATATCATATTTGAAAAAGCATATATTCTTGGAAATACATCAATGTTCTTCTTACTAAATACTCTCTTATAAGCCCATCCTTGTTCCCTCTTTATGTTTGAAATGTTACTTTTCTTACAAACATTTGGCAAATGAATAAATTCTCAGCATTTTGGCTTTTCACTTCTTCCAGGTGGGTGATTTCCAGAAATGGATTTTCCCAATTCTAAGAATCAAAAGGAACACTCATGACATGAGATGGATTGCGAAACTAGTCATGGCACCAAATGGGGTGAACACTCATTCGTACAAAAGCTTTTGAAACTCCAACATCATTTGCTTATAAAGAAATATTTTTTTTTTTCCTGAGAATGTGATACCTGCATCCATTCCAACATTTTTTGAATTTTAGATCGAACCAATTTCCAGATCTGGAGCGGATAATCAGACAAATTTTAGTGGAACTTGGATCCTAACTGCATCATTTGGGTATATGCAATCCCTGCTTGGACCAAGCTTTGACGTCAATGTTGTAAAAAATTGCGCTTCTGATTCGGTGAATCACCCGATTTATCAATTCAGCTTCCTTGTTGTGAATCAGTAACAAACATCAAAATCTTTTATTTTTTGAAAACAAAACGAAAATATTTAAAAAGTAGTTAGATACAAAAAAAGTTAAACTATCAGTAATTTCATAGTATTTCTAAGATGAAGAAGGACACACCACACATACTTGTTGGAATTTTAGTTGATCTAATGTCATATTTTCTTTCCTATACTAATCTTTTTTTCTTTTTTCAGTTCTATAGTTTTAGACATTTCAAATATATCTTCACGCTTGATTCTATTAAAAAAAAAAAACTCTTGGCCAAAGAAAGGGGGAATATATTGCATCTGTTTTATATATAGAGAGATGAGTGAGAAAGTGTGTGTCTATGTGAATAATGACTCTGCTATTTAGAGTCACTCAACCATCCAATTAGTGCTATTTATCTGAAGTAGAATGATGGCTGAAAGAACAAGAAGAGAAAAAAATGTGAACTAGTATTAGGTGATAAAATACCTATCACCTTTTTTTCTTTGTTTTTCTGCCAACCTTCTATCATGATAGGTCAGACGGTCCTGGTTAGATAGTTGGGTGAATATAAAAAGTGAGACGCTTAAGGTGCATTCATTGTTAAAAGTCATTGCCAAACACATGGTTGTTGCATATGCACTTTTTTCAACAGTTTTTAGCGACACAAAATAAAAAAATAACCATCTTATTATTATAAAGGTAGGTGATCAATTTCAATTATATATATATGTACAAATGAATTGAAATAAGTTGGCTACCTTGGAAGATCACTTTTTTATCTTAAAACCGTCGCAATAAATGCTTTCCCATGTTAGAAAGGGTAACCAAGCAACGCACCTCTTCTCACTAATCACTAAGGAATTCAACCACTTCCATTTCGAAACGACTACTCACTTTTCTATCATACTTTGCTTGTTAACCTTTGGATTCTCGTTTAAATGAAACTCAGAGGTGCAGCTCTACCTAACGCACTTGACACGCTTGTCCGGATGATGGAAGTGGACGGTGGAGATCCGCCTAACTCTCCACCCACTGGCCGCATCCACCGGTCAGAGTGTACTCTAGCTCCTTCTGCAGTTCCTCCAAAAAGCGTTGTAATTCAATGGAAACCACAATCCTCACATTTCTCAATTTCCTTACGCGAGCCTACGATTTTGACGGTAATGAAATCACCCTTGTACCCAAAAAAAACTTTCCACCGCCTTTTTCATGTTTTGTCAAATCCATTCATCCACCTAACAAGAAGAAGAAAAAAATTAACCAACCTCCCTTCAATTTTTTAAGACCTCTTAGCTAGAAATCACAGGTTTTTAATTTGCCCGATCAAGTTGTGGCCGGTGCGGTTTTCAGAATTAGCATCAACAGTGAGGTCTGTAACAAAATTTCCCGCGTGGGACTGGGCTGTGAGGCTCAGTGGCTTGACTTAGGCAGGTCGGTTGGTCCACGCAAGTCGCGCACCCGGTGAGTTTGTGTCAGCCACGGGTCCCAAACTTAGTCGGTGCTAAACCGACAACGCCGGCGTGCCTTGAGGCTTTGGTCCTTGTTCAATGCACCCATTAGCCGCACACTATTCTGTGTCACAATTATATGAAAAATAATTGTACTGACTAAAAAAAAAAAAAAATTTCTTTGTCTCAAATCCCTGACAAATCCTGATAGGCGGCTAATCACTAGTTTAAGTGGCATGAAATACGAAAACTCGTTATGTTAATGAACATAATAATGGGAGATGAAAGTAATGTATTAGCTGACATGCATGATTGAGGGTTTTATACTAAGCACCAACGCACCTTTGAATCCTAAGGCCAGTAGAAACAAGATGTTCCATTTCCTTTTACCTAGCTAAATCAACATATATTGGTTGACCCGGCATCGTATTCATTAACGAAATCATAATTAATTAATTTATTGTGAAATGCAGTTCCATTTACCTGCTTATTTATGTTTCTGATACTAAGTATCACTTGAGTTTTGAACATTTTTCAAGTTGAAAAAAGAAAAGAGTTCATACAGGCCACCATTAGACAAGCCGAGTTCCATCTTGCCTTCGTGTTATTTCTTGGTTTCGTTTGAGAATAGTTGCTCACACACCCTTATGTTTCACTATAACTAAGTTTTTTCAGCCAACTACTGACTAGCTGAGTGCTTAGAGAGATCCACTTGCATGCAACGCTCTGTGTATGGGTAAACACGAGCCGAGTCGAGTCCGTGTTCAATCAGCTCGAGCTCAGCTCGACTGATGAAACCCCGAGCTTGACTCGAGCTCGAGCTTGAGAATAGTTCAATGGAAGGAGCTCAAGCTCCACTCGATAAGGCTTGACAAGCTCGTTTAAATAGAATTGATATTCATCATTATGTGTTGAGCTAGAGCTCGAGCTCGACTCGATTAAAGCTTGAGAAATTCGTTTGAATAGAATTGATATTTTATCATTACATGTTGAGCTCAAGCTCGACGAACTCGTAAACTCGTTTGAATATATCGACTTGATTAAGGCTCGACAAACTTGATTAAGGTTTGAGCTCGACTCAGCAGTTACGTGTTGAGCTCGAACTCAACTCGATTATTTAAATGAAATGACTCATAAACTCGAGCTCGACTCGTTAAGCAAATAACTTGGCTTGAACTCGTTCACGAGCCGAGCTTTAACGACTCGTTGTTCACCCCTAGCTTTGTGCATACAACAAATACACGAGGTTTAGGTATTTTAGAAGTTTATTTTTTTATAAAGGTATATAATTTTTTTTATTTTTAATATTTTTACAATTCTCTTTTTATCTTTTCAAAAGTCTTCCTTTTTTTACTTTATCAAGGGCATTTTAGTCATTGCACACCCCTACATAACCAACTTCGGTGCTTGGAACTCTTGATACGGATACTCATTCAAATACATTATCACAAAAGACTTCCTTCACTACCATCTCTACCCCTTTTCATATATCGGGTGAAAAAAAGGTTGATCATGGTAAACAAGCTAGCTTTTGAGTGCAAGAGCTTTCCGAGTGCAATAAAGTACACCCACTATGCCAGCAACCAAGCACACCTTATCATAAATAGCTTGCTCTTTCTGGAATTTTTCTTGCACAAAAAACTGTAAGCAATAATAATAACAACAACGAAAAGGAACTTAAAGTAGGATGTGACTTGGAGAATCTTGATATTAATACTTTTTTGGGGGCTTTGTCCCCACTTCCATAGAAAAAAAAAGCTTTATCTACCAAATGCTTCCACCCTTCAGACTCCAACCATAAAAAGCCTTCGAGGATGGCGTCCAAGCTCACCATCTGACAGTTCTATCTTCCATCCACTGCTTGTGATTCCTGAAAAAATGGCTTCACAGGTACAACATGGAGGCGCTTGGTTGCCTGTCCCGGTGGTGGTGATAGTGCAGGTAGCGTTCGCCGCGATGAACGTGCTCACCAAACAGGTTCTGGACGCCGGAATGAATCGGTTCGTCTTCATCACTTACCGGCAGCTCGTCGCCACCATCTCCGTAGGCCCAATTGCGTACTTTGCCGAAAGGTGATGCAGCTTATAATCTTCTTGAACTCAAATGTCAATCAAACTGTGTGTGTGTGTGTGCGTACAATCTCACTTAGTATATATGATTGTTAATGAATTCTGCTTTGGTATATAACTCATGAAGTTGACAGAAATGTATCAGCAGCTTTTCGAGTCTTCGACACTGAACTGCATCAAATTAGATAATAGATTTTTCATTGATCAGTGATTTCAATTACAGTGGTGGAGCTAGAAAAAAAAATTTGGATAGGCAGAAACATTGAGGGGGTGGTGTGGGCAGCTCCCTGCACCAGCAAATATGTGGTTCTACCACTGATTTCAAAGTTTAGCTCATGGCTACGGTTCTCATGACTTCTTATGTTTAATTCAATGCTTGGGTGACACTCCAAAGCCGGTTTTCTGGAGTGTTCGGGTGCCATCAAAACTAAGTTGTCATGAGAAGTGAAAAACCTAGTTCTACTTTAGGTTATTCAAACATCATCAGGTGTTTTGTATGTGTCACCCAAACAAAATAACCAAGTTTCTAAAATTCATTAAAAAAATTGGTTTTACTAAACCTTTTTTTTTTTTTCAAAACTGGGGGTTAAAAGAGGGTGTCATGCAAACGCTCCTTTAAAGTCCTCATATTCTACAAGCTCATATACATACTACTTGGAAACTAGATCTTAGCTACCACTTGCATATATAAGGGGGTTACGGGGCAGTTTCTTTTGAATTTTTCTCGCTTCTAAAGATTATAGCTTCGCATTGTTATTTTATTGACACCAGACCACTAAATGGGTCACACTCTATATAACAACCCAACCCACTCCTGGGCTTGGGCCCCTGATTCAGTGGATTCCAACCTGCCTCCTAACAGTTTCGGCTTCACTCTCAAAAAGAATAAAAATCATGACAATCTTTTCATCAATGACCCCCTTTATAAACCCTTGAAGATTCTTCATAACCGCCGAAATGCATGAGAATATGTGCCATGCATACTTGCTGTACTAGATCAATGTGAGAGGATGCCATTTTTATGTTCATTGTGAGAGGAATTGCAAACGTCATTAATCATTGATTTTGACAAGAGATATTATGGGCGCATGATTTAGAATCTACAAGAAGGATAGATGTAGTTTTCAATGTTTTTCCTCTTTTGTTGGATTTTGTTTTATCTAGCCATTTCTCAACGGCTTAAATGATGGTCAGACGCTACTTGTTTACCATCGCACTAATATTGAACTACTTTTGATGGCAACGCTGTCATTCTTTCTGCAGGCATAAGAGGCCCAAGCTGACTGGCAGCATCTTCTTGCTGCTTTTCTTGAGTGCTTTGCTTGGGTGAGAGATCTTAAATCTTCAAATCTACCACAATCCTGTACATTCTTGTAGTGCTTATTATATGGTTATATTCTGTCTGCATGTGCGTATGTGTGTGTAAGAACGTATATATTCCGAACTACTTCGGTGAGGGACAAAAACCGAGCTCTTTCAAATAGACTATTGATATATAATTTCTGATGTGTCATCCAACCTTATAGGTAGTAGTTTAAATTTAATTTGGTAGGAAGCATAAGTTAATTGTTTTTTAGCTTTGTGTTTTCAATCATCAAAAAATTTAACGGCTCGTGGAACACAAAATTTTTTTGTATTCATGAAATAACTGAATTAAAATATATTTTGTAATAAATCAGTAACCACAAACAAATTAGCACCTGTTTTTTTTTTGTTTAAAAAGTTTTTAACATGAATTTAGCTTTCAATATAATATATATATATAACATTTTTTTTTCGCTAAAGATGACACTATCACTGGCTAGTAACCCTATTAACAAAAGGCAAAAGGGTTTAAAGATGAAAAGAGAAAAGGCTGCAAGATCGAGCTCTCAAGAGTACAGCTTTTAAAATATAGTTATGATTGAGATATGACCATGATGAAGACTCCAAGAGCAACATAGATGTTGGTGATGCAGCATAATATCGAGCCATGGCTGAGCCATTTTTAGTTTTTGTTTAAAAAAAAAATAAGAGAAGAATCTATGTTAGCTCGTTATCATATTGTCTAGCATTTTATTTATCTCGGGCTTTGCATTTTAAGGCAGTCATCCAAAGAGTGCTTCCTGAATTATTGACTACTATTTTTTTATCAATAATAGAAGCCACCCACAACGAGAGTTGGAAGCTGCCTCCCCTGCCTTTACATCCTTTCTAGCTTCCTTCCCATCTTCTTGAGATAAACATGTATAAACTTATGAAGTGCTCCAAACCAATCATTTTTCATTTGAAAAAATGTGCGTCCCATAAATGTAGTCGCAATATTCATGCATTTACACTTTGCCTTGAAAGCACGAAAGGGTTTTGACGAGGAGTTTTGGTTGTGCAGGTTGACTCTTACTCAGTACTTCTTCTTCTTCGGGCTGCAGCACACCACCGCTACATTCAGCTGCGCCTTCGTCAACATGATCCCTGTGTTGACCTTCATAATCGCACTTCCGTTTGGGTACGTGCATTATGTCAACTGATTTTGATCCCCACTTTATTTCTGCAACTCATCTGATCAGATCCGTCTTTCTTAAACGCCAAATCCACCATAACTTAAAATGGCAACTCCGGTTTGGGTTCGGCCGCAGACGCGTACATATATCATACCACTTAATTTAGGGTAAAAAATGGGACTAGTTAAGTTCTTGCTACTTAGACAAAATATGAACATGGTAATTAGCATGTTTTTGAATGCTAGTTTGACATTGCAATGGAAGAGAACCCTTTTTCTTCTACTGTTTGTTAGGGAAAACTGCTTGGGTGTAAAACTCCCAAGGCCATAGCCTTGTACCCCTAAGGTTCTTGTTTGCTTCGAAATATGGGTAGATCTACAGTATGTCTTTCAACTCGGGTATCATGCATGTCATCATTTGCAGGAAGAAAAATAATACACTGAGTAGGATGAACTGACTTACTGCATGGTTGTGCACTCCTTAAGGCTAAATACTAGTTAAACTTAAATGTCTATTTGGGTTAACATAAAACATGAAGCAATTTAAGCTGGTTTCATGAAAATTAAGTAATGATTTTACTACTACTAAGATTTTGATGTTGTAAGATTTATCAAATTTTTTATGATTAGAAAACATTTTAAGCATGAAAAATGATTGGCTTAATATATGTTTTCTATTAAATTTCTTTTAAGATCATACTTAAAAGTGTTTGCTATTTCCTTTTTCTCTATTTAGGGCTGTAGATGGCGTAGGCACCTTTCCGCTCCACCCTAAAAAAAAGTTTACTTGCTGTCACTCTCTGTCGTTCTCTTCCTGGCTGCAACCACCTAGAGAAAGTGTGGTCATGCACCTTTCAGCTATGCAATATTCGGCCATCTTTCTTTGCATGCTCCTGCATTCCTTGTCTTTTCAATCTCATTAGAAAAAGCAGCTTTCTGTATAAATAATTAAACTCAGAGCCAGAGGGCACAACTAGCTGGCTGGATATATAGTGCGCTTCTCTCTTTTCCCTTTTGATCATTTGGGTAGTTCCCAAAGAAGATATTGGAAAGGAACATGAGACAAAGTGCCAGAACTCCACACTGTTCCTGTCTTTGGATCCACCAAAGAAAATTGTGGTGGTGCGCATCCAGCAAGGCCTAGCCTGCCAGTGTCCAACTAGTAACTGGCCTGGCAGAACAAGCCAGACCCAGCAGCAGCCTCATAGCCCCACAATGCAAGTCCTTTCCCAGAGCACCAAACCAAGATAAGATTGGCTATTCAATCTAGTGGGGAGTCAGAAATTTGGGTCACAAGTGGCAAAAACAAATGTAGATTTTCAAGTGAGAGGGGACAAAAAAGGGTCGTCTCCCTGTTTGAGGAGTCAGGGCAGTAACTTGGTTTTAGTGAAAAGTGCATCCACTTGTTAGTGCAAATTGTAAGGATAGTAGGACTTAAGGTTCAATGAGCAAACGTTCTTGTTAGCGCAAATTACCATAGATTGTTCATCCCCAGCGCAAATTACCATAGATTGTTCATCCCCAACTTGCACTTGTATGTGCGTGTGGGGTGCATGTCCCTAACATGAAGACCAAAAAAATAAGTACAATAATTTTTCTATTGAATCATTTGATCGATGCTTTTCCTAAATTGTGTACTTTTATTATCTCTCTCTCTCTCTCTCTCTCTCTCTCTCTCTCTCTCTCTATATATATATATATATATATATATATATATATATATATATATATATATATATATATATAGTAAAAGTTTCAAGAACACCATGTTCTTATTTCAAGAAGCATGAGGTGCTTATAGGTATTGTTTTTATATCCAATAATTAAATGGTAGTCGTTTCTTAAAGCAAGAACATGTACTTTGGAAACATGTGTCGTAGGAATTAATTATGAGTCTTGATTCAAATTTTTTAATGAAGGGAAGGTGTGGGGAAGACAGCACATCAGCATTCAAATTTTAATTTTGAGTCTTGCATTTGTTTGATATACAGCATGGAAACTGTGAACATCAAAAAGATGGCAGGGGTGTTCAAGGTGGTGGGCACAGTGGTCTGTGTTGGTGGCGCAATGCTTCTCACTCTTTATAAAGGCAAAGCGCTGACTCACCCCTCAGCCAATTTGGTACAACAAGCTTCAAAGAGTTTGGTTGAATTGCAGAAGGGTTGGCTTCTTGGTTCCCTCTCCTTACTTGGAGGCAGCTTTGCCTGGTCATCGTGGTTCATAGTGCAGGCTAAGATTGCCAAGTCTTACCCTGCTCTGTACTCCAACAATGCTATTGTCTCCCTGTTAAGCTGCATCCAGTGTGCTTCTTTCACTTTGCTCTTCCACAGGGACCCCTCTTTATGGGCACTTCGAGGAAGACTCCAACTTATCACAATCCTTTACACTGTAAGTTGCAGTTTTCTTCACCAATATACTATAGTAAGCCATATATATGATATATGATAGATTCGATGGTTATCTCAAAGTATATATTTAACAAGAACTGATACCCAAGTAGAAACTTGCATGTGTCTGAAACTCCCAACCTCTATATGGGAATTCAGAATGGAAATTTTCATGTGTACACTTTAAGTGGCATCCACCACAAGCCTTCTGAGCCACTGACAGCCCGGGCACATTTCCAAATTGCAGCCATCTCAAACGCCAACGTGAGAAATGCAGTTCCTGGGAAAGTAACTCTTGGGATCCATCCACCTTTCCGTGCATCATCTTTCTAGTACCTTTTTCAATGCCACTTTCCCAAGTTTATGTCCACTTACAAAAGTAGTTGGATTGAGCTTTCTTTTCCCAGAAGCCTAAGAAAGTGGTGCTTCCTCGTGTGTACGTTATGCCCTGCAGCTGTTTGTCCTTTGCAGCTATTCTTAAAACCAGTCCTCAAACTTTTGAAAGACATAGATTACCGAGTCAGCTAAAAGAAACTTGCTACTTTTTTACCTTCTTCCTGTTTGGTAACTTCAATTTCAACGCAGTAATAAGAAGCTGAATCCCTGTATCTTGCATCACCTCTAGCATGGGTGAGATTCGCAGATTTTAGGTGGTTGAGGCACACAGGACAAGTCATTCACTTTTTGATGGAGTCTAGTGGATGAAGAGAGGATCCATTTCTTTTGTTTTCTTTTTCTTTTTCTTTTTCTTTAAAAGAAACTTTTAAAGTCTGAGACTACTCGGTAGGCCTGATCGCTGAAAGGAAAAGCCCCGGTGAGGCCTGTTCTGCTCGCGTTATGAGCATAGTGCCATGAAATGACTCTGCGTCGCAGGGTCCCTCGATCACCGCGCCTTATGAGGACAACAAACAAGTGGCAAGATTCCTCCGACTACCACTCTCATGCTGCAAATGGCGCAATCGTTTTACTGATTAAGCGGCCAATTTGCGCGTGCACACTCACACACTCTTAAGCGTGCAGAAAGAAACGGGATGATATTATTTGTGGGGCTAACGTTCGACTGGCCTAAGTTTTCCACTGTTTGGTGAACACAGGGAGCTGTCTGCTCTGGGCTGGCCTACATCATGATGGCATGGTGTGTGGAGAAGAGGGGCCCTCTCTTCACTGCTGCGTTCAGCCCTCTCATTCAAGTGGTTGTGGCCATTATTGAAGTCCTCTTCTTGCATGAGCAGTTGCACCTAGGAAGGTCAGACCTCTCCTCCCTTCTTCTCATCAATTCTCCTTGCGCCTTCTTCATGCCTGTAATTCCATTAACTCTTGACATCAGCTGAAAATGAGATGGTATTCACATCAACTGATGGATGGTCAATCAACTTGATTTATTTGCAAATGGAAGCTCTATGTGGTTGCAAAAAATCTGTTTAAAAATTGGAGCAAAATAATTTAATACTGGGTGTGCCTCTTTATATGTAGGAAAATTAAAAGATCCTTACAACTTTGTGTTTTTGGGCAAGACAGACAAATTTATCTATTTCTTCCTCATGAATGCTCATTATTGATCCTGTTGCTTGGTTGTATCTCTATTACTTGGTTGTGACCCTCCTTTGTTTTTGGTCACGTGCAGTGTCATAGGGTCTGTTGTGGTGGTTATTGGTCTTTATTTGTTGTTGTGCGGGAAAAGCAAAGACAACGAGTGCCGCACAGCAAAACAGACGCAAGCCATCAATGAGAATCCAGCAGCAGAGCTGGTCTGATGTTAAAATTTGTCTTTTAACCTTCTTTGGTCAAGCATGTATATTAGTTGAAGTGCCATTATCAACTGTTTTATACGGAAGGATGACCGGCAAGATGTTCCTATTTTCTATGCTGACTTTATCAATGTATGCATGTTGCAGAATATGAATTTGAAAATGCTCTACCAGTCTCAATTTGTGCAAAACTGAATTAATCCAATCTTAAATAAGAGATAAATAAATTCAGCCCTTCTGCCATTAAAGAAAAAATTATCTTCTACACAAATAAAAAACCATCAAGGGCCATTCGGATTGAAAACACAAAAGGAAAGGCCATGGCCCAAGAAATCCATGTCCCTCCTCACTACCCCTCACGAACTGAATCCATCACAAAAGCATAGAAACAGATTGAAGTCGCTCATGCTTCATCTACCGAGCCCATGGCCCCCTGCATGATTCTGTTTCCTTGCCAAGAAGTGTTGCATTCATTTCATATTTCGGGCCAGCCTTTTTTCTTACTCAAGCTTCATCTCTTCAAGGCCTTCGACACTAAGGTGATATCCTTCCCCTTTGAAACAATAGACTCAATGAAATTCCATCAACAATCAATTCGTCGGTCAAGCTATTAATCTGAAAGGCTATTGTTTTTGTTTCAGTTGGCAACAGGCAAGGTGAGTTACTTCACCTGCAGCTCGGGCGTCATTAAGGATGCCCATTGTCGCCCATAAACTCTCAAAACCTTTTGTTTGAAAAAACGAGCAAGAACTATTAGGGCAGGCAGATGAGCAAGAAAGAACTCCCAAGCGAAAGCAACAAAAAGGAGATACCATTGTTATCAACATCATCTCTGGCCGCTGTTCTGTAGAATTTGTCATTCTTATGGAAATTAGCCCAGTTGATAGGCATAATTGAAAATTTTGGTTTGTGTCCTTAAAGCACCAAAGAACTCCGAAGCAGAAGCAACAAAAGAAGATACCATTGTTATCAACATCATCTCTAGCCGCTGTTCTGTAGAATTTTCGTTGAGGTTAAGAAGCCCAGTTGATAGGCATAAACGAAAATTTTGGTTTGTATCATCGGAAGGCACAACTATCCACAGTGAATTTTCTGTTTCTTGATATGCTATACAGATTAAACTGCACAATTTGCAACCTAAATCTAAAGTAAAAAATGCATGATAAAAATTTCTAAACTAGCAAGTTAAGCAGTCCGAAGAGATCCTCTATTGCAGTGTGGCTTCCCAGGATCAATATTCATTCCTTTTGTTCTAATTTATAGGAAGAGGAGCTCCATCCTCCCCTATCTCATCCTTATCATCTTTGACGGCGAGTGCAATTAGTAGTATCAACAATGGGTAGTTGATGGTGATAAGTGACCAGTTTATCATCAATTGGTATAGTAACGGGGTCTTGTGAGCATCTACCTGCCAAGCTACTGCTGCACCTGCGCTCTGTACACCTTTGTAAAATCCACTGTACTTACCATTTCAAAGACCATAAGTCAACAACATGCTAAAAGTGCAGCTTGAATCATTCTACAGACGCATTAAGAGAAACTCAAATTTGATTTACAATTGCGAGTTAAGCATATAAATTTTGTACGATTAGATTATTTATTTCAAAACCCATTTCTCGAGGGGGCTATGGCAGATGAAGCAAAATTTGGTGTGACATCACGATGTCAGAGGACTTTAAGCTAAAGAATTTGTCGACCAAATTTCAAAGTACTCAATTTTGGCAGCACTTCCCAACTTAATGTAATTTCCAGCTCAGATCAAACTTATCCTTTTAAAACACACTATATAACATCAATTAACAGAGAATGTTGCAACAAATTAAGTTAGTACCTCAATGCTGAGGACAAAGGAATCCCAGAAAAAAGGTTCGTTGTTCAAAGAACTGAAGTAAGCCAGTCCTTCACTATTTAATATAACCACGAGTCCAAATCAAATTCGTCTTTTCACAAAAACCATGACCCCTATCAAATCTTTTGCCAAGATGAAGAACGCAAACCAGATAAACCTCAAGCTGAACAAAGAAAAAAAAAAAAAAGGTACCTGCTAAGAATCTGAGTATCGTCAGCCAGTGCTCCAATTACCCAATAACACAAGCTCTGAAACATGGCATCCAATAAACCGTAGCAGAAGTAGAGTGAAATGGCCCCATGAACCTCTTCCCATCCTTAAAATCCAACAATTCTGGCTTGTTATCCAAAGAATACTGCAATTGCTTTGCTAGTCCGCCGGCCCAAACCGCTGCGGCCATGACCGCAACAATCCCAACTCCAACAAAGCCCCTGGTTCTGCGGCTTCTGAAACTGAAGTCCAGCAAGCACCCTATTCCAACAGATCCCAACATCTGAGCACCCCAATAGAACACGTTATTCAGACCTCTGGTCCTAAGATTGAACAACAAGCCATTCACATTGTTGAATTGGTAGCTATAGAAGAAATTGCTGGCCCATGCTGCAGGGACGATCATCAACATCTTCCAATTCAGGAAGAGTTTCAGAATCTCCTTGGCTTCCTTGGACGGGTTGGAGTACTTAACAAACTCCAGGCGGCTGCCATCCTCACGAACTACCTTGTTTGGAGGTAGAATGGTGAGGGTGAGGAGTGCTCCCAGAGACATAAACGACATGAAAGCAATGTAAGTGCCATCGTTTACAGAAGGAGAAGTTCGATGGTAGTTCAGAACGAAGGGAACTAAACCACCGATGACACCACCAAAGTTGAAAACAGTCCAAAAGACGGAGATATAGGTGCCTTTCCGACCGAAAGGCGGGTAGGAGGTCATGATGGCACCTTGGCCAGCCCAGAGGAGCCCTGCACCAACGCCGAGGATGGCTCCGGCGATGACTGCAAAAGTCTGATCCTTCTGATGATTGTAGTAGAGAAAGGAGCCGACATAGATGACATAAGTGGAGCATCCGGCAAAGAGGGTGAGATGGGGGCCGAGGACATTATAAATGCCACCACCAAGGATGCCGAAGACAGCGAAGGTGGTGTACAGAGCAGTGTTGGCGTTGTTGGCAACAGTGTGATCAACCTGGCCGCCTCCACCCATGCCACTCAAGGCATTGAACATGCCTGGGCAGCAGAAGCAGACCAGGCCAACCAGGACTACCTGAGCTACTGGTGAGTTATAGCGAACGCCTTTGCTTTGGAAGTTAACAACACCTCCATCCTCTAAGCCACTAGCCTCCTCGGTTCCTTGGGTTTTCATGCCCATTCTGAGAGGCTTAGCCGGAATGGGGATTGGAGGGCAGAGGAGGACAGATAAAGAACTATTGGGGCATGAAATATGGGGCGTCTAGCAGTGATGAAGAAGATGGTTTCTGCACAAGTATTTCGTTTCTTTCCTTATGGGTTTGTTTCTGGCTGAGAGCAGATTTTTGCCGTGGTGACCTCTTCGAGTGAATCGCGATAATCTCCCTTTGGATTCCAAATGCGTGAAATGGGTGAGAATGACGGCGGTTATTGTTTCGAGGTGAGTCCCCGAGTAAGAAAGCATTTGGTTGGTAGATGCTGTTTTTTCCGTTTATTTGTTTATCAGAGCAATCAGAGACGTCGACGGGGTATCGATGCAAGAAGGATCAACATTAACGGATCTTAATCCGATTGCATTCACGGCTAAGCTAACACTAATTAAAACTTACAAAACGTTAGAACACAAGAGAAAAAAAAAAACAACAAACTTCTTCTTCAAGCAAATGAATAAGCTGAATGAAAGAACAAAGAAAACTAAGAACCAGCTTGCATTTCATTTCTTTCAATTTTCAACTGTCCTTACAAAATGAACCCATGTCCCTTTATATAGAGAAAGAGATGGATTGTGGATCTAGATCTATTTAAATGTATTGAAAACGAATTAGACCAGTTACACAAACATGGATCTAGTACATAGATATTTATATTCAGAATCAAGACTAAGATCCAAACAAAATCTAAAACATAAGACGGAACTTTAAACAAACTATTAAATCTGATTATATTCCAAGATAAGTTGGATCTGGATCTATCTGCTTGAGGCTCTGCATCAGGTATGGATCCGGTGTCTGCGTTGATCTCTAATTTGATTCCCCAGATTCAGAAAATCGGACAACCAATGAGAACGCAGTACTGATTCCAAATCCAGTGGAGAATCCAACATCATTAGTTGGATAAATGCCAACTCACTGATTGGATCTGGAAGCCTGGATCATGATCTAATTAGAACTGCTTTAGCGATGCCTAGAATGGAGTCGCACCTTTTAACCCGAGTGCTTGAACTGTAACTGCTCGTTTAGATTTTTAAAACCGAGGTGTTCTTTTACTATAAAAACTTAGTCTTCGAGACTTCAAGTAGGCGATATATAAGTGAACTAGACATCAGATGATGAAACTAGGCAGTGCAGTTGGTCATTCTACTTTTGGGGCTTTTTGCCCATTCTCTCTTGTGGTATTCAATCTAAACCAAATCATTCAAAGGAGCATAGCGTAGCTAGACTGGTTGTTAATTTGATCCTCATGAGTGTTATTTCTGCAAACGGTGGATGTGCAACACTTAGTTGATTAGTGTTTTGCTCTTCACTTAAGTGGAAAGGAGGAATGGCTTAGATGAAACTGAAAGAAAGTCGGTCCAGTAAAATTAGTATGGAATTTAAAGCGGTTTACCTTTTAAACAGAAATATTTAAGAGCCAACGCAAAGAATAACACCCTGTCTTCCAAATTAAACCAATCCGGAAAGTGATGATAAGGTAGGGAAGGCATATGCATTTTCTTTATCATAAAAGGATGTCATTATGTTAGATATTTATTGCTAAACAGAAATAGTTATCCAATTTTGGGGAGATGAGCGACTGCAAACATTAGGCTGTCGACTTTTTCAACTTGAACTGTTTTTTGCATAAAGGTGTCTAATGAATTTTTTTGTTCTTGATATTTACTGCCACTGAGACCCTTTTTTTTGTTTTTCTTTTTTGGCTTGTCCTTTGCTTTTCTTTTATGATAAAATGAACTGTTTTTCTGGATGCAAGCATTTAAACTTCCCTACTCAGTTAGGAAGATCGACTTGTGCATGCTCAAGTTCCAATGGGCAGAGAGCGAGGACAGGAAAAGGCAGCATTTGGTCTCATGGCAGGGTCTCTGTGACTGTAAGCCCAAGATTGAAGGTGTTGCTGGGCTAAAAGGCCTATAGCTGAATGGAATGGTGCTATTCTGGCAGGCGGATTGTGCCACATGGTGAATGTTGATGGTACAGTGAGGCGCTGGTCGGAAGGGAGGTACCTCTCTAATAGGAAGTCTGGTCTTTTAGACGCGCATGGAAAGGCTCCCGGACTTGGAGAAGCCTTGTCATGGCGGCGGCAGATTAAAGAGCTGACTCGTTCTGAGGTGGGGAACGGGCGGCGTATTAAGTTTTGGACTGATAAATGGCGTCGTTGCTATTCCTCGCGAATGTATTTCATTGGAGAATCAAGCGATTTTGGAGTCCCTCCCTGTGATGCCAAGGAAAGATATCACAATGCGGTTGCTGGTACCGAGGCTGTTATGGAAGCACTGGGAGATACCTGTTTTAGTGACAAGCATGATCAGATTTGTTGGGTTGACCACAGGAGAGGTACCCTTTCTTCGAATTTTTGATTACGTAAGGAAGAGAGGAATTTCTGTGGGATGGCGAGAAAGCATTAGGGATAGTAGGGCTCGTGCAAGGACCAGTCAGAATCGATTACCCACTTGGGTCAGGTTACAGAGATGGAGATCAGTTTAGCCAGCTGCTGTCTTCTGTGTAAAGCAGTAGAGAGTGATAAGCATTTGTTGGTGAGCTGTTACCAATTAATTTTGGACGAGGATGGTCAAGATTGGTCGTCTCCCGGTGCTACTTCATAAAAAACAAGAAAAGACTGTGATCTAGACACTATGGAGTTCTATTGTGCAGAAATTTAAGAGAAGAGAACAATTCCATGGTTGAAGGTTACAGGTGAGTTTAAAGCATAACTACAAATATCGTTTTTAAGTTTTAAACTGTGATGTTTTGTATGATATAAAGTGACAAAGTTGTTTTTAAAGAGAAAAAATAAAAATTTTACGTGAGTTTTAAATGAATCCTTTTAACAAGAAAAAGAAAATGACCGAAATCTTAAAAATAAAATACAAAAAATATGAAAATAAACATTTGGTAGCTAAGATCTGCAAAAAATACAAAAAAAATATGAAAAATGAGAAGAGGGAAAGAATGTAAAAACAACAGGAAAAACACCAATAAAATAGGCTTTTTGTTTTGGACATTTTCTTAAGAAAACGTTTTTTTTTTTACGTTTTATTTTAATGTTTTAAACATGTTTCATGTTTTGGCTACGGTTTAGAGTGGCTATGGTTTAAAGCCTGGCAGGACGTGAAATTTAAGCACAAATAGTTAACGGCTTGCTGCCGAACGTTTCATAGTTCGTCGGAAGGTCTGGTGATGGAGGAACCTTCTTGTTCATGAAAGATGCATGGCATTCAAGGGGGGGGGGAGTTTGCAGCACCTGACTTGCAAGTTTTGCAAAGATGTGTACGAAGCTATAAACTGGAGGTTGTGAATATTTGGTTGTTTACAGGAATAATCTGTAGAATGAGGAGAGTTCTGACAGTGGATGTAATGTTCTGATCGTTGTTGTTTTCAGCAGAGGAAAGAATGTTCAGGTTGGGGCCGGCTTACTCCTCCCTGACTCGCGTTGGGTGGCGGGAGCTTGCGAAGAGATGATTGAAGGTAATGACACAGCTGAATTTAAGCAGCTGTGGTGGGGCCTTTCTGTTGTTAGTAGGGAGTAGAAATTGCAAGTTCTTTCTAACAATCACAGCTGAAGACGAAGACGGCGTAGTGCCCTTTCTGGTCAAAGCCCGTGGCCTAAGAGATGGCATGCGTCGCAGGAAAGGATGGTGAGTATACAAGTCGTTCAGTAAGAAGCGAACATTACTTTGCATGTTCAATGTGGTCACTACCCTGCATTATAGAGAAACACAATATTGCATGTTTAGACTCAAGTGTAGCCACTAGTCCGCATTAGAAAACATGAAGACTGGCATGACAGCTAATGAACCACACAAAATTGCTGACACCAATAAATTTTACAGCACCGAAATTAAACAGATCTTCTATCGTTGACACAGTAGTAGAGCTTCACTGGAAAAAAACAAAAAAGTCAAGAAAACAGGGAGAAGCAGGGGAGAGAAGAAAAAAGACAAGTTGCACAAGAACCTGTAGTTAGGAATTATATCGAAATCCTCCTCATACCATCAGTGCACAAGAGAAAAAGTTCTATATGTGCTGGCACGTGCAGGTGTATGCAAACATAAATTAATTTCAGGTTCAAGCACCAATATAGCCGAGCCAGAAAAACAAGGGAAACTGCGCCAGAGCAACAGAGAGCAGAAAGTAATGATATCTACTAGCGTCCTTGTCATAACTTCTTCCTGGCGCAAACAACGTTCTCTTCAGTGTCTTCACCAACAGAACTCCCATACAGAAACATGTCCACGGCATCACAACATAATATGAATAACTCCAAAAAATTTTTGCCAGAACAGACAGAGATACGCCCACAAAAGCATATCCTCCATATGCAACAATATCCAACACGGGGGCCACACCAGTCCCTAAGAAATATATGACTGTTTTCAGTAGCAAGATCTGCAGAAACCAGCCAATCAACCCCTTCGAGAACTGCAGGGCCGTCGCTTCAGGACTAAATCTGCAAAACATTAAGTCATTAGCATCAGCAAGTTTACCTCCAACATCAAGAAAAGGGATAGGGGCTAAAGAGACCACTGTTCTTACTTTCCAATACGACCCATAGCAAAGCCAGCAAGAACCACATAGGTACCAAATGCCATTAAAGGAATGTATAGATCAGGCGCATTGATATCGTAAATAGGAGGCTTATATGACAGTTTTCCACCCACATTCTCTCCTATCCTTGTCCATTGACCCTGGATTGTGAACATACAAGAAAGATAGATCGTTATCCAAGTCTTGACAAAGATTAGCACATTACTCCTCTCATGACAACTTACCCTGTGCAGAAATGGAGCAAGTATGACCCTCAATTTGTTCCTCACGTATTGATTATTTACTTGAAAGTAGTATTGTGGATCTGAAAAGTACTTACTTATCTGCAAATCAAACACAAATCGATAGAAAAATAGAACAAGATGCTTCAGCTAAATGAACTGCATATAGCAAACATAAATTCATGTAGCAGCATAAAAATTAGACGCACATTGCTTTGCACATATTCAGAGCTGGAGCCCAGAATTTTTTCCCCATATGCACCCAAACCACTTCTTATGATGCCTGGTCCAGCTCCATAGAATGCGCTCCCCAACGGATTTGGTTGTTGAAGATTTGCTGACTGCCCAGGCACACCAGGCTGGTGTCCACCAAAATTGTCGTACATTTGTGTAACTTGATGGTGCAACCTTCAAAGATCAAAGGAGAAGGGTTCGCACCCAACATGAGACCACATCCAACGAATAACGAAGGCTATGCATAAACATGTAGATCCTCCACACATAAATATATCCAACAAAACGCATCTGCTGGATAGTCCTGTCTACTGACCAACATGGATGACCACAACAAAGGATGGTGTACTGTAACGCTATACACAGAGAGGAGCACTAACACTACAAAGCCGGCAGCACTAGTATTGATTACATTCATATGCAGTTGTACATGCATTCTACTTATCATGGATTGTTACGGTTTCAAAGCCAGGACAGTTCCCTTGAACCCCATAACTCATAGTTGACTCGTTCAAATGAGAAACCCATACCAGGTTATATGCCAAGTTAACATCTGACAGAGTAATATCTGAATTTTGACCTAGTATACGAAGAACATGTGCACAAGTGAACAGAGGGTTTAAGAAAGTTGATTGACTTTGATAGCACACAGGAGACAGCAAAAAATTGCCAGTCCTGTCTCCACATGTCCTCACCTTTATCTCCATCTCAGAAGTTGAAGTTTGCCCTCAAATAAAGGTTTGGGATCTTCATGTTGTAGGGATGAACTCTAGTTAAGGCCATGGGAGCAGAGAGAAATTTAGAAAATTAAGGGAGATAAATAAAATCCAGGTATTAGCAGAGAGTGAATGCCACTTATAGAAACCCATACTCTGTAGTCTAATTTTCAAATGGATTCCCCAAAAAAGAAAAATCGATAGTGAATTCATGGTTCACAATTTTCACAATACAAAAAATAGTGATGGTTCTTTAACAATGCGGACCTTGGGAAGTCTTTGAACAAGCCAGAAACAGAAAAGAGAATGAAGAAGATCTCAAAAGAACGGGGAAAGAAGGAAGATGGAGAAATTCCAGGAGCAAGGAGACGGCGTAAACAAAAACTGCACAAACTCAACAAGAATTTGACACCCGAAATCACAAATATTTCTTCAAACGCAAGAAACCAGAAGATAGACCAAAATGGAAAAAATTAATGCGCAAACCTTCTTCGTCGTTACACAGCATGCCCAAACAAGATTACGGTACAAGAACCGATGGAGAAAGCCAGAAAGGTCTCTTCTGTGGCAGATCTGGTTCGAACAAAGAGTTGGCTCTTAGTTAGAAACGTTCTAAAGGCCTTAGAGATCGCCTCTCTTGCTGCAAAAGAAACTAAATTTCCTTCCCGGTAAGTGCAACAGGCGGATTTTCTTAGCGACCAAGAATTCTAAATCGATTAAAACAATATATAAATAACAACTTTTGAAGAAAAAGGTCTTACAGAGATGCAAAGAGTTCAAATCTTGCTTGCGACTTGCGAGGAACGAGGCTCCACGGAGAAAATAACGAAATGCCCAAAACATCGCTCTGAGGAAGTGAAATGCCAAAGCGGGGCGTTGCTGCATGTCAAACGCGTAGCGCGGTAACAGAAGCGCCGCCTCACAAGGATTTTTTTTTTTATTTTAAAACTATTTTAAATTTCGTACGAGAAAAGCAAGTAGCTTGATGGGCCGATGCGTTTCAATACTCCGTATCGGTTAACAAACCGGTACATCACCGAACCAACACTGATGTTTTTGTTGGGTCAGCACAAGCAGTATTCATCTTACTGCTTAAAAAAAGTGGAACTTAAAAAGAAAGTGGAAGTTCTCATCCAATCATTTATCTTTTTTTGATATCTAGAAAATGCTGTCCTATCACATTTCAACATCCCAAAAGTTCAAAACAAAAATTGCTTTTATGTTGATGGTTTCCAATTGCCAAAATTGAAATGGTCTGCAAAAACTCAGTAAGCAGACACCGCAAGGAAGACAACAATAAGTTGTTGCTCCTCGTGTTTTAGCGAACTGGTAGTCGGTTTTCTGAACCAGGGCTGTGCACTGGGGCTCACAAGTCGAGTTCGGGCCCAGCTTGTGGGCAGCTCAAGACTGGGCTTGAGATCGGCTCTGACTCAAGTCGAGCTCGATCTCAAACTCGTCCAAACTTACGCTGCTCAGCTCGGGTAAGCTCCAGGCGAGCCGGATAAGCTAAACTCAAGCCAGCTAAGCATTAAAATTTCTTTTACCACACAAAACGCTGAATGAAGTCTGAAGTTTGACCAAATGATCAGTTATCTAATGGACGATCCTTAAAGCATTGTACCAAGCGGAAGTCCTATATTCAAAATTTTGAGAAATATTATTCTGCTGATAATTGAATGTTGCAATTAATATCTACAAACAGAAAACAGGGGAAAGGACATTGATCCATATGGTATTTGAACCGTCAATTAGCAGTAGTCAGGATGCAGCAGAGCTTGCAAATCAGCGATTTCCGTCTCATGCTTCAATTTCTTTCAGTTTCCATATTTTCAACTGTGGAGTGGCAAGGCATAACAAATCTTATTCTCAATCATCTTTCCCCAAGTGGCGGACAAATTACTGCATGTAGTCTGCAGAGGCACCCCCAATGTACAGCCCATGACATCATAATTGTTTCATTTGATGAATTACAGCTTGCGACACACTGACATTCCATCTCCAATAGGAACCTTCGTTTTGATTAGAAAGTTAAATAAAAAAAAAAAGACTATATTAATGAGCGATTCGAAAACACAATCAAAACTTAGTATGGTTTGTCGACTTACCACACTAACGGTGACGCGTTTATCATTGTAGACGAAATTATTGAAATCTCTAATAGCAATGGTTTTTGGATCATTCACCTGAGAAAACATCATGTTTCAAGCCAATTCAAAGCTAACAGGAAATGCCAAGAGTATCAATATCGGCTCACCGTAGGATCTGCAACTTTTCCGTGCCAGAGAACATTATCAATTACAATAACACCACCAGGCCTAACCTGCAAAGAAATAAGAGAATGCACCAACGTAAATGCCTTCTCAAAACTAAAGCTAGCGAAGTTACATCCACGTGAAAAATCAAACTCAATCCAAAAGACAACAAATAATCATTCAAGTTCGTCTGTTTTCCCAGACTGCCATGATACACCTGCAAGGTGTCATGTAAGAACGTCTACCAAAAAAGATTCTTGCAAAAGCCTAAACCTAGATATAGCACCACAAATTCTTATGTAAGAAATCAATTATACTGTTTCAAATCAGTCGTGCACAACATATACTGCCAGTACATATGGTGCACCACATGGAGCGTGGATCACGGATTCTTTATTTTCCAAGCATGTTTTTCAAATCAGACATCAGCTGCTTTCAGCGTGATTATCTAGCTAAGAATCAATTCTTAAATCTTTTTTCATGAACAAATGTCTTTCTAGTGTAATCATCTTCCCAAAAATCAACTCTTAGGTCTTTTTTCCATGAAGAAATATCTTTCAAGCCTCAAAAATTTGAAACTTCATGAGCTATTCATCTTTTAAAGTCCCTGAAATACCATTGTGAGGTATATCTTGTAGCTCAAACCAACAAAAGTGACTTCTACTAACAAAACAATATTAATATTCACATTCACCGCACCAACCTCTACAAATGCATATGCAGAAAGAGATTATTCTCTGTAGCATTATAAAATTGTCTGAATGCAAAGAGGTCATATGCAAGCAGATCGAAGGAGAAAGGAAAAAGAAAGACTGCCAAAGAAATTATTTATGCACTGTTCCTACAGAAAAGAGCATCTTCATACCAAACACAATAACATGGCTTTTAACTTCAAATTAAGTGAGGACTTTGTGATTGCAGAAACTGAAGATAACTTTTCATGCAAAAGCTCTAGTATAACCCAAAGCTGAAGTTTTCCCTGTACTTTAATCATAAAGGTTGAAGGATAGATATTTGTTCAACCAATCTCGCTTGAGATTACTAGTGCAAATGTATGTCCACATCTCCTAGATGACACAATTTAATCGAAATGATTTATCTTATTGAAAAGCGATAGACACATTTAAGCTGAAAAGTATTTGTTAATCTTTTCAACATTCAAGCAAAAGACAAAAATGTTCGAAGAATGGAAGATTACCAATTCTAGTAGCAATTCGTAGTACTTGTGGTAAAGTCTCTTTTCAGCATCCACAAAAGCAAAATCGTAGCTGCACAAATTTTTAGACCAAAGGAAAAATAGTAAAAAGAAATCCAACTGAGCCAGGATAACTAGCATATTGGAAGATCAAGAGATTGACAATGGATTTCTCAGTGGTCATGCATACAACCAAAATCCAGCTATTTACTCCTTACAAAAATCTACTTGGAGCACAACTGCGTAAAATTGTGAAAGAATGAATGCCAAAACTAACAAAGGAACCAACTGAACTAATCGAGTATGCCTTAAGCGTAGAGCAACTGGTACAGGTCCGCCATTCTAGGTCACGGGATTTCAAGAGTTGTGCTCAAGATGGTAGAAACCATTCCATGTTCAAACTATAGCTTGATTGAACTAGGGTTTTAACAGGAGGTAACCAAGAAGTAACCAAAAACGTTGCAAGTTTTGCTTCTCAAAAATTCCAGCACAGCCAATACAATGGTGTTTGGATGAGGTAATAGGGTCTGAAAGACCAGTTCTGTTCTGTTCCCAGGACAACTTAGATTCTGTATTTGGCCAATATTTTGGAAGGCATGTCCTCAAAAAGTATGCCAAACATTTGCAAAAGGAGATTCAAGGTCAAATGCCCTCTGCAGCTTGATTGAAGGAATGGTAAAACCAGATGTGAAATAACAGTCTCGACTATCAAGCCAAGCAGAAACTTGGTAGAAAGTAGGTAGACTCAAACAAGATCTAAACATGTGCACCTATCCAAATGATGAACAAATAATTGGATTCAGTATCCACAACACTTGAAATGCTATGTTGAAATCACCATCTGTAACAATTATTCATGCTTGAACACCACAGCTAAATACTTATTCATTTATGCCACATGATGAAGGATGCAATATATAAAGATAGAAATTGTATGTGTACATTCCAAAATACAACACTCAACATGCATGCAGACACAAATACAAGCTATAACATCCAAATATGCATGTTTACAAATAAACAAAATCAGAAATTATCAAGTTTCTCCAAGGCTAAAAGAAAAGCCAAAAAGCAGGTCTAACAAAAAAAAAGACAACTTTATTTGTTTACAAATAAAAAGTACATATATAAACATAGAATAAACAGTAAGCGAGAAGTTTAGCACGTGAAAGAATAAATGTCTTCCAGTATGATTGCATAACATAAAGCTTCACTAGTAACCTAATACACAAATGAAATAAATAATGTCTTTCGAGTGAAATGCATATTTGGTTTCTGAAAGCACATAATACCTGCCGGCTTCACCTTCCTTTATCATAGATTCTAACGAATCCACAGCTAGTGCATGCTTGACAGAAACCTAATATGAAATGAAACAACAATTTACAATAGCATTTCGAATAGAACATACACATGCAGGAACAAATATGGAAGAGTACCCTGAACAGACATTGTCTGCTTTTAACGCCTTGGAACACTAAAGGAAGGGCAAAATCCAAGAATTGTGGGGCAATGTCTGATTAAAGTCTTTAAACAAAAGAGCAGCAGCATAATTTTCCATTTCCTTTATTTAGCAGCAATGTTTCCCATTTCATAAAGAAAAAAAAAATTGTTTTCTGTTGAAAGATAAATGGTGCAAATGCAATTACTTCTCCGATCATAGTGTATCAGAAACTGAGATACAAGAGACCACAGAGGAAGCACCATCATCTGTCACTTCCTACACGAACCATAGCCACCACAATTGGCCATGGCTACTTGAAGATGCTCTTTTCCAGGGAATTCTTAATAGAAAGTGGTGGTCAATTAACGAAATGAAATACAATGTGAAGAAAAAAATTTTAAATGCATTCTCCTTGTAAATATATAGAGAAAACAACAGGAACGTTCATAAAATCTATAAGCAAAAAAAATGAGAAATGCACATACATATATACATAAATGATAAGTCAAATGGAAAATAACAAGTTTTACTTGAAATATTATTATGAGAATATTGAGATTTCGTCTATTCAACAGCTTCCTGCAAGTAAATAAATAACATCTCACTGGTATTCGTCTATTCAACAGCTTCAGGGAGTAAACAAATAACATTTCACTGGTAGTTATTGACTATGCTATAAACCCATGAAATTCCAGATTTCTGCACATTAACAAAACAAGGACCATTTTAACAAGTTGAATTGCATTTCAAGAGGCAGTTATCAGTAGACCGCATAACATGAAATTCTCATACTTCTAAGAACATCCTTTGTGATTGGTTTCTGACATTAAAAAGGAATGCAACCATGATGACTTTGTTCCCTAGAAAAGTAAGTTTCCTTGATAACCTTGTGAGAAACACCAGCTCGCTCATAGTACTTCTCTGCAATTCTAAGGCACCGTTCATCCCTTTCACATGCGACCAAACGACCACTTTCCGGCAGGACCAGAGCGACGGCCAAAGAGGAGTAACCCTGAAACAATTGCATATCATATAGAAAATAATTTGCAATTATATTTTGTTCGAAACTTTTAAAAGCGTTGCCCCAAATATCCCCTACCAATTAACATAATAGTCAGAAGAACAAGCAAAATTAGCGCTCCATAGAACAGTACGATTAACAGTGTGGGCCTTTAATGAACTAGCTGCACTGCTCCAGCATCCAGCCAAGCATTAAGGTCAAAACAGATTGTTGATGAGTTACCAACCATGTAACTGATCTTCCCCATAATCGCATCTGGCCTCCATCTTCTATATAAGTCTCATGGGAAAAACTTGTGAAGAAAACATACCAGCTCTTAGTCGTTTAATTTTAAAGTCCAGACGATAGGATGTGGCCTTGTCCTTCTATCTTTCTCCAATTTCACATAATGATTATAAACTACGGAGCATGAGAAACGCCCTCTTGCCCAAAAAGATCTAAGAAGGCCAAGCAGCTTACCTAGTTAATAGGGAAATACTTAGTTAAAACTTATCGCGCTAGTCTTAGTTTTGCAGCGTCGTTAGTTCACTTAGTGCTGTTTCTGCCATGATTTGGTGATACGGAACATTTCTACATACATGAAGCCAAAATTAGAGAGGGAGGTCCATAAGTTACCTACAGTATAAATACCAACTTCTATACAACGCTGCGCCCCAAGTATTTGAACAAGCATAGCAAGGAGCTGTGCTTGGTCAGGAGACACCTACAAGAACAAAGCAGAAAGGTCAAGCAAGAAAAGGTTAGCAACAATACGTAACCAAACAGATTGGATTCCCCCGAATTTAGATTAATTTCCCGGAGAAAAACGTGCCTGCATCTGACTACCTCGCAATTCCCCCGTCTCTTCACGAAGCTCCCTCAGAATCTGAAGGCAGAAAGTATCGCGCCAAATGAAGGCTAAACAAAAAAGATGAGAAAATGAAGAAAAAAATAACTCGTCGCAAGTGACAGGGAGAAAGCAAAGAAAAACGGATAAGTACCGCAGGTTCGCGAACGTTGTCGAGAATGTAGCGGTAGAGCTGAGGAGTGATGCTTATGACCTGCTTCTTCCCGTACTTCTCATCGTCGACGACAACAACCGCGTCGGAAAGCGTCTGGATCTTGCCGGATTGTGTTGCCCTAACCCAACAGCCACCGGATTTCCATCCAAGTACGAAGGTGAAGGGATGCGGCGCCGGCGGCGAACGACGAGAAGGGATTCTGCTGAACAGCACCGTTTCCGATGGGAACAGACGAGGAATGACAACAGGAAGAATGAAAGAGGGAGAAGCAGCGCGAACGGGTGGCCGGAAATAGGCCATTGAAGAAGAAGCGCGGGAAAAGAAGCAGCAACGTCGCAAAGCGCCGGAGTAAATGGTTCCCGGGAAGTTCCCGGCTTATCCGGGGATGCAAATGGATCGGGTCTCGTAGGACTAAAATAAATTCCACAGCACTATATCCATCAATGTTACTAGCGTCGGTTCAGGAAGCGATTAGGCGAGGCGGCGGTTTCTGCGAATCGGCCTATTCGCCAATTCAAGAGAAACGAACATATTAAAAAAACATTTAAAAATAAATGAACACGAACACAAACAATAATTTAATGAAAAATGAAATATACTCAGAAAATAATTGAAACGGGACGCATTGCCTTGCCTGAATCGGCCATTGAATGAATCCGTTTGCCATTGATTCGCTTTGAATCAGCGGATTCAGGTCGACTTAGACCACTATGTCAATACCATCGTATATAAAGGTCACTTGTCTATTAGATGTGTAAACATATCATCAAAAAAATGGAGATCTGAAGAGGTTTGACTGGCAACAAGAAAAGTTTTTTAATTCTCTGTTACAGATAAAATGAGGGATAGAAAGCAAAAGTTTTCTCCTTTGCAGGAAGAATGTGCGGTGATGACCTACATGAATCAACTATTTGGTTTTGACATCTCAAACACTTTAGATATATATCATATCTAGCAATGACACATCTTTGCACTTTTTTGTAGAATTTATTCTTATATTATGTATTATGACATAAATGCATAATAAACGTAATCAGATACTTTGAATAATTCATGATGGCTACCTTTATAAAACATCTCATACAGTGACTTGAAATTAAATATTTCAATTGGTAGTCAATGAATTATATGTATTGGGTGTGATTGTTGATACACTCGGGCTCAAGTTTTAGGTAATACATTATTTATATATGTTATGCTTTAATTATCTGATGATTCTTCTGTTTAACTTCATTGTGTTGAGATGTATCTACACATGGACATTATTGTCCAGACGGACCTGTTGAGGGGATAAGTATTTAGAATTTAAAAAATGGAACTTTATATTATTTTAATTTGCGTATAAAGTTTTTTAAAGGATCCTAATTGTTATTGGAAGGATTCCAGTATCTTGTCTAGAATAATGAAAAGAAGGTGTCTAGCTTCAACACGAAAACATCCTTTACACCATATAACTTTTTACAACAAAACTTGATCAGCGGGCGTGCGTTAAAGGCTCCTAATAGTCCTAGCAACAACCTCTTCTATCCTCATCCTCTAGTCTCCATCATTAGGGGCCAGTTTGATGGCAGAGAAGAATTTAACGTGGTAAATTTACCATGGTAAATTTTTCTGAAAAAAATTATAGGATGAAATTTCTCCTTCTTTCAATATGAGTCTCTGTTTGATGTACAGGAAGAATTTAACCTGGTGAATTTAATCATGTTTGATGCATGGTAATTTTTTGCAGAGTAAAATTAACCTTGTTTGATGCAGATGGTAGAAAAATTGAGAGACTTTCAGAACTGTTAGTAGCTGTTTTTTTTCCTTCTCCTCTCCAATTTGACGTGGGAAGAAATTGGATGATGATTTTATAAAACAACAATATGCTAATGTATAGACCTACTCATTAAGCATGCATTACCAACAACAGTTTTATGTAAAAAAAAAAAAAAGTAACACAATGAAAACCATGACATCTAACAGTGCAGTATAGTTGACGAAATAAAAGTTATAACCATAACAAAGTTACATAACTCATATCGGTTTAACTATGTAATTAGTACATGTCTACAAAAGCTTAATGATTACATATCCACAAAATGGAGTACTCCCTACCATCCACAAAAAAAAAAAAGTTTAATAAGTACATATCCAACAAAGAAAACGATCTGAAGAATCAAACGATATGAAGAGGGCACCATTGTACCGACATACTAAAGGTTGGCACCACTCCCAACTCTCATATATGCCTCGCGACCAACCTTCGAAAACGACATAGTACTTTTGCCGAGACATCATCTTCATCGTCTTATTCAAAACAAAACAAATGTCAAACAATTAAATGAAACAATAGTCAAAATTCATAAACAAACTTACTATTCAATTGATAATCTGTAAACATTTGAGATGTTATAGCTGCTCTCAGAGAATTGTTGCTTCCTCCCCAATGTGTTTGGCTTGCAAATTCCGGTTCACTTAAGACAAAGTTATCATTTGAAGTTGCATCTTCATCAACAAATTGCTCAGTATTTGGAGTTTGTTTAATTATGAAGTTGTGCAATACACATGTAGCAAGAACAATTAGAACTTATTTTTTGAATGGATACTGCACTTGCATTTTCAATATTGAAAAATGACCTTTCTACTGTATTTCGAAGTGATGAATGCCTATGGTTGAATAATTATTCTTTAATTCTAGGTGAGCGTGCTCTCCGAGTGTTAAACTCAAACATATGATAACGATGCCCTCGATAAGGTATAAGCAAACCTTCAATGTTTGGATATCCCTTATCAGCAAGATAATATTTACCTACAATCATGCGTGTTAAAAGAGTGCATTGGTTGGTGGAACTACGTACCTTATGGAACAACAAACAGGTTGGTTTGATGATCAAGTGCATTGTACAATACTCTTGAGTTTCTTGCACTTCCTTCCCATCCAACCAAAACGTAGTGGAATCGAGTGTCGAATCCAACTACAGCCATGACGTTCTGAGAAATGAGTCCTTTTATATTGCGATACCTTGCCTGATTTGAAGCTGGGACCCATGCAGGTACATGGGTGCCATCGATTGCTCCTAAACAATTCTATATGCATATATACAAGTTGGAGGTACTGCTAATTACATGAAAATATGGAAAAAATCGTTTAGATTGTCGAATATGTGCTGACATCTCATCATTGTTCTGCCGAACGTACTCCTTATCCATTATACATATCGCTCGCAGGACTAGGCTGACATATTTACTGATTGTTTGTCCAGAATGTTGAAACGTATTTTGAACGGCACGATTTCATTCATTATGTCCAATTGTCAAAAGAAAAATAGCTACTTGTTCTTCTACGGTAATGTCACGAGCATCCTCCAACAAATTTCTAGCTCTTAGAGTGTTACACAATGTCATATATGTGTGTCCGTCCATACGGAGTAAGTCCATAGAATTTCTAGGATGACCTCGAAGCATAAGTTGAATAAAAGATGTACCAGCATCTTTAAATGGATGAGCAATCCTCCTAAATTGTTCTTGTCATCTTAACCAAAAGAGGATGAAGACATAAACTAGTCGAATGATGAAAAGGACTCGCTCATCATCGTTGTCACTCATCATCGTTGTCATCGAACATTCAATATCGGCCATATTCACTAAACTGCATGTACATATAACAAAAATTATTTAATAACAAAATTTCAAAGATGTGTTTCAATACATGAACAAGAACAAACTGCATGTACAACAACAATTTCAAACAACATCAAAGATCATGGAATTATGCTAATAACATCACAAAATACATGTTTTGCATGACATGAATTATACAAATAATTAACCATTGAATGTATAACAATCAGCTCTTACCTAAACCATGTCAGCCGGTCTGGAGGTGAAAGGTTGACAAATATCATGGAATTGGTGTCTTCTGCTAACATGTCCATGTTCTTCATTCGCGTATGACTATCTAGGAGTCCAGTGTCCACCATCTCTTGCAATATTTCGCAACATTTGACAAATTGAAAACCTCTAGCAGTACGTGTGAGGGTGTTCACATTCTCAGCTATACCGTTCAACAAGTTGTAATATTAGTCATCATTGCTTGACCTGTTCCTTTTTTACCTAATTGTGCTTCTATTACTTGTCATTGTCGGATTTTCAGTTATAGGAATTGGAGGTACTGGCGATTGTAGAGGAGGGCTATCTTCATAAAGAATCTGTGTGAATGATTATTCACTTTCAGAGCCCATGTACAATGGAGTTGATTGAGAAGCAGGTGTAGATGGGAGTGGTTCAGTGTCATCATGTAGTACGCTATTCAATGTCTCTGCGTTTTTACAAGTTGCATGAGAATCGCTATAGACCTCGGTGAACTCTTAATAGTATCTCCATAATTTTGGCCCTCTGTAATTTTTTCTATTCGGATATTTCTGAAAAAAATCATGTGTTTATATATTGCACAAGTAATGACAGGTTAGACAAAACCTAACAGTATGAACTCTATAACTTATCTCAATGTAGTCACTTCATACTTGGGGGTCAACATCAATACATTTGTTAATTGGGTCGTAGACAAACCTGCTTGTATTCAATATTTCCTTCATGACTGTCAAGTTGGGTTTAGAATACTTCAATTTGTTTTTTATTTTATCTTTACTGAATTTTGGACCGAATCTGTCCATCATGCTTTTTTCAATTGCTTTATACACATTAGACTTCAAACCTCCACCAGATTTCATACCAGGCATG
Source organism: Nymphaea colorata (assembly GCF_008831285.2). NCBI lineage: Eukaryota > Viridiplantae > Streptophyta > Magnoliopsida > Nymphaeales > Nymphaeaceae > Nymphaea > Nymphaea colorata. The sequence continues at coordinate 13,835,467 of NC_045147.1, forward strand.
CGTGAATGCTCAACAAGAAGTTGGACTAAGTGGTCCACTTGTGGTTCAGTCCATGTAAGATTTTCCCTTGATGGACCATTGTCTTCCATGGTAATGTTTTGTACAATAATTCTTCACAACTACAATATTCAAAAATTCTTGCATGAAGAACAAAAGCAAACGAGCACCCATCAAAACATATCATATGTTCTTCATAACTTATTTTATCTAAACTTGTATTTCTTATTATAAAGATAATCAAGACCTTGATTAGGAAGACAATAGCATGCCAACAGTAAAAGTTCTTTCAAGTCCATTTCAAACTTGAAAGTCCACAACAAAAGTTCATTAACCAATTCAGTGTACCTACAATGTTAAATTCTGCACAAGCAATCGATGATTAAAAGGAAGACGAATAGTTGTTGATATAGCTTGAACTGTCAAGGGTGCGTCACCTGAAAAACTTCACATTTTAAGCACAAGCATTTTCATTTAACAATAGACAGAACCTATGAACGTTAATGATTCAAGATCCTTGAAAGGTTAAAACTAATTTTAGATTATATAGATAAAAAAACTAGTCAACCTTGCAAGCCTAAAACTGAAGACTAAAGTGTCTTGCAACAGTAAAATGGAGAAGCAGGATTAGGAGGAAGCAGCAGACAACTACAACTACACTGTCAAAGCAAATGGATGGTTGTGCATGAGGAAACAACAACAATAACTTGAAAGAAGCAAATACAAGCCCACTGCACAAACTCTATGTATTTCGGCACTTATGGTCTGAATGTATTCTCAACTTCTTTGGTCTTTTGTTCTATATTTTCCTTGTTATTCTTGTTCTACTAACTATAGTCAGTGATGCCAAACTTTTTTGGGACTTTGATCTCCATGTGTATTTATCTGTCTTTATACAGACTGTGGTAACCTTTTTCTGTTTTTAATTAATTTGGGGTATATTTTGCAGGTGCCAACATCCTAGTCTACTGCTTGTCGATGATGTTGATCTCTGTTTTAGGTTGCATGTATCTCCTCCTGGAAGGAGAAAGATCATTCTCCATCGGGAAGGTACTCACAGGGAGAGAGATATAGACTTATAGGTGTTTGTTTCAGCTTCCTTCTCACAGCCGGTGAAACATGGTAGAAAAGATATGAATGGCCTACCAAATAGCTATGAAATCCCTACTTTCTTAACAGTCCACACCTTTCACTATGGAAAAGCAAAACCCATTTTACAAGACCCCTGCATGCTCTCACAAATACCATCTCTTCAAAAAATAAGTATTTCCAAACCCAATTCAACTTATTTTGAATAAAGCAACTCTAGAGCCATTGTAAACTTCATTCATTTGAACGTACTAGGAATTAAGGCACAACAGAAATCAGAAACAATGAAGTTCCTTTGAAGCATAACAAATGACTCTTCCATTGTAAGAGTTGCGATACGAGAAGAAACAAAAAATATGAGGTGGAAAGATAAAATGTAAAAAATATGCACAAGGCAAATGCAAAAACCATACATAGTAAATCTGGGAAAGAGCATCTGTGCATGCATTCTCTATTATACTTTCATACAGGAATCTGCCTTTATGCAAAGCCTTTATGCAAAATCTTTTGATTTCTTCTTCAGCCCCAAACATACAGCACGCAACCATGGCTGGCAGATCATGAATCATCTAATGTGCCTATTCCATATCAAGTACTAGCATCATCTTGACCAATATAAATAAAAAGTAACTTCGGAAGTCACATGCAACTAAACTATCATGTCAAAGAAATTATAGCTGCGACAATGCCACAGAAGACCAAAAAAATATCAGATCTAACTGCCACAGGGGACTCACCTGAAGAGAGATAAAAAAGAGCTTCTTTCAGCCAACCCTGCAGAGAGAGAAAAGAGAAAGGGGATTAGGGCACCGTATAGTAGAAACAAAGGGAGTGGGAGAGAAGCAAGGCCACCTTACCCTGCGCGAAGGATGAGAGGAAGATCGCCAGCTTCGACAGAGAGCCAAATCACAGGCTTCAACACAAGGAGGAAGATCTGCGAACACAGGGGTCTCACCTGGAGAGAAATAGAAAAGAGCTTCTTTCAGCCAACCCTGTAGAGAGAGAAAATAGAAAGGGGATTAGGGCACCGTATACCCTGCACAAAGGGAGTGGGGGAGAAGCAAGGCCACCTTCCGTCGGCGTGAAGGAAGAGAGGAAGATCGCCGGCTTCGACACAAGGAGGAAGACGGCTTTGCATAGACCAAGGGGCGAGAAAGAGAGACCGAGAGAGGAGAGGGGAAGAGGGGAGGGAGGGGAAAGTGGCAGCGAGAACATATTTTTTTTAGAGCGTAATGGCTCTCAAAAAAATCTGCATTAATTTCCTCTCGATGAGAGCTTCGACTTTTTTTCAGGTGAATTTTAACTTCGTCGTACAGATTTTTCGGGTGGAATTCAACGGCGATTGATGCACACAATACTTGTCGGGGTGAATTTCATCTCGCCGTATAAATTTCACCCGATGCACAGGAACTTTCTTGTGCATTAAAGGGGCCCTAGATGTCAATATAATACAGTCAAGGACTCATGAACAATTGTGGAGAAAGTGTAAGCATTCTAGTATAATCGAATCTACTATTGGAAAACAGAAATATCTGTCCAACAAGCTACACCAAAACTTTAACAGCCTATGTTGTTCCTAACAAGCCCCATCACTCCATTTTTGTTCCCTTTTTTCCAAATGATCGCATGAATTCCCAAATACGTTGGAGCTTAGCCGATTTCCCACAATAAGACTTTGATTACATTTCCATTAATGTTTCATAAGTATTCTCTGCATTATCTCCATAATGTCTCTTGCACATGTTCAATGGGCCTTCCACATTTAAGCTTGCTGCTATTCTTAATTTTCCACAAGAACCAAACTGCTAAATGATAGTAGCTCTATTATTAAGTTAGTTTTTGTGCCACCAATTAAGACTTTGGCTGAGGTTGTTGGGAGACAATCTTTGCCTCCCAAAGTACCTAATAACAACTTGACATATTTGTTTAGCGATGGGACATGTGAAGAAAATGTGTTGTTCATTTTCTATAGCGATGGGACATGCATCTTGAAGTAGTTTGAACGCCATGCTTTTGGACATAGCTATCAATAGGCAGCCACAAAAGCCATTCAAACTGCATGTTGGTGGCATCTGCTTGTCTAAATTAACATGTTATGCACATTTTCTTGGCCCTTTCATCTCATCTTTTGCCAAAACTCTTCTTCATATAGTCGAATTTGGGTTCTCATTCCATACAATCTGGTCTGAAGAAGTATCTATAATTGTTGGGTTTATGGCAGTAATTCTAGTAGCATGAAGGAAGCTTTCAATGTGGGACACTTCATCATCCAACATTTCATTGATCATGAGGTTAGCTACTGCCTTATGAAGGGAATGTGATTCAATAGAAACTCGCATTGCCAGCAGACCTTCCAAAATTTTAGTATCGAGTTAGAATACCGAATCTTATAACGAAATGCTTTTTTAACATTTGGTGAAACTCCTTGAACTTTTTTAAATTGGTATATATATATATTGAAAATCATCAATATATATAACAAAAATGTTAAATATCTGTTTTTGATAGGTCAAATTCCTTTTCAAGAATGCGAATGCATGACTTTAGATGGTGTTCTAACTCGATACTTGGACTTTTTAAATGGACTTTTATGTATTTTTCTATACCAACATCCTTGCATGTTTTATCTATATGCAAAACGAGCTTTTAAAGACCAATTAGGTACCTTTTATTAGATGTCTTCGGTGAATTTCTCATGCAAGAGATTTGAAGTTTGATGGTGTTAGCAATAATAATTACTCGATTCCATCATACTGCTTCATGTTCATGAATTCGCTCTTATCACCTGTTATGTGTTAGAGTAGCTAGAGTTAATTATCCAATCAATACAATAATTAATCTTTCCTGCAATATCATGTTGGCAAAATTGCATCTTTTATGTTGTGCATTGCTCGTTGTTATTGCATTTCTCACATCTTTGTTCACTCTTTTACCTTGAACAAAGTGAGGTAGACTTCTGCACCTAAAATACTTCCTTTTGGTTGCCAATGTTATGTGCTTTCTCTGAACATTTCTTTTTTCTTTGCTTTATTGGATGTCCCTTCCTTGCAGTTTTGTGATCAATGTTAACCCATCGCCATTAGTTTGAAGTGCAAGTCTTGTAATTTGCTTTGCCAATGTCTCTTGATTAACTAAATAAATTTTATAGTTCCAATAAAGATGGTTGCATTGGCTAGCACAGGGCAATGGCTACAAAGTTGTAAAATTATACATGAATACCACAAATAAGAAACTTCCACGTACTCGCTTCACTAACTTTTGACCCAAGTCTGTTTGAGGCATGCTGGTACAAAAACTTTTTTAGTGTGCCATTATGGTTAATGATGAAAATACCGATGGTTAATTAAAAAAAAAACTTTTTGTGGGGGGGAAAAAAGAAACCGAAAAAAGTAGAAAAATACTAAAAAGGATATATCTTTTTAAACAATTTCTAAAATATCCACGTTCATACTGACATATGTATAAGGGAGGAAGTTGAACCGCCTTGAATGACGTTGCGCTTCCAAGTACGTAAACTTAGTCTGGATCACTAAGCTCACCCTATTTTTTCATGTAAAAAACAAAAATCTCTCCTACCATGAAGCCTCGTTTCTTTATAATATTTTTTTTTCTTGGATCTGGATTGAGAGTTTTCTCATAGTTTGGCTTCCCTGTCTGGCATAGGTCTAAAACATATAAACCGTGTTATTTTCCATCACATTGAAAGCAATCAAACACGTATTCCCCACCATAAAACCTTTTAACCTTGAAAATTTGTGAAGAATGTGGGTGAGAAGAGTGTCTGATAAAGTAGAACCCAGTGAAAATACACCAAAAAAAAGTGTCCCCTATAATGTCTGATCCAAGTTGGGTAGGCAAAACATTATTTGTTTATTTCATTCATACTTTTTTTGGCAAGCAAAAAATGCGATATTAGACGTAAGGCGGACCCCTTACCCACTCTCTTGTGAACCGGGTCTAGTTGAATATCCCATTTCATCGGATCGTATTTGTTATATGCTGCCGAGCCCGAATTCAGATCGGATCCATTTCAAATCCAAACCAAATTTCCAAATCCTTGCGTACCAGGGTCCGAGCTTCCGTTGTGCGCCAAGTCTCGAGAAGAGGCGCAAAATGCGCGGCAGAAGAAGCACGATCCGCGTGAGCATCCAAAAGCGGTTTCCAGCCGTCGATAAGAAACAAAATCGGACGGTTGAAATCGGTCTAGAGAGAAGTTCGAAAACTCCCGCCCAGCTTTTCCGCCTCCAATATATAGGCCCTCCTATTCGCGTCTTGCACACCACCGGCGCCTCTTCTCCTTCTCGTCTTTCTTTCTATTTACTCTTTTCCGTTTTCTTTCCGATCTCTCCTAGCTTTCGTGATGGCTCGTACGAAGCAAACCGCCCGGAAGTCAACCGGAGGAAAGGCCCCGAGGAAGCAGTTGGCCACCAAGGCTGCCAGGAAGTCCGCTCCGGCGACCGGAGGAGTCAAGAAGCCGCATAGGTTCAGGCCAGGAACCGTCGCCCTCAGGGAAATCAGGAAATACCAGAAAAGCACCGAGCTGCTCATCCGGAAGCTGCCGTTCCAGCGTCTCGTTCGTGAGATCGCTCAGGACTTCAAGACGGATTTGAGGTTCCAGAGCAGCGCCGTTGCTGCACTTCAGGAGGCGGCGGAGGCCTACCTCGTCGGTCTCTTCGAGGATACCAATCTCTGCGCCATTCACGCCAAGAGGGTGACGATCATGCCGAAAGACATCCAATTGGCCAGGCGCATCAGGGGCGAGCGTGCTTGAACCTGTTGAGTGGGAAGATTCGGTGGTTAATGAACGGGGATTTGTACTATTTGATTCACTGATTGTTGATCAAACGAGTTTCACCATGTAATTACGAAGCTGATGTGTCTTTAATGAACGCATGGTTCTTCAAGATCTTCTGGTTTTCTATGAATGATGTGCATATCCCATTTTCTCAACTTTCACATTCTAAACGATTTAACGCTATTAAATGTAAAACAAAAGAAATAGAGGTTTGTGATGGAGTGTTTTAGTTTGAATCTAATAGGCCACAATCGAAATTGATACCACTATCATTGTTTTTATACGTTTAATCTTTATGTTTTTTAAAGATTCACATGATTCTGATTTTCCGTATCCAAAACCAATGCAGCCAAATGATTCACTTCAAAGGATAGCTTTTCTTAGCTTGGCTTCAATTTCTGATATTACAATCTGTTGCTTCAAAGCCGTAACAAAAGGGTACCATAGGTTGGTCTCGGATCGCAAAGACAAACATTGTTTGCGAGTTTGAAAAACGTTCACATGAAGTTGAATATGAATCAGAAAGTAGTGTTACAATAGTGCATAAAGCTAAATGTTTGAGTACCTGTAAAATTGATATAAAAAATTATCTTAGGTTCGGTTTTGATCTACCGCAGGACTAGAACAGATTAGAAGTATTGATTTCGAATGCAGACATTCTCCGAACTGATTCTAAATTTGATAAATCTGATACATCGTCAGGTAACACAGCTTCATAATCAATAGTGGATCTGACTGGAATTGACTGTCGAAAAGTGTGATTTAAGTAAGACTGTGTTTGGTGCACAGGAAAAACATTTGCAAGCATACGCTCTTGAACAAATTCATCTCTATATATCTTTTAGCATTATTTATTCTTCAAATATAAGTTCTTTTCAGCAAGATCGATGACGAAAACCTTAGTATTGAAATGGAATTTTGAAGAGGAGGGGGGTGGGTTCTCCTCACATTGAAAATAATCTCAAATCACTTCAGATCTTAGATATCAACTAAACAACTTCCCCTTAAAAAGTTTTTTGTTTTTGTTTTTCATTATCAAGAATAGCAACCGCCGCCTGCATTGGAATGTTTTAAATTGTAATGAAGAAATTTAATAGCGATATCGGAATCATTTATACTTAAGATGGTTGATTTGGTAAAAGTCTAGCGACCAAATCTCCAACGTAGGAAAATAAAGGCGAAAAGAAAAACTAAAAGCGCGATGCGGATGAGTTGCGATCCGTGTGCGCGTGAAGGGACGAGTTTCTAGCCGTCGATGATGATTAGGAATCGGACGGTCAACAACCTTCCGCGAAAAATTTCAAAATACATCTGCCCCCGCGTTTTTCATCCTTACAAATAGCCGCCCTCGTCTCAGAGTTTTCCCACCAACAGCGTTTCGTCTTCTTCGCTTCTCCTTTTCCCCTCCTGTATCAAGTTGATTCTGTTGCCCACTATCTGTTTCTGTTCTTGTTTGCTGCTTACGATGGCTCGCACCAAGCAAACCGCCCGGAAATCCACCGGAGGAAAGGCCCCCAGGAAGCAGTTGGCCACCAAGGCTGCCAGGAAATCCGCTCCGGCAACCGGAGGAGTGAAGAAGCCACACAGGTTCAGGCCCGGAACCGTCGCCCTGAGGGAAATCCGAAAGTATCAGAAGAGCACTGAGCTTCTCATCCGGAAGCTGCCGTTCCAGCGTCTCGTCCGTGAGATCGCTCAGGACTTCAAGACGGATCTCAGGTTCCAGAGCAGCGCCGTCGCGGCTCTCCAGGAGGCGGCGGAGGCCTACCTCGTCGGGCTCTTTGAGGACACCAATCTTTGCGCCATCCATGCCAAGAGGGTGACGATCATGCCGAAGGACATCCAGCTGGCCAGGCGGATCAGAGGCGAGCGCGCTTGATCGTGTAGACCCACTGTCTAACCTAGAGTAGCTAAATTGGGGCTTTTAATCTCGTTTTTTTCTTCTCTTTTTCGTGGGGGTGGTTACTTTGTTCTTTTTGTTTGAGGGCACCGGTCTTTGATCGGGTTCCTTGAAATTTGTAAGTACAACTGGTGATATTTCTTCAATGATGCATCGTTAGTCAAGTACATGTACTGCGTTGGTGTCTCGATTTTCTCTCTATACCTTATTGGTCGTCGCTTCTGTTTTGTCTTGCCTTAGTTCATGTTGTTGGGGGTCTTTGATTTTATTTCCATTCGTTCGGGCGCGTTGCGATATCTTCTGTGGAATTACCTTTCTGGAATTTCTGCTTTCGAATATCTCACAGATTTCCTTTTCACAGGTCTCTAGGGCAACAGTGATCTATTATAGATTGTTATCGGGGCTTTCTTTCCCTCGTGGTATACACAAATTGAATAGTTCCTTTAAATTTACTTCTGTTGTTTGTTAGGCAAATTGTGGAGAAGAAACACGGTCGTTCAGCTGATTCTTCTACATCCTTTCTTGGAAAAATCATATGTTTATTGTTGAAAAACTACCGAATGAAAATTTTGTTCACATTATCATGGAATGATCAATTCTTCCGGATCTTAGAGTTACTTTCTGATAATGTATGTTCTATATTTGTGTTGTCTGGTCTTAAATTCTTGCACAAATTTGTGATTCCTCTCGGTTATTGTCCGATTCCATTTGCAAGGGATAGTTCCCAACCTTTATTAGCGACTCGTCTAGTATTGTCATTTTTTGTTCTTACTGACAAATCCATCACTCTGGGTCTTGAACAAACGCATACAACTCTCGTGTTTGAGTTCTTACTAAAGAAATGCATGCAACTCTGTGTTCTGAGTTCTTAGTGAAAATCGGAGGTCTTGCCTTTGCTCTTTTCTGCAGGAAGATCCCCTGGTTCATATGGTAATGCATTGTGATCTTCGTCCCTATATTGCTTGTACATGGAAAAGTGATTGTTATCGGTCCGCAGGCACCTGATCCTTACACAGAAGGCTCATATTTAAGCTCTTGTGAAGAAACGAAGCCTTTTGTGGCCATCTCTTATCATATTTGTTGGTAGTGCAAAATCGTCTTCGACTAGAAGTCCTCTAGATCTGGAGATGGCAGCCAGTTACAAAGTCAGCCGTTTCCGCATCATCCCTTCTAAGTTGCAAAGGTGGGTGTTGGTAACATTCTCATGAAAGCTCCTTGCGTCATTAAATTTCTCAATATAGGGAAGCTGATATGTGTTCTCTCTACCATGTTTCTCTATCTTTTTCCTTTTTAACGATGATCTGCAATAAGGCTTGGCTTCAGGTGAATCATTTTAGTGGTGCATCCAAACTCAAGGATTGGATAATTTCTTGAGGATGAGCATTACGGTGAAGAAATTTATTCCATCAACGGGCAAACCATAGGGCGATCCGATTTTTCTCATCCTCGTCTTTGAACACGCCGATTGAGTTGTACTGAACTCCTCTATATGGTGTTTGATTTCACTGTCTCAGTACACTATTCCACTGCTGCACCATTTTTGAGGCATCTCTTGCATCGGGGCCATGGAAACTTGTTGCTCTCTCTCTTCCTCTTTCAATGTGTGCAAATTCTGTTCTTGTTTTAATGTACGCAGGCTACAAGTCTCCATATCACTTTATGCCAAAGCCAGACTAATTCTCAACGTATTCTAAAGACATATTAACCTTATTTCAGAAACACCAGGATGTCCTTGTTCTCACTACTTTAAAACAAGAATTAAACACCCTCCAAAAGCACATTTGATTGGAGGAAGCATGTGTTCCGGCTGATAAATGGGCCCAGAGCTGCACAACGATTCGAGCCAACTCGGATTCGATTTGAATTCGCTCAAAACAACTCAGGCTCTTGCTGAACCGGTTTACAAATTATCTGAGTTCAAGCTTACAAAGATATTCAAAATGATAAATGAGTGAGTTCAAGTTTTAGGAACCCCACTTGTTTATACTCAACTCTACTCGCAAACCGATACTTTATATGGTTCACAGGTTTTAATTTTTAAGGTAAAAACAAATTTTCACAAGTTACACCATTTAAACGAGTTACATAATGAGTTAATGCTTACACAAGTTAAATAAGTTGATACTTAAACCAGTTAACGCCAAACAAGTTAATGCCTAAACGAGTTAAATGGGTTAAATGAGTCGGGTTTGAGATCAATTTTGTGTAGTCGTGTCAAGCTCGAGTTTACTATAAGGTGCTCGACTCAGTTCGAGCCAATCCCGAGCTTGAATATTTTGAGCTGAGTTGAGCTAGAGTTGGCCAAGCCCGAACTCGACTTGGCTCGTGTGGAGGTCTATGACCCACACTGACAAAGTACACTTTGACGTGAGGTGGTGCAAAAAAATTGTGCTTTTGCACCATGAAATGTCTGTTCCAACTCATCCATGGGATATACAGCATATAGATACCAAACAAAAGCATACTGATGTCAATATATTAGATTTAGATTGGATATCCAATCAAACTATTCAAAACAGGCAGATTTTAGAAAAATTTAACATATTAAAAAATCGAACCGGATCAGGATTTAATAAATTAAATGACATTTGATCAGACTAGGTTACAAATAAATGACCCATTAAATAATAAGAATCAGTATGACCTGTTAAATTTTCTTGCATCCAACGCCCATACAGCTGTTCTCAGCATACAATGATGGGGCTTAGATTCGGTTCTTCGGTTCTAAAATCTAAGAATCAGATTGTGATCATGGATTTAAAAGTGGGATTTGATTCTATTATAACTTTTTGTTCGTTGAATCTATGGCTAGGGATGTCAACGGATCGGATACGGATTGAGAAATCGGATCGGATACGGATTGTAAGATATGGTTAGCATACGGATTGAGAAATCGGATCGGATACGGATTGTAAGATACAGATTGTAAGATACGGATTGTAAGATATGGATTTAAGAAGTAACAACGGATCGGATACGGATTCAGATTTAAGTAACTATCCGATCGAATATTTAACCATCTTATCCGAACAGATACAGATTCGGATTTAAGTAAATATCTGATCGAATACTTAACCATCTTAACAAGTATATCCGAATCTGAATTACAGTTTGATATCGGAATCAGAACCGTGAGTTGCTGAGTGGATATCTAAATCTGAAACATACGAATCCGATGATATCCGAATCCGAACCTAAAAGGTGAGTTGGCCAACTTAAAGTTATGATTTACGAAGAATATAAACGAAGTATAACGGATGATTTTTATGTTGTTGCACATAATAATAGTCATACGTATATCATTCAACTTAAAGTATTTAAAATTATATCATATAAAACTAATCAAATACTAATTAATATTATATTTAATTAAACGTTTTTGTGTAAACAAGCAAATTATTGCAGTTAAGGCATCAACTAAACAGAATATCTTAAATAATGTATTTATTTAATTAAAAATAATAAAAAAACTTTTATTAAGAAATTTTAATAAAATTAGTATTTTTAAAAATATGAAAATTAATCATAAGTAGATATATTTAATATGAAAAAACTTCTATTTAGATATATTTAATATGTATTGCTTAAGTCGGTTTAGTTTGCTACTGCTGGGCCTGAGGTAAAACCAGTTCGAGCCCGTAAGCTGAGTCTCCGTCCGACGCCTCCAAGGACTCAGGGTGCACCATGGGCTCCTGGGAAGGCGAACCAAGCCGGCGCGGGGCTTCTCGTGACAGCGAAAAAAAGAAACACAAAGCGGGACGCGGGGACGAGCCACAATCCGCGTGCGCGTCAAGAAACGATTTCCAGCCGTTGATCGAGAGAGATATCGGACGCTCGACATCCTTCCGCCAAAAATTTCGAAATTTCCTGCCCCGCCTTCTTCACCCTACAAAAGGGCTTCCTCTTCCCCTCATTTCACCTACCGCCGAGGTCTCATCATCTCCTTCGCTTCTTCTTCTTCTTCTTCTTCTTCTTCTTCTTCTTCTTCTTGTACTCTGTCTCAATCCGCCGCCGTTGCCCGCCGCCTTTCTTCTGCAGTTTACGATGGCTCGTACCAAGCAAACCGCCCGCAAATCCACCGGAGGGAAGGCTCCCAGGAAGCAGCTGGCCACCAAGGCCGCTAGGAAATCTGCTCCGGCAACCGGAGGAGTGAAGAAGCCTCACAGATTCAGGCCCGGAACCGTCGCCCTGAGGGAAATTCGCAAGTACCAGAAGAGCACCGAACTCCTCATCCGGAAGCTTCCGTTCCAGCGCCTCGTTCGTGAGATCGCTCAGGATTTCAAGACGGATCTGAGGTTTCAGAGCAGCGCCGTTGCAGCACTTCAGGAAGCGGCAGAGGCTTACCTCGTTGGTCTCTTTGAGGACACCAATCTGTGCGCCATCCACGCCAAGAGGGTGACGATCATGCCGAAGGACATCCAATTGGCCAGGCGGATCAGGGGCGAGCGTGCTTGATCGCGTAGATCGAACGTAGTTTAATTCACACTACGGTTTTTGATTTTGTGGTTGTGGATGCTTGATGTCGCGTCAAGTTCGATCTCGCTTTTCTTTCCCTTTCTGGTCTTGGGTGGGAAGTGGTGGTTTCTTGTTCTTGGAAGACCCGATAGTTGATCGGGTTGTTTGAACTTTGTAACTGTAACTAATGATATTTCTTGAATGATGCATCTTCAATCAGAAAGTGGTGCGGTGCTGGTCTCTGTTTCTCTTTGCCCATATCTCCCGTGCATGGTAGCTTCCGAGTTGTCTTAGCGTTAATTCGGCTCATGGATATGGTGGCGCTTCGTGTTTATCTCCGGTTTTCTTGCGTATGTGATTTGTTCTTCCGGGGTGAACATTCCTGACGGAATCTCTATGACGGTCGAGGGCTGAATTTTTTTTGAATTACTCCTCTCATATACTTTGTTTCTAGCCACCGTCGTAGCTTTGTTTCCGTTTAGCACCGCTTCGATAATGGTTATGAATCTGTTTGGCGTGCATTTGTGTGTGTGTGTGGGTGAATCTTGTTGGTTTTCTTTTGGGATAATCTTCTCGGGCGAATCTGATTGGCATTTTTTTTTTGTCATGAATGGAGTTGGCGTTCTTCTAATTATGCGTTCTTTTCAAGCTCTAATATGTGCTGTTACCTCTGTTACATGTAAAATAAACTAATAAAGAGCCATTTCTTGATCAAATGCAACCATGCGAAGATTGCGGATGTTTTTTTTCTTTTTTTTGATATGTGCTTGGTGCATAAAGGATATCTACTTTATCTTGTCCTCCATCTGAATCCTTGGAGTGTTGATCCTTCCACACCTAGTTGATGTTGTAAGCATTAGGTTCAATGTTGTCCCAAGATCCTCAGCGAGAAAATTATTCATTTTACTTTTCTTGTTTGTAATATATTTTTCAAAATAAAATTAATAATTGCAGAACCAGCAAAAAACATTTAAGAAAAAACAAAAAAACAATTTAACTTGTCTTTTTCATTATAGTACTCCAATGTGGATTCTTCAATAGGTGGTACTTCATGTGCTGTTGAATCTTGATGATGCTGTTTTGATTTTCTTCAGTTGCCCTTGCGGATGAATAGCTTTTTTGAGGAATCCAACTGACCCCGCAGGTAACTTGCCCTGGATGCATGTCCACAAATTATTGTGTAACTGGATGAACCATATTCTCTGCTCATCACTCAGGAAGCAGGCAAGTATAAGGAAGTGATGCATGAAAACCAGCTGCTCCATGGCTGTCACGAGGGTAGGATATATCTTTCGATTTGCCTTTCCGTTTTATGTTTTGGTTGCCTAATTGATTTGTGAATGGCAACTCTTATCTGCACATTAGCTTTTCTCTGTGCACAACGTTCATACTTGGAGTTCATAGTTTATGGCAACCTCACATAATTCCCTTTGTTGGAGTCGATTTGTTTTCCTAGTGGATGGGCGAACTTCAGGTTGTTATGTCCTGAAGAATTGCTGGTCATGGTCATTCAAATGCCAAGGAGTCGGAGCGCTTGTATCGATTATGAACCTACAAAAAGCTCCTGTACTTCATTCAGGATGATGGAGGTTCAAAACAGACACCCTTCAACCTATGTCATATAAATTTTCGAAGTGTTAGTTCTCAAATGAATGGAATGATCAAAACTTTTCCCAGGTTTGGTTCACACTCATATAGTCTTTTAATTTAGGTGTCTGCATATACATGTGTAGGCTTCTATGCAGGGGCGGAGGGAAAGCGTGGCCCAGCCAATGAAAAATTTGTTTTTTTATATGGACAAAAACAATATTTTTTAATTACGTAATGTATTTTTTGTATTAAAATTCAGTTTGGCCCTACCCGAATCCAGAGATCCCCTGAAGAAAATCTTGGATCCGCCCCTGCTTCTATGCATGTATCTTTTGCGTATCTTGCCTTGGTGTTTGCTAAACATAACATGCTTCCTACTGTTCCAGAAACTTGTGAGCTAGCTATACTGTAACTGCAAATTTCTCAATTTACACCTGAAGTTGTCAGCCTGCACAACGAGCCTCAGGAAGCCATGGATACAACACCCTGCTCCCATATTAATTCCTCAGGCTCGTCCACTGTCGGACCCATATCTTTCCTTATACCAAGACAAATATCCCCTCCTAAACCCTAAAAAGCAGGGGCTTCGCCAAGGATGAGTCTACATTACCGTCCTTTGCGGCTCACCATCTGGTCAGCTACTTCCCTGCCTGCCTTACAGGTGCCCTCCCAAATTATTCATTCATTCCTTTTCTAGAAGGGCTTTCCTATGGGTTGGGCAGAACAATTCCAGACGAAGGGCTTTCTTGTGTGAGTGCCTGTAACCAAGAAAGGCTTAAAGTTACCATTGTTCATTTCTTCGAGCTCTCTGATCCCAGCACCTCCTTCCATATGGGGATGTAATCTATGATCTTGCCCAGCTGATAGACTGATACACGAGAATCCGGCATTGAACCATGGCTGATGTAGGTGCTTGACAACGTATGGTCGCCCACTTATACAGTAAGCAACGCCTTTAGTGTTCTAGCTTCTGTTCTGGTTGAGCAGGAATACAATCAAGCAACGCCTTTAGTAATCAAACACAACCTTAAAACACGGGGCAGTACACTAGTCCAACACCTCACCTTCCCTTGCAATGTGGTCTTCATCTATGACAAGATTCCCCATCTTCTTCCTCCAGAACGAAAGAAAAGCACCCCAAAAGTGACTCCAGTGTGAAGTCGCCAGTGTCGATTCTTCTAACACATTATCATCTTAATAGACTGCTTTCTCCATGTAATTACTTTTTCTCAATTTCCTCTAATGTGGCAAAATCTCATTCACTAATGATCGATAAGAAGGTTCTTAGTTGCAATCTTCATGTATATACGCATTTTTTTAATATTTTAATCCAGGACAATTTATTTTTCATGCAAAATAGTGCACAATTATTAATCTAGAGCTACCAAACGGTCCACGCAGGAAGAAGCAGCCCGAGCCATCCTCAAAAGGCTCAGCATCTCGTGGCTCGTCGACTAGACCGACTCGTGCGTACGAGGGCGGGAAGGCGAAACTCAAACCCCGCCAAGCGCCACCTCGCCTCGCTGGTCGAGAGAGCGAAAAAAGGAAACTCAAAAGAGGCGCGATCCGCGTGCGCGTCGGGGAACGATTTCCAGCCGTCGATGGAAAAAAGAAATCGGACGGTCGACATCATTCCGCGAAAAATTTTAAACTTTTCTTCCCCGCCTCTTTCACCCTACAAATGGTTTCCAGTTCTGCGCTTTTGTTCTCCCACCCAAGCCATCTGTCCTCGTTCTCTTTTTCTTCTTGGGCTCTCCATCGATCTCCCTCCGTAGCCCTTCGCCCTTCTTCTACTGTCTACGATGGCTCGCACCAAGCAAACCGCCCGCAAATCCACCGGAGGGAAGGCCCCCAGGAAGCAGCTGGCCACCAAGGCCGCCCGAAAATCCGCGCCGGCGACCGGAGGAGTCAAGAAGCCTCACAGGTTCAGGCCCGGAACCGTCGCCCTGAGGGAAATCCGCAAGTATCAGAAGAGTACCGAACTTCTCATCCGAAAGCTACCCTTCCAGCGTCTCGTCCGTGAGATCGCTCAGGATTTCAAGACCGATCTGAGGTTTCAGAGCAGCGCCGTTGCAGCACTTCAGGAAGCGGCAGAGGCTTACCTCGTTGGTCTCTTTGAGGACACCAACCTGTGCGCCATCCACGCCAAGAGGGTGACGATCATGCCGAAGGATATCCAATTGGCAAGGCGCATCAGGGGCGAGCGCGCTTGATCGCGTACAACGGGAGCATGTTCGTGCCTGGCGAAGTTTAGTTTTGCTAGGGTTTCCCGTCCTTTTTTTCTGTTTGCGTTTTGGGGTTGGAAATGGCTGTTCCTCCCCTCGGAGGAGCCGATCGTTGGTCGGATTGCTTGAACTTTGTAACTATAACTGATGACATTTCTTGAATGAATCATCTTTAGCCAAAAAGTGGTTCGGTGTTGGTGGCTGGTGTTCCTCTTGGCCGATAACTTCACTCATGTCTTTTTCTCATTTCTATTTACTTTAATTTGTACAATCGATATGGTCGTTTTTGCTTCTGTGGCGTACAAATCTAGAATTTCGAATGATGGATCTCTCTCTCTCTCTCTCTCTCTCACACACACACACACACACACACACACACACACACACTCGTTTCTAGCCATTGTCGTCAATGTTCTGGATCTGTTTGGCTTTCCTGAATTTCGATACGCAATTCTAATGGCCTCCCATTTGATCTGTGTAACGTAATGGTAGTTGTTTTCAATGCAATGGAATGGAATGGAGGCTGCAGGTACTTTGGTTTGGACTATCCTATTTTTTGAGGGTAATGTCGTCATTTGGTCGTTCGAGTTCTTACTTCTTATCCCATATCGGCGGGTTCAAATGTATAATGGATAGCGTCAAAGCCGTGCTTCCCATTTTGCCGCTAAAAGATGATTTCGAGAGTGTATCTGCTGAACAAATCTTGCCCAATCTTTTCGTCGTCGACGTCCCTTCGTCATCTCCCCAACACGCAGCATCTTCCCATCCCGCAAATTGGTTCTCGCCTAAGATGGCTATGCGATGAAGTCCAACGGGGACGGGTTTCTTGGAGAACGGGGGCTGTCCAGATGCGCGGCTCCCCGTTGGAGTCTGAAGCGTTGCTGGATAGCTTAAGGGTTCTGGAGTGGGATAAGGTCTGTGATTCCGTGGCTGCTTTCGCAGGGACGTCGCTTGGAAAGGAGGCCCTCTTGGTTAGCCCGTTTCTCTCTGGAAGAATTCCCGAATTCATTTGACCCTTTTTTCATGATACAGATTCTAGTTCGTGCCTTTCGATTGTTGCTCTAACTAGCTTTCCTTGGAATTTTAGGTCCAACTGAATTCTTTGGGTTTGTGCTATGAAGACAGCTTGGCCCTTCAAAAGGAAACCACCACTGTGGTTGAGATGCTCAAGTATGGTGTTGGTGGTCTGGATTTTGCTTCCCTTGACCTTGCTAAGGTGGTTTGTTTGACATTGATTAGTTAACTTTCTTAGTTTATTTTTTATTTAAGGAAAAAAAAAGCAACTATCATTTTTTTGCTTTTCTCTTGCTTCTGTATGCTACTTTGTATATATAGTTATACGCTTTGCTCTTGGCATGAACCTGGGCAAGTTGGTCTCTTCTCAAGCTAATGGATTTTTCAGATCATCCGTTCTTAGAACATGTCTCAGAATGGCTAGTTACTAAAACATCAAAATCTTTGTTCTGGCGAAAAATGAATGTTCTTGTTGCAACTTGGAACATCACATTGTCATAGAACTAGTGGCAGGGCTGTTGACGAGCTTCTGTCGAGTGACTATGAAAAAACACGCCATAGTTAAAACGCGAGATAAAATTGACGAACCTGGCAAATGAGGTGGCGTTCTTTCGGAGTGGCTGAAGAAAGCGGCGAACGCAATTCAGTCATTGGACTATGCCATTGTGCTTAACTCCATCCTCTTGACTTGCATTTTAAGGATACATAACAGGGAAAAGGAAATAGGTTCTATGTTGGTTTAGAGGAGGGAAAAGGAAAGTGTTTTGTTATCCTTCCAGGTGTTACCCTCGGGACGGCGGAACAGTGAGGGGCTAGGATTTCCACTTCCCACGAATTATAGAAAATGTAGAAACGGTGAGAATTCTAATCCTTATAGATATTGGAACTTATAGGGAAGAGTAACAGTAGAATGAAGACGCGTGAGGAGCGAGGGTTCCCTTTTTTCTCTTTTCACAAGTCTGCTTAATATGGCAGGAAAGGAAAGTGCTTAGACTTCATAGCTTACCCAGGTATTTTGCGTCTTGACCTTAGATGAGTCGGTGCCATGTGGTGATACGTGGAATTTTGAAGTCTGTACCGACAGGTACTTGCTTTATTTTGTCAGAGGCTTCCTTGTCTATTATCCACATGGTAGATGTGCTTCTTAGAGGACTGCTACATGAATTTCATTGGCAAATGATGGTTAGCATGTGGTTGCAATTCTGCATATTTTTCATCTAATTTGTAAGAAATCTTCTAGACATTTCATTCCAATTAAACATCTGCTGGTCACTTGACTGTGTGCTTTCCCATGCTGTATTTGTTTTCTATTTCATTTTTTTTTGTGTGTATAAATAATCTATTTGTCTGGTTTTTTGAAGGTTAAGTCTGCTATTGACCGTGCATCAAGGGGTTTTGCAATGAGTGGAACTGAAGTGATGGCTTTAGTTGCCTTACTGCAACTTGCTGACAATCTGCAAATGTCTTTGAAGATTATTCTGAAAGAAAACATAGACTTGTCACACCGGTTCGAGCCACTTTCAGACATGGTGATTTTGTTGTCCAAACTTAGCCATTTGCAAAATTGATGGTTACCTTCTTGGGGGCTAATTTGGTTCTGGTTTAAATCCATCCTACAGATATTGGGCATGGTTGTCAATCGAGCGTTGGTTAGGGATGCATTTCAAGTACTTGATGAAGAAGGATGTGTGAAAGATACTGCGGTATGTTCTTGGGCAGGAAATGTGGTTTGAGTTTTCTTTTATTTGGTGATCTCATATGTTTGGGAAGACTATAGGTGCATTAATCATGATCTGGGTTTATGGCCAATTCTGGATAGTGGATATCGCCATGATTAAGAATTTGAGGCTTTTTCATTCTCCTACTGCGTCTTAACAACTGTCAACTCTATGTGAAATTACGCAGGGCCAGTTTAAAGTGCCCTACTTGCAACCTTTTTCTTTTGTTTTTCCCCTTATTGATCATAAAATTTGTTTCATGTGTTCCATTTACGAAACTTTGAATCTAATATTCAACACGTGCACCCTGTTTTAGTTATGACTTATGACACCACAAGGTTTGGAGAGCCAAGCCTTTAACTATTGGATATCTGTAGATAACTATATAAACATAAAGATTGCTGATTACAGGTTTGCCATTGAAGAAACTGTAGAGATCATGGGTGGTGTTGTGGTAATAGTAAAATTGATAGGCCTCTGGGACTTCATAATATGTGGTATAGGTACCATTATATTTGCCAATTTATGTGCACGTATGTGTTGCTGTGTTTAGGAACTCATGCATGCATGCATGCTTGTGTGTGTGTGTATGTGTTTCTTTTTCTGGTGTCAGGATTTTGTCATTTTACTCATTTGTTGTAGAATGTGGTGTTTGCATATTCCTTATGCTTTTTAAACTAAGCAACTTGGAGAGCAATGATATTTCCTTGCCTTCCAGGAATTTCCTGCATTCTCTCTGAATAATGCTCTTCTTTGAGTGCAGAGTTCGGAACTAAAGCGCTACCGCAACCAAGTGAGAGGGCTTGAACAAAAGGTGCTTTTTATGTTCATCCTTTTTTTTGGTGTTATATTGGTAAAATATGTACCTTGAATAGTGGGGGTTTACACTTGTTCTTTTTGGAAGATCTAATGATGTTCTGTTGATTCTTTGCACATAATACAAACAGCTAGGTCTAGATGATAAGTGCAACTATGCAAAAAATGAAGTTGTTTTCTCAACATATCCTTAACAAACAAACATTATCTACTTTATCATGTTCCACACCTGCTTCCTTGACATGTAATATGTGTTCATTCTTTCCATATCTGGAGGTTTATGATGTTAAACCTTGTCTCATTCATTTGCTAGTTTTGATAGTTGCTTCTTCTTGGTCTATGCGGTTTTTCACTGCCAGCATTCTATGCAATTTGTCACCTTATAATGCTATTTTCAAGTGTACTCAGTAAATGTTTATAAACCCAGCCAAGTCAACTTGGTTGACTCGGTCCTCAACCTGGTAAAAAAAAAATGTAAAAACCAGAAATTGTCATGTTGAGAGAAAAAAAAAGGTGTTGGAGCATTTTCGTCATCTAGTATTAGTTTACAACTTTTCCTCCTTGTTTTTCCCTCAACCGGCAATCGTGAAAAAGATTAAGGGCTGAGATTGTTTTTTTCCGTCTCGCATCTATCTAGCACCTACCAATTTCTCTCTCTCTCTCTATATATATATATATATACACACACACACACGTGCACACCCCCACCCACACAAACACACACATATATTACTATACATGTTAACTGTTATATATCAGTTTTATAATGAATCAAAACTACTATTTTATACATATGAAAATATACTGTATGCAAAAAATGAAGTTGTCAAAACCAGGCCGAGTGACTGGGTTGGCCTGGCGAGTCACGAGTCAGTTCACTCTGAGTCGAGTCTAGAGTCATTGAGCTTTAAAACCGGTTCATTTAGTTCTAGAAGATAGTCTTTTGTCATGTGTATGCATGTTCATATTGGCCTGCATGTCTATGTGGATACGTAAATGCACATGATACAGACATGCAATTGTGTACCTCAGATCTCAGTGGAGCAGAGCTCTAGATGGGTACAATGATTTAAGACGTTGATGCAAGTGCAACCAAAGGCCATCGCAAGAAGTAAGCAGCACATTTTACTAGTTGGAACTCCAAACCATCACTAATTTTGTAACACCATGTCTGACAACACACCTAGAAGCGAGCACAACTTTATTTTGAGTTTGACTGTGCATGAAAGGAACACAACAGGGTACGCTTGTCCATCCCAGTAGCAGAAGCTGGTACCTTTTCATCACTTAAGAGAAATGTATCCTGCATCTGTCGAAATAAAGTAGAACTGACATATTAGTTTCACATTATGTTTTCTGGTAGGTTAAGTTTCTATGACCAGTTCTGATTGCTTTATCTTTCTTGACATGGGAACTGAAAATATTTAATCCTTCCATTGGCTTCTAATTTGTTTTGCCATACCTTGCAACAAACTCTTTAGTGTTCTTTACCCATCATTTGGTAGAGATGACAAACATTTGTATATGTCAAATAAATGCTCTCTGTTGCTTTGTTACGTAATGACCTTTCTGTCCTCGTGAATCTGTTGATCCTTTTTAACTAGTGGTGCAGATCAGTGTTGTATGTAACATAGCTATCATATAATATGTTACTTTACATATTGTAACTATGAAAGAAAACAACATGAAGACACCCTTGAAACCAGTGTCAGGGTCATAGCTACACGTTATTGTGTATAACTTTCGAATTTCGGTGCACTGCGTATCATATGTTACAGTACAATATGGAATGTAACTTTTTTTTTTTTGGGAGTTGTTTAATTTATAAATGTAACAAGGCTGGATATTAAGTTCGGCATGAAAGGCACATTACAGTATGATATGTTGTGTAGCTTAAGCGTCATGTTACACCTTGAAAACGTAGAAAGTGTTAAAGGAGTTTTTTGGACATATAAATTAATTAAGACTGAAAATTAAGTTCAACACTAAAGACATTCTACACATTTAAAGTGAAAACATAAATTTTAGGGTTGATTTCATGCAAGAAAGTTAGAGCTTTTGTAGTTTTTCTTATAAGAGCCTACATTTGCCCTAAAAGAAAAAAATTCAAGTTTTATGATTATTAACTAGTTTACACCTTAAAGACTCTAAGGAGTAATCATGCATAACCCATACTTGCTTATTTTGATACCCCATATAAATATTGTGATTAATTTAAGTGGTTAATTTTGATTATGTCTAATGAATGCATGCACATTGTAGGTGGTATATACTTCCAGTTACTTACGTTTTATTGATCCATGATTTTTTTGTAAAAAAAAAATTTTCCCTATGTTTCCTAATTTATTTTTATTAAATTTTTAGTATCCAAAAGATAAAATTTGTGATTTTGTCATTATGTTACATATCTAACTTTGCACCTGACTCAGGTTGCGTTACACATTTACAATATCAGTATAGATGAAACCCCCAGTTATGCATTTTCTCTATATTTTGTCTCATTTGCAATTAGGCATTGTGTTAACTTGTTTATATTTATTCTCTTGAGTGCAAGGCTTGGCATCTTTCTTGTGTTTGCAAAGATGGTATTCATGTGCTATTGAATGACACGTGCTGCTCTGATTTTCTTCAGTTGTACTTGCTGATGGATAGCTTTTTGAAGAATGCAGCCGATAATGCATTCTCGCAGGCAAGTTTACTTCAGTTGATACATGTACATTGTTACTGTCCAACTTGATGACCATGTGCTTTGCTTATTACCCAAGGAAGTGAGCAATGTTGAGGGAAGGTGGTGCATAAAGATCAGTTCCGATCAAGCAACTGTTCCTGGGTTGCTACTAAGAGGGTAGGATATATCTTAAACTTTCCTTTATCAGTTTTATTTTTTGGCTTTCAAATTATTTGTGAATGATAGGATTTTATTTGCATTTATCCTCAATTGACAACATATTCACATTTTTAGTTAATAGTGTATAACTTTATTTCAAGCTCATATTAGAAGATTACCTTTGTTGCAATTGTATATTTATGTCCTGGAGGTAGATGGAGGAGCTTCAACTTGTTATAATTTCAAGATTTGCTGGTTATGGTCAGCCAGGTGTCAAGGAGATGTTGTGTTTGTGTCTGGCATCAAACAAAAAGAAGCTTCATTACATTCAGGATGGCAGGTTATGAATAAATTATGGTGGTTGAAAGTACACATCCTTCATGCTATAGGACCTTGTTAATTGGATTGAGAAAGTGTATTTCGAGGTCATTTTTGCCTTGTGACAATTAGAGTGAGATACAAATCTCACAGTTGGCAAATCCAGCTAGTTGACTTTGGAATCACCAAGTTCAACCAGATCGACAAGGGACTGGTCACGAGTCAAGTGCTGATCCAAATGCAACTGAATCCTGGGGGATTTGGTTATGTGTTGGCTGAATAGGTTCAGGATCACCTGATTCTAGACGTAAGTATTACCCAATGTCACTAAGAAGTGAACTGTAGTTGCTTATTCAAAACAAATTAATCTAATACATGTTCTTTATTAGTCATTATTTTGTAGTTTTGTTCGTAAACTCTAGTTATTTTATTGTATTTATTCAATAGCTACTTGGTATTTTATAGATATGCTCAAATTTTCATGATTTTGTAGTAAAAGTACTTTATAAAATTTATAACTTGACTCCGCAAGTGGCCAAGTCTACTCTCTAACTCATGTCCCAATAGTCAGCCGACCCAAGTCTGATTCACAGGTTTGTCAACTACGATGAATCTTCTTCAATTCCATTCATCACAGTGGGAATCATATTGAAATTTATCAACACTTCATTAGACAAAAGATAGTAGGCACATAGAGGGAGTCTCATTATGTTGCCACTGAAAATCAAGTGGTTGACTTATCCAACCAAGAATTGGCAAAATACAGGTTTTGGTTCCTAAAGATGAGTTATCCATATTCTAAACCATGATGGAATTGGATCAGTTTGCTAATTTGCAACGTCAACCTCAGAGCCAAACCAATTATCTAAATCATGTTACTAATTAAATCCTAAACCCTGAAGCTATTAGGCACCATCTTGATCAGACTGGTTATTTCTGAACTTTTGGTTCCTACTTGTGAGATGGGCACTTCAGTGTATTCTGAAGAATCCATTATGTGAACTTTAGGCCATTTGTCTTCTGGATGTTTGTCGATTTGTGCCCCGTTTCTTTGCCAGTTGACATGTAGGCTTAGGAAAGAATGGCATGGTGCTTTAGTACAAAATTGATGTGGTATATTTGCCCATGTCGGATCAAACTTATGTTGATTGATTACAGTTAAATTTTATGTTAGAAGGTCTAGGCTCTCTTGACATAGCTTTGAGGTTCATAGTGTTTTCCCTACCTGGCAGTGGGTGGTCCACCTTCAACCATATTAGATGTCCTACTGAACCTTCCAGAATGAATCGGTAAGGAAACTGTCTTGACATGAATCACATGATGGTATGTCACCCAGACATTCCAGTTCACTTCATCGACATACTCAAACAAGTTCCAGGCATAGTTATATTATGTCATTAATTTTATCATGCACTTATGATTCTTGTTTGCTTGTTTTCTAGTCACTTGCAGTCTTTTTATCTTAAAAAGTTATCATAATTCTTTCAGCTCTAATGTGGTATTAAAGTTTGATATTTTAGTTATGGTAATGTGTTGTTGAAGCTTTTGCATTTGTGGTTGTCTTCATGATGCTATTCAAGCATTTGCACTTGAGATGATGATACCATGCTTCACCACTTTAGGTTGACTTTTCTGGACACAAACACTACACAACAGAATAAAATAAAAAGCAGCATGGAAACAAACCGTTTTCCTTTTGTGAACTCAAACTTATTAACTACCTTTGACCAAATGATTTTAAGTAAAAAAGAAAAAGAAAAAGAAAAATTCTGTATGTGCAACAAAATGCCCATAAATTCTGGAACTTCTAAACCAGATAATGAGTAGCTTTTGAATGACGAGCAGAACCAAGTTAACTTTTGTCCTTACTGTATATCAGTGGACTGCATACTCTGGTAAATTCTAAGTGCCATCACAGTGTGATGTTTTTAGGAAGTAGTGCTTTTAAGAAATCTGATTGTAGTTTATGTTATGCTGAATACACCCAAATTTTTTCATGCCTTCTTGAGGGATGCACAATTAATTGCCTAAGGTTGTGAATTTTAATGTTTCATAATAAGATAATAGTTTTTAACAGTATTTTGATTTTTTTTAATTATTTTTGAAATAGGGAAAATGTTTTTTTGTTAATAAAAATTTAACAATGATAGGTTCTTTCATTGTAAATGTCCAATTTGCACATTAGACCTGTGGGTGTCTTTTATTTGGAGGCATAGCAAAGGAGGTACTGGTTTAAAATTAATATGTTTTTACTCTGATTAAGACACTTATTTCTCTCAGGTAAAATAACTTGAGTTGTTGATTGGAGAATCTGTTCTAATCTTAAGTTGAAATAACTTTGATTTTTTTTTATATTTGTTTTTTGTTCACGTGAAACGGTGGAAGTTGTATTACTTTCGGAATCTGACTATATGCTTTGCGAAAAACTTTAGTTTTGTCCTCCATACTCCACAACTGCTCGGTTTCAGTTCTACATGATCCCACCATGCAGTAACATGCTGGAGATATCTTTGCAGTTGTCCATGTGTTCCTGTGTTCCAATGAAGTTGGCAGCTTTAGCTTATTTTACTGACAGATGCTGCTAATTTTAGTGGGCCAGGTGCCGAAAACTTTGTGGAGCCGATCTCTGCCGTTCCATTAAATGATGAGTTGGAGCAAGCAAGAAACTTAGCTGTGAAAGCTGAACTGGATGTGCTTTATAAGTTGACACAGAAGGTTTACTGATCAAAAGATTGTGCAGAATTCTAGTACATTTGAAGAGTGAAAGGCTTGTCATGTTTCTTGTCCTTGTTGATTGGCAGATGCAGGCAGGCATTGAAGACCTTTATAGATTGCTAGATGTCATTGTTCAAATGGACATGGTAAGTAGACAAAATCTTTAAAATATAGTATAAGCAATCACATTCTTATGCATGGATGCTTGGGATTTGGCTTCTATGATTAAAGTACTATGAAAAGCGAGTTTTAGTGTTGCCTTTGCTTGCAGTCCAATGTCATTAAATGTTATTATTTGTTTCTCATGCTTGTGTCATGTGCACCGAGGCATAAAATAATGAATTAATAATTCATGAATTAGCTTCAAAGAAGCTTACAAAGAATGGAACCAAATGGTTCCTTAAAAGCCTCAAGAAAGAGCTGTTGGAGGCCCCAGCAACTAGAACTCTACTCATTTAACTTTTGAGGGGCTAATAATAGATAAATAATTAAATGGCCATGTGGTCTTAATATAGGAATAGTCAAATTTATGTGGGCTGGTGTAGGCAATTGCTCACACAAGCCCACATGTGCCACTGCCATTGCCCAGATACTAAAGTCATTTTCTGAGGATGGTGTAACATCAGGAGATCCAGTCCAACATTCTCCTGCCTCTATGAAATTGTAATCCAGCAAAGGGAAAAAAGGATAAGGAGCCTTCAAGAACCCAATTGATGGGGATTTTCAAGATTTTTCGTTTGGTTTCCCATGAGGTGTGTCATTACAATATAATGAAAAAATTTAGGATAAATGGTTGAATCACTGGCAAATGTGTGCTCTTTTACATGCCAAATCACAGCCGCATGGTGTCATATATTAGCTCAACTGTCTGGCTACACATGCTGATTTATCCATCTATATACTCAAGAGGGTGATCATTTATCCCTTCACAGTTGATACTTGGCTTCCCTAATATTCTTGGTGCAGTCAATGTTTTAGCAGTTGTTCATATGGCATGAATTCTGAACCTGATTAGTTTTTGCATGAATATGATTCTCAGATGTGCATGACCTTTGTTTTCTCATGTGGGAAGCAATGTTGTTTCAAAAATTTATTAAATATAACCAATCAAAGACCATCCTGAGGGAAATATAAAATGCTCAAAATTGGCAAATTAAGGTGATCTAACATGAAGATCCATTCAATCCCCATTAAGCTCAGTATATATCCCCTAAACAGGGTATCGGGTCTTATTAGTTGCTAACCACTCACCCGACCCACTACTTACTAAACAAGGTGACAGCCACCCGATTCAAGTCCAAATAGAAACATGGAAATGAAATGCTATCAAAAGAAATGTGATAAAATGGTGTGAAATCTGGGAACCTTTGCTGATTGTCTTCAGCCCATTCCCAGGTAGCAGGGATATCGTCGTGATGGTTCCATTCTATGAGCCATTCTTCTTCTGCTCCCCTGTTACACCTGATTTTCCTGAGTCTCAGTCGTCTGTAGGGATACATGGAAGGATGTTTGTCCAGAACTGGGGCTGTGTGGGCTAATCTTCAGCACTAGAGGCAGGGCAGGTTTTAAGCTTAGATTCATGAAAGATTGGGTGTATGGCTTTGCCATCTGGAAGTTGTAGTTCATATGGCAAGGATCCAAGTCTGCACTTAATCAGGCCCGAAGAAACGTGGGGCAAGCTTATTGTACCACTAGGTAGGCGGAATCCTGCTCTTTGGGTTGGTCTGCGCAAGTAGACCCAGTCTCTAGCATTGTATTGCTGGTCTTCATACCTTCAATTGTATTGTATCACCATACGGTTCCAGGCAGTTGATAAATGCTCCTTGAGATCCTTAAGCACAACATCACGACACCTCAGATGCAGGTCTACTTCTTCCTCTCTTGCGAACCAGGTTGGTACCTGCGAACATCTGGGGGTGGCCTCCCATACACAGCTTCAAATGGAGACATACCTGTGGAAGAATGCCAATGTGTGTTGTAGGCTAGCTCTGTGCATGACAAATAGTCTGCGCACAGCCTTGGTCGCTGACCTGCAAAACACCGTAAGTAAGTCTCCAAGCATCTATTTACCACCTCCTTTTGCCCATCCTTTTAGGGGTGGTATGCAGTGCTCATTTGCAACTTGGTGCCCTGTAGCTGAAAATATTCGTACCAAAATGCATTTAGGAAGAGGGGGTTCACAGTCACTAGTGATGGAGTGTGGCATTCCATGCAACCGTCCTATGTAATCTTGGAAGGACTTAGCCACAGATTTGGTTGTGTATGGGTGGGCTAGGGGCACAAAATGAGCATACTTCGAAAGGCGATCTACCACCACCATGATCACTGACTTTCCTCGCGAGAGGGGGAGTCCTTCTATGAAATCCATGGAGAGGTCCTCCCAAATCTGCTCTGGAATTGGTAGTGGCTGCAGTAAACCAGCCGCCTTCATCGTTTCATATTTATTGCGTTTGCATACGTCCCAGTACCTAACATATTCTCTGATGCCTCTTCATGCCTGGCCAAAAGAAGGTGGGGCGCAGCCTGCAATATGTTCCTTCAACCTCTTCATGTCCCGTTGCATTAGCAGTATGGAAATGATCCAGGAGTATCGCTGGCAGGTCAGTTTCAGGAGGGATAATTATCCTTCCGTTGCGATACAGGTAAGGTAGTGGACCTTGAATTTGTGGAAAGCATGTCGTCTTATATTATTACAAAAGTACAAGGACAATCTTTGATGCACTGAACTGAGGAAGCACGCTGGTGAGAGGCCTTGACTTGCTCCCACAGATCCAAACTCCAAACGAACCCTTGACAAGGCTAGTAGGGTAGTTGCAGCTTGCTGTTCTGCTGCCCATGACAGGCTATCAGTAGCACCATTTTCCTTCCCCTTGCGAAAGTACACTTCGAAGTTGAAGCCCATCAATTTTAAGATCCATCGCTGGAGAACAGGTGAGAGGGTTCGCTGTTGGAGGCAGAATCTTAAACTGTTGTGGTCTGTCAGCACTACGAATTTTCGTCCCAATAAATAGTGCCTCCACTTCATAACTGCCTAACGATGGCCATGAGTTCTTCATTAGTCAATTTTGCACTGAAGGCTGTTCCCATGGCTTTGCTGAAAAAGCCTATCGGATGTTTATCTTGATTTAATACAGCCCCTACTCCCGCGTTTGAAGCGTCGGATTCTACCACAAATGGTAGCTGGAAATTTGGCATCTGTAACACAGGGGCTGTTGTCACAGCCTCTTCCAATTTGGCAAAGGCTTCCTCAGCCTTCTCATCCCACATGAATTGCCCCTTTTTAGTGAGCGATGTTAATGGAGAGGCTATAATCCCATATCCACGCACAAACTTGTGGTAATACCCCACAAGTCTTAAAAATGCTTACAGCTCTCTCACGGTTTTGGGCTGTACCCAGTCATTGACAAAAACTACTTTATCTTCTTCCATCCTCACTTGCCCTCGGCTGATCACGTCCTAGGAAAGAGACCTGCATGGTGCTAAAGGTACACTTGGATATGTTAGCCTTCAGTTGGTTCTGCTGCAGCATGTAGAGAACGGTGCACAGGTGCTGCAAGTGCTCTTCCTTCAAGACCCCTATGAATGCCCCCACCAAGGGTTCCACTGGCCACCCTTTAACCATGTTGTTCACGCTTTCAAACCTCTCTTGGTATTCCATTACTGAACCTGTCTGCTTGATTTTGGAGGGTTCAAACATTGTAATCCAGGTTTGTAGAGGGACCAAAACAAGCGGCCAGTGCCTCTACCATCGTCTCCCAACTCGGTTTTCCTTGATGGGCCAATATCCACCAATACCACCTTATCGCAGCTATTTCAAAGTGTACTGCTGCATGATTCACCCTCTTCTCTCCATTGATTCCTTGACACTCAAAAAATTGTTCTGATTTAAATACCCAACTCAATGGATCTTCCCTAGAAAATTTGGGAAATTCCATTTTCACTGGTTTCCAAAGTGTTTCCATCGTGGTCGATGGTCCGCCAGGTTCCCTTCTATGTCTATCCTTTGATTCAGTCTGCTTAGAACTGGGAATTCGTAGATTACCTTGCTGGAGAGCCTCCCGCAACAACGTTGCTAAGGTTTGCTGCTCAGGGCGCATTGCGTTGAGTTGAGCATCGATGCCCTCCATTCGTTGTTCCATCCTCTGAAGCCTCTTGTCAGAAGCCCCCAATGCTTCTTCCATTCTTGCACGATAAGCCTCCACTGCCACCAGAGCTTCCCTTGCTGTTACTCTGTTTCCTATGGCGATGTCTGATCTCTGTCAGGAAGCTGAGGAGCGTCCGACTCTGATACCCTATTAGCCCTTGCTTAATCCCACTCACACACCTAAGGAGAAGCCCAGCTTCGAGAAGTAATTCTTTTCGTCTTAGGGTTTTCAATCCCCATTAAGCTCAGTATATATCCCCTAAATAGGGTACTGGGTCATATTAGTTGCTAACTACTAACCCGACCCTCTACCGACTAAACAAGGTGACGACCACCCGACTCAAGTCCAAACAGAAACATGGAAATGAAATGCTATCAATAGAAATGTGATAAAAGGGAAAGACAGTTCGAGGCGTTCGGGTCCAGGTCTAACATGAGATCTGACAGTGGTAGCTTATGCACCTTGAATTTCATGATATTGCACCCTGTAACCTTTCAATTTCTAGAAGGTTATCCATATGATGAACAAAAGCATGGCATGTCTATGTACACTTGGTGGGAAACAAACATCTAGTGGTTGGTGACATAACCATATTTAGTTACTACTATTTCTTCAACAAGCTTGCAATATGGTCTTATTTTTGGCTTGAATAGTTGAATGTAACAAAAGCTTTTGTTTCTCATGGACTTCTAGAGTTTGTGATAAGGATGAACTTTGTCTCATGCTTGAATTTTGACCTTTTATTTGCGTCCATGACTAAGGAGTAAAGTCCATAAAATTTGAAGCCTGCTTTTGACCTTTCTGTTCCTTTTTGAGGTTTAGCAGTGGGACCCTTTATGTTTTACTGTACCCAACTAATTGTTCCTGAAATTCAGATAACAGCTCGAGCCAAATACAGTCTTGCATTTGGAGGTACATGCCCAGATTTGTTTGTCCTGGGGTCAGAGTGCATTCCTTCTGTCAAGGATGGAGAGATTGAACTTGCAGATAGCGGAGCCAGTGTTTCTCTAGCCTCTAATCAGGGGAGGAAGTGGACCTTGAATTTGCGGAAAGCATATCATCCTATATTATTACAAAAGTACAAGGACAATGTGCAGAAGGCTAAGGATGATCTGAAAACAGCTACTGCAGTATGTTTGCTGGAAAAATTGCATCATTTTGGTCTATAGTTGTCTCTCTATTTTTTCTATTTCTCAGGGAGTAGTTCTTGTATAAATTTTGCATAAATTTGTAATTCAACTGAGTCATTATCATTTTTGGGTTCTAACTGAAAAAATGCATTTGACTTGGGGTTTTTGATTTGAAAAATCAAGCTGGGGCTTGGTCAATGGGATAACATTTTTGGAACCAAAGCAGCTTAACGCCTTAACCATTTTTGGGAGAAAGAACAATATCTGCTAGTCCTGTACATAGCATTGCAAATATATTGCGGTAAAGGAATTATTTGGTCATAATTATGTGTAATGATGACATTGTTTTGATGGAAATCATCCTCAGCATTGGTATGGTACAGCAGTGCCCACGAATGTAAAAAAGTCTGTCTATCTGCACCCTGAAATGTTGGTGCCTTAGTGGTTCATGTAAGTTAATGCAATTCTGTTGCTGGAATTGAATGTGAGAGTAGTGCTGCTAAAGTTGCAGTTCCTTTATTCACCAAGTTTCAAATTCATATTGTGCTGGCAACAAAAAGATCATTTCATGTTTTTACACTAGTATGTTTTTCAGGTTACATTTTCTGTTACATCCTGGAGCGATCCGGAGACCATGGTCTCTGCTCTTTTCCAAGAAACATCTCCCTTGGTTCAAATGGGGATGCATCATATTCTTTGTGTGTACATTTCTTATAAAACCATTGTCACAAATGTCACATCTTTTAAAAAAAAAAATCCAATATTTACATTAAAGATGATTGAAATGAATAAAACTGGAAAAGAAGCATTTTTTTAAAAACACCAAAATGAGTTTAATGCATTCTTTTCATGTTTTTCTCATGTTTTTTCACGTTATTTTTTGTTTTAAAGTTTTAAAGTTGAGTTAAATTATTTATCTTTGTTTCATTCACTAGTAAATGTAAAACAACATTTTTATCATTTATGTGGTTATTTATTTACATTTTCTTATTAGTTTCTCATCTATTTCATCTTTACCTAATTTTTATATATATTTTTTAAAATTACGAACACTTCCCCAAGATTTAACTGAGAAAACCAACTTTGCCTAAAAATACCCAAGAAAAACCTTGCTGTTTAAAACATGAGAATGATATTTGTACAATGATAAAAAAGATTCAAAACTATCAAAACAGTGAGGTACTATGCCATATCCTAGACTTATTTGTATATGGATGCATGAATACTGCTGGACTGCAGCATCTGGCCCACTAGGGCCAACTTTCCAACATGTGTACAATATTACATCGCATGTTTAAAAGCTGACAAGTGAACAAGGAATAGGAAGCAAAAGGTATGTGCTTGTCCAGAACAAGGGTTTCGGCTAACATCCCTTTTCATATTTTCTAGATAGTGGCATGTGTGTATCTAGAAGTCATCTATAATCTGGACATAAAACCCAGTTGTAGTTTCCGTGAGCTGTTTCTGGATCATCTCCTCTAAGTGGTGGAGTTAGATGGTAAGATGTGGGGTCCCCATGAAAGCTCCTTGCCACAACAAATTCTAATTTTCTTAATTCAAATATATGTAGGCTAATATATGCTATAAGTCCTTTTAGTTTTCTGAGATAACAAGATTTTGGCTAATTCCTGATTGAAAGGTTATAAGATATTGGTTTTAAAAGAGGGAATATATAGATGTTAGATTTGCACCTGATGGTCGGCTCTGTTATAACAACGTAAGTTCTTGTTACTACGTTAGGTCCAGTTGGCAGTTAAAGAAAAAATGCAGATTGATGTCATGGGCAAAGCATGGTTTGATAAATCGTTGTTTAATATATGCTTAAAAGCATTTGTAACAATTCCAAATGACATCTAAAATTAATCTTAGGTATCGCTAGTTACTTGTATAAGGTGTTTATTTTGCTCGAGCAGGTAAGAATAAGTTAACTGTTTTGACCACACTGGCCACCTAAGAAATAGTTCTGGGATTGGCACTTTTTGGAAGAATATCACTGGTGTTCTCCAAGTTTTAGACTTCTTACTCTGTCAGAGAAATCTTGGTAGGTTGAAGCTTTATGATGTTAGTCTATGTTCCTCCTTCAGAACATTTTTCTGATTGTATGTGAATGATTATCTGAACATCTGAAATTTTCAATTACTATGTTTTATTTGATCAGCTAGTCATATAATGCTTGCCTTTATTCAATGTGTGTTATCTATTGCTTGATGAGACAATTTTGTTAGAATTATAGTAGTTTGATGTACGATTTGTATTATAAATATATGTATGTATGCAAAGGTCTTTATGTATTTATTTTCTTTTTATTTTTCTTGTATTTTCTGTATATCTTTTAATATTTTTTTTTTGATTAAGGGAACTAGCTGTTGGCTGCTCCCAACGGCTGGAAATCTAGCCATTGGAGCTGCCCAACACCTAGCTTCTCTTCTCCTTCTTTCTCACTTTCTTTTATGACTTGGGTCCCTTGCTTTGTAAAAGCTTTAAGGCCTGGTTTTGTACCTTATTTGAGATTAGTTAGAAGTGTTACACATCTAGTTTGAGGTTTCTCCCTTGTGCGATTTCTTGGACTGGCTGGTATGTTCAAGAGTGTGACTCTTGAAGTGTTTCTATTCTCAAGTTGCGGCCTAGTTTACATATTTGAGATTCTTTGTTCATAATGTATTGAAGATATTCTGATGTTGGACAACTGGATGATCACATTGATGCACCATTTTTCCAAGCCTTATTCACGCTTCTATGCTAAAATGTTCTTAGGAAGCTAGGAGGAGGAGACTTCAAGGGGGAAGTTCTGTAACTAAAGGGAATTCTAATGGAGTTGTGAAGTCATTAGAAGTTCAGGTAACTCTTGAAAGTAAATTCAAAATATTCATAATTTTGTAGCCAAGTATGAGAAACATGAGCTGCATTTGCGGCATATTAACTGAAGCAGCTTACAGAGTTGATTATGTCTTTTGTGATTTTCAGCTTGCAGATTTGGAGGATGCTCATCCTGCCCCCATTGATTTTCTTGTCTCTAGCAACATCAAAGCTGTTGTCATTACAGGCCCCAATACAGGAGGAAAAACCATTAGTTTGAAAACAGTAGGCCTAGCTGCATTAATGGGAAAGCTGGGTTAGTCTAACAATCCTTGTTAGTTTCACTATCTATTGTTTTTGCCAAATTGAAAGCATTCTAAAATTGTACAATGAAGCATCCCCTGACCACTGAACTGTTGGTTATGACAATAGGATTTGAAATTGACCATTAAATCACTTTCTTCGTTTAGAAAATTTACTGTTTATACACACTTTTTTCTGTTTTATCTTTTTATTGTCTGGTCACCAGTAACCTATGTCACACGGGTACAGGTACGATAAGGGTACGTGGACACGGCAATTTTCAAAATTTTAGGATACGCGGACACGACAAATTTTATATTCTAAAAAATAAAAAAGGATAATAAAATAAAAAAAACATTAAATTAATAATTCACTCTTATAATCTCATAAGTCATAAGAAAGAAAGTCTCAGATTCTCAAACAAAACATTGTTCATCACCAATCTCATAACCCATAAGAAAGAAAGTCTCAAACAAAACAAAGAATGTCGGGTTGGTAAAGTGGTTCGGATCGGGTCTGACCCAAACTCGATCCAAAACGTACCTTGCCGTGTCCAAGTGTCGGTATCCAGGTGTCAGAGTGTCGACACCGGTACGTGGCCCGTTTTGCCGTGTCTGTGTGACATAGCCAGTAACATTTATTTTTCCTGCTTAAAACACAAAACCAGATGATCAATTTTGCATGTTTTTTCACTTAAAATATTCAATTTTTTGTCCTCTGAATCTCATCTAAGTTTTGGTAGTAAGATTTGTTGAGAAAACGTGCTGCTTTTGATATTTAAAGTGTTATGTGTTTTGGTATTTAGTATTAGGTAGCTTTCTGAATTTTTAATATTTTGGTGGACTCTTTATGTAAAGGGTTAATCTTAACCCTAATCCTATTTAGTCTAATGAAAAGAGGAGCAGCCAACGACTTTTCTGGACTGCTACCTTTCTCTCCTCCTTCCTCTCGTTCTTCTTCTCTACCTCACAACGTAACATGGTATCAGAGCCTCGGACCTAGGACTGTGACGTCTAGGGTTTCACGCAGCTTTTCTTTCTCTCCTTTTCATTCACGATAAAGTTGGGCGTCTAAGGTTGCTGCTGTCGGTGGGACTGCTTGATAAAGAAAAAAGGGCAGATCACGTTCTTCATGTAGAGACGTGATCTATACCCTATGTTGCTGCTGAAGAAGATGTGTTGCTATTGACGTTCAGATCTGAAGGTCGAAGTCCCTCATGTTGCTGAAAAAGACGTGTTGCTGTTGACGTTCAGATCTGATGTTCAGATCTGAATGCAGAAGCGTATTAAATCTAACCTTGATGGTTGATGGTGCCGTTGCAAATTGTTGGTGTTGATCAGATCTGATTCAGTGGATGTTATTACAAATAAATATATATATATATATATATATATATATATATATATAATATCAGATCAGACGTTGATTTTCTGTCGCAGGTTTGATTTTCAGACGTTGATTATCAAAATATATATATATATATATATATATATATATATATATATATATATAACGTCTGATCTGCCTTGCGTGTGGTGCAGAGTTTCTTTTTCAATCGCAGAATTGTTTTTTCAGTCGCAGGTTGATTTTCAGTCTATCGTGGGCCTGGTTTCGTGGTTTTATCATGGCTGCAAACAGATCTATACAATTTGATAGAACATAGAGGCAAGTGTTGAATACAAAGCTTTCTCAAATCCTTTTTCGTTTGGATCTACTATCAAACTTGATGGAGCCAACTATGATGTATGGTCTAGAACCTTCATATTGTCGGTCGTTGGACATGGGAAGAAATATATATTAGAAGAAGATGAACCAGTTGAAAAAATTGGTAAATACGCACGGTGAGAGGAAGAAAACAACATTATTAGTGCTTGGCTTATGAATAGCACTCAGCCCCACATTGCAGCAGGACTTTGTTATTTTAATACAGCCAAAGATATGTGGAATTCTCTTCGGCAGATGTATTCTCAAGATAAAAATATCAGCAAAATTTTACAGGTTCAACAAGAATTGTTACAAATGCAGCAAGGTGACATGGATTTGACAGAATATTTTACAAAGTTGAAGTTTATTTATGAAAAGATGAATTCCTTAAAACCGCCCTGTAAGCATTGTCTCAAATCTCACATGGAGCAAATGATTGTGGTTAAATTTCTTGCTGGACTATCTTCTGATTATTCTGCATCCAACGCTCAAATGCTTACAAGCTCTGATTTTCCTGATCTTGATGAGGCCTTCAATAGACTAAACAGATTGGCTGTTACTCTTCCTCCATCTTCGAACAACTCGCAGCCATATGCCCTTGCCTCATTTGGAGGAGGAAGAGGTGGTCTGTACTCTTCCCGTGGTAGAGGAAGAGGCCGAGGCCCTGGAGGACGTGGAAGACTTCAGTGCACATATTGTGGTCGTCTTGGTCACCTAGAGGATAGGTGCTGGAATAAAGTGGGCAAACCTAACTCATCCACTTCTTCGTCTGTGACATCTTCATCCAGCTCTACTCCAAACACACATCCTATCAGTATGGCTCCTAAGGCGAATCTCACTGCTGCTTCAGTAGATACTACATCTCTTAATTTAAGTCCAGCTGAAATTGATTTAATTATGGAACATAGATCTAATGCTACTCCTTCTACCTCATCGACATCTACAGTTGTCACTAGTTCAGCGTACTCTGCAGGTAACACTACTTCTAAAGGTTGTTGGATAATTGATTCTGGAGCATCTAAACACTTTTGTGGAGACGCTAGTATTTCAAACCTGCAGAAATTTGATTCTCCTCAACATGTTCGTTTGGCGGATGGAAGACTATCGCCAGTGGATGGACGTGGAGATGTTTATCTTTCTCCTTCTTTGCATGTTCATGATGTGTTATATGCTCCTGAATTCCCGAAGAATTTATTATCTGTAAACAAACTAACTAAAGAGATGAATTGCAAAGTTATTTTTGACTCGGGTACTTGTGTATTTCAGGATCTATCGACTGGGAGGAAGATTGGTGGAGGCCATGAGATAGATGAAATATACATCTTGGATACATCCCCTAAGGAGGCGTCATGCCATGTTGATTCTACTTCAAGTGCCTTCTAGTGGCATCTCAGATTGGGTCATCCTTCATTCCCTAAACTTCGGCTGCTGTGTCCTCAAATTTCTTCCACAACGTCTATCGAGTGTGAGGCTTGTCAACTGGGCAAGCATAGTCGTACTTCCTTTCTATCGAGTCAAAGTCAGTCTAGTCAATGTCTATTTGATTTAGTTCATGTTGATGTTTGGGGGCCTAGTTGGGTTCCAAGTCGGTTGTCGTCTCGTTATTATCTTTCCATTGTTGATGATTTCTCTCGTGTCACTTGGGTGTTTTTGATGAAAGACAAAACTGAAGCTCCTTGTATCTTGAAATCTTTCATATTGGAAATAAAAACTCAATTTAATTCTTGTGTCAAGGTTGTTCGCACTGACAATGCTCTCGAGTTCAAATCCTCTCATTTACTTGAATTCTATAAATCCCTTGGTATTGTGCCACATTTTACATGCCCTCACACATCTCAACAAAATGGTGTAGTTGAAAGAAAACATCGCCATTTGTTGGACGTAGCTCGCACCATCATGATTCATTCTCATATTCCTTCTAAATTTTGGGGAGATGCAATTTTGACTGCATGTTATCTAATAAATAGAATGCCATCATCTTCCATAGACAACAAAATTCCAATAAAAAATCTATACCCAAATAGAGCTTTATTTTCGTTACCCCCACGTATATTTGGGTGCACATGCTTTGTCCATAAACTTGGTCCCAATCGAGATAAACTGGCTGCACAAGCAAGTAAATGTGTGTTTGTGGAATACTCTAAAAATCAAAAGGGGTATCGATGCCTTAATCCTATATCTAATCGAGAGTTTGTCAGTGCCGATGTAACCTTTCTCGAGTCATCTCCATTCTTTCTTGCAAGTCCTTCGAATCCAAAGTCTGAGATGCCATTTTCTGTTCCTCTTCCAATTCCTCCAATTCCTCCTCCAATTCCTCTTGAGTCCCTTCCTTGTTCATCATCACCCTCCATCCCACGGTTTAGAGATCCTCCTCTTACATATTCAAGAAAAAATCCATCATCTAATGACCCAACACCATCTTGCTCTCAGGAGGTAAGTAGTTTTGAATTACATAACATGCCTGAGTGTTCCCTTAATGCTCCTGTTCCTGATGAATTACCTATTGCTCTGCGTAAATGGATTAGACAATGTACAATTCATCCTCTTTCTAAGTTTGTTAGTACAGCTCATGTGGAAAATCATATGTGCAAATTCATTGATGCCTTGTCAGCTACATCCATTCCTATTTCACATGAACAAGCTATGTTGGACTCTAAGTGGTACCAAGCTATGAAGGAGGAGATGAATTCTCTAATATCTCGTCACACTTGGGATCTCGTTGAACCTCCTTATGGGACAGATATTGTTGGCTCGAAATGAGTTTTCACTATCAAGTACAACTCAGATGGTACAGTTGAGCGCTACAAGGCACGTTTGGTAGCAAAAGGGTACACACAGACATATGGTGTTGACTTCTTTGAAACCTTCTCTCCTGTGGCACGTTTGGGCACTATATGACTCATTATATCTGTTGCAGTTCATTATGGTTGGAACATGTACCAACTCGATGTTAAAAATGCCTTTCTTTATGGGGATTTAACTGAAGTAGTCTATATGCAGCAACCACCCGGCTTTGAGAAACAGGGAGAGTGTACCAAGGTATGTCTGTTAAAGAAAGCTATATATGGTTTGAAACAGAGTCCTAGGACATGGTTTCAGAAGTTGTCTGACGTTGTGTCTAAGTTTGAGTTTTAGAGATCGCCTCTAGACCATTCATTGTTCATAAAAAGGACTTCCAGAGGTATAGTTGTTATGGTGGTATATGTGGATGATATTATTTTAACTGGTGACAATGAACAAGAAATATATGACACAAAGGAGTATTTGCAACAACATTTTGTCACTAAAGACCTTGGCTCTCTACGTTACTTCTTGGGGATAGAAGTGGCAAGGAGCAAAGAAGGTCTCGTTCTTTCTCAAAGAAAATATGTTCTTGATTTGCTTCACGAAACATGTATGACTGGAACTAAACCAGCTTCTATACCCATGAATTCTCGCACTCATTTATATGATGACAAATCTGAGCCTGTTGATAGCAAATCATATCGGTTTCTCATTGGAAAGCTACTATATGTAACAATTACTAGACCTAATATATCCTTTGCTGTGGGAAAACTAAGCCAATTTATGGACAAGCCGAGGAAAGCCCATTGGGATGCAACTCTGTTATTATTGAAATTTCTAAAAGGCTCCCCTGAAAAGGGACTATTATTTAGAAGAAGCACTTCACTTCAGATAGAAGCTTACTCTGATGCAGATTATGCAGGCTCAGTTGATGATAGAAAGTCCACTACGAGATTCTGTATCTTTGTTGGTGGCAACTTAGTCTCTTGGAGAAGTAAAAAATAAGCTATTGTTGCTCGATCAAGTGCAGAGTCAGAACATCGAGCCATGGCCCAAACAGCCACTGAGATAGCATGGGTGAAAGGCATGCTAGAAGGTCTTGGAATTCAGGTTGAGCTACCTATAAAAATGCAATGTGATAATAAAGCGGCTACTTACATAGCAAATAATCCGGTCTTCCACGAACGGACCAAACATATTGAAGTTGATTGTCATTACATTAGAGACTTAGTCCAATCCGGGATTATCTCTATTGAGTATGTTGCTTCCGAAGACCAACCTGCAGACATATTTACCAAAGCTCTTCCAATATCCAATTTCATGAAGTGTTGTAGCAAGCTGAGCATGATAGACATCTATGCTCCAGCTTGAGGGGGAGTGTTGAGAAAACGTGCTGCTTTTGATATTTAAAGTGTTATGTGTTTTGGTATTTAGTATTAGGTAGCTTTCTGAATTTTTAATATTTTGGTGGACTCATTATGTAAAGGGTTAATCTTAACCCTAATCCTATTAGTCTAATGAAAAGAGGAGCAGCCAACGACTTTTCTGGACTGCTACCTTTCTCTCCTCCTTCCTCTCGTTCTTTTTCTCTACCTCACAACGTAACAAGATTTATAGTTCACTTTAGGCAGAGAGCTTCCTTCTATTAAGTTGAAGTCATTGATATTGTATGATTAAGCAAAAAGGAAATGTGAAGCAGACATTTGTTAATTAACTAAGGTACATGAGTAAGCATGTGGAGACGATACTAGGACGCTATTACTTCTAAGGAGTTTGGTTCTTATTAATATACAACTTGCAAGAGGATCTAATGCAACAGGAGATGTGGCAGGTCACAGTGAAACAAGTGTTGAATCAACTAGCTTTTGGAGTCTTTCTTATTGAAACACTAGCCTTTGATGGAAAGAGTTTGTATAAAAAACGAAGCATTTTTAAGTTAAAAACTTGGAGATCACTCAGCACTTCTGGTCCTAGTGCAGTTTGTATTAAGAGCTACTCCCTTTGTGTCAACTTGACC
The DNA here is from genome assembly GCF_008831285.2 of Nymphaea colorata. NCBI lineage: Eukaryota > Viridiplantae > Streptophyta > Magnoliopsida > Nymphaeales > Nymphaeaceae > Nymphaea > Nymphaea colorata. The sequence goes on from NC_045147.1 coordinate 13,875,802, forward strand.
AAAGACTGAACATCAACCTATATGATTTTTCTACTCAGTGTCATGTTTCAGACACTTATGGGCCTTATGGTGACTTTTGGGCTTCTGCATTTCTTTAATATGCTTCTCTAGTGACCTTAACATTTTATAACATGTTCTTGTGTGAATGACTGCCATTCAGATAAGTTTCTCCACTGATACAAATGGACATATGTTTAAGTCAAGGACCACCATGCATATTTGCATTTACATGTTTGGGCATATTAATGGTCTTTAATGAAGGAAACAAGAGGCTAAAAACCATACATGCTTTCTGTTCTGGGTGAGGCAGTAAAAATAATTTTTATTGATATGAGAAACTTGATGACAATAAATGCAAAAGATTCACACATAATCCGTGACAAACCAAATAACCTCTATGGTAGTCTACTAGTCTTGTATTATGTACACATATAGGTTCAATTTTAAACAAAAGAAGCAGAGAAATTGCAATACAACGATTATGCATGATGGGAAGGCCAAGTGTGTGCAATGCCAAAAGTACCCTTGAATAACGTCATGTGTGTCTCATACTTGCTGGCATATTCAGGCATATGTAATTGATCGTCCTGTGTTTGCTGTATATATGACATATTGATGTAGTAAATATTCAAATTAATGACATGCTACAATTCAAAAATGTATTTCATGTATGAGTATTGTGAACTCTATGAAATTGACACCTATGTTTACTTTCTTAATCCAACCTGTTCAGGCCTCTATGTTTTGGCATCAGAACCTGCAGTACTTCCTTGGTTTGGTTCAATATTTGCTGATATTGGGGATGGCCAGTCCTTGGTCCAGTCACTGTCCACTTTCTCTGGTCATTTGAAGCAGATTAACGTAAGGTTCCTTTTATTTATTTATTTATTTATTTTTTGAAGTTCCAATTGACCTAGTGCAACTGGCTTCTATATCTTATGCTTGGGTGCTCTTTATTTGCTATGCACGATGTTTACTTAATCCATACTTTTTGAGGAAGATACTAAATTTATTGGTATTGTTTGGCAATGTTGGATGTTCCTTCCAGAGTTGGTCATAATCGTTGCTTTTATTCACTTGCTTTGACATTTCTTCCCTTTTTTCCTGGCAATGTCTTTCAATTATTGATGTTAAACTGATGGCAGTAAATGGACACGAGATAGTAATTGCTGAGAATTGTTTACATGATTCATAATGGAACTGCTAGTTGTAAAGTCTTTGTGAACTAGTTTTTGTATCTGGAAGTATGGCATAAAATTGGGAATTAATCGTTATAAGAGGTAAAAAGGTGATACTGTTTTCATGTTTTAGTATTTCAGGGAATTTAGCAGGAGCGAAGAATGGAAGCATGCATCAAGATGCTATGGTGTTAACATTGTCAAGATAATTGTGATTATATTGGTTTGACCAATCCTGCCAATGGCCATAATGGTGGTTACGGAACTAGGAGAGAACCCTAGCTGTTAAATCTTTCTGGATAATACCTGAGGAGCACTTCTCTTTTTCTTTTGGTGGTTTTCCTTCTTTTCGTTTTTTGGTGGGGTTGGGGTTGAAGAGGGAGTAGGAAGTGGAAGTCGTGGAACTTCACTGTATTATTGCATGGGAGAGTGCTAGTGATAAGGGTAAGATTAATGAGAAACTTGTTTGGTTCATTCCTCACCTTTCCTTGTGGAGCATGCTACGTGGAGTATGGTCTTCCTTAGATTTAACAAGAGAATTGAGGAGAAAAAGGCATTTGCTACCTTATGGTTATGTGGTTGAAATTGTTGGGACTTGAACATCATCAGTGGGTCAAAATATGGTTTTGCAAAATTTGGTTTACTTATATCTTTCTCAATCGTTGCTGCTTGTTTAAAAACACTTTTACAATGAAACTGCTAGTTGGTCTTAAGGCTACAAGTTGCAAGAGTGGCCTTGACCATTTGTTGAATTGTACCTTTTACAACTTTGTTGACATTGTCTGCTAAGTGCGTTTTTGTTTTTCAAGTGAGTTGATAAATATACAATGAAAAATACGAACATATATTCTAATTTTGAGATGGATTTTTTAGAAGGCATCTTATACATTTTTTCGCACTTGCCTACAGTCATAGATTGATAATACTGTTATAGAAAGTTGGGTAGCATATATGTTATGCAAAATCTGGAACCTTGCCTGTTGTTTTTATAATCACTGTTATGAATGCGATCACCATTGCACAGTTGAAGTTCTTTAGCAAATACTTTTTTCACTGGAAGTAACAAAACCTAAGCAAGTGCTCTTAGAGCTATATTTCTCCCTTGAGACATGGGAAAAAACTGTAGGATATGGCCTCCATATCACATTGCTGGTGTTAGTAAAACCTTGTCACAGTAAAGGAGAGGGAATTTCTTAGTCAATTGGATGCAGGAGTATCAACATGAAAATATATAACAGTAGGACTTGATTTATTTAATGGTATATTAATGGTGAAGACTTGCCTATAGCTGATTTAGGGTCCTGAACTATGCCTCATCTATATCGTGCTATAAGATGCCATCGTTCACGAACAACGTTTTCTCATTTACTGTTTGATGTTCGTTACAATTTTTGCTGTACATGCTCTTAGTATTCTCCAATCTGGGCTTTCATTGACTAATTTTGTGTACCTTTGCTTTTTTTTTTCATCTTTTCCCCCTTCCAAGCAAGAAATGTTTTAAAGTTCCATTCTGTTGGTATAGTTGTTCTTTAACCATACTATTATTCATTTTGTGTTTCAGAGTATTTTAGCACAATCAACGAAAGATTCATTGGTTCTTCTAGACGAAGTAAGTTCATCGTATATTGCTTACCTTCATAGTTCATACTACTCTTAACCATATGTTATTTTTGGATGGTGGGTTGGGAGATGTCGCCGTGCTGGTTTAGCATGCTTACCTACAGGAGCCTCCTCAACAGTCTTGATTGAATAAATGAGACCAATTTGTTCAGGAGCATAAACACTTGATTAAGTTTGCAATCCTTGCAGAGGCTGTATAATAATGTCTATATATCTGTGATTCTGTATAGCCCGTGTTGGTTCATTTATCAGAAAATTGAGTTGTGGCATGGGAGGTATATCAGCTGCATTTTATGTTTGATATTGTCGGTCTAAAACCCGGGCAGACACTCTTTCCCAAGTAAAACCTATTTCTTGCCTCCAACTTGAGCTGGGGGGGATATGTGGCCTTGCTGGTTTAGCATGCTTGCCTACAGTAGCCTCATTTAGAGTCTTGATTGAATAAATGAGCCCAGTTTGTTCAGGAGTATAAAAACTTGATTAAGTTACCAGTTCTTGCAGAGACTATATATATATATATATATATATATATATATATATGTATGTATGTATATATATTTGGTTGACTTATCTGAAAATTTAGTTGTGGCATGGGAGGTATATCGGCTGCATTTTATACATGAGGTTGTAGGTCCAAAACCTGCCTCACGTGGGACAGACTTTTTTCTTTCCCAAGTAAAATCTATCTTCCTGCCTCCAACTTGATCTATGCTCAAGCTTGGTTAGCCTGAGTTATGATGGTGGTAGCTCAATGCCAGGTAGAGTTTAAGTGGAGCTTGTGGTGGAAACCTTTTACAACTCATCTCAACTTACACCCGGCTCTGTCCTGCCCTACTTGATCAGAATTGGAACAATATAAAATTTGTCAACTTCATTGCTTTAATGGCATTCCTTAGCCATGTTAAGGGGATTCAGCAGTTGTGAAACATGAGAGGAGGGATCAGTGGATCGACAATCTGTATGTGCAACAAATATAAAAGTGGATATTAGTTAATGACGGAAAGAATCAAGTAGTAGGTAACAAGAGGGAGGTGCTAGACAAGGCAGTGAAACGTGGTTAAGAGTCATGTCCACCTCATCTCACATGTACATATACTAACGATCCTCTAGGTTCTTTCCAACACATGGACAGAAAATATCCTTGCCTCTATATGGAAGAAAATCTAACAGAGATATCTAATTTGACTGGATTTTTAAGAAAGAAGAGAAAAGCGATCAGGGATAGAGTAAAAGATAGTTGCTAAGATTAACTTGAAGGTATTTATGAAGGAACTAAAATTGCAAGATTAAGTTGGACGAGTATATGCTCACATATCTGTGAGTGGGCATGCTTTTTCTGATGGTTTTTGATGCTATACTTGTTTGATGCTTTGTGCTTGTGTACTTTCCTTAGTAGAATAAATAGTATATAATTTATCATATGAAATCATTTCCAGATTATGCATATATGTTGTGATGACCTTTGAAGCACTGCATTATAAAAAAATGACTCAGCAAGAAGTTGCTCAGGGTTTCCTAAGTTTATGCTCCTTTGTATTTATATTAACAGCTTTTCATGAAGTTATCAACTGATCTGGGATATGGTCGGATGGCTACTTTTTCAAACACCCTTTTCCGACCCAAAACTAGTTAATTACCTTTTTTGGGTCCTGTACTGCTTCCTCTACAAGAAGGAACTAACATGCTGTCACCTTAAGAGTTCTTGGTAAACTAAACTTATTATATGCACATAACAAACTTTGGATTAGATGTACTTTATATGTGTATCTAGTGCTACAGTGCTACGTTGAAGGAAAAAACACATATTTTCTTGCTTAGGTTGGTGCAGGGACCAATCCAATTGAAGGGGCAGCACTTGGTATGTCGATATTGGAGCGTTTCGCTGACCAGGTGCTCTTGACCATGGCCACAACTCACCATGGTGAACTTAAGACCCTGAAGTACAGGTACCTCGGTTTTTCCTCTTCTTGAAACTTGTGTTCTTTTCATTGATCATGGAATGTCATGGAGACGAGAAGCATTGGGCACTTCTAGGTCATATTCATGTGAAATTGTGATGCCTAACTTTAATCAACACAGTTTTCTTTGTAAAAGAATGATACAGATTTCCCTCAAGTAAAATTCAGCTCAAGATCAAACTAGTTGGTGGAAGAGCTTGTAAGCCCTATGACAGAGAAACTCTAAACAGCAAGTATGATTTTTATTTTCTTTTTCCAGTTTCACTATGATCTTGAAAAAGAAAGCTGGTAATTTAGGCTGAGGTACAGTAATCTTACGGATATTGCAACTTTAAACTGCTGACCCCCAAAAAAAAAAAAAAATTAGCATCAACAGTGTGGAGCAGATATGCATGTGATTTTAGAATGCCTTTAAATTGGTTAATTAGAGGCTCTACATTGATAATCTACTTAGTAGATTTCCATTTCAAAAGAAATGTGCTTTAGGCAGCATGAGTTATTTCTAGTCCTTGGGCTTTGAAATTTGACCTTGTTCAGTATTGGTTTCTATGTTTTTCTATGTTTGCTATTTTTAGTCTAGAAAATATTCTTTGTTTTACAACATTAGTTAAATCCCCTAACGATATATAGCAGAATCAAGTCAAACCTTGGAAGACCAACCAATGATGGTTTTTTATTGTTTCTCCCTTTTATGCAATTACATCAAGTAATGTGCATTTTGATGCAATTTACACAACAAGCATTCATCTTTTGCAAGGCAAATGTTCAACAAAATGAAGGGCTTTGAATTGCTAGTAACATGCTTTTCTTTTCTTCAGTAATCACAGATTTGAGAATGCATGCGTGGAGTTTGATGAAGAGAACTTAAAACCAACATACAAAATACTTTGGGGTGTACCAGGTTTTTTCTTCCTCTTGGCATCTTCCTGGTTTTTGGAGTTTGAGTTACAACTTGGATAGAGAATGTTGTGGAATTTCACTTTTTCCTACTCATGCACATGATACCTGTCTTTTTCCTCGATGTTTGATGTAAAATGTAGTTTTATGACTTTAGAATGTCTATCTTGTTTATTAGCATCTGTACATTGTCGAAATCATAGTTTTATACGATTTTGCAAGTCCTTGTTTCTTGCGGGTCAGCCAACTCTTATGACATGCTTGTTTCAATGTTTCATGCATGCACTTGCCTTTTTATTATTGGAGAATTCTTCTGGATATAATGATGGAACATATTAGGTTTTTCAGGCAGTTGGATTAGGAAAGATATCCTACTTATTTTTTCTACATTAAAATTTCAAATGATTTCAATATGTAAGCATATATTTAAGTAACTATCTTGAATCATTTTTTCACAGTTGGGTTAAATAAGGCTAGTCCTACAGGCAGGAGATACATTTGAGCCCTTTTTGGGTAATGTTGACACGGGTGCTCCCCTGAAACAGAGGTGTGCATAGGGCCACCCATGTCATAATTTTGTCAGCCTCTGAGCAATGTTAAATGCCTTCTCAGCATTAAATGTGGATGATTGAGGCCTCAGAACCTTTGCTGATCCTGCTTCCATTCAACCCCTGACAATCTATTTTACATGGCCAATATTGGAAAAATGGTCTTGAGTTGATAGGTTAATTGCTTGTTGTCATGCTTTCTCCAATCATTTTGCCATGGAAAAATTGTTATATTCCTTTCCTTCTGGTGAAGTCTTCAGGGACAGTCAATTCAATTTCTGACCACTTTATTACCAGCAGGGGCAGCAGAGTGAAATTGGAGTGCCACTAATTTCTAGTGCAGCCTTCACGTGCGAGGTTGGCAAAAAATTAATGATTTTGGTGGTGGTTATGAAAAAACAAAGGAAATGATATTATGAAAGTTAAAACATTTAACAACCACGATTGGATCATGAAAGGTCAACCTACAGTTTTATTAGGTACAAGTGGGCAATCAAAATCCTAGTCTATCTTATATACAAAGCAAAAATGTTGGTTGAGAACTTGTATACAAATGGATATATGAAATGGCCAACTTGCTGAAATGTGGTGGTTGTATAGTACCCTCTCGTGCTGATTTTTCTTTTCTTATTTGCTATTTCAGTTGGCTTCATAGAGGCATTTCAGTTACTTGATGGTAGTTTGGCTTGTTTATCTCCTGTCTTCTGGACGTGCACACAATGGTTAAGTCTCAGCTTTACATGGGGTATGATACGTGTTCTAATCTGCAGAAGTTTGTATTTCAGGACGTTCAAATGCAATTAATATTGCTGAACGGTTAGGGCTAGCTCCTTCCATCATAGATGATGCTCGCATCATATATGGATCTGCTAGTGCAGAAATCAATGAGGTGATGGTAATTTGCTTCAACAGGTTGACTAGCTTTAGATTTGTGCTGTGCACTTGCTTTATTTTCTAATTCCCGGAGGTTACTGGGAGGCTTCAGAGTGTCCTTTCGGCATACAGGTCTCAAAATCTATGGAGTCGCTGAGTAGGGCTCTTATGAGTGAGATCAGTTATGTGGTCTAATCACAGGACTATCAAATGGCTTACCATGGAAAAACCTATTTTTCATTCACATGTTGCAAATTTAATAGCTAATATCATTGCCTGCAATTTTGTGGGAAGGTTTCCCTTTGAAAATTTATTTTTCTTTTTTGAAAAATTCAAGAAACCAAAAATTCAAAGAAAGGATTAACAGAAAAATAATGAGATCATAAATTTTGTACTATTCTCATGCAAAAATATTGACAAAGGTTTGCAAGATCCTATTGATTTTAAAAAACAAAAATTATACACTTCAAATAATTAACTTTTTAAGGAAAAAAAAATCACGATAGTACTAAAACAATATTGCAATATTATCATGATATCCATTTCTTGTGATATTTAAAAATATGTCGATATTTTTTCATTAGGATAACATTTGGAGATTGCTGACCTTGATATAGGGTGGAGGTGCAGACTGTGACATATTGGTAGATAGTCTGATACTATCATTAGTACCAAATATTTCTTACATGCATGCAGATTTTCATGCTTGAAGCCTTCAACACAATTTTGTGCCTAGCTGAAGCACATTTTCGAACATTTGGGGAATACTGTTGATCCGCTAATAATTGATATTTGAACCTAAAGTGTGTCGCTTCATCTTGCTGCAGGTTATAATTGACTTGGAAAGATACAAACAAGAGTTTCAACAGCATGTTGGTGAAGCCCGGAAGAATCTGAGGTAGAAATTTGTTTCTGTTTGGAAGCTTTGCTTCTGTTAATAGGCTTGTGAAACAAGAGCCCGTATACCTCTAGATTTTGGTAATGGTATTGTGCATTTATGGTAGTGCACATCGGTGAATTATTTCTACACTACATGTTTGAGAACAAATTGTTTGGCCTTTTGATCAAATGATTTGAGACAAAGCACAAAAACCATTTTCTCGATGGGAAACTAATCCTTAAAGATAGTTGATGCTTTAAGCCAAAAAGATTGACCATGTTGACATGCAGCTACAAGACATATATGATGTCCTTTTGTTCCCTTTGTTTATGCCTTTAATCTTCTAATAGTTGATATACTAGAAGACTGTTTAATCATTAGAGAAAATTATCTTTGTAAGAAAAAGTTCATATAGGCTAGATGCTTTTCATATTGTAGGCTTGCGATAGAGCTTCACGAAATGCTGCTGGAGGCAAGGCAAAAAATAAATAAACACCGGGCGATCCAGAGGTTCAAAAAGATGCAAGAGATCTATGAGGTTGCAAGAGAGGCACGATCTACCTTGCAGAAAAAATTGCGAGATTTTCGCGCTTCTAAAAATGAAGTTTCTAAAGTCCGGACTGGGGCATTTAAAACAGAACCAGATGAGAGTCAAGGAGGACCATTACCAGGTATTATTTTCAGGATTTCTTGTATAATTCACAATTTATTATTTGCTTAAAAAGACTTCATTGACGTGTAAATAATCAATATGTGCTTAGACAGATACATCATAATATCATATGATATTGCAAAATTCTCTTTTTGCTAATTTTGTAGGGAAACCAAATGGATCCCCAGCAAAGGCCAGAGAGTTTAATGAAGGTTCGAAGCTGATATTACCTGGTAGTATTACCTTACATTTTTTTCATGGTATTGCATAAAAGTGATAAGAAACTGTTCCTCTTTAACTGCACTCTTGCAATGGAGTTTTGTAGGGAAACAAGACGAATCCGCAGCAAAGGCCAAAAAGCCTAACGAAGATTCGAAGCTGATGCTGCCTGGTAATATTGCCTTACATTCTTTTCATGGTATTGCACAAAAATGATTAAAATATTATTAATCCTTTACTGCACTCTGGCAATGGAGAAACAAGAGCCTGACATGATTCATTATTTTTGTAGGAACGCAGAACAGAGTTCCCGAAATTGGTGCAATGGTTTATGTGCTCTCACTTGCTAGGAAAATGAAAGTTCTTAAAGTAGATGCTTCCAAGGCGGAAGTTGTCGTTCAAGCTAGCAATATGAAGTTGAAACTAAGACTAAGTGACATAACCTTTTGAAGCCATGACCAGAATCTCACAAGTTGATCGATGCATGGAAAAAGGAATGATTTTAATGTCGTGTCAATTCTTTATGCAAATATAAAAATAAATGGGCTATTTTGCAAAATCTCTTTCTCTCTCTCTCTCTCTCTCTCTCTCTCTCTCTCTTGTCTCTAACAAATTTGGAGAAGCTTCCCACTCTTGGACCTTGATATGCTTCTGGTCGGAAAAAGTGCTCGAGGCCTGCATGGATTTTGACATTGCGGGAATGGAGCGTGTATAAGCCTGCGCGCTGGGCCATGTTCCTATTGGACTTTTGGAGGGCGCGTCCTGAATTGGCTGGGTTGGGAACTGTTGGCCTTTAGTATCTACTTTTTCTCCACCCCCAGTTTTGATGAAGCTGGGATGGATTTCAAAATTTTGAATGTTATTTCTTGGTCTACAGTGGATTTCCAAGGGATCAAACTTGCCCTATGGAGTGCCATAGAACGGTTCCAGGAGCAGAGAGAGTGGTCTCGGGGGTTTATGCCGCCGGACAAACAACAAAGTCTCTCAACTTCTGGTGTGGTTTCCCATAGAAAAGAAAAAAAGTGCAACCTCTTTTCCAGTTGTCCAGTGTCATGAATTGGGATTTTGATTTTTGTACTCTTCCAAAATGCATACGAGGAATCATTAACATTTAAATGATTTGCACTCAGTAAAACAAAATAATTTCAACGCCACTTCATGGTGAGCGCAAGCATGTAAGCTAGTTATGAAAAACTCGGAAAGGAAAGATGCAATCGTTTCTCTTTGCTCCTACTGCTAAAACCTTGTTCAGAGATATGGCACTTAAGCATTATCATTTTACAAGATGTCTGGCAGTTATTCTAGAACTTGCTTGATGAGTCATTTTCCTATATGATGAAGATGAGGAAGGTCGCATGCCTGCAGATCATTTGATCACCGCAACAGGGTCATTTGGTTTGCAGTCGGTGCTACAAAAGCTCGACGTTTTGCTTTCAGTGACTTCTTTGTTGGCCATTTCTTCGTCAATACCAACCTTGGTATCACTGCTCTTGCCCCATAGTACACAGTAAAGGCCAATGATGATGATGATGGCGCCAACGAGACTGCAATCGGCAAAGCAGGATTCTGTCAAGATTCATGGTTTCATGGAATAATAAGCCAAAAACTCATCTGTACAGCTCTTTCTCTCTCTCATGGCCCCTAAATGCATACCTGCCCAAGGGAAGCTGCTCTGCAAAAAGAAGAAACGATAGCAGGCCTATAACCATAAAGAGAAGAGGTTGGAAGGCAGATACAAAAACAGGCCCTCTCTTGCTTATACACCATGTTTGCACGTAATATACAACAATTGACATTATGGTTCCCTGCACTCAGAAATATCATCTTCATCACAATCACAAGCAGGCTATATGAGAACAACGCTTAGGTGCTGAAGTTGGATACTCACACAGTATATAATTGTTATAAGTTGCAGGTTCCAACTTAATCTCCATGCTGAAGAATGCCTTTCAAACGCCAGAGCAACGACTAGTGCTTGCAGTGATGAAAAGGAACAGACCAAGGCAGTCATAGACAATGGTGCAGGAAACTCCTTGTAGATTGCAGCCTGGATAACAAGGGCCATGACGGACTTCAGTAACTCCAATTCCAAAAATTTGTTTTTCAGTAAGAAAAGAACTTATGCGACATGATTAGGCCCCTGAAACCCCCGTGGTCTGTTGGCAAACTTTATGGGCCAACATCGGCCCAAGGTTTGTTGATTTACTGGTTAGGGTGTTCAAAAAAGATAACCTGTAAATATGTAAATATGACAAAGTTAAAGGAAATCCACAAGTCCCACAATTTGCATCCCCTGTCACAAGGTTAAAGATGAGATTCCTTTTCCAATGAGCAAGGGACCTTCATGGTGTTAACACTGAAGGCCTGCTAATGTGCAGTCTCTTTCATTTGGGATAGAAGGGGCTACGGGGGGGCCGCAGACATGCTTGGCACATGCTAAATTAACAGGGAAAGAACATACTGCATTTGGGATTGAAGTACCCACCTGAAATATAAGATATGAACTGAAGGCAATGTAACTAGTGGTGAGGAGAGCTGAACCCTTGAACCAATCATGCCTCTGGCTTACTGGGGTTGCTCTATAAATATTGAACATTGAAATCTGAAATCCCTTAAACACAACTCCTTTCCAAAATGTAAAAATCAGTGCGCCTCCTATGCAGACCAGAGTGCCGAAAACTTTAGCTTGCCCATGAAGATTTTGAATGCATACTTTCTCCATTCTGAGTATAAAAAGATCACTACAGTCAGTCTGGCCCCATATCTGCGACTTCTGTTAAGGAACGTAGCGTTCAATATCAACTTAAGTAAATATTATTCCAGTGCAGCCACTTATTGATCTTGGGTGCATGTGTTTGACATAGTTTTCTATTCAATATTGTCTTATGACAGATGTACCTTTCCATTACCACAATCTGCTATCTCTTCTTCGTAGGCAAAGAAAAGATTGTCAATCCCGGTTTGGTACCTTTTGTGTTTAAGATGCTTGGCCTCCATCATTGACTTATGCAACACAGTGGACCTATTAATCATATCAGAATAGGGCACCGGTTTTAAGGTATCAATGTTCAGTATTGTCTTAATTTGAAGGTTACATTTTCCACATACTGCAACAGCTAATGCTCTGAGTGCAGTCTCTGATTAATATGGTTTGCATTAGATATTACACTGTGAAAGATCTAACATACCATACTAAACTAATTCAGGGAAAGGAAATTTGAAAGTATGTGACCTGAATAAGACTGCCATGACAAAAGTAACTGCGGGGATGAGGTTGTTCAAGGCAGATGCTACAGTTGGAGTGGCATAGCGGAGGCCAGCATAGTGGACATTTTGTTGGAAAGTGATCCCAATAAGAGCAAGAAATGATAGCTTCATCGCAGTTGAAATTGTGAGCCGCGGACGCCGTTCCCTGCATGATTCTCCGCATATGAAACCAAGTTCAAAGTTCAAACTACTAAATGGAAGTATATCTTGGGAGCACTGCTCTACCTTCAAGGCTTCAACAAGTATAAATAATTATGAGTAGAAGTCTACTTGAGATATTTTACTCCTTATCGTTTTACTAGCAGCTTTTCATCTTCTTGGTGAAAATCCATCTCATGACCTGGCTATTGTTTTGACAGAAAATTTTGAATGAATTTGTACTGGAAACTTGAGAAGCAAAGAAGGATAAAACGTTTTGTGTCAAATTTATCTAAAAAATCTCATGTAAAGAAAGAGAAAAAGTTTGGTTTAATGGAGGAACATGTGCTGAAGAAATCCCGCAAGATGCTGCCTTGGCACCAGCACTAGATGATACGCTGCCGTCAAGAGTCACATGGAACTGTTTGGCCACTTTTTGATGGATTCTTGGGTTGTTTTCAGAGTACACTTTTTCTTCTTTTCGTAAGATAATTCAAGTTCATGTATAAAGTGTTCGTAGTTTAAAGCAGTAAATAGTTTTGGCTGTTGTTACACGTGTAAACCATGTCCTTAAAACTATTTACTGTTTTAAAGTATAAAAAATATATATATATATAAAACCTAATCCGTTTGTTAAAAGCGCCGTATAAACCATTGCTAATACTCCTGTGGAGACTATATTCGGCAATATATTCACCAAAAATTCCTCAGTCTGATGAATTCGTAAACCTTTTTTTTTTTCTCTATTTTTGAAATAATTGCTCATTTTTATGAAACTTTATTTCAGATTATAAAGCTGGCATCTGTAAAAAAGGATCGATTGCTTCCTGAACGAACAAATTCCTTCATGTGATTGGTGAGAACCAGTTTTAGACTTTGTGCATCGTTCTCTGAGAAACGACTTTATGTTTAGCGGATAAAAATGAGTTAATTTTTATATTTTATTTGGTTAGCATGATTTTGGACTTACTCTTTCTCTCTGGTTCCGGAATTTATGTTGCATAAATTCTTCTTGAACTTTATTCTAAGTTGACATCGATGCTAACGGTGCTGATTAATTAACACTGTGGAAGATATAAGAATTTCGAAATGCTTTTTTTTTTCTTTTGAATATTTTGCAAAAGGCGATTGGATATTTTGGTTATTACGGGAAGCTGAGCTGATAGTGTAGGTTTGGTAAACATGGGTTAAACCGTTATAAATATCGTTTTCAGGTTTTAAACAGTGAGGTTTTTTTTATCACGTCGTGAATTTACAAAAAAAGAAAATATATTAAATTTTAAAAAATGTAAAAAAATCTAAAAGATAAAAAAATAAAATAAATAAGAAACTAATAAGACAACATCAAAAGATGAGCAACAACTAAAAATTAAAAAAATTTAAATAAGCAATCTGACATTAAAAAACATGAAAAAACACCTGACATTAAAAAAAAAAAAGAAAAAGGGAAAAAATGGGGAAATTGTGTTTTTTTTTTTTGTTTAAGATTTAGAAAAAACCGGCGTTTTTTTACCATTTTTTTGGCCAACTTATTTTTCAAGTGTTTAACGTGTTCTTAAAAAAAGAGACACACATTTTTTTTGTAACTATGCTTAAAACTGATTAAAATGACGTTGATCTGGATTCATTCAACAAGGAGGACCTGAAGTTGCGACAAATAAAAACTAGTATTGTTATAATTATAAAAATTAATGTTATTATAATTATAAAATTAATATTTTTATTATCATCATCATATTATCATACCACTTTCTAGATTTCGTAGTTCCAAAATCACCTGGGTGATCCATTTGACACAGTATAGGGCTTTTCACATTGCTTGCTGTAACCATATTCAAAACAAATCCGACTCAAGGTGTGTCTAATTGATTCATATCCGATCCAATCTCGCTCCTACATGTTCCATCCCTGGTGCTCAATATTTACAGGGGAGATAATGCATCATTATAAAAGCTTATAGGCCTGTCTTTGATAGCCGCCTCAGATCTTAGACTAGTATTGCTGTGAAACCAAGTGTTTAAACAAAGTGGATTTCAAATCATGGATGAATCCAAAAAACTAACTCGGAAAGCACAAGGGATTCATAGATCTGAGACCCGAGGTAATCAAATATAACCATAAACTAATGAGAACAGCAACTGTTCCATGAATATGCAGAACACACACTGTTATAGTACTGTAACATGAATTTGCCTCAATCTTTGATACAGATTCATGAATAGTTTGTTACTGTTTGCATTGCAAAAGCAAAATAAATCGATTAGAGAAAAAAACTTACCTCTCATGATAGTAAGCAAATGGTCCTAGAATCGACATGGCGATAATGTGGCGATACACGACGAATACAAAGATGCTCATCCCCTCATCTAAGGCAGCTTTGCAAAGAAAATTGGAGCCAACATAGGCTAATTGCAGGCACACCATGGCCAGATACGGGATGGCACTTTGCTTCATGGTGGAGGTCCGCTCCTTCCCCTTCAAGAAAGGCAACAGGCTTTAGTAATTGAGGTACCAAGTCTCCTGAGCTACCGTGTCCTTTTATTCTTGCACCCACCATTAAAGCCTCTAACAAGCATCTTACGCAAACATTAGACATGAAAAATTGTGGTCTCAATAATGAAAAGAATCATGCCGAGGAACAAAAATCCACTCAAATCCAAGTGGGCAGATATAACATGTGATGAGATACCCAAGCATTTTTTATGGCTTGAGATTTTCCACTTTCCACCGTACCTTCAGATTGGATATGTTCATGGAACGAATCAGCTTATTCAATCACAAATGATCTAAACCCAATTGAAATATGAACCTGTTCATTCGTTCCCCTACAAGTTAGATCCAGATTTCATTCTGAACCAATTCATCCAATTCATCACCCCTGATTGAAGTCTAGATCTGGATTCATAAAATTGATGATATATGTAGGATTTGGTATCCCAACTTGATGTACACCTTACTTTTTTCAACCTCAGTTATAAGAGAGTGCCCCTGTTTATAAGCCATATAGCTATGTCAACAGGGGGCGGAGCCAGGATTTTTTTCCAGGGGCGGGCCAAACCGTCCGCAGTTCGGGCCAAGAGGAGCGACGGGTCGGACCAATCCTCAGCTTTTGGAAAGAGTTTCAGTCTTCGGCCAGTCCGAGCCATTCTTTAGAAGCAGGGGAATCTGGAATAACAGTAACCCAATAATCAGGTGGCAGGCTTTCACTATGGACTGCTTTCTGTCATCTCCCAGTCTCTCTAGGTGTTGTGTAGCTGCTGTAAAATGAGAAGGGGAAGGGAGCGTTGATCTGATGATGACGTTAACTCCTCTCTCTTCTTTACTTTTCCGGGCTGACGTTGCTGGATGACTAAATAAATTCCATTTTATTAAATCCCTTTATCAAAAAGGGCATATTGATAGTTTGTGGTTAACCATCCTAACATGTGACAGTCCGCTGATGGAAAGATATTTTTCTTTCTTTATATAGACAAACCACGGCTTTGCCCTACATAACCACTTTCTAAAAGCAGGAAGAGTGTTTCATCCTACCACCGGCCCAGGCCCAGTTCTGAAAATGCGTTGACTTATTTTATTTACTTTGGTCTTCAAGGTACCAAAATGAACGTAGACCCCTAGGCTACTAACTTTTTACTGGCATTGCACTTAGTCGCCGATATAAAAGAGACGCAGGGCCCGAACATATGCCATCGACTGCAGCCATTTTTCCTTTTCTCCAAAAAGAAAGGAGAAACTGCTCTTGTGCCAAATGTAGCGATCGACTACTTAGTACTTGCCCTAAAATTAGTGTACGTTGTGGGGAAAATAAAATTTCCTTTGGATGAGAATCAAAACCTGTCCTAAATCCATTTTCTTTTTAATGTCTTAGTTTTGGAGTGCAAAACTTGTTTAGGGTGTTCCAAGATCTAATTCAAAATAACATTTATTTTGTCATACTTGAGCATCATAGGAAAAATCTAGTTCAAACTAAGTTCGACATATTTGTATATATACGCAGAGAGAGAGAGAAATTGCAACCAGTCGCGCTTTTGAAATCATCTACTTAATTCTTTCTTTCTGGCTTTTACTCCCCCCATGGCTTTTACTACCTCATTTTTTCTTTCTCTTTTCTTATTTTGTTTACAACTTTCATCTTCACCAAGAAGTAAAAGATATGTTCATGGTGCAACAATAGTTCATAGTGTTTTTCGCAATATTTTTAAGGTGCTTTTACCGATAGATTTTTTGGTTTCTAACCATTGGCAGCATCCGCAGATCTGTCATGAAGAAGGGAGAAGGGGGCTTGGGTGCATATAGATGAAAAGATATTGAGGTTGACCTTAAATGCAGCTGAAATCCCAGCGGAGGGCCTCGCAGTAAGCTCATTTACAAGCATCATTCTTCGGTTTGATTTAATCAGATCTAATCTCAGAAATGTGATACACATGTTAAGCTTGACAAGAATCAAACTTTCAATTGCATTACAATAGCAATACAAGCTTTATAAAGCTAAAAGCATAAATAATCGTACAAATGCCAAAAACTTTGTGATTCATAAGAAGAAATATTCTTATCTTAACAGGAAAAGTTTTGGAGAGAATTCTGATCAAATATATTGATGTGAATCATGTACTTAATTACACAGGATCAACTTGGCTCAACTTCAACGAAAAGAGAAAAAAAACACAAGGAGATGACTTAGGTAGGTTTTCATGCACGAAAACTCTGGGGCCAGCGTCTACTAGGGGCGGAGTCAGGTTTTTTTCAGGGGCGGGCCAAATGGGGGTTGCGTTTTGTGGGTTGGATTTGGGTAGGACCAAACTGAACTACAATTCAAAAATACATGAAAGCAAAAAAAAAAAAAAAATTCAATTTTTACATGATTTGATTGGGCCATGGCGTAGGTGCCCCCCTCCCTCCACACCGACAGGGTCGTGTTTTCCATGTGATCGACTGTGACTTCGAATTTGATCCAAGAATCAAGTGCCAAATCAAAGTCCCCCACATGCGATTGTCTGCTGAAATGAAACGTGAATAGCATGCAAAAACTGACATATTTTTTTCTAAATGGAAACAAAAAAAAAGGAACTCTGAGCGACTCGTAACCATAGAGCTTGAGCTGTAGATGACCTTGCGGTCCTTCCTCTTGCGGGCTCTTTTCAGCCACTGCAAAAGTTAATATGCAACTTCTTTAAGCATAGAATGACACTATTCGTGAACTGAACCGTTTTGCAGAATATTGGAAGATCAGGCAAAAAAGAGAACTGTTTATTTTTATAATTTTATATTGATAGAGGGAAACTCCATGAATCAGCTACTCAATTGGTTCTCCATGTTGCTTCTCCAATGATCAAACAATGCCCAATACAAAGATTTTACACTCTTTCGTCCAAAATGATAGAACATATTTGGGTTGGCCAGCAAAAACCTGACCCCTTATTTGAAAAGAAAAGAGAAAAGAGGCTTGTTTCCGGAATTTAGATATGGCGCTGGGCCTTTAATTACATAAAAAACTTTGCATCTGTTTTTTTCGGATCAAGTAAAACTTGAGCTAGGATGTGTCGATCTGCAGTGATATGAGATCATCTCATCTGAATTTAAGGTCGAATACCTCTTTTTTCATTCCTTAGATCGATGTTATATACAATATTAGAAAGCATACTTTTTTTAATACAGCCTCCCTGTAAATGGCCTTCTTTTACTGAAACTTTAAAAAAAAAAGAGAGAGAAATCAATGGATGCTAACATCATAAGATGACCGTCACTCAACACGTCAGGGAGATGCCATCACATGATTGATGTGTCTCTTCTTCAATTCACAAGCACACTCGAATTCTATTCACTGCCAACAAGTGGAAGAGATCTGTAATCCTTACCATTCATTCATTCATTTCATTCGTAGGGATGTTCTTTTTTTTATGAACACCGGCGACGAGTTAAATGTGTGATGGACAATGTATTGGAGTAAATATAGTCTGACACCCTCACCCCTTCTTCACCACCACAGATTCATGGTTTTCATAAGATAACAAAGATTTGAGATCCAGTTGAGAAATCCATTGTTTGGTTAAGCCTGGCATTTCACCTTAAGTTGGTTTTAAAATCAGCCTCGGATCTCGAATCCGGGGCTCTCTGAGTGTACGTATATATAAACAATATATATATATTGTTTATATATATATATAATAAAAAATATACTTTTTGCAAAATGATTGAATCACCTGGAGAAGCCGACCTCCTCCCCCTTCCCCCCTTAAAATTTAGAGTTCCTTTAGGACCTAGGCGAGAGAGAAGACTGGTCAGATAGAGTGTGTTGCGCCACACCATTTGTAGTATATGAGGATAGCACCCACATGAATAGAACTAACAATCAGACTCTAATTGGCTGTGTGCCCGGCTAGTTATGCTACGTCTTTTGAAGCAAAAACCAAAGTATATACCAGAAATTTGTATACACAAGACCACTCAAGTCAACCACAGAAAACAAATCACTTTAAAATCTATATAAACATTTAAAACAAAATATGAACATGCCAACATGCTTATAAATGTTAATTTAGTATGAAATATACTCTAATTCAAGTTATTTTCATGAAAGTATTGTTTCTTTGCTATCAAAATGTTGATGTTATAAGAGCCTTTAATCATATTGACCATTGAAAAGCACAGTTAAAGCTGATTTAAAGGTGAATGGCTTAACATATGTTCTCCATCAAACCACTCTTATGATTATGTTTGTAAGTTAATAGCAGAAAAAATATATTGGCAATATATTTCAAGTAGGAGATGTCTCTAACGATTCAACAGCAGAAGTTCTGCATGATTTTAGTGTTTTACAAGTGGAGAGGATCATCCTCTCCCCCTTCTTCCCTTCTAGTTCATGGAGTACTATATATATGTCCCTCACAACTACGGATGTCAATAGATCATAATCAATGTATGATATTTAATTTATTGGATGCCCATACATTTGAATTCCAATGCTGAAAAAAAAGTCTCATAGCATATCTGAGTCAGACTTCAAAATTCACAACCGAATTCATTCTATATCCGACTTTTGAATGTACAGTTGAATCTAATCCTCATGACTATATATTAAGAACTGACTATCAAAATATTTAGGTATGCATATGCAAGGAAATATAACTGCTTATATTGTTACTTGATATCGGTCTTATTTTAAACTTAATCAGAATTTGATTGGATGTTGTTTTCTAAAATAAAATTAAACCTATTATTTTAGTCGCATATAGTTAGATTTTTTTTTTTTTCATATCTGACTTGTTTAAGGAGTTCAGTCGAATACCCAGTCCAGAGAGTTATTAAAAAAGACTTATGAAGAGAAAACAAATAGAAAAGTGAATGCTGCAAAAGAACTCAAGCTTATGAAACAACACCTGCAGGCTTTAAATAGAAAAAAGGTGACTATATATATATATATATATATATATAATATTTCAAATTAGTAATATGAAAATAAATATATTTTGTAGGGTTGATGTGAGCAACTGCCCACACGAACTCCCATGTGGTGAAGAGAATCACTAATGATAGTTGGACCTGAAGGTTACAAAGTGTTTTCTCTTTGATCCATTCAGTGAACATTCCGCGTTCGCATTTCAATTGCACAATCGGGCCCGAGCATTGAGGTCCATACATTGATGCTAGAATGACCCAAATGCCCTTACTTATAGGAAGTTAAATCTGCCCTTTTTATGAAAAATTAAAAAAAAAAGATTTTTTAAAAGACCAAAATGCCCTTGTTGGCAGAGCTAGAAGTCTAGCTCAATGGGCATAAATAAAGGGCTATCCTTAATATGTATGTAAATGAATAATTATGTATTTGACTATTTTGGTATTTGGCTCCGCCCCTTACTCTCATGGGTCCAATAAGGGCAGCAATTTCGGCTGCGTACCATGAGGCTGGAAGCTAAAATTTTGGGATTTTAAAGTCTTCTCGACGACAACTCAAACCAAGACGTGGATCAAATGAAGACGCTAAACTTTTCTCTTTTTCTAACAATCCTTCGCAGGTGGCATTTTCTGGTTCTGCACATTTTTCACTTCAAGATGTAGAAGGAGTGTCAAAATTTTCACTTATCTATTCCATCATAAGATATGTTTCAGGTTAATAGCAAAGTAGCATCTAGGTTCCAAGCATGAGTGAATGACTTTATCATGGAAGGATAGTCCGAAATGGTGCTCAAGAAAGGGTAGGCGGCCTAGTGTCAACCTCCTGTGCCCCAAAAGAAGGGAGGAATGCACAAGTGGAGCACATGGCAGTTTAAGGTACCAAAAGTAAATTCTTGATTCTAAGAAAACAAAATTGAATGAAAGTTTTGGCTCTTTATCGAAGATAGGTCTTCTCAGCTCACCTCAATATCCAACTCAATGAATAAAATAAAATAAATGCCTACTCTAACATATTGAATAAGAATCTTCTACGGGCTGAGGCAATAGGCTTTAAAACTCGATCGAACCGCTCACCAAATCTACAAGTCAACTGGTTAATCCAGCGACTCAGTCATTAGCGGATCGTTTCAAGTGTGAGTCACGACTTTTGAGAGCTATGCTCCGAAGGAATCAATTTCCAGGGCAGGTGCGACTTCATTGTCTAAGAAGTCCAACCAAGGGGCGACTTCCACCGGCGAACTCGAAGTTCGTTGGAAGGAGGAGAGACCCAGAACCGAGGAACTCGTCAAGCACAGTAGAATCTCTAAAATGGGTGCTCTCAGAAACGTGGTTATCGCCTTTCTGGTCCCTCTCCCGTCCTTGGCGTTCTACCTCGTCTTCCTCCAGGGTTTCTTGTCTCCTGATCCCCTCCCCATCTGGAAGTGGTGCGCCGATCATCCCATCTTGCTAGCAAACCTCCTATTCTTCATCAATGTGGATATCATTTTCTGGGTCATAAGCCTTTTACAGAAGAGCACTTGGGTATCCGTTGCTTCCTTCCAAATCCACCAATTTGTCGCAATTACGAAAGATGCTGTCGAGTTTCTTTCTGTTTGTGATGTTGGTTTATGTTTGTTCTGAGTTTGCAGCTTATAGACTTGTACTGGACTGTCATACCGGTGATGCTTGTCCACTACTATGCGTCTCATCCTTATCAAAGATCAGATTCTAAGAGATCGAGAACGATTGTTTGGTTAACTTGGGTTTGGAGCATCAGGCTTACGCATAATTACTTCAGGAGGGAGGGGTGGGCATGGGGAGATAGAGAGGATTGGAGGTTTGCTGATCTTAGGAAGAAGCTTGGGGGACATTGGTGGTGGGTTTCTTTCTTCGCAGTGTACGTGTCGCAGCAGGTATTCTTCTCTTGCTCTCTCAGTTATGGGAGTTCAGGTCTTCAAATTCATCAGTTTGGAATCAATGCTTGATTATTCTTTTGATGACACTGTTACTGTGGTCATTGACTGACTGAAGGTTGTTACTTTTTCCTTCTCTTGATTGGAATAATGACACATGAGAAAAAAGAAATCATAGTTTTTTGGATTATAAATCTGAATGTCTTAGAACTTCTTGCTTGGGCAATGGTTTCTTCAGATCCTCGTGAACGTAGTGTCTTGAAATTTTACATCCGAAGATCCCCGGTTTATACTGTTCACAAGGAATTGCTACTTATGGAGATTATTGTAGTTTCCATTCTCCAAACTTGAACTGCAAATTTGCAACATTAAATTCTGCTTGGGTAGTTATGAACATTGTATCAATCTCCCTTTGTCAGTAAGCCTATTTGTCAAGCTCAGTTTCTGTGCACCTAATTATGTTCATTTATTGCTTTCAGGCATTCTTAATAGGCATTTGCCTGCCGATGTATGCGGTACATACCAGTGATATCCAATGGAATACATGGGACAACGTTGCTACTTTTGTGTGCGCCGTTGGTATCATTATTGCTTATTTTGCAGACACCCAGCTTCATGCCTTCGTGAAGAGAAATAGAGTATTCAGAGATCTTGGGGTGCCCGTGGTACCTACTCTTGAAACAGGCTTATGGCGCTACTCTAGGCATCCAAACTACTTCGGCGAACAGCTGTGGTGGTGGGGACTGGTCATCTTTGGATGGAATACTGGGAAAGGGTGGACACTCATTGGATCCCTTCTGAATAGCCTTTGTTTAGCATATTCAACAGCCCTTGTGGAAGAAAGGATGATGTCTCAGGCATCTAGAGCAAAAAAGTACAAACTATATAAAGAGACAACATCAGTTTGGGTGCCTTGGTTTAAATATGTTCCAAGGACAGAGGACAAAAGAACCTAAATGTTATCATTCCTTTTCACCCTAGTAGGTCTACTGTCTGCTTTAATTTGTAAGATCAATTATTTTCTAGTGAAAGGACCTTTTTGAGAAATCAAGGTATCAGCTATTGCGTGCTTCTTGTTTTTCTTTGTAGCTTTGAAACTGATAGGATTTGTTGCTTTGTTATCCTTTAAGCTAGTAAATTTAAGCTCTTGTGTGCAAAATGAGAAAAAAAACTACCAGCAGTTTTTTTTACCTTTGTTGAAAAAACAGAAGAAAAGGAAAAACAATCCCATATGCATGGATATGCACTGTCACGGACATGCGAATGTATGTCCCACATCCCTTGTCTTTGTCTGTACATGGTTAATTGTGTAACTTTCGAGCTATCGTATATCTGTCGACTAATTCGGTACCTGTGGTTTCTGTGTTGTCTCAAGACAAACAGGGAAAACAGATTGCAGATTGTACACGTGAGAGCATTAGTAGCAAGCGGCATGTGAATCTTTTTGCTCAGGACTGCTTATGAAAATTACTGACGTAAGTAGAGCATCAGCAACACAATGACTCTCTGACTTTAGAAAAGCACCTAGGTTGCAATGAATAGGACTAACTTGTAACCTTGCCTTGTACATCTGCTTGTCTTTTGCTTCACAAGTCCTATCTCAGTTTGATTTCCTGAACGTTGTAACGTACCCCAGCAATTTACCCAGAGGGCAGATTTCAGTCAAGCGACTCTTGTTGTTGATTCACATGATGTGGGTCTAGGACCAGATCCCAGCACATGCATAATGCTTCTCCAGCCATATGTTCTCTCTGTCAAAGTCTTACTGTTCATTTGAATGTGAAGACTGCCTAAAGATTCTTCTGCATGTATGCTGCAGGTGCTTTCCATTCCTTTTCCAATGTAAAAGTCTTCACAACCTCATCTTTCCATATTCCTAGAATGTCATGGTTTACCATTGTCTTCCTTCTTTAGAATTCAGATATATCATCTGGCGGAGACTTTTTGAATTACGCTGCTATCACGAAGGTTTCAACTCTCTAACCTCGATTGCATTCTGTTTTGAAAATTACGAACCAACATATGAACTTAAGCTACCCAGGCCTTCTACCTTCTGGGATCATAGAAAACATGAGGTTGCTCCGTACGGCATCCTGCGTGTGACTTTTTCCAGTACAAGGTAGCATCCTTAGTAGAAAATCTTTGTTTGCAAAATTCTTCGATGGCTTACAAGTGGACGACCTGACTGTTAGAGACAATCTGCTAGACATGGAAAAATGTTAAGCTTTCTATTTCTTGGATTGTTCCATGCACACCGAAGTTCTAGTTTCCTGGCTTAGCTTGCAATCAAGGATCCTGTCCAGCAGTCGTCAGATTTCTTTGCCATGCTTATTTTGTGCAATGTCACTGTGCAGTTCATAAACATCAAGGCTAATTCTCTTTAAGTGAAGAAAATGAAGAAAAAATATGAATTTCAAGATTTAACTGCTAGGTTGATGGCCAACATCTCTGTTATGTATTGCACAAGTCGGGGCCTTGGATGTCTATTCAAACTTGCATCTGTTTGTTTGTGTAACAGAAGACAATCTCGAATGATTAAAAGTAATTTAAACCACAGCCTGACCCTGTTATAAGTCGGAAAGGGTTGTCACTGATTCTAAAAATGAGGTTGAAGTGGAAAAGAGCCGATTTATAATCATCATTTGATCCTTATTTCCACTCCACTTTCTTTTCTTCTAATTCTAGTGCTACTATTGGACGCTCCTGCAATCTGCTTAACCTTGTGTAAAGACTAATTTTGAATTGGCTGACCTCCATTATGCTGTATCCGTAGTATTATTTTGTTATTCGCTTGTACTGATGCAAGGCACAACTCTCTCTCTCTCTCTCTTGCTTCCCACATGTGCTAGTTGTGGATACTTAAACCTGTTATATATACTGACATGTTCTTAAAGTTGTCGATATCATTGTTAAAATCACACTATTAGATCAGAGAACACTGTAATGTACTTTTTACTCAGAGGATCTTATGGGATTCATGTTTCAGACACAAAACGAAGCCCACAGTTTTCTTTTTTCACCTTCTCTCTGATATGCTACCATACTAAGTTGAAAAAACAAACCTGTGAAGCTCGTCTCGCAGGTTCAGCTGCAATTCCCGCATTGTCTTAGACTGCGGCAAGAACACAATAAAAAGATTCTCGGCTTTCCTGAAATGTACGCTTGATTCACAGCCGGATTGCTGATGTAGTATCAGATGTGTACTTTTTCAATTAAAGTGTCAGGCATATACATGTGAGTTCTATTCCATTTCCCTTGCATCAAACTCTTGACCTCCCATTTAAGGATTTTAAGTATGATACCTAGCAAAGTATATGGATCTCTTGTTCTCCTCAGTAAATCCCAGTAGATAAGGCTCGAACTTTAGTACAGTTGCATCATACTGATAACTTGTTTGTATCTGGAGAATCCTCTGTTTGGGAGCTGGCAGTTAGAGTAGTTCAACTCATCTTTGCTGTGAATGTGGATGATGTTTTGGATGAAACATCTGACCATGCCTGCCAAATTACTAGTTCTTCCATCTGATGTTGTGTCAAAACAGGTTGGCAACTTGTACACATCTACTTGTTCATGAAGCCATTCAACAGATGCCCATGTGATAACTCGGCGAAAAAGAAACCTAAACTGCTATATCAACGATGTGGCCGGATTGCCTCAAGGGGCATAGCGTAGCTGGTTGAGCTAGGGGCCTGTACTAAGGCAGATCTCTAGTTCGATTCCCGTGGGCGCTATGTTCCTGTGTCTTAAGGCGGTAGGACGCGGCATCTAAGCTGAAGGGTGCACCGTTGCTATCGCTGACACCGACGCAGCTCAGGACCTCGGAGGCAGGGGGAATGGGGGGGCCTTCGGGCCTTTTTCGGGCGGTGGGATTAATACCCCTTGCTCACCCGAACGATGTGGCCGGATTATCTAAAACTTATTTGTTCCTCTTCATTCCTATCTCTGATCTGAAAAAAGAATTGATAGCTTGTGCTTCTTCAATTATCATTTCAACGAATCCATAACTTTTCCATGAAAGTTTTCTTCGTACCATTCGAGCCATTTTTTCATGCTTTTCTCGGAGGTTTGGAGAAAGCAGCATATGACAAGCCAAGGACCTGAAAGAATCACTAATGAAATACCTCATTTAGAGCCTTATTTACAATTCTCGACGATGAATTGATTTGATAGATCTTTGATAGATCAGATCCTTTTAGGAGGCCTTAATGACCATAGATAGAACCTATCCAATTTTCACAGTGAGATGGTTGGCTATTCACGAACTAGCTGTACCTAGTATGTACCTACCGAAGGAATTGGATCCTTTTCCTCGTTTCAAGAATCTCCTCCCTTTCAAGAATCTCCTCCCTTCTTCCACTCCAACCTAGCTAATCTCGCCAGCCCATACTTTATTGCAGCATGTACATTCTCATGATGGTGCTTGTCCAATGGATTTCTTAATTATACGGGTTTATTTATGGCATGAGACAACCGGTAGCACAACATGAGTCTGAATATTTCTAAGCATATGACATATATTTGGTTAAACCGCCCATAAGAACCATGTTTTGACTCTTAGCCGGAGAATACAATTTGGTTGATGGATAATGGCCACATTAATAGCTGGACGGATTTCAGCATTGAATAAATCCGTGGATAAGAAGATTTGCCCATCTAATGGAAGTGACATTAGTGGGAATAGTTTACCAGAATCTTGATCTAAAATTTTCGATAAACTAACTTTTTATGATTATATCGGTAATAAATAATCCGGCGAAAGGAGGATTGTTCAGAGCGGGCTCAATGGACAACGGTTGAATTTGAAACATTCTGCTCATGATTCTTTTGCACCTTCGACTGTGCAGCAGGGCTTTCTAATGGCGGCCACCATTTGAGAACTTTTGCTTTTGCCGCTGCCATCATCTGAAACAATCAATAAGTTGGAGGGAGAATCAGGCTTCTCGACAGCCGTTAAAAGCTAACAAGCCATACTCAAATACTGGTAATAATCTGAATGGCGCGACTCCATCACGCCTCAAGCTAGATCGCGCCGCGACAAAAGCATTTCCAGCATATAACTCATTCCAAATTCTTTTTACCAACGCAAAAAAATCTACCAAGATCAAAAATTCCTAACAAATCTTCACGTCATCAAATACACTAGCTCATTCATCCAGCTGAAGAGAAGTATTTCACCCTATACAAGGTATATACATGCTTTCGGTTTGTTGGGTACGGTACTTCCACTATGTTTCTACTTGCATATCCGTGGATGCAAGCTGAGATCCTGGCCACCAATATAGGCCCCGGCCTGTGCATTTTACCAACCCCTTAGACATTCATCCATGTCTTTCAAGAGATACAACAATATGTGGAATCACAGCGGAATGAAATAAGAATCCGCTGTACACTGTGGCCGTCTAGCGATTCTTTACCTCAAGTTGCTCCGTCTACTCAATATAGTCGTGTTCAAAGACTAATTTGAATTCTAAATTTCTTTGTTTCAGAACAAGCACTTAAACGAGTTCTTGTACATTAACTATATTATACGATATGGTTAAATGATATTATTTCTTAGTCATTGAGATTATAAAATGGTGGACGGAGCCAAGCACCTTGAACTCCTCTGCCTGCCAAGCTTATTTTTATGAGTTTAGATTAGGAATGTAAAACGGTTCAGCTTTAGGCCCGAGTAAATCCTTTCCTGAATCCGATCTAACGCAATTGGACTTGGATTCAGATTCAGATGCAGACCTTATTTTTTCAAATTGAATGGAATATGAGACCCGACATCTACGTGTAATCAAGTGAGATCTTTATCGGATCCTAGTCCCATCAAGGACTCATGTTGAGATTGAGTTGTGAACGAAGCTGATGAATTCGAATAATTGGATCCGATTTTCTTGAAAGGTTTCGGATTCTGCTCGATAATTGGACATGCTGTAAGCATTGACAACCATAGATAATGGTAGCTTGATTTGTTGTTGTTCGGCCATAATATTCACAAAGAGATGGACCCTTAGGCAAATAATGTATGATCATTTCGCCCTTGGATCTGAGATGCGGTGGATCGACCGGTGGAGGAGGCCCGACCCGTCCACATCACCTCTTTCTGGTTTCTCCTCTGAAATCATTCCTGCTGGTTGTAGACCGAACACCCATCATTTGCATTTTTAAATATAGTTACAGATCATGTTCAAGAGATATCTTGGCATGGGAACCTTTTCATAGTTTAAGCTTCAAATTTGTAGCTTCAGTAGAAACTTGGCGTATATTTCAAAAATAAAGTTCAGGAAGATATAAAAAATATTGTCTTCAGTAGGCTGATGTTGTGATTCTTTCAAGTATATAACTGTTTTCCTGTAACTACCATGCAAAAACTTCGATGAAATGAAGAAAACTTGATTGAGTAGAACTAAACAATTCATCTCATCAAATTCAAAATGTTGGGCGCATACCTTGAAAGCTTCTTAGTTTCTAGCTAAACATGGGATGAAAGATACAGTAGACATTAAATGTACTTGTCGATGTCATATAGATGCATAAGTACAAGATAAAAGGACCTTCACTGTAATGATCAATGTCAGTCACAGTATGGATACAAGACGATTTTAGGAATGAAACTTAAGAGAGGTCAGTTTTAAGTGCAACTACAATGCTGAAAGAATTATGCAACCAAAAGCAGGGCGGTTATCAGAAAAGATTGAGCTTGTATTTTTGAAAACTTAGAAATATAAGGCTCGTTTTTGAGATTATTAGTAAAAGAGGAATCCAAGGCGAAATTTTCTCTAATAATACTTACACAAGACGGTCTTGCATGACGATAGAACATACTCAATTACACGTAGACTAACTCAGTGGTAATACTGCAATTTCCCAAGGAAACAAGGGCTTTCATGTTAAGACGTAAGAGGTCCCGCTGTCTGGAAGGGCAGTAAAGTCATTTTTGATGGCTGAGCGCCCCTTCAAAAGCACGAAGCCGCCAACAAGCGTTGGCGGGAGAAGGAGCCGTCTCAGAGTTCAGATATGGAGCGGACTTCCTGGGCGGCGTTTGGGAGGACGGTGGTGGCAGCACTGGTGGCGGTGGCGGCTTTCTGCGCCGGAGAAGCGTCGGGTCTCCGGTTCTCGCCGGGGAGAGGGGAGTTCAAGATACTGCAGGTGGCGGACATGCACTACGGGAACGGGGGCACGACGGGTTGCCTCGACGTGTTGCCGGCTCAGATGGCCGGCTGCTCCGACCTCAACACTACTGCCTTCCTGGAGCGAGTGATCCGAGCAGAGCAGCCCGACCTCATCGTCTTCACAGGCAATCTCTCCCTCTCCCTCTCTCAAAATGAAACAAATAGCAGGCTAACCTCTAATTCAACTCGATCCTCTCCCTCTCCGAACCACATAAAAGTTAGAAGTTCCGAGCTTATATAACAGACAAGCAGAGAGCAGCTTGTGTCCTGTGTTTAGTGTACTTAAAATAGAGTTCATCGTGTATTCTCTTGGATGTTTTTTCTTGCTTTTACTTTCATTGATTTGACATTCTAGCGTGCGATACGTAAATCGCCACACCGAATCAGTGAAAACTTTGTGAAGGATATAAATACTCAAAAGTTTGTGGAAGAACGCAAGTCAGTTCAACTGGCTTCAGATTCCATTAACCATTTCTAAGAAGTTGGGTGCATCAATATAAGGCTCAGAAAGAAGTGGCCACTATTTGAAAATTCAAACTATGATGAAACACTTTCATGTCAGTAAGATTCAGAAAAATTTTATAGCAAAAAAAAAAAAAACCGTGACTTCAAGAGAAAATTCGCCCAATGTCTAGCCGCCTTTATCAACAGCTGCTGCAGCACCAAGTTATGAGAAACAGACGGAGGCATCAGGTATGCAGCATCCTCATCACGGATCTGGGTTTCCTTCATTCGACCATCGACATGGGATCCTAGAATTTGATCAAACCGAGGTTGACAACATTAGAATATATATATATATATATATATATATATATAGACACACACGAGTTGGCCTCTATATAAAAGTATTTACATCAATCTATGGTTTCAGGCCAGTGTTGTTGATTCAAACGCAAAATCAGCCGATTTTTGAAGGAAGTGAATATCGGCTCTGTAACGTCTCGGCTAGGAACAAGCCTACACGGTGTCGGACAATATACTTTTACTAAGTCTCCATAAAATATTAGTTCTTGCTTCCTACTAGAACCTTTTCTTTTTGAATTTACCCAAGAAAAGTCTTTAACTCGTTCTCTTGTTGTGTTGCGCTTTAAATAGATATACTTCGTTCTTCTGCATCGTTGTCATGCATTCTCTTTCTGAAAAATATATATTTCTTCCTGTTTGAATCTTAATTACAATCACGGGTAAGAAAAGACTCACCATGTCTGCTAGCTCAAAACCAGAGTTACAACTCGAGGTTTTTTTCTCACTGGTGTGCGTTACCAACTTGAAATGGACAGCTTTTTTTCTTTCTTTCATTATTGATGAGAGTTTTGAATTGGTAACTAGCAGGGGACAACATCTTTGGTCTCGATGCCAGCGACGCCGGGAGATCTATGGAAGCAGCATTTGCACCAGCAGTTGCAGCAGGAATACCATGGGCAGCTGTCTTGGGGAACCATGATCAGGAATCGACGCTTACAAGGGAAGAAGTAATGAAATACATTGTTGCCATGAATCACAGTATTTCTTTTCTCAACCCCCCATCCACTACTGCACCCATGGATGGGTATGGTAACTACAATCTTGAGGTTCAGGGGGTTGCTAGTTCAAAACTCGAGAACAAGTCTATTTTGAATCTCTACTTCTTGGACAGTGGGGATTACTCCACTGTCCCATTCATTCCTGGCTTTGATTGGATCAAACCTTCTCAACAAGTTTGGTTTCAAACGACATCCTCACTTCTGCAGGTAAGTCTTTAGTTATACTTCCATCGACTTGTTACTGTCTTTGGCTCAATTCTCCCAGTTGTCTCCAAGACTTATTCTATGCGGATTTGCAAGCTTTCTGCTTACATAGTGAATGTTCCATTATCATGAAGTTAGATGTAGTGTCCAAATACTGGACTTGGTTCACAGTCTGCCTTGCTTACTTTTACTCAATTTTCGCCAAAAGGAGAGGACCAAAATGAACTCACAACTTCTTTACGATGGAGAAGAAGTCAGGCGTCTATATTTTCTTGACAGTAGTCCTCTTAGTCCTGTCGATATAATTTCAGACCAGGAGATTGTCTGTACAATTTTTTTCTGTGAATTGCTTTCTCGATTCTATTAGCCATGACCAGGTAATGTAATCGAGCTAAGTCCTATCAACTGTTGTTCCATGCTCTTGATCTCATTGAAGGCATTGGGCATCCCTGCAGAATGACTATACAAGTGAACCAGAAGCACAAACGAAACCAGCACCAGGGCTGGTGTATTTTCATATCCCATTGCCAGAATTCGCCCTTCTCGAGGCCCAGAACCATACTGGTGTAAAGCAAGAGAGTGTCGGTTCACCAATAATAAATTCAGGTTT
Source organism: Nymphaea colorata (assembly GCF_008831285.2). Taxonomy (NCBI): domain Eukaryota; kingdom Viridiplantae; phylum Streptophyta; class Magnoliopsida; order Nymphaeales; family Nymphaeaceae; genus Nymphaea; species Nymphaea colorata. The sequence continues at coordinate 13,906,816 of NC_045147.1, forward strand.
CTTTACAACCATGGTGGAAGCAGGGGATGTGAAGGCAGTGTTCACAGGGCATGATCACATAAATGACTTGTGTGGGAAGCTCTCAGGAATAGAGCTGTGTTATGCAGGTGGCTTTGGCTATCATGCGTACGGGAAGGCAGGGTGGCCCAGGAGGGCAAGGGTGGTACTTGCCTCATTAGAGAAAAACAAGCAGAGTCATGGTTGGGGAGGAGTTCAATCAATCAAAACATGGAAACGCTTAGATGACCCGTATCTTTCCACCATTGACATTCAGACTCTGTGGCAGAAAGAGAGTTTGACTGATGAGCTTGGCAAATAGATTCTAGCTCTGATAGAAACAATACAATTAGTGTTTGCAGATTGTATTAGATTTTATGAAAAGGCAAAAAAATGAAGTTCTGTTCTCGGAGTGAAGTATTTCTGATTGAGAAGATATGATAGAGGCATGTAAATTATTGAACTTTATAGTATTGTGTGCAATTAATTCATGTTCTTTTTGCGAGAGAAGAACAAAATGAATGGTCTCCATTATTCTCTCTTCCTTGCAGCTCCTGCACTCTTCCGTGAACCTTCCCGATAACTTGTACTCCATGTTTTGATCTTCATACTCAAACCTTAAGAAAAAGAAAACTAAAATTTGTTTATTGTTTTGGTCAATTAAATTTGATTATAATTTATAACATGATCTTTGATCAATTTCTAACTACTGTCTTAAAGAATTGTAGGTGTTTGGTTTCTTCTTTTTTTTTTTTTTTTTTTGGCGGGCGGGGGTGTGTGGTTCTCTGGACAAAAAAAATTGAGTCTTCGTTGTATTGACGATCACTAAGCATGATAAATAATCATACCAAATGCACGGATGGCCTCGGAATGAGAGTGGTTCTTGAATGGTTGGGATGAAGTGTAATCGATCATTCGCATTAAGGCTGCAGCAGGAGACTTTTTTTGGTAAAAGATTTTGTGTGCAAGCATGCTATAGCCTTTTGGAGCTGAAGTCTAATAAAACTAGTCAAATCAACCTTATTTTTCATAATTTATTGAAGTACCCTTACAACAAAGTCATCCCAAGGAAAAGCAGAATATCTGCTGGGTTTCCTGTTGTTTCTCACAGAACCCTGTGGGACAGTTTATGGTTTGTTGTTTCTGCTACAGATTTCAGGTAGCCGTCCTCATAAAAATTGTACAGAAGGCAAGTTGCAGTCCATCTGCTTATTTTGGGACAATCTAATTATGTCACAGCAAAGCCACAAGACCACCATGAATCTTGTAAGCCCACTGAAGTAACATTTCACTTAAAGTTCTTTTTTTCGAGGGGTATAGTATAGCTGGTGGGGACTGGCGGACCGATGAAAGTTAGTCGTTACTAATGTAGTTCCATTCCCATAAGCCTTACGGTTCACGGGTCATGAAAATTCAGATTGCTGTCCTTGGGACAGGAAGGACTGATCCACGCTCGTCTCCTGTCCCAGTATATTGACATCTTTATTGTGTTCACTGTCTTACAGTTGAAGTATCTGTCGTACAACTTCTATGAAGGCCATGGACGCTGTCTTTTTTCCTTTTCTTTTCTCTTATTAGCAAAATATGTCATGGTTCAGCCATGACCGTCCAATCTCGAACGATTCCTCCAAACTTGAGACTCGATTCAAAGTTTTTGTCACGAAAGTTTGCAAGATAAGAAGGCAGATATTAAGTGCATGCATGTTGAGTTGTGAAGCTGCACCGTCTAATTCTTGCAAAAAAAAACTAATGAAAGCCATCCACTTCCATATATATGCATGATATTGGTTTATCAAGCAGTTCAGATCAAGTTCTAATTAACTTTTTTTTTTCCAATTTGAACCATCAATGTGGGATTAAGAGAGTCAATTAAGTTGTCATGACACAAACCAAGTTCAAGATTCATGACCTCTTGTCACGACCTGACCCACTCCATACCAAGCTCAGCTAGCAGATCCTAACATGTTCCCTACTAGTTTTGGTTTCGGCCCCAAAAAGACTAGGAACCGAATAATCAATCACTTGATACCTTTCTTTATAACTCTTCAAAGATTCTATATAATTTTAAGTACAAGATTAAACTTTTAAGGTGTTACAATTTACCCTCTTAAGGCACACACATTCACATGGTTGGGAACCCATGTCTGAGCGTTAAATTGGCTCTCATATCAACTATCACAATCCAACCACTCCCACACTGAGCTTCGGCTATTGGTCCTGTAGATTGCCGGACCTCAATATGCATCCTAGCAGTTTCAGTTTCAGCTCCAACAAAACCTAAGAACCACAACAACCAATCACTTTGCCACCTTTTGGTAGGCCTACACCCTATATAAACGGTAATGTCTGTCAAAGACGGTCCTTCAGCCCATATGCCCTAACACATGAGCAATTGTTTTAGTGGTTGACCCTTCAAATCTAAACACCTTGATCTGAAGCCGACCCCTTTTAGGCAGGCCTGAACCTGCACCAACCAATTCTAGAGGTCAATTGACCTCCTATTGTGGAGGCCCGTCCCCAGTGCTGCTGCTAAGTGACCAACACAAATTTGACCTTTGTATTTAATCAAACAAATTTACTCTACCTTACAATAACTTAGGTCAGGTCCAACCAGTTTGATCATTAAACAAACTAGACTATTGCAGCTAAGTATTTTGGCAAATGGAACACCTACTTCTTATTTCTTCATGTTGAGAAAATGCAATTATGGATGTAAACGGTCCAGACTCCCCAAATAACTCCCCCAACCTAGCTTGGAGTGTTCGACTTAAAGGTCTTATTATAAGATGAAAAGGGTGGCTGAATGGGTTGGTGTTTGAATTATTTAATCCTTAGACAATTGTTGTCAATCTCAATTTAAAATAATTAATACGTGTTTTAAAATAATTTAATATATAAATCATCATTGATAATTTTAACGTTTATATCGGCCAGAATTCTAGCCAATATTGACAATCCTTTTTGTTGAAAGAGGGTAAAAACGGATACCAACCTATTTTTTTGTCATCCTCCACACAATGGCCCGATCTGCTGTACTTAAAATTTGTCAAATCTTCGCCTTGAATTGGACCCAGTAGCATGTTTGCACACGATTCAATTATATTTATCAAAGAAACATGTAAATGTAGACCAAATTTACCATGTTTGAGCTTCCCAATGTTATTAAAATTGGCCTGAATCAGTTGATTCGATTGGAACGGGTGACCAACCGATGTGGTCTTGCAGCCAATTCATGAGTGCCGCGTGCAAGTTTTTATTTTCTTATATATATTTAGTTTTTTTGTTTTCAAATTTCTTTATACATATCAGTCAATTTTATTCATTAATGGGCCCACCATGTTTGAGCTGTCTATGCAGGGGATAGAGAAGGGGGTCAGCGCCCTTTAAATTTTCAAAAAATTTAGAAACTTTAATGTAAATTTTTAAAATTTTAGTTTCATGCACATAAAAAATTTAGAAAGTTTTATTTTGATTTCAAGTCCCTATAACTAAAAAAATTCACGACTTCAATGCTATCAAAATCAGCTTGACAAAGTAATTCGATCTTGTGGACCGTTTAAGTTTAGTTACTTCATTAACATACTATTTTTATATATATTTTCATATTTTTTCTAAAATGATTTTTTTTTTGTCTTTTTAGATTCCGTTTACGGACCAAATTTCTGTAACACTGCATCCTCATATAATGTGACTCTTTAGCATGTAATGCCCCGTCCAATGAAGGTGACACCTTGTTTTAAGCCGTCTCATTTGACATAAGATGTCAGCGGAATACTTTTTTTCAGTTTACTCCAGTTTACTCTTATGAGACGTTTAGAAATATGAATGGTCATTCCCGTATTTCTTGGGGTTGGAGACGAAGCTCTTCTTCTTTCCCTATTCTAAAGTTTTGTATAGAGATGTAAGTGGAAAGTAGTACACCATTCAATTAAAATTATAGCCCCCGAGGGTCCACCTTCGTAACTTGACTCCACAGGGCGTAACGCTTGAGCGCTTGTCTTTTCTACTTGCCTTGCTAGCCAAGTTAGTAAATGGTTGCCTTGCTGGTCAAGTTAGTAAATGGAACATGAAGATCGATTCATACGTGTATCTTTATGTAGCAGGAGACAGGGGTGGGGCCTTTCCCCTATAGCCAAGTTAGTAGGTGAAACTTTAAAGATCGATTCATGCATGCATCCCTACATCGCAGGATAACAAATGGAAGTTTAAATAGATTCATGCATGCATCTCCCTCTGAGGGACTTGGGAGGCGTGGAGAGCAGTACACCGCTCAATTATAGATTGACTTGTCACCGCTTGCATCCCAATTGAATAATGCATACGGACACGGGATATCGATTATATATTTGGACGGTTGGATATGATCCACCTTCGTAGATGAAAGGTAGCTGACCATTTTTTTTTTGTAATCTAGGAGTCTATTTATGATTTCTCACAGCTCCAAACAGCCCTTTGGGAACGAAGCTGAAGGTTGTGGAGAAACCTCAATATGATCACCAACTAGTGTTGTTTCTTTTCAAGGTCGTCTGTTTCTGTGTTAGTTGGGTAGTTTGGAAGGATGTCTGCTTCTGCAAGCGCCAAAGAGAATTGTCTAGGTTGGGCAGCGAGAGACGCATCAGGGTTCCTTTCACCCTTCCATTTCAGCCGCAGGTTTTGAATCTCGCTTTTCCTTTTATCTTGTTTGTTGCTTTCTCTCTATTATTGTGTGTGTGTGTGTGTAAAAAAGCCGCTTATGTTATCCTTAAATGGTTTTAGTAAGCAATCATGGTCATGAATTTACCCATCATCTTTCCTTGTGTAAAAATATTGGTTTCACAGTTATGGGTTAATGTTGGTTTGTTAAGCTTATTTATAAGTTCGTCCCTGTTTCATACAAATAGGCGATAGCCGCTTAAAGCATACTGTTTCAACTACAATTCCATGTCCGCGCTTGGCATAATGCATGGGGTCTTCAATTGAGTTTGCGTCCTGAAAATTAACTGTGGCGAATTCAGGGTGTCCGTTCGGATTTGGTCTTCCTCCAAGCAACATTTCGTTAAACTATCACAGAGAGTTTAAGTAGCCTCTTGCTATGTATAGAAAAACTGCGGGGTCCTCAATTTTTCATTGTGTTTTCTTGGAGCGGAGGTTATTGGGCTTTCTCAACTGAATTAGGGTCCACCCTCGTTCGTGACAGAAGGCTGAAGATCAGAGTTGGGTTTGCAGTGAAACATATCTAGAAGGGTCTCTGAGACCACATAGTCCTGCCAAATTTAAGACACATATAAGATGCAAGCCACTTTCTGGTGAATAAGAAGCAAACAAGTTATGCAGAACGTCGTAGTTTCTTCTATGTTGTATAGAAATTGAAGGCCTTCTTTAGGTGCAGCACTTTATTGATCGACTCGATGCCTTTGACGATTCTGAAGGCTTACTGATGTTGAACCTTCACTATGTGAATAGAACTGGAACATTTGATGTGTTGGACTGGGGCAGCGTTAACTTGTAACTGTTAAAACTCCATGTTTGAAAATTGTGTCGCCAGAAAAAAATGATGGTTGTTCGAAGAACTTTCCAAATATATGTGCTGAACTGCTTTTTGTGGATTGTGGTACTTCCAGTTCATCGTGTTTTGTTTAACTTGGCAAGTCAAACATAACGAAGTTCCTGCGAACTGTTCTTGTCCTTTTTTATTTCTTTAATGAATGCCTTTCTACCTCTGATACCCGATTGGATCTATGGATTTGAACTGCAGGATCAAGTTTTTTTTTTCTTTTTTATTTTTGATGTAATGGTATATAGTCATTTTAAGACAGGAATGCAAACAACTAAGATGTCTATTGATGGAAATATCTGATATAAGAAATTTTTGGGGCTTCTCTCTTTCAGTGAAACTTGGAAATTTTCTTAGTTACTCAACCAGCTTGTGCTTTATGTAATCTTAATGAAAATCAAAATTAGTCTGGAAGTTGTTATTAGTCTGGTTGTTCTAACTTCTTTGTTCTTTCTCACCTTAACAACATGCACCTGGTCCTCATGGAGATGCTGTATTCTTAATTTCTTTTCCCTTTGATTGCTTGCATTCAATGAATGACAGGATGAATACAAAGTTGATTTTTCATGTGATCATCGTCTGATTTGGGAAACTTTGCAGAGTCCCTGGAAGTGATGATGTTTCCCTTAGAATAACCCATTGTGGAGTTTGCTTTGCTGATGTTGCTTGGACAAGGAACAAACTTGGGAACTCAGTCTACCCCTTGGTTCCTGGGTTAGATTTTTTTTGTTTTTCCTTTTCTTTTTTCAATGTCTGAGTGTTTAAGCCTTTACTCACAAAAATGTGGCTTTATTCTCTATTTCAGGCATGAAATTGTTGGAATTGTAACTGAAGTTGGATCAGCTGTTACTCATTATAAAGTTGGTGACCATGTTGGTGTGGGAACTTACATCGACTCTTGCAGAGAATGTGAATACTGCAATGACAGGCAGGAAGTGAATTGTGTAAAAGGTGGAACTTTTACATTTAACGGTGTTGACAAAGATGGTACCGTAACAAAAGGAGGCTACTCGAGCTACATTGTTGTTCATGAAAGGTGATTATCTCCTTTCTGAAAGCAATTTTTGTGCATGAAAATAATTTCCTTTGACAACACATTAGGAAAATCAAAGTTTGTCCATGTAAACTCTGTTCAGCGTTAAGTGATTATGATTAAGAACGTGCATAGGATCTATGCAGTACATTCTAACCAACTCTTTGAAGTTTTTCAGGAAATGCATCAAACTGAAGTGGCTAAAGGATAACAAATCAGTGTTCTCATTTAGGAATGAAGCTCGATTAGATTTTTATGTAGCGTTTTTTCAATTCCTTATGTACCTGATGGCCATGACATTGCATAGTCTTTTTCCAGTTTCAAGTCTATCACTCGGGTGTTGTCCCCACTAATAGACCACACTATAGTTACAGATGTGGACATGATGAAAGGGTTAATAGTAGTTACAGATGTGGATATGTTGAAATAGTTCCCTGATCCCATTACTTCCATACAATAGCAAAGATGTTCACTTCCTGCGTAATATTTGTAAGTTATTTTGATGGACATCATATGTTTCATGTTGCAACAAAGATTGAAGCTACACTAGCACTGCATTATGACTTAATGATTGTTGAAGTATGTTTTCTTCAACATTTCATGAATGTTATCATTGATGATGGTGTTAAATTTGGTAAATCTTCAGGTACTGTTACAGGATTCCAGAAAATTATCCATTAGCTTCAGCTGCACCATTACTATGTGCAGGTATCACTGTATATTCACCCATGATACGTCATAAGATGAATCAGCCTGGAAAAACTCTTGGAGTTATTGGGCTTGGTGGCCTTGGTCATATGGCTGTAAAATTTGGAAAGGCTTTTGGCCTTCATGTGACAGTCTTTAGTACGTCAGCATCAAAAGAAAATGAAGCTTTAAGTTTACTTGGGGCTGACAGATTTGTCCTCTCTTCAGATAACGAGCAAATGAAGGTGCCCTTATACGCCACTAAGTTTCATCTCCATATTATGTGCTTTGGATTGATAATTGATAAAGCTTCTAGACTAATTTGAAGCAGTTTTTCATCTGGGATCTTTTACCACATATAGTACTCTGCATGTATGAATCATTAAGTTTAATTTCCATGTTGATTGCTTTAGATGCGCAACTGATGAAGGTGCTGCATATTTGAAGCACCTTAATATCTGGGATCTTTTAGCTTATAGAACCATACCCCCTGTTTTTCCTCGAATAAAGAATACTGTTTATCTGGTAGAAATAAAATCTTTCCATTGCTTTTGATCCAAAACCTCTCTCAAAACTCAAAAGACACTGATTGCAAAACTGCAAACTTATGGTTGAAAATGGTCAACTTGATCATTTTTCCTGAAATCATCAAGTCCTCTGACACTTTTGCTCCATTGACACTGGTTAGGTCTTGCACTCCAGCAGCCCAGCCATGTGAAACATGGTTGGGCCACAATGTTGCCTCTTGTCCTTCGAAGTTTTTGTGGATGTCTGGTTACTCTTCTATTAAATGGTGCTGTACTTAGCTGTGCTGTCCTGTTGTAGGCTATGAATAAGTCCCTGGACTTCATAGTTGATTGTGCTTCTGGTGATCATTCCTTCGATTTGTACATGCCGCTTCTGAAGGCTTGTGGGATTTTGGTATTGGTAGGCTTCCCAAGTGAAATTAAAGTTCTTCCTCATAACCTTCTTCTAGGTAAGGCATATGTCATCTTGTACCTCCTGTTCAAGGCTTGCTATCTTAAAAGATAGCATCAATATTTACCTACGTATTATGGTACGTAAGGTTGCTTCATGTTTTTGTTGCTGTGGCAGGAATGAGGACCATTGCAGGCAGTGTCACCGGTGGAACAAAAGACACACAAGACATGATTGATTTTTGTGCTGCGCATGAAATATATCCAAATATTGAAGTGATCCCGATTCAGTATATCAATGAAGCACTGGACAGGATGATAAAGAGGGATATCAAGTACCGGTTTGTTATCGACATTGAAAGTTCTCTCAAGTGATGCTGTTTGAAGAGTTTTCACCCTAGATTTCTTTTCCTAGAAAAGCGACGGGTTTCCGGTCTGGATAAGGGGAATAATTAAGGCAGCATAATGCAGGATGTTTGATGCTTGTACTGCTATTTGTGTTTTAGTAAAAATTTGTTTATGGTGCATGTAAAATGTTAAGCAGTTCTCTTAGCTTTCCGGTCATAAAACCCATGCCATAGATAATTTAATATTCTGAAAATACCGCTATCTCATTTTGATTGACCTTTAACGATGATAATGTCTCTGTTGGTAACTTGCTATTCTTAAATCTTTCAGGAACCTTTTTATGAATCCATAAAGTGTCTTTGAGTTGGTTAAATGCTGGGAAATGGTTAACCATGCTGACAAATGTAGAGAATGAACTTTAGGCCGCGTTTGATTACTGCAAACCTCAAGATCTGTTCATCGGATTTCAAATCCATGTCTTTTTACATTAGGTAGTGTATGATAGATCTGGGGTTGATTTAAGAGCCGAGGATCTGAGATCCTCGAATCTTAAAAACCGAAAGTTTTTAAAACCCGTGGTTGCTGCATTATGAAGACGGATCTCGACGGCAGCGTTCTCTCTCTCTCTTTCTCTCTGGCCAGAACCCTATTATGGGCTTGCGATTTAGTTCATTTATCAGCTACTATGGGCACCTTTTCTTAAGTCAAAAGAGGCAAAACGGCCGAGGACCAGAAGAGAGGTGGTAATACAACACTATGGCTGCTGAGGCCAAGGCCGTAAGAGATGAAAAAGGAATATCTTTACAGCAGTCGTAGAATCTGAGCGTCGAAGAGAAGTGCCTGTGCTCATAACTTTTGAATAATTTTCATAAAGCTAGTTCATTATCAATAAGGCAAACAAGGACTTGATTTGAGTTCACGGAACAAAATTTCCAGGTATATCTTGGGAACGTGCATCGCAGCAGTGAAACTTAGTCGTGCAGCAGCAAACCCTGTGGATGGCCTTCGTTCCCTGGGTAACCACCAACCTTGGCTTTTGAACAAGGCCGCGCGCAGATTAAGAAGGTGCTTTAGTTGTTTGGCTGTATGATACACCGATTCATGTTCATGTGTCCTGATTATACGGATCAAAGAAATGCAGCAAGAGACACGACCAATCAATCATTATAAGGATAGGGGTTGTGCTCTCGTGAAGACGAATACTCCTCCACCTCCAAGTGCACGGCCCAGAAGCATATCACGGTCTAAATATGACAGAAAGTATAAACCACCAACTGATCGCCTGCAACGTTTAAAACAGTATTTACCAAACAATAACCAAAGGACTTGAAAATGTTTTATTTGGTAGTACAAATAAACTCTTAAGCAACAGATAAACATATTGGATTATTGAAAACATATTATGAAAGCCATCCACTAAGCAAGTGGCGAAACTCGATAACCCAAAATGCAGGAATACCTTGCTGGACTTCTCAATGAAATCTGTGTTTTGAAACTTCGGATGAATTGCAAGATCTACCATATACCAAAGTGATAATTTATCAGAAAATGCACCCATCAAGAAACGGGTAAGGTGATAGAACAAGGGAGGAGAAATAACTGTTCAAAGTTCAGCTGAATTTATGTACCTGCAGGCTCAAAAATGTTCGAGGAAGTATCGCAGGGGCTATCAAGGCTTGAAGATTTTCATTGATCTTCACATGCCCAAGACCAACCTATGAAATTACCATCACTGACAGTTAGCGGATAGAAAACATGTGTGCATGCATGAGCATGTGGATGTGCATATCCATACAAACAGGCACCCATACACAAATATACACACACCCACAAGTCCACACAGAGGTATTTCAAAAATTTATGCACTTTGGACACAAAATTGTGCTTGAATAAACTGTGTCAGTACCCCATTTGTCGTGGTCTGCACTCTTTATGCAAGCATTTGTTTCCACAAAAATCTCAGGTTCTCAACAGGGAAAGGTGTACTCCTGGAAAAGAAGGTGGGTAGAGATGTAGGCTTTGCCTGGAGTCCGTTTCCTAATTAAGATACAGTCACAGGGTTGCCTTTTGCCTAATCCATGGGTTGTTCATACTTCATGGTAAAGCTGGATCACTACCCTGGCTAATACGCCAAGGCATGTCCATCAGGCACACTGATCATCAGGACTTTGCAGATCTTCTTATCCAGTCCCCAGGAGTCCTCAAAGAATCTATGAACAGTATCTGCAAACCTCCCTGAGGATTGTGTATGAATCTAAGTATTTGGCACACTGGAGAAGGTGGAAATATTATTTTATGGCTAAGCGTATGCCAAATCAATGTCAAATAAAAGAATTCTACATGTAGCTGCAAAATGCATACGCATTCAATTTCCACCCACTGCTGCACAATATCAAAAATATGGAAGCAATTATGTTTTTGAAGACAAACCTCTTCAAATTGTAAATATATGTTACGCTTCGAAACAACTTTAAACTTAGCCGTAACAAGTAGAGTTGCTCCTTCATTTTCCTGAAATATAAACATAAAACCAATCAAATTTTCATTATCGCAAGGCAAAAGCTTGACATTTAAGGATTGAAAGAAAACAATGTAAGCCTTGCCAAAAGGACACAAATGAACCAACCTAATAATCATGGATCTCTGAAAAAAATAACTAATAAGCAGTGAAATAGACAACCATTACACTTGTCAAACAATAAGATGAGACTTCTCTATAGTCATGCTTAAATAGTTCAGTCGACCTAGAACACATTCTCATCATAAAAATAAAAACTTCAATAATAAATCTAAGTCTCCAACCTTTTATCATTCATTTCAACCAGTGCCTTCAGTTGTTAGAACTTCACCCAACAGAAATTGTGGGTGATATCACCGTGCCTACTGAAAAAGCCCTAGTGCATCAATATTTACACCTTCGATCTCTAAATTCAAAGCTGTGAAGCGTGCAAATGCCAAACTTGTATTTCAACCATAGCATGACCTAGAAACCTCTAATTTGGCCATCCCTAGGATTGCATTCATGCGTTGTAATCTGTGATTGCCAATCTTGTGAATTTCAACCATAGATGTCCATAAACCACACAGCATCAAGCGGGAGCTGTAATATGGAAAAGAACAGAATGAATGTGACCCCTTCTATAAGCAATTAAATGAAGCTTATGCATCTCAGGAACCTATATCGTTGCTTCACCAGCATCCTTCTTCCTACATAAACCTTCCATGAAAAAACTGAATGGAATGTAATGATTTTTCAGATAGATGTAAAATTCCAGTGTGGAGTTCAAGCACGACAAAGACACATAAATGTTTACCTCCAAGATAGATGGAATGCTCCAACGGACAACATTTTGAACGATACCTCCATCAACCTGGTCCCGACATTCAAACTTCTGAAAAATCTGACCTACCTGGCAATCCATATGTACTGCAATGTTGGAAACTGGCAGGTGACTTAAAGATTTCAATGTGATGGCATTCAGATAATTTCTTAACTAGTAACTGGTTGTCCAAGTTCCCCCACCTATGAATTTGAGTTAAATTTTCCAGTAATAAGCAGCATTTTTTTTTCTATACAACAGTGTCATAAACAATTTTTCGCATGACTTTGCAATTGGTTGAAAAGAAAACAAGAATATTTGACATAGTCAACAATAGAAAAAAATTTATCGGTCCAAAAAATCTTAGTCTTGCTTGAAATCGTCAAGAGTCCATGGCAGGAGGATGATCCTTAATAATAGATCAATTTCATAACAATGATTCATCATGGTAATCAAGGAGATGGAGAATATACGCAAAGAATACACAAGGGAGAAGATCATGAAGGGAAAAAAAAAAGAAAAAGGAAAAAAATATATATGAATAATGTCGTTCATGTAACATAGTATCCTCCAAGCAGAGCCAATTCAAGGGGTTTCCCCAACCAGGTAACCAATTATCTATACTTAGGTTGCGTTTGATAGCCTCGGAATAAAAAGGTATGTTTTGAGAGATCATCAGTTTAAACAAACTGAAGATCAGAGTAGCATGGATTTAAATCCATGTTTCATGTTAAAAACCATGGATTTAAGGTCTGACCTTAAATTTATGGATCTAACGATAGATCTCAGATCCGTGGTGAAACAAACACAACCTAAAAAAACAGCTCCCCTGTATCCTATTCTTTGTATCCAATACAAGAAAGATCTTTAGATTGGCTTTGTTAATTTCCAGAATGACCTTAAATTTGTATATTGTGATTTTTGAAGCTCTGCTTAAATGCCACCAGTAGTCTGATAATGAGGAAGAATCAGTTACTTGACAATCCTATTACACTATTCCAAGTGAAAAACCTCGCAGTACATCCGAAATCCCGAAAATGCTATATAGCAACTTTGGTCAAAAGTGTGTAGCTGGCTAAACGTATATCACAATTCATTAATAAAATATTGCAAAAACAGATTTTTTCTCCCCATAAAATTTAGGCAAACCAAAAATTTTCCCTTCCTTTCTTTACTTTTATTTTCTGTTGATAGAAGAAAATGCACAACCTTCTTCAAATTCCCGCACAAACATCCCGGACAGCGTTAGTCTACAAATGCAGAAAGCAATAGGCGGTATTGGAGACCTGAAAGAATGAAAACCTTTCTGAAGAATCGAGCAGAACAAGAACATCAGAGGCCGATGTGTACTGCAAACGCCATGTTCCATCCAGCTTCTGCAGATCAATGGCGGCACCACTATCGCAGCATTCCAACTTTACCTGCCATTTTACTTTACGTGAATTCCACAACGCACCATGTCTAATATATGGCTTTCTCCCAGACACTCACAGCATGGTTCATTAAAGAAAGACGAACAACAAAGGCCAGTGATTCAGAAAAAGAAGCAACACCAACCAGAATCTCCTCAATGGAGGCACGTTCATCAGGAGTAGCTACAAACCCTCTTTGGGTGTCTTGCACTGCTCTCAACAAGTCCAGTTTTGTTCTTTCCAGTTCCTGGGTCACAAGAAAATGAAATGAGATGTGTGTATGTGTGTGGGAGAGAGGGAGAGAGAGATTGCCTCTGAACTGATGGTGGTACTGACAGCGGCGAGACACTGAGAACTTTTCTTCATGGGCATTAAGAGATTGGTGTGCGTCTTCTTCCTCAAAGCAAGGGAAAATACACGCTTGTGAGAATCAAAGAGACCATGTGACAAGCATTTCCCAAACGCCATCGCCATTATATCTTTCTCCCTCGGGAAGTTCCGTGCAGATACGTGGCTCTTGCTACGTGATATCAAAGGTTAGTGGGCATTCCCACCATTTGCAGCTGTGCAGATGGATGGCCTTTCTTCTCCATCCAGTCTCACACTTCTGCTAATTTTGGGATTGATGGTGCTCCTTGCGGCCATAAAAGGCCAAATAAAGTAAACATTATCCCGCACACCCTGCTGTGGACCATCCATCTTCTGAATGGACGGCGGAGAGTTGGCTTTGGTTGAAGAACACAGGTGTTTAGCCAAATATTTTACGAATTTTAGCCTCTCCGTTTCAATACGGCGCTACATACATTATCGAGAGACGATGGACCGATTACGAATAATTTTAGTTCGATTTGTAAAAATAGCTCACAGAAACACATTTTGGACAACTTAAGCAAGCAACAAGTCGTAACCAGCATTTGTTGGAGCCCACGACAAGACTTAAAGCAGGGCTGTACATCGAGTTGAGCCAATTCCTGCCCGATTCAAACTCGAGCAAACTTGTCTGGTCGGTTAATTTGTTAAATGAGTTGAGCTCCAGCTTAACTGAAAACTTGAGCTTATAAAACAATTATACAAACTCAGCTTCATTAAACTCGAGTAAGCTTATTTGATATCAGTTACCCTTTTTTTTCGTAATCTCCAAACTTAAAACGGCTTCAAGTAAAAACTTAAAATTTTAACCCTACATTTTGAGAAAATAATGTAAAATGTGGAGACTGTTTTGTATTTAACATCAAAAGCATTAAAATGCTTAATGTCCGGAATGTTTGAGAGAAGAGGCTTGTGCATCAAATCAGTCCCTTGACGTTCTTCGCATGCAAACTGGTAACAAAATCGCTTTTTGTAATGGTAAGTCTCAACTTTACAACCATGAATGTAAGATTGTCCTCCCTTTATTGTTATTTTCCAATGTTGAGTTATCTCGGGGTTAAGTGAACAAAAACCAATGTGTCGTTCGATCAATTTCCTAAGGCCACGTTCGAGAACGTTATATTCTACTGCAGAAATGACATACATGGAACAATTGTGCCAGCGGCTTTTGGGTGGCTTTAGAAAGTTTAGTGCTGCATTAAATATGTTGAAACTTTAGGGCTGGGTAAAATGTTTTTGCATTTCACCCGTTACCACACTCACGTACAAGCTCAACAGTCTTATAAAAATGTGAAATTTTAATTCCATACACAAACAAACATGGAACTAAAGCACAAATGAAACTAAAATGCCTATAAAGGTAGGTACCGGACCGCCCAGGCCCTCTAAACCCCTGCCCGATCTGGCCCGTCGGGCCAGTGAGTCTGGTCCGGGCCCGGCCCGATAGTCCGGGACTTGGCGCTCGGCCTGATAGTCCGGGTCTCAGCCCCAGCCCATTTAAAGTAAAAATAATAATTTTTTTAATTATAAAATAAATTTTTAAATATAAAATATATTTATTAATAATAAATATATTTTTAAAACTAAAAAAAAAATCTAAATGGGCTGCCGCTAGGCCGGCCCCGAGCCATGAATTTCCCGGCCCAAGCCCGGGCCGGGTCGAGCCGACGGCAGCCCGGCCCGACGCCAAGGCCTAAAAATGCGTGAAACAAAAGTCCAATATCATTATACAAGGTGGAACTTTTGTTCCACCTAAAGAAGGCACGTAGTACCACGTATTCAAACTTTACCAAACGAATCGGTCGACCATCTTAAACATTTGAAAGTCTGAAACCATCTAAGAATAATTTTAACTTAGGTAAGCCCCTACGCGTTCATGGACCCCACAATTACCATGTAAAGATCATCTCAATTTTTGCTTATAAATGGAGCCATGTAGCTCCTCTATCTATCTATTCACTTGATCAAATGTCAATAAATGTTGAACAGATGTAGCTAACAATCAAAAGGGCATTTTTACTTGAATAGATAAGAAAGAAGTATTATCCATTGATAGGACATGCTGTCGTGTGCATTCATGACCTTACCAACTCTGCCACGAATCCATATCGTCCAAATGACTAAAAGATCATAGAGGCACTCAAAGGCCAAAATCTTTTACGAGCAAGGTCTGGGTGATCAGGAAAAATAAATTGGTTCCGCGAACCTTTCATACAAGGCTTTTGTCATGAATAAAATAAACCCTCGAATTGCAAGTATTGAACAAAAAATATGAAGAATTGAGATAAATAGATGATTGGGTTTTTGTCGCTATGAATAAACTCTTGTATGGCAATTTTTTGAAACAAAAAGGAAAACTTTTGGCGTGTTTACGTGTTGTGAATAGATGATTTAATGGTAGTTTCTACATCACAATCAAGAGGTCCAAATTCCAAAAATGTGAAAGTTCCAAATGGTCTGGTCTCATACTGTCAGGTTCTTATTTAGTTCATATGTTTTACGCTTTTGGATAATTTTCTGTAAGAATTCTAATTGCTTTGATAATCATTCACAAAGACAGATTAATTTAAGTATACTACAAATTCATGACTACAATTTCCATTTTAGTTTCTTTGATTGCTGTTTATACATTATAAAAAGTAGATAGTATATTTTACTTATCTCTGTGTACTCGCTGCGAGAGAGGGAAAAGGGGGCGGACGAGGGTGAGGAGAAGCTGCCGAACCCGCTGCAAGTGGCCGGTGTGTCCGCGCTGGCTTTTGCTGTGGGCGGTGTGCTCCAGCTGCTCGCCGGTGGGTTCGTAGGGCTGCCACTGGGTGCCGATGGGAGTGGTGTTGGCCGTGTCGAGCTTGGAGCTGGCTGGGTTGTGGTAGCAGAGGCAGTGCTGGGTGGTTCGCCGGTGGTCAGATCAACAGTTAGAGGGGTCGTCGGAGGCTGGGCGGCCATGATCGTCGGAGTACTTCGAATCTTCAGCCTTGCCTTCAAAACCTCTGTTAGCTGAGATCTAACTTCTGTTGTATACCCAACATATTCATATATACATAGCCAGAGCAGAGCCAGAGAAATGAAACGAGGAATTATGTATATATATGAATATGTTGGGTATACAATACAACAAAAGTTAGATCTCAGCCAACAACAGAGGTTTTAAAGGCCAAGGCTGAAGATTCAAAGTACTCCTAAAGTCACGATCATGGCCGCCCAGCCTCCAACGACCCCTCTAACTGTTGATCTGGCCACCAGCCAACCACCCAGCACTGCCTCTGCTACCCGCAACCCAGCCAGCTCCAAGCTCGACACGGCCAACACCACTCCCATCCGCACCCAGTGCAGCCCTATGAACCCACCGGAGAGCAGCGGGAACACACCGCCCACAGCAAAAGCCAGCGCTGACAGACCGGCCACTTGCAGCGGGTTGGGCAGCTTCTCCTCACCCTCGTCCGCCCCCTTTTCCCTCTCTCGCAGCGACTACACAGAGATAAATTCTGCCATGGCCATGCTGCACGCTCCCGCGGCGAGGTCGGCGAGGCCTGAGACAACCATGGCTGGAGCAGCGGGATTGACTGCGCCAACCCCAAGCATGAGGGAGGAGACGGAGACGAGGCCGTCGTTGGCACCAAAGACGGCGGCTCGGAGCCACTGCGCTCGCTGGGAGTAGTCGAAGGGCGTCTTCTCCTTGCCCTTGGACAGCTCCGCCGCTGCTAATGGTGGTGGAATCGCCACCACCGTATCCGGTGATCTCAGTCCATAGACTGTTGCGGTCCTCTGTGCCGGAGGGTCTTGTGACGACATCTTCCTCAAAAGGGGATAGAGCGAGATTTGGAAGATAGTGAGAGTGTGGACGGCTTTATAGACGGAAGAAAGTGGAGGTGTGGCAGCCGACGAACAGGTGGGCCTTTTCCACGCACACCCTGGTGCCACTATCTGACTCCGTTGAAAGAGTATCTCTTTAAGCCTATTTTTCCCGGATCGCATTTTTCTAAATTATTTTTTTGTTTTCTTAATTCATGCCCTTTTCCCATCTGAATTCATATGAATTTTTTGGTACAACATACATCCAGGATGACCTTACTAAAATGCGTACAGTTAAAGAAAACCTGCCTCTTGCCGGGGCCCACGCATCCACCTCATCATTCCGTCCAATATCCCCACACGTCCGTCGGACTCCGACGCCGGAAAAAGGCGGAGCCCAGCTATTTCGGCAGGACTGAAGAGAATGAATGGAGGGAGAAATGACTAAAATGGTTTTGCTTCTTCTTGAACTGCCCAAAAAATGACTAAAATGGTTTTGCTTTGCTTCTTGAGCTGCCCAGCAGCATGTAAAGCAGTCATTTTTTAGAAAGCAGCGTGTAAAGCAGCTTCTCCCTCGAGGAAGAACATCAACAATTTAATGGGTTCAAAAGCTACGGCGATAATTCCACAGGGAAAACTATAGGAATGGTGCTCCAGTTCTCTTACCGTAAAAGAGATGCAAACAATGGAAATGCGTGTAAAGCAGCTTCTCCTTCAAGGAAGAACATCTAAAAATGCACTCAATTCCTCTTCAAGGAAATGTTCCTGATTATAAAGTCACATTGGTGACAGCAAAGATGGTAAAAGTACAATTTTTTTGCTTTTAAAAAATATTGTTTGTAATTCTTTAAAGAATCTCACTAAAACTGTCTTACAAAGGCTTGAAGACGAAAAGCGCTCACGCAGCAATTTTTTTTTTAAGATTACTTCTACCACTAAATTATGTTCCTATCAATTTTTTGTTTGCTAACAAAAATTTTACTTTAAGTCAGTACTTGACATTTTTTTACGTGAAAATTAGACAGTACTGATTAATGTATGACATTTATTTAATTGAAAATAATAAAGAAAACTTCAATCCTATTAGCCTCCATTAGATCTTTTCTCATATATACCCACAAAAGAAAGAAAAAAAAGGTTAGTGTAAACCCCAAAACAACCACCATGAAACCATGGCCGGTCAAACATAGATGGCCTGGACAGTTGCAACTCTTACTGGGTGGTGGATCTCTGGCTCTTACATTTCTGCAGTTTGCATATATTCACTCAATTTGAGTTAGTTGGTCACCTGTAATCTAAGAGCAGAAGTCATTCGCACGGTTTTCTTGGCATTTCACCTTCATTAGTGACTTATGTTCCCTTTTCTACTTCAAAAACATTAAAAAAAAATCCCAAACTACTGTACACATGAATGTTGTTTAAAGAATGTTGTTTAAAGAATAACAAAAGCAAGAGATTTAATGTAGTTTTTCACCATGGAAGGCCACCATCGACCTTAAGGATCAATGGGATAAGATTTGATATTTATACTCTTTGTTTTTCATCATCTCTAGAGATTTCACTTATTTTTTTTGCAAACTCTAAGTCAATGCCCCCTGTTGATAACAACACTATTATATATATATATATATATATATAGAGAGAGAGAGAGAGAGAGATTTGGGATCCTGAAAACAGATTATATTGGGTAGATCGACTTGAAATTTTTTTTGTTTTGGTATTTCCGGAATATAAATGTATGGATTTAGTAACGAGATCTGTGGTGGGGAGGATTTTGTATTTTGATGCAATCACA
This sequence comes from Nymphaea colorata, assembly GCF_008831285.2. NCBI lineage: Eukaryota > Viridiplantae > Streptophyta > Magnoliopsida > Nymphaeales > Nymphaeaceae > Nymphaea > Nymphaea colorata. The sequence goes on from NC_045147.1 coordinate 13,926,019, forward strand.
AGCTCTCGGCATGGTGTTATATGGTGTCAAGCTTGATCTCAAACCTCCGTCACTTTAATGTTTAGTTAGGAGAAAACTGCATTACCTCTAAAGTTTTAGCTTACTTCATCGACTGAGTAGGTTTACAGTACATCATTCAACTAGGGAAAGGAATCACATACTCAGACATGATCCTTCAACTTGGAATATCACCTTAAGCAAATAAACTCTGAGCTTGAATTGTAACAGCAGAAGGAGTTGGTGCATGGTGAATCGACCTCTCTCAACAAGTGCAGTAACTCACCATACCGGGGAAAAGTAAAATAAGCTTTTCATGGGGAATCCATTTGTGAGAGTTGAAATAAGAGCTTTCTACCAACTATACTATGCCAATTCAATTAATTTATTTTGTTCTTGAAGAGAAGTGAAAAGACGGCCATCTCCAAATGCAAATTTAGAATAAGATGAAGCATGAAAGTACATTTTGTCCATAACCGCCCTTTTTCATGAGCTTGAAGTCTTAGCAATGTCAAGAATAGAACCATACATTCAATCACAATTGAGGGCCCGATTCAAGGGCAGAAACAGGTCCCATTTCATGTCGTGAACAAACTAAGCCGCTGATTTTTAATACATCAAATCCTTCAGGATTATTTTTTTTGGCAGATAAATTCAGCAACGTATAGCAATCATGGGTGAGATTTCCGAGGGCCAGGGAGGCGAAGAAGTAAGCCATTTTTATCATGTACCTTGTTCTTCTTGTCTGTTCATGAGGTTTTTGAATACAATGGATGACAGAAAAGTTGACATTTTTTAATCAGCCACTGAATTAAACCAGTTTGCCAATGATTAGATTCAAATCGGCCAACTTTGATAACACTTGTAACACTGTATAAACACTTTTGTTTTGAGTTATAATATATGTTAAAAGTTTACGTACGTTCAATGTGTACAAATCATTCGGCTCCACTTTTTGTATGTTAGGGAAAAAAAATGAGTTCCTTTGTGAACGTTATCTTCCAACACATGATGGCAAGAAATCAATATCTACTTTCTCATGCAAGCTTTCTGTATAAAATAATTCAACAACTCGTAACCAATCTAATTAAGTTATAAGAAATGAATCAAAACCGCAACATTTCACAAAAAGGAGCCTCCTTTTACCAATACGATTTAAAAAAAGAAGCGGATGAATAAACTTTTCTTTCCCATAAATTTGATAAGAGGATGGTTGACAAGAGAAAATTTTCTACCGCACTGAAAATACTCTGATCTGAGCTGGTTATTTGCAATCCCTGTTATGAATACTCATATACTCGAAATGCAATATTCCTCCCTTGTATACTTGAAATGCAATATTCCTTCCTTGTAAGTAGGGGTGGGCATTCGCGCTGGGCCGGTGAGCCCGGCCCAATAGCTCGGGTCTCGGCCGGTGCCTTGCCATTTAAAATGAAAAAATAATTTTTAAAATATAAAATATATTTATTAGTAATAAATATATATTATTAAAACAAAAAAAATTAAAAAAATAATTTTTTAACTGGCCGTTACAATGTAAAGTTTGCATGCACCCCACTTAGGTAAGGACCAGGTTTGAAAATTATAAGCTGGTAAAGCTTTAGAATATCTGAAAATAAAATTGACCTGGGCTAGAGGCCTTTAGACAAACCAACCCAGACATTTTAACTGAGATGAGACATGGACAGGTCGATGACTGGACCCTCCACTACCATGAAAAATAGCAAGGTGGTAGATTTCTTTATCATTTTAGCAGTTAAAACGTAAACGGAAAAAGAAAAAGAGAAGGACAAAGAAGAAAGGATAATAGCATTCATCGAACTGCAAAATCTGCATTATTACATCACATACATGCGTCCCACATGAAAAGGGAAAGGATTCCTCAGTTGACAGAGAGAAATCTTTTAAGAGAATTGACGTGTACAACAAAATCGAAACGCCATTGACAAGAATAGGTGTTTGAGTCAACCGCCAGTCGTAAAATGTCTCGTCTATTAAGCAAAGCCTTGAGAAAGCAGCAAGCAGGGAGTCAACCAGGCATGGAAAATATGCGAATGGTAGGTGAATGCGCGTCCTGTGCCAGCCAAGAAGGGTATCACCAATCTTCACCAACTTGAAGAAAGCACAGTTATCATCAGCACATGGTAAGAATCAGAAAAGCCGCAACACTCTTCTCTGCAAAAGAAGAAAAAACAAAATCAGGCTCACAGAGTAAAATAAAATGATAGAAGAACAATAATCAAAATAAAGAATAAATAACAATATCATTTTTCAAACTCTCCTGTCTTGCACACGTCTGAAACTCCTGCAAAATAATATGCAAGTTCAGAAAACAATTGCAGCATGAACAATGGTCTAGAAAACAATGATAGCAACCCAAAATTCTCCATCTCAGAGAAAGGGGAGGCAAAAGCACTACCGGGCGTATCATATTTATCAAGCTTCACCTGTGTTGTTAAAACCTGCAACCCCAGTTTGAAAGACAACCAGGCACAGTAAATATAAATACAGTACAATCCATCGATCAAATAAACAACTGAATGTGTTCTTGTTCCACTCCACACTTCAACTTTAATCAACAACCCGACATATATAAAGCAGAGATTGTATTCCAAGTCCGATGATGTTAGAGAAAAAGTGAACGATGTCAAAGAATAACAATCCTGATCCAAATAACACAAGCAATCATAACCCAAGCAAATTAAAAACCTGAAACTTCACCACAATAAACACAACAATATAATAGAATCAGCTTATTCCCGAGATTATATGATTGTCAACAGTTACATTGCTAATGGTTCAGCAGAAGTTAAAAAGACTAAGAAAGAAAGAGATCGTCTCTCCTAAGATCATATATAATAACAATTTCGCCACCTTACCAAGTTCAAGAGGCGCCTTAAGTTCTTCTACACAGTACCCAAAACCTCGAACAACCCAAAAGAAAAACGTTATGTCACTAGCTCATATCCATGCCATCCCCATTTTGGCTGCAAATTGGAGCAACCGCAGAGAATGACCTCTCAAAAGGTGAAGGATGCAGACGCACATCACGCCTGCGCTTAAAAGCACATCCCTCAGAGTTCTCTGCTTCGAGCTTCCTCCGGACTCCCCTAACAGCCTGCTGTTCCGCCGGTGTAAGAGGGAAAACCTGCCCACTCACTCTGCAAAGAGAGCTGTGGTTGTCATACAAAATTCTCTGATTACAATTTTTATCACAGATATGGGTAATCCCTGTTAGTTTGCACCGATAAATGTTTCCACACACACGTTCGTTTTGACAGTGCACATCACACTTGTGACTTTGTTGACCATCTTCACGGTTGAGAATACTCGACAGAAAAATAACATTGGTTGGCTCGGCAACCATTTTGCCAAATACCTCCATCTCTGCAGCCTTCGGTTTTGTATACACCTTAGGTTAAAAGGCCTCTGTTCTGCATGTCAAAATAGAGAGAGAACAAAGTCAAATGCTAGCAAGGTTCTCTGATACTGAAAGAGATGGAAGTCGCTCTAGTGGAGACGCAATTCTGGTCAAGAACTCTACACAACATTTCGAAGAAAGAACGGTGGTACAAAAGGAAAGGGGCATCAAATGGCGGGAAACAATCTGCAAAAGCATTAAAGATATTTGTGGTATAATATTTCTTGCTTAAATAGGAAGATGATACTGATAAATCAGGAACAGGGGCTAACACAAATGCCCATGATGTCCTCTCCACCCACTTCTGTATCCGGGCTTAGTTCCAACTCCATTTCATCTATCCAAGCACGGAAATTAGAAGCAGTGAGATGTCCAGCAAATTCTACCGCCAAGAGAAGCACCAATCCTCAATAATAACGCAGAAGTCATACTATGTGATATGATCTCGAAACAAGAACCAGATTATCGGCCCCAAGCTGGCATGTCCGCACTAAAATTCGTCCTCCAAGGTATCTAGACAATCCACGAGGTAGGTAGGTAGGTAGGTAGGTAGAGAGAGAGAGAGAGTCCGAACAAAATCCCAGTAAGAAAAGGGAAAAAAAATACGGAGGGAAGAAAACTCCAGGAAAAGAAAATTGGATAACATAAAAATAAGGCAGATCCCTAGATCCAGAAAATGTCTACGTTTGAAAAATGTGCAGAACCCCGCACTACTAACACAAATCGAACTATAATCCACAGAGTACGACAGAGACGGAGGAAGAACACACGAAAACCCGCAGAAAACAAAAACGCGATCAGCTCAAGCAGCTAGAACGACAAGCCAGAGCCAGTACCTTCCGTTAGACGAGATTCAGACCCACAAAATGAAGCCATAAAACGCACAATCCGAGATAGATTAGACAAAAAAAGCTCAGGAAAAGGAACAGAAAAAAAGGAAAGCACGCTGCGAGGAGAGTGAGAAACAGAGAACAAAAACTCACATGTTTCTCCGGCGACCGATCGGGCCTGTATCCCTGAGAGCGGCAAAGAAAGGGGGGGGGAAAAGAGCTTTGTCTTACGGAATCAAGGAAAAGGGGCCCTATAAGAAGGGGGAAAGGAGAAAAGCGCAAAGGAAACGAAGAAGAAGGAAAAGGAAGATGCCAACAGCCACGCGCCCCGCGTCGTCGTCGTCGTCGTCGCCACCACGAGTACCGCCACCACCACTTCCTCCTCCTCCGCCGATCCGCACAACGGGGCGAAGGGCGAGGTAGATCGGATATTTATACACCAAGAGCTCCCCGGATGGTGCGGGGTAACGATGGCGGAGACGATGACGACGCGGTTGAAATGAAAATGAAATTCAAATGAAATGCGTTCCAAATTCAACCTAAATGACCAACCTAACGGCTAACGCGGGACCTTACGCTCGTCGTTCACCTACGCCCTTTCTAATTCCCCAACTTCTCTCTCTCTCGCTCTCTCTCTCTCAATCTCTCTTCTGAAGGCTGAAGCAGAGGCAGGTCGGGGCAAAATGGGGTCTACAAAGAGGACGGCGTGCAAGAGGAGGGCGAGATGGACGCTGATATGGTCGGAGCTGCAGACGACGAGACTTCATTTTCCAAGGTTAGAGCTAGGGTTTCTTTCATTTGCGATTTTTAACACCGATTCACAACACAGTTGAAATTAGATTTTTCTTTGTTTAGGAATTGGGTCAGATGAAGAGAAGGCTTAAGGAAATGGAGGACGTGGCCGGTGCTCTCCGCGAAATGCTGGCCAAGATAGAGAAGAAGATGGGCACAGGGCAAGGCGTGAGCAAATGTGTTGTTTTTCTGCTTATTCTTAGAGGTCCTTGTTCAGTTGGTTTATTTTTGCTTATTCTCAGAAGTCATTTTTAGGTCAGTTAGTAAGTTGCAATGGGCAAGACGCTGCTGGATATTATTCGAGCTCGAGCTCTTTGAGTCGAGTCGAGCTCGAGCTGGGCAAGCTCGGGCTCGACTCGGCTCGTGTGCAGCCCTAGCTGCCCCCTCCATTCCCACTTGAGTTGTTTCAAACGCAACCCCCGATTTACAAGAAAATGTCATTTCCATCCCAAATTAATTGTCAATATCTAATTGATTCATCACATTTGCACTTTTAAAATGAATTTGTTTTTTAGATTCTAAATTTCTAATTAAGGAATCGCTAGCAGTTTTAGCTTTTAATTGAATCATGTTTCAAAAAAACAAGTTTTTCTATTTAAAATAACTAATAAAAACGCAAAAACAAAAATTAATAGTACATGTCCCTATCAATCCATGGAAGGTGAATTCTCCTAATTTGTGGTCACATTCCTCACATTTTAACAATTTAGTATAATTTTCAATCATTATTTTAATAAGTTTGATGAGTTCAAGTTGTTAGAATACAAAAATAGACAATCTGTTAACATATTTATTCTTCCATATGCATATTATCGCTTTATACCAAAAAATTGTTTTCACTAACAAAATTTATCCTAAAAAACTAATTTGAAATGGTTAAGTACTAGTAAGGACAAATTTGCGAATATCTCTAAGATAGAGACCTGCGAGTGTAACTAGCTCATAAAGTCACGATGCACACGAAATGTTTGCACTTTAGGAATTTAAAACGTGGCGCGGCACCGTTGGCCATAATCCGGTCCATCGTTCCCTTGTGATCTTGACTCGAGAGGGACTCGGATCGGTCCGGGTTTGTATCCGAGACCAAAGTAAAAACAGGGTGGGTCCCGATACGATCTCGTGCTTGGACAAAATAATCATTTTTCTTTTCTTATAAGCTGTTGGCTTTCATTCAAAAGTTCTCAAAGGAGCAGTTGGGTAGTAAGGGCATTTTGGCTATTTTCCACTATCAAATAAGCGTTCAAACTTTCTCTTTTTCTTTAGAAAAAAAAATATTTTTTCAATTGTTAAGAAGAGCGTGGTTTTAAATGATAAAAAATTTAAACACTTATTTTAATTGTTAATTTCCTTTTAGCAAATATATAGTAAATACAGAATAGATCTTTCTGCTAGGGATCTAATAGGACGTGGCTTGTTAGCGTCCTATAAATGACAAAAAAATATGATAAACAAATCGGAAACATGCTTTTTTGAAAAATATAAGAAACCAGGTGCATCGAAGGGCAGAGTAAGTAATTTTAAAATTTTGACAAGGTCAAAAGTACTTTGCAAAATTTTTATGTAGAACACATAAAAGTTTTTAAAATTTATATGTTAAATTTAAAAGAAAATGAGGGGGATCCAGATTATGATTAATTTGGACATATCTATTTTAAAAGAATACGTAGTTTATGAAATAATGAATTACATGGGATGACCTTTCCTTGCGTTTCCAGGCACGACCGATTGAGTTTGAAATGGAAAAAAATAAAGAAAAAAAAGGAGCTCCGACCACAAGGACTATCAGTATAAATGGATGTTCCTCCCAACTCCCACTTGGCCTCGAGCTCCAGACATGGCTTCCTCACGTTGGAACTTGATCGTCGGGCTTTCTCTTTGCGTCGTCCTGTTTCTCTGTTTAGGAATACATGCAGAAGCGGAAAGCAGAGGAGAGAGTGCCTCGACCTGATGCAATGTTGAAATATAAGTTATCTTCGCAGGTTTAGTTTCAAAAGCGCCTCCGCTGATGAGGATTAGTTGAGTTCATGGGCCATGGCTTTCTTCTTCTTTTGAATAATTCAGGTGTACATCGTGTATTTGGGAGAGAGGCAACAAGAAGATCCCCAAGTCGTTTGAATTCACACCATGACTTACTAACTACAATTTCTGGAAGGTACACACACATGTATATATGTATATATGCTTTCAAGTATAAAAGGAAATTTTGTTCTTGCTTCCTTTCCTTGTTTTTGATTGGTTAAGATGAAACTTCACAAATGACCATCGCTTAATGGGCAGCAAGAAAGAAGCATTGGATTCAATCTTATACAGTTACAAGCCTGAGTTTTCTGGTTTTGCTGCAAGGCTTACTGAATCACAGGCAAGGGTTGTTGCTGGTACAAATTATATTGCGGTTGCAAGCATAATAAAACAATTAAGAGCAGCTTCTAAAGAAAATTATCCAACTTTTTATCATTATTACATCGACCAGACTCCTGTCAATTATTATTATTATTATTATCAAATTTCATGGATACACACACAACACTATTCCTGCCATTAATTCCGAAAGCAAGTGGTGGCTCGTCTCCTTCAGGCACTACAGTGACATTCTCATGATATATGTAGAGTACTGACCCTTGGTCTTCAAAAACTAATGGTGCAGATGCTAAAGAAAACTTCTGCAAAGTGAGTCAAAAGATCGAATAATTTGCTCCACCAGAGTGTCGTTTTTGTATATTTGAACACCCAAACATGATGATCATGAAAACCCCATACTTTAAGGTCGCATTTGATCAGATCTTAAATCTGAGGTTGCATTAAAAGATGTACTTCACAGGACTCTTAGTTTACATTTTAAACAAACTGAGGATTTCTACGACGTGGATCTTAAATCCACCTTGTATGCTAAAAAGCATGGATTCAAAAACCCTAGCTACAGTTTATGAATTCACATCATTCAATTGTAAATCTTGCAGAGCTTCCGGAAGTTGTTCACGTGATACCCAGCCAAACCCACAAGCTGCACACAACAAGAAGCTGGGACTATCTGGGGCTTCGTCCTGGAACTCCCGACTCACTCCTTTCTACCGTCAACTATGGAGACGGCGTCATAATTGGAGTCATAGACTCCGGTAAGTCAAAAAAGCAAGTCCTCTATGCGTCTACAACATTTTCTTGGGAGTTTGGAATGAAATACATTAGCATTTGTTCTTTGTACTCATGTTTTCTAAATACATGCATTATTCGAAAGTAACGTAAAACATGGTGTGATCATGCATGAATGCTTGTTTCTAAACCTAATAATGAAATTGCTTGCTTAATCATAAATTAATGCCTTAGAAAAAAAGTGCTATAAAGACATGCATTATAGTGATTTTGCTGCTTGACACTATCGAAGAGGGGGGAGCGGGGACTTCTGTGCTCATCCGAGTGGTAGGATAATCCTCTCGCTTAAAGTTCAATATTGAATTCAATTTAATACATCAAGAGTGACAAAAATCTCAAATCAATTCAGGCCCATTTATAACCTCAGTCTTGACCTGTGCTAGCGAACTCATCTCACCTCCACATTTCTATGCATTATAGTTTGCGTTTGATTACCGTGGATCTAAGATCCGTGGATATCTCAGATCACTGCAGATTTGAAATCTGTGGTTTTCAAATCCAAACCCCCTACCAAAATCCAATTTCAAATTCACACTTTTTATATCAAAGAGTGGATTGGAAATCCAAAGTTAAGGGGAATCAAACGCACTCTTAGTGTCAGTTTTGACTGATCTGGTTGTGCCAACCACTTAATTAGGGATCTGGCCAGAGTCACAAAGCTTCAATGATGAAGGATTAGGTGCGGTTCCATCAAGATGGAGAGGCAGATGCGAGGGAGGAGAGCTCTTCAACACTTCAAACTGCAACAACAAGATTGTTGGTGCCAGGTTCTTTGCCAAGGGACTATTTGCCCAACATGGGGGTGTGCCACCGTCGCTTGGAAGTGATGGAGAGTACCTATCTCCAAGAGATGCAAACGGGCGCGGGACGCACACGGCCTCAACTGCGGCCGGCTCCTTTGTGCGCAATGCAAGCTTCGGCGGCTTAGGTTTGGGGCTGGCCAGAGGGGGCGCCCCTCGAGCTCGCTTGGCCATCTACAAGGCCTGCTGGACACAACAAGGTGTCTGCGACGCGGCCGACATGTTGGCAGCCTTCGACAGCGCAATCCGCGACGGCGTTCACATCATCTCCGTCTCTGTGGGCAAGGACCAACCTCCTCAGCCTGGCTACTTGGACAACCAGAACGATTGGTCCATCGGTGCGTTCCACGCAGTGGCTAGAGGGATCATGGTTGTTTGCTCCGGCGGCAATGCCGGTCCTTTCCCGCAGAAGGTCACGGATGGAGCACCATGGATCATGACTGTGGCAGCAAGCACCATAGATCGCTCCTTACCTACTGCCATCACCTTGGGCGACAACCGCACACTCACAGTAAGTTCTGAAAACTTTAACTCGATCTAAAAAGTTCCTGTTAGTTAGTGGGAATCTCTCCTTGTGAAAACACTTGGAAATACTTAGCGGCTTAGTGCTTTTTAATGCAATATAAATATGATGATAATTGAATCTTTTATCTGGTGCAGGGGCAATCGATTTACCTTGGAGGAGAGGATGATCGATTCAATGACTTAGTCTTTGCTGGTGATATCGCCAGCAACAGTACCATCTCTAGCGAGAGGTAACATTAATTTATTTCTGTGTATTAGATGGAGCCGCTCGATACAAGAAAAGTTTCTCCTACTTTTCCTTTTCAAGTGAATTTTTCTTTGAGGGAATCGATATCCTGACATCTCTAAGGTAGGGAGAAGTTAAGTTCCGGATAAGTAATTTTCACTTCTACAGAATTTTTAGCGAACAAATTAAAAACATATATAGAATCAATCTGGTTCTTCGTTCTTGAAAACTATGTTTGTGATTAGTGCTTATTTTTTGTTTTTGTCCTTTTCTCAGTTGCGATCCAGGATCTCTGAATTCCTCACTAGCAAAGGGGAAAGTAGTCCTTTGCTTCACAGATGCAAAAGATCCAAGAAACCAATACTCGAAAGCAGTAGCCACCGTGTCCGAAGCAGGTGGAGCTGGTATCATCTTCGCAATGCACACAACCAACCTCTTTGATCAATGCGGCCCTATCTCTTGCGTTCAAGTGGACTATGAAATTGGCACTGAAATCCTTGCCTACATCAGGGCTACAAGGTGAGGGTGTTTGAATCCATTCAAGTGTGAACATGTGACATGCCTTGAATGAACAGCGATGGCGTCCAAATGAGTTGCCTTTTCATTACATGCGGAATGTATTGCAGACTCCCAAAAGCAAGGATCAGTCGAACGCGTGACACCATTGGAAAGGTGGCCTCCCCAAAGGTTGCTTACTTCTCCTCGAGAGGACCTAACTCCCTGTCACTTGATGTCTTAAAGGTATATTCGGATGCCCAACTGTTACTAACTTTTTTGTTTTGTTTTCCACTTCTTTTCGACAAGGAAAGCCCATGGTCTTCGATGTTCCTAAAACAATATGCTGCAAATTTTATTGCTTCAGCCTGATATAGCTGCACCAGGAGTCAACATCTTAGCTGCATGGTCAAACTCCATTCCATATTTCTTCGCCTCTGGAACGTCCATGGCGTGCCCTCATGTCTCAGGAGTAGCAGCATTGCTCAAATCCCTACATCCCCACTGGAGTCCTGCAGCCATAAAGTCTGCCATTGTCACTACAGGTACATTATCTTCAAGTATATATATATGATCGATCACCTCTAAACAACAGTCTCTTGCTCTGTATCCGTTTCTGGGTCTTGCTACCTTTACTAATATTTAGTGTCACTAATGGACATCTCACTGCAGCCTCAGTAACCAATGGATATGGCGAGCCCATCACAGCAGAAGGAGGTCCTCGGAAGATTGCTGACCCTTTTGACTGGAACTGCACTAATTACTGCTGCCGAGCTTCTGTCTTGTTTCCTGTATATCATATGAGTAAGTGTGAATCAATTCAAACATAAAACCTACCAATGCATGTCCTGCTTCTCCATAATCTGAACAATAATATCAGGTTAATTTCTTCTCTTGTTTATTTTGCAAAAGGCCACGCCTCATCAAGCGTCACACTTTTGCAAGGCACGATCAACTTATTAATTTACTCTACAAAGCAAGCACGACCTATTGCTCCCTTTGAATATAATAAATACAAATATCATCTAACATTCTCTTCCTTGATTAATTATTGGAATAAGGCAAATAAGTGTCCAAGTTTGATATTTTCTCTACGTCATCTAATGGTTGGAACATTTCATCGACAGTGCGCTCGTCACAATTGCCGTTCATTGTATTTTAGGGTATAAGCCACTTGATATGTAATTAAATTCATACTGCGATTAGAAGGGAGACGTCAAAGATAGCCAGACATTGACCAAGCCTTTCTAGAAAGAAAGTGAAAAAGGAAGCCTTTTCGCAGTATGAATTTAATTACATATCAAGTGGCTTATACCCCAAAATACAATGAACGGCAATTGTAACGAGCGCACTGTAGATGAAATGTTCCAACCATTGGATGACGTAGAGAAAATATCAAACTTGGACACTTATTTACCTTATCCCAATAATTAATCAAGGAAGAGAATGTTAGATGATATTTGTATTTATTATATTCAAAGGGAGCAATAGGTCGTGCTTGCTTTGTAGAGTAAATTAATAAGTTGATCGTGCCTTGCAAAAGTGTGACGCTTGATGAGGCGTGGCCTTTTGCAAAATAAACAAGAGAAGAAATTAACCTGATATTATTGTTCAGATTATGGAGAAGCAGGACATGCATTGGTAGGTTTTATGTTTGAATTGATTCACACTTACTCATATGATATAGAGGAAGCAAGACAGAAGCTCGGCAGCAGTAATTAGTGCAGTTCCAGTCAAAATCTTCATTATTCTTTGAAGCACCCAGATACATCGCTAGAAAAGCCAATGAATTTGCTACTTGAAAGTAAGCCTTTACAATTGTCAAATTGCCACTAAACAGGGCAGATTTACAACTTCACAAAGGTTCCCTGCATACCTGATGGTTTATCGGGCTCATCCGCACCTGGTTCTCTAATTTTCCTCGTCAGGAACTTTATAGACAAGGACCTGCAAATGCCACGCTCATCTTCCTCGAAAATATTCTCAATAGGCTGCTTAGGAATAGGCACAGTTGATCAAAGATTTTTCCCACTATGCTGGAAGCTCTGTGCAGAAAAGGAACTGCCAGAATAACAAAATTGAGCCTACTACGAACATCGGCAGTTTTTTCAAAGCAGATAAACCAGAAAGGGGACAAGTAGGCGTTGGTGCAGCCATGGCAATTTTCTTATTTTCTCATCAAGTGACCACTCAAATCCATATGTGGAACTAAAACCAGTTGGGGCATAGAAGGCCATGAGGGTTTCCAGGACTTCAGCATATCTGCTGCCCAATAAATATAGGGGAAAGAGACGGCCAGAAAGCAAAAGGAGGAGGGAAGTGGGGCACCACGCCCACTTCACAAAGCTAAGCCCTCGTGTTATTTCTGATGGCCCCTTTCTTCTTCTGCTTTGTGTGCCAGCCTCTAACTCTTGGACCCACCAGAAGCCCTACTCTCACTCCCCCGCCTCATTTTCAATGTCTCGTGGCATGTGACATGCAACCCAATTAGTCTCTCTCTCTCTCTCTCTCTCTAGAATTCATTCTCATGGAATGGAGATTATGTATACATATATAATCAGTAAGAATACTATGGTATCTCTATTTATCATGGAATGCATTTTTAATAAAGTGAAATGGTGTACATATGGGAAACTATGTTCTAACTTACCCTAAAGACGGCATTTATTGTGTATTTCTTTCTTCGAATGTTCGTTAAATGTTTAATAGAATCGAAAATAGGCTCAGTCATCATAGACTTGCTAGAAGGTTATATAATATGTATATGTATGTATAAACACTCTTCCTAGCTAGAACGCACACACACTCTCTTTTTGGCTACGGTTGTATTATTAGTGACAATTTTATATGATTAAACAAAATAAGAAATAAATAATTCAAAATGTGAGCGGTTACCTTTTCCACCAAAATGGATCAGGCCTTTTCCTTTTGGGCTGTTCATGGTTGCCACGGTTATTCAAGTAAAACACAAAGGTAATGTATAAACAGCAATCAAAGAAATTAAAATGGAAATTGTAGTCATGAATTTGTAGTATACTTAAATTAATCTTTGCCTCTGTGAATAATTATCAAACCAATTAGAATTCTTATAGAAAACTATCCAAAGGCGTAAAACTTATGAACTAAATAAGAACCCGACAGTATGAGACCAGACAATTTGGAAAAATTAAAAGCCTGTTTTTCTCATATGCAGGAAAAATTAATCTGACAGAATATACCCTGATGCTGCCTGAAGTCAAAACATAGATGAAATAAAAATAGATATCATAGTTCACTACTTAGAAGATCTAATCAATTATCTAATGTATGACATTTATTTAATTGAAAATAATAAAGAAAACTTCAATCCTATCAGCCTCCATTAGATTTTTTCTCATATACACCCATAAAAGACAAAAAAAAGGCTAGTGTAAACCCCAAAACAACCACCATGAAACCATGGCCGGTCAAACCTAGATCGCCTGGACAGTTGCAATTCTTACTGGGTGGTGGATCTCTGGCTCTTACATTTCTGCACTTTGCATATATTCACTCAATGTTCGTTGGTCACCTGTAATCTAAGAGCACAAGTCATCCGCACGGTTTTGTTGAAATTTCACCTTCATTAGTGACTTGTTCCCTTTTCTACTTTAAAAACATTAAAAAAAAATCCCATCTACTGTACACATGAATGTTGCTTAAAGAATAACAAAAGCAGGAGATTTAATGTAGTTTTTCACCATGGAAGGCCACCATCGACCTTAAAGATCGATGGGATGAAATTTGATATTTATACTCTTTGTTTATCATAATCTCTAGAGATTTCACTTTTTTTTTCTTTGCAAATCCCAAGTCAACGCCCCCTTGTTAATAACAACACTATTATTATTTTATTTAGTGTCTTTACCTTCATGGATATAATTTCCTTGTGGATCATAATATGATCGTTAACAATAATGACTTTCCTTTTGTTGGGAAGGTCCTATTTGATAATGTTAAATATTTCGCATAATCAAACTTAAAGACATTTGAAAAGTCCAAGAGATACTTTCAACTAATCTTTTTTTTTTGCAGTGTCAAATTGACGACCCTCCTTGTTGATAACAATGCCATTATTATTTTTCTTGACTTCTTTACCTACATAGATGTCATTCCCTTGTAGACCACAATGTTATTTTTAATAATAATAACCTCCCTTTTGTAGTGAAAATCTTGTTTTGTAACTTTAATTACTTTGCATAATGCCTTATATTCTCATCCTGCCTCAAACTAGACAACGTATTTGAAAGTTTTAGTTGTCCTCGAAAAGTTTGGGAAGATTGATCAAGCTATTACATTGTTGAACAAGCCATCTCTTGCCCATTTAGAGGCCATCATTGAACCCTAAATCTTCTTCAGCAAATGTTTATCAGTATCCATCCTTGCATTTTTCATCCTAACTTCATAATCACTTTAAGATTAAGATTAATTCATTTTGCATGCACCATGTAGAGATCATCTTAATTCGGTGTCATGCTAGAAAACATAACAAATGATGTAAGTAAGAGGTAAGTTTACCATCGACCTTAAGAATCGATAAAGTGAGAATCGATACACTTTGTCCCTTTGCAAGAAACTTCAATATTTTTCATTTTTGTTTTTGTAATGGCAAATTGATGAGCCTACTTATTGATATCAATGTTATCATTATTTTTAATGACTTTTTTGCCTCAATATATATTATTTTCACAAGTCACATGAGTTAATGCTTACACGAGCTAACACTAAACAAGTTAAATGGGTTAAACTAGTCGAATTCAATCTCGATTTTCTGTAGTCGAGCTTGAGTTTGCTATAAGGAGCTCGAGACAAGTTTGAACCGAGCTCGAGTTCTAGTTTTTTGAGTCAGTCAAATACCAGCTGGCTAAGCTCATGCTCAACGTCGACGTGTGCAGCCTTACCTACACAATATCAAGGTTCTTTTTAAGTTTGGAGAAGTCAACCCTGGCTTATAACCTACCCCTACTGGCTAATGACAGAAAAGTTGACATTTTTGAATCGGCCACTGAATTAAATGGGTTTGCCAATGATTAGTTTCCAATCGGCCAACTTTGATAGCACTTGTAACACTGTACAAAACACTTTTGTTTTGAGTTATAATATACGTTAAAAGTTTACGTACGTTCAAATCATTCGGCTCCACTTTTTTATCTGTTAGGAAAAAATAAAAAATGAGTTCCTCATGCTGGCAAGAAATCAATATCTACTTTCTCATGTTAGCTTTCTGTATAAAATAATTCAACAACTCGTTATCAATCTAATTAAGTAATAAGAAATGAATCAAAACCCCAATATTTCACAAAAAGGAGCCTCCTTTTACCAATACGATTTTAAAAAAAAGCGGGTAAATAAACTTTTCTTTCCCATAAATTTGATAAGAGGATGGTTGACAGGAGAAAATTTTCTACCGCACCTGAAAATACTCTGATCTAAGCTGGTTATTTGCAATCCCTGTTATTATGAGCTAGAAATCACCAAAATACTCATATACTTGACATGCAATATTCCTCCCTTGTAAGCCAGCCCGTGAGCCTGGGTCTCGGCTGGAGCCCAACCCATTTAAAATGAAAAAATAAATTTTTA
This sequence comes from Nymphaea colorata, assembly GCF_008831285.2. NCBI lineage: Eukaryota > Viridiplantae > Streptophyta > Magnoliopsida > Nymphaeales > Nymphaeaceae > Nymphaea > Nymphaea colorata. Next base: position 13,941,853 of record NC_045147.1, read on the forward strand.
ATTATAAAATATTTTTTAAATATCAAATATATTTATTAATAATAAATATATATTATTAAAACAAAATAATTAAAAAATAATTTTTTAATCTAAACAGGCCCGGCCCGGCCCGGCCCGGCCCGACCCCAAGAGGCCTACTTGTAAGGGTAAAAGTGAAGAGGCCTACTTGTAACTTGTAAGGGTAAAAGTGAAATCTAAAAAATTACCCTTCAAAATTACAAAAACACCTTTTTTTAGGTAAAAAGAAAGAACATATTCCCACAGTAAGTGGCTTCTCCTTTTCCATGGCCATACCACATCCAACATTTTGTCATTGCGTAAGGCCTGACCGGGGACTTGAAGAAGCGACCGGGATGCATGGCCATATCCTATCCCTACTCCTTTTTTTTTTTTATTGTGTACTACGTTCTTTTTTCTTCTGATTTCTGTGACCTAGAATCTCTTTTTCTCTTCTCTTCTGATTCCTTCTGTGATCTAGAATCTCTTTATGGTGAAGTGATGGTCAATGTTGATGAACGAGATTTTTCTCCTGTTGATCTTCAAACTCTTCTCCTTAGTCCTTTTGGCCTGATGGCTATTCAAGAAACGTACAATGTTCGAAGATTTTCGACATTGGCTCGTATTTGTGGCGCAGGTTATAGGAATTTTTTCTCTTTAGCTTCTAGACCATCCCGTAGATGGGAGCGGTTGAGGGTGATGTCAGAGAAACAACATAGTGGTCAAAGTTCTCCACTAGAGTTTTGGCTCTGCAGTGGTTATCCCTGTGTTCCATACTGAACAGGCTTCCTTGTCTTCTTCATTTTCAGTCAGATTCAACCCAATCCTGCGGATTTCCCCAATCCTGCGGATTTCCACTTTGATGGTGATTCTTGAAAGTAGGAACTGGATGGAGTCTTGGCTGAAGAACCTTCAGTGGTATAACTCTATGTTGGTTGCTTATGATCCTTCATCGACCATTACTATGTAAAGTTTGCATGGACCCCACTTAGGTAAACGACCGGGGACCAGGTTTGAAAATTATAAGCTGGTAAAACTTTAGAATATCTGAAAATAAAATTGACCTGGGCTAGAGGCCTTTAGACAAACCAACTCAGACATTTGGACAGGTCGATGACTGGACCCTCCACTACCATGAAAAATAGCAAGGTGGTAGATTTCTTTATCATTTTAGCAGTTAAAACGTAAACGGAAAAAGAAAAAGAGAAGGACAAAGAAGAAAGGGTAATAGCATTCATGGAACTGCAAAATCTGCATTATTAACATCACATGCGTACCACATGAAAAGGGAAAGAATTCCCCAGTTGACAGAGAGAAATCTTTTAAGAGAATTGGCGTGTACAACAAAATCGAAACGCCATTGACAAGAACAGGTGTTTGAGTCAACCGCCACTCGTAAAATGTCTCGTCCATTAAGCAAAGACTTGAGAAAGCAGCAAGCAGGGAGTCAACCAGGCGTGGAAAATATGCGAATGGTAGGTGAATGCGCGTCCTGTGCCTGCCAAGAAGGGTATCACCAATCTTCACCAACTTGAAGAAAGCACAGTTATCATCAGCACATGGTAAGAATCAGAAAAGCCGCAACACTCTTCTCTGCAGAAGAAGAAAAAACAAAATCAGGCTCACAGAGTAAAATAAAATGATAGAAGAACAATAATCAAAATAAAGAATAAATAACAATATCATTTTTCAAACTCTCCTGTCTTGCACACGTCTGAAACTCCTGCAAAATAATATGCAAGTTCAGAAAACAATTGCAGCATGAACAATGGTCTAGAAAACAATGATAGCAACCCAAAATTCTCTATCTCAGAGAAAGGGGAGGCAAAAGCACTACCGGGCGTATCATATTTATCAAGCTTCACCTGTGTTGTTAAAACCTGCAACCCCAGTTTGAAAGACAACCAGGCACAGTATATGTAAATACAGTACAACCCATCGATCAAATAAACAACTGAATGTGTTCTTGTTCCACTCCACACTTCAACTTTAATCAACAACCCGACATATATAAAGCAGAGATTGTATTCCAAGTCCGATGATGTTAGAGAAAAAGTGAACGATGTCAAAGAATAACAATCCTGATCCAAATAACACATAACCCAAGCAAATTAAAACCTGAAACTTCACCACAATAAACACAACCATATAATAGAATCAGCTTATTCCCGAGATTATATGATTGTCAACAGTTACATTGCTAATGGTTCAGCAGAAGTTAAAAAGACTAAGAAAGAAAGAGATCGTCTCTCCTAAGATCATATATAATAACAATTTCGCCACCTTATCAAGTTCAAGAGGCGCCTTAAGTTCTTCTACACAGTACCCAAAACCTCGAACAACCCAAAAGAAAAACGTTATGTCACTAGCTCATATCCATGCCATCCCCATTTTGGCTGCAAATTGGAGCAACCGCAGAGAATGACCTCTCAAAAGGTGAAGGATGCAGACGCACATCACGCCTGCGCTTAAAAGCACATCCCTCAGAGTTCTCTGCTTCGAGCTTCCTCCGGACTCCCCTAACAGCCTGCTGTTCCGCCGGTGTAAGAGGGAAAACCTGCCCACTCACTCTGCAAAGAGAGCTGTGGTTGTCATACAAAATTCTCTGATTACAATTTTTATCACAGATATGGGTAATCCCTGTTAGTTTGCACCGATAAATGTTTCCACACACACGTTCGTTTTGACAGTGCACATCACACTTGTGACTTTGTTGACCATCTTCACGGTTGAGAATACTCGACAGAAAAATAACATTGGTTGGCTCGGCAACCATTTTGCCAAATACCTCCATCTCTGCAGCCTTCGGTTTTGTATACACCTTAGGTTAAAAGGCCTCTGTTCTGCATGTCAAAATAGAGAGAGAACAAAGTCAAATGCTAGCAAGGTTCTCTGATACTGAAAGAGATGGAAGTCGCTCTAGTGGAGACGCAATTCTGGTCAAGAACTATACACAACATTTCGAAGAAAGAACGGTACCACAAAAGGAAAGGGGCATCAAATGGCGGGAAACAATCTGCAAAAGCATTAAAGATATTTGTGGTATAATATTTCTTGCTTAAATAGGAAGATGATACTGATAAATCAGGAACAGGGGCTAACACAAATGCCCATGATGTCCTCTCCACCCACTTCTGTATCCGGGCTTAGTTCCAACTCCATTTCATCTATCCAAGCACGGAAATTAGAAGCAGTGAGATGTCCAGCAAATTCTACCGCCAAGAGAAGCACCAATCCTCAATAATAACGCAGAAGTCATACTATGTGATATGATCTCGAAACAAGAACCAGATTATCGGCCCCAAGCTGGCATGTCCGCACTAAAATTCGTCCTCCAAGGTATCTAGACAATCCACGAGGTAGTAGGTAGGTAGGTAGAGAGAGAGAGAAAGAGAGAGAGAGTCCGAACAAAATCCCAGTAAGAAAAGGGAAAAAAAATACGGAGAGAAGAAAACTCCAGGAAAAGAAAATTGGATAACATAAAAATAAGGCAGATCCAGAAAATGTCTACGTTTGAAAAATGTGCAGAACCCCGCACTACTAACACAAATCGAACTATAATCCACAGAGTACGACAGAGACGGAGGAAGAACACACGAAAACCCGCAGAAAACAAAAACGCGATCAGCTCAAGCAGAGAGCCAGTACCTTCCGTTAGACGAGATTCAGACCCACAAAACCCACAAAATGAAGCCACAAAACGCACAATCCGAGATAGATTAGACAAAAAAAGCTCAGGAAAAGGAACAGAAAAAAAGGAAAGCACGCTGCGAAGAGAGTGAGAAACAGAGAACAAAAACTCACATGTTTCTCCGGCGACCGATCGGGCCTGTATCCCTGAGAGCGGCAAAGAAAGGGGGGAAAAAAGAGCTTTGTCTTACGGAATCAAGGAAAAGGGGCCCTATAAGAAGGGGGAAAGGAGAAAAGCGCAAAGGAAACGAAGAAGAAGGAAAAGGAAGATGCCAACAGCCACGCGCCCCGCGTCGTCGTCGTCGTCGTCGTCGCCACCACGAGTACCACCACCACCACTTCCTCCTCCTCCGCCGATCCGCACAACGGGGCGAAGGGCGAGGTAGATCGGATATTTATACACCAAGAGCTCCCCTGATGGTGCGGGGTAACGATGGCGGAGACGATGACGACGCGGTTGAAATGAAAACGAAATTCAAATGAAATTTGTTCCAAATTCAACCTAAATGACCAACCTCGCATGTTAACATATTTATTCTTCCATATGCATATTATCGCTTTATACCAAAAAATTGTTTTCACTAACAAAATTTATCCTAAAAAACTAATTTGAAATGGTTAAGTACTAATAGGGACAAATTTGCGAATAGTTCTAAGATAGAGACTTGCGCGTGTAAATAGCTAATAAAGTCACGATGCACACGAAATGCTTGCACTTTAGGAATTTAAAACGTGGCGCGGCACCGTTGGCCATAATCCGGTCCATCGTTCCCTTGTGATCTTGACTCGAGAGAGACTCGGATCGGTCCGGGTTTGTATCCGAGACCAAAGTGAAAAGGGTGGGTCCCGATAGGATATCGTTCTGGACAAAAAAATCATTTTTCTTTTCTTATAAGCTGTCGGCTTTCATTCAAAAGTTCTCAAAGGAGCAGTTGGGAAGTAAAGGGCATTTTGGCTATTTTCCACTATCAAATAAGCGTTCAAACTTTCTCTTTTTCTTATAAAAAAAAATATTTTTTCAATTGTTAAGAAGAGCGTGGTTTTAAATGATAAAAAATTTAAAAACTTATTTTTAATTGTTAATTTCCTTTTAGCAAATATATAGTAAATACAGAATAGATCTTTCTGCTAGGGATCTAATAGGACGTGGCATGTTAGCGTCCTATAAATGACAAAAATATGATAAATCAAATCGGAACATGCTTTTTTTGTAAAATATAAAAATACCCTTTGGGTAAATTTTGAAACTAGAACATTATTGCATCTCAATCATGTGCCACAAATGTAGCCGTTGGGATGTAATATTTTATTAGTGATGAGAAGCTCTCAATTTAATGCAATCTGGAAAGTCATTTTCCGAAGTTGTAAGAAATGGGAAACACTTTTTCGAAATTAAATTATGTAAAAGATCGGGCTCTTTCTGAACACCATTCGTGCCGAAGAAATTAGAGGTCGAGAAAGGCGCATTTATTCCAAAATAAATGCCAAGTCAAATTTCAACAACAAACTGAGGAGATTGTTTGTTATGTTGTTTTACCGTTGTGTGTTAAATGCCATACCACTGAAGTGAATTTGTTAAACTAAATAATGTTAACTAATAAAGGACTGAGAAGTTCGACGCCATGAAAAAAGTTTAGGAATATTTTTTTAAAGAGAAAAAGTATCGTGAAATTAAAAAATTGAATCGAATCGAGCAAGCTGCCGAGTTGGTGATTGATTATCAATTAGAACAAGTATTATTATATTCGTTTTAGAAACAAATGATAAAATGCATAAAATAATGTAAAAGCATGAAAAACTAGTAAATAATAAATAATTTATAACAAGTGGCACTTCTTTATGATCCATGAAATCGGTCGATTTGCAATAGATTCGGCCCATTTTTATAAGAGCGTAACTACGTTTTTTTTGTGGACAAAGACGTTAAGAAAAGTCAAAATAAACTATAAATTTACATTAAAAAAATACGCTGACAGGATATCGTAGAGACATTGCGATCAGACCCATGGGCCACGACATCGCGAATAAATGGTTTCGGCGATATCCTCAAAATATCGCCATCTGATTGCCGCCGATTGGTCGGCAGCCTCCCTCCGCTCCGGTTTGAGACGATACGGTTCTAAACTTATCCGATTCGGGCGCACTGGGTTCGGGATAGCCTTAGATAAGGTGGGGACCACAGTAAGAAAAGCTTGCGATTTTGTAAAGGCTCCACGACGGAAGAGTGGGGCCCGCACTTGGGCGTCGACGAAAAGGACGTCAGCGTCTGACGCAGGTCACGGGTCTTGGACGGATCCACTCGAGCGTATGGGTTGCTTCGGATCGGCCTGACAGTCCATTGCAATCGAACCCGGAGGCAGGCTTCAGATCCGAGGTCTTGCAGACTTCTAGTTCTGCGAGTCGGATCGTTATTAGATCCAGGCGGAAGTTGCAAATGGAATGGATATATGTTCGGCTCACGCTTGACCCGATCCAAAGTCCATGAAAGTAACGGGACAAGATCCGTTGGGTTCATGAAAAAAAAAAGGTGTCTAATTTGTGGATCAATGGCAAAAATCCAAAGCTAAACACTGAGATCGGTCGATTGAAAAGGACTTTGGCATATGTTCCCAACTGCCAACATCTTTATTTTTGCACGTTAATAATTCGACATATTTGATTGTTTATATGTGTAGATGCAAAACATTAAAGTTATTGAATTGGTGTTCTTCCAACTAAATTTTTTGGCCTGACTAAGTGATTGGCAGACATTTTCATGACAAATGATTGGGAAGTGGCCAAGCAAACACATACGATATCCCTGAAATTTCTATTTTTCAAAAGTTGGTACATCGTGAGCCCAAGCACTGGCAAATTCTTCCAAGGGAAAAAAAAGTCCGCTCTCAGGGAATCCAACTATATCTCTTGAAATTTTCGGTTGGTGGTACTAATGGCGCCCCTTGAAATAGAAAGAGGAGAATGTTGGTGGGGGACTTGTCATGGTGCGTCGTATCAAAGAAACAGTCAAACTCTTGCAGGATGGACCTTTTCGTTTTTTTTTTGGATCTTAAGCCATGACGGTTGTAGCCGTGTTTGTCGGATCAGAGACAACCCCCCGGCGGAAAATTTTTCCCTAGCTATCCACTTGTCCGCCTTAACTTATATGATTCTTCAGTAGAAAATATCGCCTTAAGTGGGCACGCCTTCCACTGTCCACCCTAGAGACACAGATAGAGAATGGAAAACATTGGGTCTCACTTTGACCTACTAGAGTTATGCCCACTCTAGAGAGAGAGAGAGAGAGAGAGATTTTCATTTTCCTTTGAACTTAAAATTTACCAAATGCAAAAACTTTTGTTTGTTTTTAAATAGGCAAGGAGGTTAGGTAGATCTCTACCAATTTGTTAATTCACTAACAGAATAACAAATATATATTCTAGTCATAGCATTTAAAGAAGTTATTATGAGGGGTGGTTGAGCTTGGTTGTCAGTTTGATTCTTCTATGCATGAGATGACATGCACAACACTCGAGTTAAAAGGTATACCATCATAAGCCCACCAAGGTTTTGAAGTAATCTTCAACACTGGGGCCACAGAAAGTTGAAGGTTTTCCTTCTCGCGAATTGATTGTGATGGCTTATCTTTTAACAATATGACAGATTATATGTGCAATATTGGGCAGTCTGATCTACAACACTCGAGTTAAAAGGTATACCATAGGCCCACCAAGGTTTTGAAGTAATCCTCAACCCTGGGGCCAAGGGAAGTTGTTGCTTTTCCTATGATGGCGTATCTTTTTAATAATATGACAATTGTACGTGCAATATTCAGCAATCTGATTTGGCTGATACCCCAATGCACAGTAAACTTTACTGTTAGAGCTGATACCCCACCGCGGAAGTAACAGTAGAGGATTTCATCAAAGGCGGTAAAGATTATCTTGGATAAAGTTTCGGAGGAAACTCCATGACTTCTCACCAGATTGCTTTGGCTGTTACAGAGACGAAAAATGAATGCTCAGTCGTTTCTTCTGCAAACAAACACCGACTAAGAAAAGAAATTCCAAGGTGTAACAAGAATATACGCAAAGCTCCAAGTCAAAGGTTAGGCTTTGGAAGCAGTCAATGTTATGGCATTTTACTGTGTTTTGATATAATTTAATCTCATACAGATGTACATGCATATTAAAAAAAAGTACCCACAGCATATATAAAGGTAAACTAAGATATAAACCTGATGGTAAACCTTCCTTTTGTTCAACTACTCATGTTTGAATTATAGAATCCTTACAAAACAGAAGGAATCTAATAAAGTCTTCTCATTACTGATCACCAACCCTGACTTCTCTTCAAAATCTGAAACCTGTTGTACTTTTTTCTTTTTTGGGGATTAAGTAGAGTATTATTTATGCTCCGGTAAAAGCCAAAATCTGGTTTTACATTTGGCTTGCGGGGTCAAAAGAAATGGTGCCAAACTAAACAAAAAAAAAAAATCTTCAAATTTATCTAGATGCTTTATGTGGTTGATTTTTCTTTTTTTCTTTGGGTTTTTACAAATGAATGCCCTACCATTGGGTTATATTGCAAAAGAGCTCTTGTACCCTCGTTACATTGCCTTTAAAACATGTATTTAACCTTCAACCATCGAACTATGGATCGTTCAAATGAGACTAACTAATATTTATATGTACACACACATTTGAAGAATTGTAATCACACGTATGTAATAATGTGAACGAGATGTAATTACACTTGCAGGGTCGTAACCTTATGTATGTAATGATGTAAATGAGATGCAAAGCCTTCATTCAGTAAGTTGAAAATAGTTCAATGATAATCTCAAGTACAGAGACACATTTGAAGTGTTGTATGGTATGATCTAGATGTAAAGCCTTCATTTATTAAAATATTAATTGAAATTTTTTGAGGGGTTTAAATGACTTGTTGTTTTAGTTCTTAATCTTTTTAACGCATAATTAAAGTTCTTAAAAAGATGAGTCAAAATCCAGCAAACTAAGCGTTCGAGTTCAGTATAAAGAATGAATTTTTAAACGACTTTTTTTTATTGAAAAGCTAAGAGTGCTGATTTTGAGGTCTTTTATATTTGAAAGAAGGTGCACATCGCCGACATTCATCGATTTGTTACCTTACAATTAAACTTTATTCTAGAGACTTTTACATTCCATTTCCAAGTTCAATTTCATTTATTTTAAGATATCTTTTAATTCATAAAATAAAACATTGTGACACGTCAGTGGACAGTGATGTGCATCGGTTGATATGTCATATCATGATACAGTGCTGAAACCAATATTTACAACATATGCCAGCAAACTAGATGAAGATCCTTTAAACGTGTGGACGAAGAAGACAGCGATTTTTTTTTATCAAACACTTTCTAAGAGCGCAAATTGGGTTGATCGAATATGATCTTTCTATATCTGAAACCAAATCCAAGTTGCTATCTGCTTGCTCCAAATCCAAGTGTGAATCCAAAGAAAAATATTCAACTCTCACAAAATTGTACCCAAAAAGCGTTTCATATAACCAAATAGTGTGAGAAGAAAGGATATGATAAAGAGTGGAAAAAGCAGGCCATCTACATGTGAAAAACACATTTTAATGGGATTTTGATCAAGAGACCAAACCAGCTCCAGTTAAAGAATGATACAAATCCAAGCCAACTCCAACTTACATCTGTCTTATCACATAAAAATCCGATCCAAGGCCTGCCCGGCTTCTATCTTCACGATCCCTATGTGAAAATAATGGTCTGTTTTTAACATGACATCCAATTAAAGCTGACCCATTTACATTCGTAGATGGATCCCTAAGGATGCCAACGTATTGGATCTAAATCATCTTAACCATATTCACTTTTTCAGATATTCACATGTTTGAATTTGAATTTTTGAATTTGAATTCGATTCAAATAGAAATGAAATGAAGTCATATCTGAAACTAAATATGAGATCTGATTTCACAATTTGAATCTAATCTTTACATTCACATCTGAATCCAAGTCTGAATTTTGAACCAAATCCGTCCAATTTTCAAAACATAAGGGCGTTCAATATTGGGTATTTCTTTAAAGCTAATCTGATCTGAATCTGATAAGATATATATATATATACACATCTGAATCCGATCAGAGGTCATTTCTTACATTCGGATCCCAAGTCTTAATCACATATTAAAGTTTTTTTCCATATCTATTTTTTCAAAATGGTTCGATCGGATATCCAATCCAAATCAGATCTATTGACATACTTATGGACCGCAATTCTACTTGTTTCCATATGGAAACAGTTTGAAACCACCACTTACTGAACTTTCAAGTTCTTTGGACTCGTCAGCAACGTGTCTTTCTCTCCCTCTCTCTCTCTCCCTCTCTTTCTTTCTCTCTCTCTCACACACAAACATACACACCCCATGAATGCAAATTCTTCAATTCTCCTTCTTCTGTTATGCACTATACTTTCTACCCCTGTTTTGCTCTCATCTTTTAGATGATATAGACCAACAGCCCCCACTTGATTTCAACGCCATAGTAACAAGCAACTGCCATGAGAATTCATCTCTTAGATACTGCAACCTTTCTTCATTCTCCTCCAAGGACATTGTGGAAATCTACCGATCCATGGTGGTCTCAAACTGCCTGTGCAACGGGACTCGCATAACTCAGAATGCAGTGCTCTCTTCTCTGAGATCAATCTCCAACCCTTCACCTCCTCTTCCTTATGGAAATTCTGCCCCTTCACCATCACATGCAGTAGCATCTCCATGTATGTGTTTTTTACTTGCCAGCTTCTTCTCCCACCGTATCATGAGTAACAACGGAATGTCCTAATCGCATGCTTAAATTACTTAACAAGCTTTACATAAGTGACTGCTGTACTTAGTAAAAACATACAAATAATGACTAATTCTTTATCTTGGTTTCTTTGAAGATCTCCAATTCAACCAAAAGCCAAAATCAACCCACGTGCAATTTTGTTCTTCTTTGAAATAATAACTCGAAAGCAAGTTTTTTTACATAAATCAATGACAAAAAGGTGTCTGTTAACTCACCATTGTCAATATCCAGGTCATCACATGCGAATTAATCACTTCTTGGCATGAGAAGATAGTCCCTACAACAAATTTATTTTAAACTTTATGATCTACCAAGGTTTGAGAAGTAGAGAGTTAGGCTCAGTTGGTTATTTGCCTAGCTCATCCACAAAATCTCCTGCAGTTGGTTATTTGCCAAATTGTTAATCTGAATAACCAAAGCTTATTTTCCAGCTTAAATTGATCCGCAACAAGATCACCATATTCACTGTTGAGTTCAAAAAACTCCACATCTCAAGTGTCAAGCATTCACATAATTTCATAAAACAATTTAGATTATTTTGATCATTCCGCATACCCAATGCACATACATTTTACAAACTTGTTATTCACTTGTCAAATTCGCAACTCTTATTCTACATGAGCTATAGAGGTGCTTGCCATGTTCAAGAGAACCTCAAGCAAATATTGAGAGCAATGTACTAGAATGATTTGGATCCCACAGATCAATAACTAGCATAATATGATTGATCCAATACAAATAAGATAAGCAGGTTTATATAGGTCCAAATTCAATGTAAATATCAAATAATAATGAGATCCAAATCCAAATGCTAAAGGACAGAGATTTAAATCAAATCAATATGGATCCGAACACAACAATATTCAAAATAAAGTCCATACGACTATTGACGGATCCAAATGTGCTCGTATTCTAATTGCACTGTCTGTCATTCATTGTAAGGTCACTGACACTTGTTCTTCAATTCCAGATTCATTACTTTTGATGAAATTGATCAAGGAAAAAAAAGTCTTGTGTTAGAAAAACTTAACACCAGCCTTCTCTTCCAGAGGGGAAATGGTATACATGACTTGCTCGCTACGGCATTCATCATCTCCGTTCCTTTCAGTCTCTCGTTTCACCAGCAGCAGCCGCTGAAGTCGCCTGCGCAGCAGCCGTGTTCCACACTACATGAGGGTCTGATGAGAAGTAAGGCTTCCATTTCCCTCTCAGAATATGTCTTTGTCGGTGAGAAGGGGGAACCTCTCTCTCTCTCTCTCTCTCCCTGCCATTTTCCACTGTTTTCCATTGTATCCGTTTCTCATTTGGCCTCTTCCACAGCTCTTTCGCGGATTGACTCTCTCTCTCTCTCTCTCTCTCTCTCTGCGCCATTTTCCACTGTTTTGCATTGTATGCATTTCTCCATTTGCCTTCTTCCATAGCTCTTGTCGTGGATTGAGAGTTAATTGTTGTAATCCATTGATTGTTGGTAACCCTGTTTCTGGTGCTCATTGCTATGGGGCTTGAAGTTTCTTGAGAGTTGATCATTCCCCTTGTGTTAAATCGTTTCCCTTGTATATGCTGTAAAAATGATTTTGTTAATCTTAGACAATTCCGGGCTTACCTTTCGGAGGGGTTGGACAAGAGGCGTATACCCATCCTCGCACATCGTCACTGGATGGTGGTCATTGAGCTTTGTAATTGAAGAATGCGCCTTCGCCCTGTGTCTATGGTGAATCAACAGGTGATGCCCTTGATATGGATCTTGCTCTTGATTATAGAACATGAAATGATGACTGGGTAGCTATAAATGATCAAGTCAGTAGATTTCTTAAGTAGGATTAATATGGAGTCGAGCTAATCAACCTGGCATATGTCGAAGGATAAATACTGTAAGCAATAAAGGAAATGTCGACAGAGGTACAACACGATGGTCACGAGATAACGAGGGAATGAGAAAAGGAAAAGATAAATTGCTACTCTTGAGCTTGGGAATGTAGTAGACATTGGTGATCGTTAGATTTTCTCCGTTTTGGCATGCGAACGCCACCGTGCCACGTCCGTGAATGTCAACTATCGATCCATCACCAAATTTTACCGAGCCGGTGATGCCCGAGTCCATCTCAGTAAAGTGGTAGCTTTTGCCGGTCATATGGTTGCTGGCACCCGTGTCCAGGTACCACATGTCGTCGCGGCGCTTTCCCTCACATCCAAGATTCACCTGCGCGTGCGTCTCATCGAGTTTGACAAAACTCGATGGTGGCGGCTCAACGTTGTCGGTGATGGAGCACACCTGTGCCATGAGGAGTGCTGGCTCCTCGTCATCCTCCTGGGCGAGATACGCCTTCTCGCGTTGAGGCTGTCGGCAATCTTTCGCCCAATGGCCGATCTTGCCACAGTTGTGACATTTGTCACGACTAGCGTTGTGCTCACGTCTGGACTCATCGCGTCCACTATTCCTACCGTTGTCGTCCTTCGCAGACCGATTTCCCTTCCAGCGGCGTCGTCCGCGGCCACCACTCTTGCTCGATGATCTTCCTACACCCGGCTTTGTGAGAGCCATTCTTCCTCGGTCAGCAATAGTTTGCTTTCCTTGGAAGCCGTGGGTGGCGGTGCTTGAGAAAGACCGCGCTCGTCGGCGCCCTTCAAACGTCCGGTGACATCTTCGATGGATAGAGTGGCAAAATCGAGCATAGTCTCGATGGTGTAGACGACATGGCCGAACCTCGGTGGAGCAGCCTGGAGGTACTTCTCAACAGCTTTCTGCTCGTCAACGGGTTCGCCATGTTCTGCGAGTTGAGCCAGCAGAGCGCTCAGCCGGAGTGCGAAATCCTCCGGATCCTCCCCTTCCTTGAACGCAATCGTCTCGTACTCGAACCGGAGCCTCTGCAGCTTCGATCGACGCACGTGATCGGAGCCAATCCGCACGGACTTGATGTAGTCCCATGCTTCCTTGGCTGTTTGCTTCAGGGCGATGGCGCGCATCATCTCCTTCGGGACCGCCTTGATGAGTGCCTCGAGCGCCGCCCGATCTTCCTGCAGATCGGCGTCGCCGTACTCAATGGCGTCCCATAGCCCCCTTGCTTGGAGCATCACTTTCATCACGAGTGACCAATCCGTGTAGTTGTCGTGCTCGAGCATCGGGTAGGATGTACTTCCGACCTCCCGAATCGTCCTTTGGATCACCCGATGGCGACCCCGACGTGGAACGAGCGGCGAGTTCGAGCGTCGTTCACGACCTCGGCCTTCACGGCGTGGTGACAAGCTTCCCTCGTGGTTCAACATCTTCTGGGATCAAGCACAAGGCTCTGATACCAAATGTAAGCAATAAAGGAAATGTCGACAGAGGTACAACACGATGGTCACGAGAGATGTGAACCCGACGAGCAACCGGATCAAACAAGCGATATGCCTTTGACCCTGGTTCGTAGCCAAGCAACACCATCTTCTGGCTGCGATCATCAAGCTTCTTCAGATCTGGTCGAGAGACCTTCACATGCGCGATGCAACCAAATGTGCGCAGGAAGGAGACATACGGCTTCCTCCCATGCCAAGCTTCAAATGGTGTTTTGCCATTCAAGCTCTTCGTGGGCGATCTGTTCAAGAGGAACACTGCAGTGGTGACAGCTTCTCCCCAGAACTCGGTTGGCATCTTCTTTGCCTTGAGTAAGTTGCGTGCCATGCCGACGATGGTTTGGTTGCGCCGCTCGACGACACCATTTTGTTGAGGCGAATATGGTGCCGTGAGCTGCCGTGCAACCCCTTGATCTGCGCAGTACCGCCCGAACTCGATCGAAGTAAATTCTCCCCCTCGATCAGTTCGTAGTGTGCGTAGGCGCCGCCCAGTCTCAACCTCTACGCTGGTTTGGAACTGCTTGATGGCAGGCAATGCTTGATTTTTTCCTGCAAGGATGTATAGCCACATGTGGCGGCTGGCATCATCAGCATCGGCCAACTCGATGAGCATGGGTGCGAGGTGCTGATCCGATCGGGAGTGATGAAGATCCGTGATCAGAATCATCGTCTGTTGGCAAAGGTAACGCGCACCAAGAACCGCTTGTATATGCTCAAGTTGAATATTACAGGACCACTGTGTTTTTTGGCAAAACAAGATGAAGAGGCGTGGTTGTGGCATGCTCGCTACGGGCATCTGAATTTTGAGGCGTTAAAAAAGCTGGCGCAAGATGACATGGTGCGCGGGCTCCCCGGTCATTAATCGTCCGGTGGAGATCTGCGACCATTGCCTCGCCGGCAAGCAAAGGCGTGCTCCGTTCCCGGCGTCAACACATCATCGAGCTGACGGCTTGCTCGATCTAGTGCACGGCGATTTGTGTGGACCCATCACACCAGCAACGAACGGCGGCAAACGCTACTTCCTCCTCCTGGTGGATGATGCCAGCCGCCACATGTGGCTATACCTCCTTGCAGGAAAAAATCAAGCATTGCCTGCCATCAAGCAGTTCCAAACCAGCGTAGAGGTTGAGACTGGGCGGTGCCTACGCACACTACGAACTGATCGAGTGGGAGAATTTACTTCGATCGAGTTCGAGCGGTACTGCGCAGATCAAGGGGTTGCATGGCAGCTCACGGCACCATATTCGCCTCAACAAAATGGTGTCGTCGAGCGGCGCAACCAAACCATCGTCGGCATGGCACGCAGCTTACTCAAGGCAAAGAAGATGCCACCCGAGTTCTGGGGAGAAGCTGTCACCACTGCAGTGTTCCTCTTGAACAGATCGCCCACGAAGAGCTTGAATGGCAAAACACCATTTGAAGCTTGGCATGGGAGGAAGCCGTATGTCTCCTTCCTGCGCACATTTGGTTGCATCGCGCATGTGAAGGTCTCTCGACCAGATCTGAAGAAGCTTGATGATCGCAGCCAGAAGATGGTGTTGCTTGGCTACGAACCAGGGTCAAAGGCATATCGCTTGTTTGATCCCGTTGCTCGTCGGGTTCACATCTCTCGTGACCATCGTGTTGTACCTCTGTCGACATTTCCTTTATTGCTTACAAATACAAGAACTGAACAGAAACTAATGTGATAGGGCAAAGGATTTGAAGACATTGTAATGCATTACCATTCAATGCAGATGCTCTAAAGCCACCACGATTTATAAGTCAAGCATTTCGTGGACGATTCAAGCTGACAAGATTTTCGAAAGGAAAGTATTAAAGTAGACAGAAACAGCAAACAAGAAGATAATAAAGCACTTTGGGCCTGCTTTTTTCCTTGGCTCCATCCTAATAGCGCAGAGCTCGCTTCACTGTAATGCAATTTTCTTTTTTAAAATGCTCTCTATATCAGCAAAACGAGTTCTGCAACAGAGACCTACCTCCAACGGCAGAAGGTAAATATTTTTCTATCTTTGCATACTTCTATTCTGCTCTCTTTTTATTTTATATGCACAAATCTACGTACACAAACCCACTAATTTGATGCATTAACTTGCACGATTCTTGGTGGTATGTTTTTTTTGGGTCATACATTGCACAACAAAATAAAATAGAATAAGCATGTTACTGCTTCTTAAAGATAAAATGGAAGGGCCTTTTTATGAATATACTCCTTTTATTCTACAACGCCAACAGAACAGCATATGGATTCGGTTAATCATGCACAGTCTATATGATCTATAAATTGTCACAAAAAATGCCGTTTTTTAAAAAAAAACGCGTATTTAACGTCAAAAACAGTTTTGCCGTATAATACCCGTACTATTCCCATTTTTTAAAAAAAAATGTCAAAAAACAAAAAATGCATATAATGCTCGTTTAATATCCGTATAGTACCTGTATTATACGTTATTTTCCCGTTTTTTGCCTTTTTTCATTAATTATTATTTTTTATAATTTTTAAGATGTATTAAATGTTTAATTTTTAAAAAAAAATTGCTGAACTTTTCCCGTTTTATTCTTGATATATAAAACTTTGTCGTATTATATCAGTTTTTTTTCTCGCCGTTTAATACCCGTCCCCGTTTTCTGTAACAATGATATGTTGTGTATGTGCAGGTTCTCAATTTTATTAGTGTAGTATTTATGCACTGGAGCCTTGTATTCAGTTCATCAAAGCGCAAATATACTGAGATCTTTTCCACAGTTCATGCTTTCCAACTCGTGCATTCAAGATCTTATTAACCAGCACACCACTATGCTTTTTAACAGCCTCATTCGGTTGAGGCACCGAAACTAAATCCACAGATTTTCAAATGACAGAAGGAATAATATGGCCTCTGATTAAGTAAGCCTTCTAACTTACTGTCTTGTAGTTTCCTTGCGGTGAATCTCAGGTCTGTCTCTGATACCACCGTTGGAAAGGTCTGAACGAAGCTCCATCGACTCTGCAAAACAACACACAATCGACTGAACAAGGAAAGTGAGAGAAATAAAATAATACCAAAAATGGTGATTTTTTGGGGTCAAGAATTTGTTTCAAAGGGCCCATCATTCGATCTCTCTGTTCATATTGTATGATGAGGTGCTGGGCTATTTTTAACCTGAACGGCACCCGTTGGTTTTCCCTGTAGTGCACTCTTGGGCAGTCCAAAGGCGAGGAGATTAGATGCAGTTTATTATCATACTAAATTTTATAACAGTTTCCATAAAGAGGAACTAATATTCTCTCATTCTTTATTTTAAAGGGCATGGCTTATGGCCACAGCCCAACAGAAACGAGTTCATCTGAGAAAATATTTACTAGTTCTTTTCACAAATCTGAATAGCCATACTCCAGTTACTCTTGCGACATTATATGAATATGCACCAGCACATCCCAATAAACTCGTACAAAATTTGTAGTTCCCAGTTGGGACGACGACTCCGATCCCCCATCTTCTTCATATGCATGAGTATGCACCCGACCAGCGACCACAGACTGGTACTTATTGCACTCTTTTCAAATGAATTGGCATGTGCAGTTGTTTCATGATAAAATTCTTGTGGGCTGACTTTGAACCATATTTTCATCATTTCTTTTATTAATCTTAAAGACTTTGTAGCCATCAATCTTTTACATGCACGAGAAATCATAAATGTGCATTAAAATTCCAAGATTATTGATCTTAACTAATTAATGGAGCATTTGCAGAATGACCGATTATATTGAGACACCATGCAAGTTTAAGCTTTCCAAATGGATGCAAACATGAGGCTGTGAAGGGATCTCTAGTACAACCAAAACCTTAAGAAAATATGTAAAATTTTTCTTTCTTCTTTCTAAATGACACAAGCCTGCATTGAGAAATTCTCACATTCGTTCATTTTGCTACGGCTAGAGATATAGATGGCATCGTCTAAACAACATTCAGAACAGTGATGTGTGTGTGAATTGCATAAGCATTCTCCCAGTCAATGCAAATTGGCTATTAAAAGTCTCTCTAAACCGCGGGAGTCAGCAATTTCTCCACACATGGAGGCAAAACCTGCCAGACATGCTGTTGACTCAAAGCCGGTCTAAGTTGACAGTTAGTTGCCGCTAGTTAGCTGCCAAATCTCTGCTTGTGAAATGGTTCGCCGAGTCATAGGTTGGTGGATTCCGGAAGGCCTTTGCCCTTTCTTTCGAATGAGAGCTCGGCAGCTATTCTTGGTAGTCTCACTGCACGAGGTGGAGTCGGAGATCCCTCTCTGTATGTCATGGAGAACCCTCACCCTCCCACCTCCTCTGCTCATCCTCACGTCTTGGTCATCCCCTATCCGGCTCAGGGCCATATGATCTCTTTGCTCGACCTCACCTACCTCCTCGCCACTCGCGGCCTCTCCCTCACCGTCGTCGTGACGCCGGCCAACCTCCCCAACCTCGACTCTCTTCTGCACCGCTCCACCGCCGAGGCCCTCTCCGTCCAACCCCTCGTCCTTCCCTTTCCGACCTCCCCCACGCTTCCTCCGGGCGTGGAGAACGCCCAACACCTCGCTTTCCCATACTATCCCCACCTGATTCAGGCCCTCTCTGCCTTGTGGGAACCAATTGAACTGTGGTTCCGAGCCCACCCATCACCTCCGGTAGCCATCATCTCCGATTTCTTCGCCGGCTGGACCCAACACTTGGCTCGTTCGCTCGGCATTCGTCGAATCGCCTTCTACTCCACCCGTGCCCTCGTCGTCTCCGCCTTCCACTCCGTCTGGACTCACCTCCCCCAGCGTCCCGCAGATCGGTCCTCCGATGACTCCTTCCCCATCCAGCTTACGGATGTCCCTGGTTCGCCCACCCTCTCTTGGATCCACCTCCCACAAATTTATCGTAGATACCAAATCTCTGAACCCGTGTCTGAATTTCTGCACGACTCTTTCGTCGCCAATGAATCCAGCTGGGGCAGTGTGATCAACTCGTTCAGGGGCCTGGAGGCTCCATACCTTGACCATTTGGGGAGGGACGGGGCACGAGTTTGGGCCGTCGGCCCGATGCTTCCAGACGCCGGCCAGGTCTCTGGCCGGGGCGGCAAGAGCTCCGTAGCGCCGGAGAGGGTGCTGGAGTGGCTAGATTCGAAGCCCGACCGCTCTGTGGTCTACGTGTGCTTTGGCAGCCAAGCGGTGCTCTCGAACCTCCAGATGGAGCGCCTGGGGTCTGGGCTGGAGTCCAGCGGCGTCGACTTTTTATGGTGCGTCAAGGGAGCCACGACCCAAGCACGGCCGGAGGAGTACGGCCAAGGTAACTTAAAACTATACTTCTTTGAAGAAACCTTGTCAAAACATGCTGTGGATTATGTTCATGCTTTTAGATGACATAAATGTCTATGCACCAGTACCAGCCGGGCTGGAAGAGCGAGTGCAGGAGAGGGGCCTGATCGTGAGAGGATGGATCCCACAACTTTTAATACTAAAGCACCGCTCAATCGGCGCCTTCCTGACCCACTGCGGCTGGAACTCAACCCTAGAAGGCCTGGCGTCCGGCGTGCCGTTACTCGCCTGGCCGATGGGTGCTGACCAATACCTGAATGCTCGACTAATAGCGGATGAGCTAGGAGTGGGGGTGAGAGTTTGTGAAGGTGGTCAGGCCGTCCCGGACCCAGCCGCATTGGCACAGGCCGTGGTCAAGTTGGTTCGCGGTCCCAACAAGGAGCGTGCTCGCGCAGCGGAGATGAAGATGCGTGCCTGCCAGGCGGTCGCGGAAGGAGGCAGCTCGCTCGCTGATGTGGAGATGCTCGTCAAGGAACTGCGCTCCCTCTGCTCACCAGGCACGGCTGATGAGCAGCAAGGCTGGGAGTAGGATCACTCATGGAGCGGGTCAGCTAGTTTGAAGAATGTGCATTCGGATCAAAATGCAAAATTATTGTAAAAGTAAAGGGGTCTGCAATGACATACCTAATGTTTGAGTTACTGCATTTTATTGCCCAACTTTTGTACTTGATTCTCAAAAGACTACGAGCTCTTCTATGTTTAACCATAGGAAAGTTATGAAAAGTGAATTACACATAAAAATGTGAAATGTTTGTTCATTGCCTGCAGATTGAATGATTTTTTTATTTTTTTTAAACGAAAAGCATTTTACATGAGGAAACAGGAAAAATGCCTGCAGATGCCATGCTCTCTAGGGATCACACTGTTTGACTTCTAAAAATAAGTTATCCTGAAAGGAACACATTTTGTCTATCCCTAACCAATAAGTGTTAGAAGGATACTGCTACGGCCACTTCACTTCACCAGTGTTTGCATGGATAACTCGACCCCACACCAGGCGAATGATTGAAGCAACCAAACGTTCATAATTCAAGTACTGCTACTGCATGACACTCTTTATGTCAAGAATCTGAAAACTTTTAGGTTGAATTTGGATAACGCCTCTAGAAGACGACCTTTTGTGAAAACAACAAGGATGTTCATAGATTAAGGGCGACTTATGTGTTAAGGCATTTCACCGTCACCAAAATGTTTATAGACTAAGGGCGGCTTAGGTGTTCATTTCACCGTCACAAAAATGTTTATAGACTAAGGGCGACTTAAGCGATCAAGCATTTCGCGGTCACGAAAATGCTTATAGACTAAAGGCGGTTTAGGTGTTCAGGCATTTTACGGTCATCATTGCCTTGGAATGGCCTAGCTAACAACCTGCCCCTTTTCTAGACAGGCTGCTTCTTTTTTTTAATCGGCTTTTAAAAATGTACCTGGTTTCATAGGCCACTCACTCCCCTTTAAAAATGGTTTTTTTTCACCATTATTTTATAAACACTCCATTGGGGCTGTATCAGGCTACTTTTCATTTTTTATGTAAGAGTTAATCGATGAACATTCTAAATTAATTAATAAAGCAAAAAAATATTAATGTTTTGAATAAAGCTGCGCACTGAGCCGGGTTATCGATGGGTCCTCGATAGTCAGTTATCGGTGGGTCCTCAATAGTCGGATTCCGCCCAGAAAAGAAGGCACCGAGTGGGCCCAATAATTTATTGGGCCGGCTTGGGTGGGCTCGGTAATTTCTTTAAATATTTATTTAATTAATTTATATATATATAATATTTTATTACTATTGATATTAAAATATATTTTTAATTAAATCAGGCCAGGTTCGAGCTTAGGTTTTAATGGTTATGCGGAGCCCAAGCCCGGGTTTTTGAGTGTCAGCTTCATTTCTATTCAAACGATGTCATAACAATAACTTTTGCGTGTGGGTGAATGCTTTTACGTGCATATCAATTTTACTTGCATAGCAATGATCTTTGTCTTAGATGATAAAACGTTGGCAACCCTTTAATTTAAAATACATGCTGGCTGCTTACCAGCGTCCATCCTGCCCATTCCACCTATCACACCGATACTTACTAATTCTTAACAACACACAACACAGGAGGCTTCCCCTTTCCCAAAAGGGTCGCATTGAATTCAAACCTCTAAAGTGAAAGAGATACGAAGTTCAATTGCTTGGTGTAGGCATTTCTTTGTTGTGGATTTTTCTAAAGGGAAGATAATACCAGGGCGGTGTTTTTACAATAGAAAACAGCCAAAGTAGGCGGGTGCCATAGACATGCATTTTCTTTGCGCTTCTGTCGTTATTAAGCAAAGATATAAATATCTTTGGCATTACAGTCCGCTGGAAACGCTTTCATCAACTAACGAGGTGTGACTCGTTATCATGAACCAATAATGGTGATTGGTAGGCAGGGACGAAGCCAAGGAGGGCCCTATGGGCTCTCGCCTCACTTTAATTTTGTTTAAAGAAAAAATACATTTTAGAAAATTTTATTTGTTTTATATAAAAATTTTAAAAAATAATATTTTTATCCCAATCAAAATTTTAAAAAAATATTAGCTCCACCCCCTCTGGGTGAAGGTCCCATATTTCCTATAGAACGCTGGAACATAAGACAGTTAAAGGATCAGTGAACTTCTCCCCACCAGAATGCATTTTACAAACATTGGCACTCCTCTCAAGAAGCGCATCCTAAAAGCATATTCCAGAGTCCGCTAGGATCCTTCAAAAGATAAAAAGACCAAATCGCAGCCGAGAGAAAACGACATTCTCAATGGTGCAAGTTGAAACACATAAAAATCTCACCACCTGATATCAACATAGCTATGAATTTTGGAGGTGAAGGTAGGTAGGAAGGAAAGCTTTCGCTCTCGTACAAATAGTAAGATTAATCACGCCGCTCACCGGAGAAAAAAAAAATCCGGTAATAATCACCCCTTGGAGGTGGTAACTTGTTAGACCTCATCTACTTTTCAGTTGCGTCTTGAAAATGAATCTCGAACTGATCTTTCAGGAATAGAATTTTTGGTTGAGGGGCATTAAGTGCTGAATTGAGGAAGCAGAAGAAGTTGATAGTCACGGGCGCGCTCTAGTCACAAATGGAATTAAGTCTGGATCTGAAACCCCGACCCAGGTCCGGCGAGGGCACCTCATAGTCAAACGGCTGAACCCAGGTCCAGCCCTAGTCTTGGTTCAAAACTCGCAGGTCCATGGGCCTGGCTCGGCCGCTGCTGTGAGCGCCGGCCCGAGGCCGATTGCATTGGCCTGGCTTTTGCTGATTAACAACAAATTAGAGCTCATCTTCCTCATTGCCTTATAACTCTGTCAATCAGTTGAACAGAGTCACGTTATTCTCTTTCCTTGGAAATCCTTGAATCTTAGAAGGGCAAAGGTTCCCATTTGGCGATTTAAACCCACAGGAACACATATTTGAAACTAGGAAAATGAGTCTCGTGTTTGGAACTATCGGTTTCTTCTTCCCTTACCAGCGGCCAGAAAGCGACCCGACACGGTATGCATTCTTTATAGTGTCGTGTGGCTTTTAAAAAGAATGAGGTCATACTGTGCGTTTGCTTTTCTTGCTCTCCCAGCGCTTTCAGACAGGTGAGGTGACCCTTCTCTTTCGGTATCGATAATTTCTTGTGGGTAACGGACGAGAGGGCCAGATTAACTCAATTATTTGTAGGGTCGCTTAAAAAGCTTGTGATATTGACGCAGGCATGACCCTTCACGCCGCAACCTTCTTTTATCACTTTCACATCTTTATAGAAAAGGTAAGGAAAGAATTCGACCCTATGGTAGCCTGGTAATCCGTCAACCATAATTAGCCGATGGCAAAAATGAGGCTCTATTTGCCAACCATGATCAGACGAAGAAGAATTGTATTAATAGATATAAGCCAGGACGGAATTTGGAAAACTGAAAAACGGAGGATCGAAACCATAATGACGTTTGCAGAGCTATAATGGAAATAGACCGGTACCAGAAGCGCTCTCGAGTATGGGGCCACGCTTCTCAATTCACGTCCCATGATGCCATCCGTGACAAGTACGCAAGGCCATTTCTTTGAATTATTGATACCAGTGACGAAAGCCCGAGCAAAACTCGCCGGATTCCGTTGCCGGGAGAGCCAAATGGGGCAGAGAACCTGAGAAAGGATGAGTTGAAGTCTTGAAGACCATCCTTGATTCTTTCAAATGCTCAGAAAGGGCCACAAGTCCTCATAATTATTATCTTACAGTGCACGTAACAAAACGAAATTCTGTGTAATACTTTCATCGGCGACCTTAGCCGCTTGGTTTTTTCTCACACAAAATCTTAAAAAAAAAAAGGGGGGGGGAAGGGTAAGGATCATTTTCGGGATCCACTACCCAAAACTTACCGGATAACGAAGCGGAACAGAGAAGTAACACGAGAACACGACCTTTGAACAATCTGAGAGCCACAAAATTTCTAATATATTCATCACCTAACCAAATTTACATCTTTCAGGTAAGAACAAACGAAAAGATTGAAAAGGAAAAAAAAAAACAAACAAAAAGAAGGTCCTATACAATCACGGATGGCCATCGCAAATCTACCGAAACCCCCAGACAAAAACTCCTTCGTCTGTGCTTTAGCAAGAAACGTACAAGAAGAAAAAAGGAAAGACAAGGAGGATGAAGGGAAAAGCTGGGATGGATGATGGAAAGACCGGTCAGGCCTGAGATTTCACGGCGTTCTGGAGGAGGAGCTGAGCGCGAGAGAGCTGCTCGGTGAGGGATTGGACCTTGTAGTAGTAAGATCTCGCCTGATCGACGGCCTCCGCCTCGAGATCGCCGAGCTGGGAGCAAAGCCGCTCCTCTGCCTCCTCCGCGAACCTCAGCCTCTCGAGCGTCCGCTCGAGCTCCGCCCGCATTCTCTCCTCCCTCTCCAGGCTCTGCCTCAACTGCGCCTCCAGCTCCTCGTTCCGCCTCTTCAACGAGGTGGGGTCCTCGTCGGCCACCGCTCGGCCCTTCGTCGTCTTAGTGGGAGAGGCGAAGGCAATTCCGGGCGCCATTTTTCCTGGCGAGATCCGGTCCCGGCGATGGAAAATGGAGGGAGGAGGTCGTGAGACAATGGGCTTTGTAACGCTACAAGGTAGCTATTTCCCGCGGCTTTCAAGGAGGCAGGTTTAGGTGCCATTTATAGGCATTTCCGGAAGTCGAAATCGAGTCCAGGTTCAATGAACCGTATGGGGAATGAGGGGCACCGGTGTGGGTCCCAGAGGTGCCTGATTGCCTGGCTGGGGTTGAAGCTAACCAAAACCGCTCATCTGACGAGATGATGATAGCGTTTTCCGGAAACAGTCTTCTTCTTTTCTTGATCCTTTCAGTCCACCGCAACAAATTTATCGAGATTTACCTAATTAAATCAATGACCAAATTCTTAAGATAAAAAATCATAAATCAAAAATTAGTGCCATAAATTAGTTATTAATTGGTGTTAGGGTTACAAATAAGTCTGATTTGGATTAATTAAATACATTGGAGGTGGGGTCAACATTAAATTCCTAATACCACGAAATGGCCATTAAATGAAATCCGACCTATGGTGGAGCCTATAGCAAGGTAAGAGTCCTAAGGAGTGCAACCTAACTGGTTCAGTTTGTGTTCTGGTTAAAGTTTAGGTATCAATTTGGGTTTTATAATCACTATTCTTTTGGATTACAAACAATAGATATATGACACTCTAGTTGATAAGTATGTCATTCTCATCTGAATCCCAAAACAACCCTAAACCATCTTCCTCTTCAAGGTATCTCCCCTTCTCAAAGGTGATAGATATTTTTGGAAAACTTGATATCTTTGTTGTTAAAAATAATTGAATTATTTGAATCAAATCAATGGCAAGCCAATTTGATTGTGCGGGCAATTCCATAGTGCCATGTATCACTTTTTTAAATAAGTTTAAACATGTTTTAAAGATTGTTAAATTGTTTTTTTTTTTTTCTTTCCTTTGTTTTTCTTTAATAGCGTTGAGTGAAGGGATGGTGACTTGCGACATCTTAAAAAACTATGAACATGTAGTCCCACCTTCGTCCACAGTTTAAGATTCCGGATCTCATGATCAAACTTAACTTAACATTATTGATGTAGTGAGGATATGATATCCATGTTCTGGAAATCCACTGTTTGTTTAAACAAAGGGTCCATACTGCCATGCACCACAGATTTCACTGCCTATACATTTTTTTGAAAAGAAACGAGAGATAGATTGAGTGAGAGGGACAAAAGAAATGATTTTCTAACATTATTAGCGGCAACCTAAAACAAGGAGCACCCCCAACAAGGCGGTAGAGGTAAACACCTATTGGAATGAATCAGGAACAGGTACAAGAACCAAAAACCAAAACAAACATAAGATCCAGACGGTAATACTTAAAAATAAAGTATTGTTATAGGAAATTCGGTATAAAATAGAAACATCAAATAATATGTCCACTGACATCTTTGACACAAACAAACATTCAAACATTTACCTACATAAGGGGACTAGCAGGGGCCATGGCCCCTCTCAGCTTTTAAAAAGTTCAAAACTTTATTATAAATTTCAAAAATTTTACTTTAATCAAAATAAAAATTTTAAAAAATTGTATATCGACTCCGGTTAAAATTTTGAGGCTATAGTTTGTTCCTTTGTAACAAAAAAAAAAAAAAAAAACACCTGACTTCGCCCTACCTCCATACTGAATATCATTCATTGACAATTGTATTTTTGTTAGGCGAAACTTGGTGCCCAAGCTACTAATATATGGTGTATGACTGGCAAATGAAGGTCTCATTGACTTACTGTAGTCTGCACTCGATCGGGACCAAATGCTAGCTGTATTTAGCTTCCAGACTAATCTAGACAATTGACCTTTTTCTCGTAAATTCGCAAACATTTTATTTCTAAAACTACTTCAAAAATTATCCACGAAAATTATCCAACCACAAAAACAAGTGAAGCTAGACCTAAGCAAATCATGTTTAGAGGGGCAAAGTGATGATTTTTTTTAGGAGTGGGCTAAACGATTTAACTAACTTATCCGGATAGAGCCAAACTAAACCTGAATTCAAAAAATATATTAGGCAACTAAAAAATTTCAATTTTTTAAATATTTTTTTTCTGTTAGCTGGGGTGGGGCCATAGCCTAGGCGCCCCCCTGGATGCAAGTTCGGATTAATAACCAGATTTGGAGATGGATTCTAGTTATAGATCAAATACAGAGCACGAAAGTCAGCTAAACTAGTGCAACTAGGATCCAAATCCAAGTACATTGGAAATTAAATCGGACCCAAATGTGAATCAGGTCCTACAAGATCTTGTCAGGCTCCAAATCCAAATAAATTTGATTTAGAGAGATCCAACGCACGAAGGCAGACTTGGCAATGCCTGAATAATTGAACAAGTTGATATCAAGACTCTTTTGAGGCTTAGCAGTTTGCGTATAGGTTCACCGTATGTTCTAGAAAAGTCCTTTGCTTGGGCAACAGAAATGCGTCTAGGTTCATTGTATGGTCTAGAAAGGCCGATACTTGTAAAGGCTGACAATTCGTTGTTCCACATGGCTCAATATGTGCCATATAATGGCGTGTGTAGTCTCATTTTCTCCTTTTTTGTTGGGCAATTGAGGAGAGGAGATCCACGGTCGTAACGCGTCGAATCATTGACTATTGACAATCCAATTCCATTCTATGACCGATCCAAGAGTGCATATGTCAACTTTATCTAATTCTTAAAATATTTTAATTTTACATTATTTATTTATGTTTTGAATTAATTTTAATTTTTTTTTAAACCAATTTACAATCCATTCAATTAAATTGTTGTGTTGTTTTTATTTAAAGATAGAATATATAAATCTCAACATGATCATATTTCAGAGACCATTATGACCCACCAATAAAAAAGAGCTCAAACTCTATGGGTCTCACGCTGTGTGGCGCTGGTGCTTAGGGATGTCAAATGATCGGATTCAGGTCGAATGTATTCTTAATCATATCCATTTTTTCATATATTCACATATTCAGATTCAAATTCGAATAAAGGAAAGTCATATATGAATTCAAATCTAAAATCTAATTTTACAATATAAATACGATTATATATATATATATATATATATATATATATCTGAATCTGAATCCGAATTTTGAACCAGATTTTTTCAATTTTTAAAATTTAATAGAATTAGATACAAAATATTTGTATAAAAATAAATCCGTATCTGAATCCAATCAGATATTTATGTATATCCGAATTCGAATCCGACCAGATGTCATTTATTAAATCTGAATCCGATTCGATTTCTTAATCAGATATTAATTTTTTTTTCATGTTCGATTTAATGTCCAATTTATTGGGATCGAATCAGTCGAATATCCGATTCAAATCGAACATATTGACATCCCTACTTGTGCTCCATAAGACTCAAGGACATAGTGCGTATAGGCAAACGAAAATGTTGGCACATCCATCCATCATCAACATGATTATATTCATACTTTGGTAGCTCCTACCAATTACTATGGACACACGAGCAAAGCAAGCTTAGAGAAAAGATGGAAAAGAGAGAGAGACTGGAGTTGTCAATGGATGGGATTTGAATCACCGGCCAAATCCTATCAGCTCAGTCAGATATGATAAAATGTTTTCAAATCTCAACGGAAAATCAGATTAGATCTGTACTCTTTTTTTCTTCTTCTTCTTAAATGTACTCAGGCAATAGCATTTATGCAGGTTGGTTTCTCCCGAATATCCCACATGCTATCTTCAATGTAATGCTCGCAGTAATTTTTTTTGCATATCAAACTCAGATTTCAGATCCTGTTTGGTTAGCATTTAGATGTGATCCGTCTTCCTTTCCATTTGAATTGAAGTTAAAATTTAGATCCAAATACACACTATTTCGTTGGATTAGTTTGGTAATTCGCACATCCGATACAGATCGGATCCATTATCAGCATCCCTCCGAGGAATGCTGATAATGGATCCGATTTTTTCAGGGTTTGATGCACCGGCTTGAGCCAGTGGCAGGTAGGTGGCTGGTCACTGGTTTGAGAGACATCAATATCAATTATCCTCATATGCTAATGAAGCCGAACACACAAACTCATATATATATATATATATATATATATATATATATATATATTCCTTATTTTAGAGCAAAATTTTTTCATTTACATATTAGTGCTTTTGAAATATTTAAAATTTTATGGCTCATGCCCCTTTTTTATAATTTTCTGGCTCCACCCTAAATTATACCTTTGGCACTCCTCAACTTCAAGCCTTTATGTTGAGGGTATTAAGCCTTCAAATTCTCAATGCTAATTCCCTTGAGAAATTTTCTTTTAGATTTTCATCCAGTGCATCGACAGTACCACATCGACACCTTTAATTGAACACACATTTGTAAGTTGAAGTATAACAGAAGCGTCTTACTAGAGAGACACTGAAATACTGACCTACACATAAAAAAAAAAAGGGCGAAAAAATTGGTGATTTCGGGTCTCTTTTGTAAGGATGAAATACTTTTTTTCTCAGACACATTATAACCTCAACCGTTAATCTTCATCGACTATTAAAAACTGGAAACTCTTTACTTGGCGAAGGAATCTTCTCAACTTGAAAAGATTTTAATATGTAAATGTACAATGTTCACATCTAGGATGACCAACTCTAATTTGAAGCTTTTATTTAACAAAGTTTAGGTTCGTTAGAAAAAATTAGAAAGGTAAGGTGAGTTTCTGGAATTATTGTCAAAGTGGAGCACCATAATTAAAATTTATCCTCCAGAAAACGGAAGAACCCGACGAAATGAAATCCGTCCAACGTCGTTTCGTTTCCCTCCACTCAAAACTCCGTTACTCCCGCCTCGCGGGATCCGCCCAGTTTGTCTGAGAGTGTCTCTCTCCCGGGTGGCGCCATGAATTCGCTGCTTCGTCCTTCCTTTCCCCTCAGGCTCCTTTCCTCCACTTCCCCGTCTCCCTGCCCCCACCGTGAGCTCTCCATCGTGTCCTTCTGCTTCGCCACCCAGCCCCCTCTCCTTACCAATTCCCCGAGAAATCCCGCTCCTGAATTTCAAGACTTCCAGTTCAAGAACGAGGGTTTTTGGGAAGTCGAAGCCAAGGAGGAGAAGAAAGAAGAAGAGGAAGACGAGCAAGACGAGGAAGAAGAGAGTATGTCGGGAATTCCTGTTCCCGATGAAGAGCAAGAGGAGGAGAGAATTTCGGGAATTCCTGTTCCCAGGCAGCCGTACATTCCGATCTCCAAGGGATCTCTTCTTGATGGATTGCTCTCGATGTTCGAGTCGCAGGAAGAAGCTGATCAGTTCCGTCTTATTGCGTCGTGAGTTCCTGATACGAAAGCTTGAAATTCTTGCTGCATTTTCTGTTTCCCAAATTTATATATCTTAAAATCGTATCGGGATTGTGGTCGAAGAGGTTTCTGATTGAAACTAAGTTTGTTTAGGCTTTTCTTCTCTAGGTCGATTAATTGGTCAACCATGAACTTCGGAAATTTGGATGTGTTCAATGCTTCTAAGCAAAGGAGATTAGCATTTCCAAGTGAATAGTACGGAAATGCTAGTTGTAACCCTGAAATTCGACTCTCTAATTTACTCATGGCAGTTTTACGTAGACTGTCCTTCGGATCACCGTGCTTGTGTCTTGCTGCTTTTAGGTTCCCTTAACCAGGCTTATGCTATTTTGTCAAAAGCATAAAGGCAGCCCGGTCGGTGGAGCTAGGGACGTTAAGCAGTCCAAAAGGAAAGGTAAGCTAAAGTATTTAATGGAAACTCGTGACCATCAAGTTATTCCATAACGTGATAGAACATAATCAGAAGTTTGTAAAATCAAATTTAATGAAGTTGAAGAATTAAAATTTAAACATTATACAGCAGAAAGATCAAGTTTGTAATTTACCTTCAATGCTTTTTACGAGATTTTTTGACTTCTTAAATACCAACTGTTAAATCTCTAATTCTAATTTCTAAAAGTGCAAATCTGATGAGGGAATACATCCTCAGCATCATCACAGCTCCATGTTAACATTGTTTGTTATACAATTATCTTTTATCATAATTCTAATAGACAAGAAAAATTAATAGGAAGATCCGTGCGTATGTGCAAAAAAGTTAAAAACCTAAGGTAAGATACAATTTTTCACAATGCATATTAGTATATGACGATGGTTGTAATTATAATACACCTAAAATGCTAAATAGACACATCCCAAAAGATGAGGAAATAGAATACAATTATTAAATATAATGATGCAAAAGTACACGAGATGTTTGTATTTATAGCCCAGCTGCTGAAAAAGAAAAAGAAAGAAGAGGAAAATAAGATCTAGGTTGCTGAAGAAAAAAATATGTAGGTTCCAGATGGCGGCAGAAGGAAAAAGGTAAAAAATGAGAAAGAAGAAAGGAAAAGAAAAAGAAAGAAGAGGAAAATAAGATCTAGGTTGCTGAAGAAAAAAATATGTAGGTTCCAGATGGCGGCAAAGGAAAAAGGTAAAAAATGAGAAAGAAGAAAGGAAATTTGCCTCGGACAGCTGAGGAAGTTAAAGAAAGAGAAAGGAGAGGGAAAAATGGTGCCGGTTGTTGAAGGGAAAAAATGCGGGTTGTTGAAGGGAAAAAATGCGGGTTGTTGAGTGCCTAGGTGAGTCTAGGCATCCTCATCGATGATGAAGGTGCTTTCAAGTGGCACATTGCCTGAAACAGTCAACCTACATGGTGAGTCAGCGTAGAGGCATACATACAAACCTTTGGACGCCTTCTATAACATGAGGCTTACAATAATTGTGCCATTTGGAGAAGTTAGTTAACTGCAACATCCTTCCATCCTTAATTCTTAATTAAAGGGGGAACGAGAAGGGATTAATATGGACAGGTCCGTTTATTTGCAGTTTATTCATTATTGTTCATCCAGAGGGAGGAAGCGGAAGATATTCAAGATTATTGCCTGTAATAATGCATGACAACCTTATTTGGTTTAGCTAGTTAACATAATTTGTCAAGAAGTATTCGCATTTGCTGGATAAACATTCATTATCGCCTGATAATGATGATAATGGATGCAACTGCAATTGCTACTGATGTGGTCTCCACATCAGGTTTGATGGTCCATTATTTTATGAGATTTTGTTTTGAACAAGTTAATGGAAAAGATGTGTAAATCCGGTCACTGTTTCTTAAGGATGAATGCTAATGTTTTTGTGCATGTTCGATCTCCATATA
Organism: Nymphaea colorata; assembly: GCF_008831285.2. Lineage (NCBI taxonomy): Eukaryota > Viridiplantae > Streptophyta > Magnoliopsida > Nymphaeales > Nymphaeaceae > Nymphaea > Nymphaea colorata. The sequence goes on from NC_045147.1 coordinate 13,973,278, forward strand.
CTGGATGGCCATGCTATCACCATCATAACAAGGAAGTATGACATTTTTAAAGAACATATTTACGAACTTGTGTGTGGATCACTTTTCATCAAACACTGACAGAAAAGAATTGCCACAAGACCTGTGTTGTGATTAGATTAATGCAACAAACCTCTTAGCAATCTAAGGCTGAATGTTTAATTTCATGGCATACCTCCAGTTTCTGAAGCCTCATGGTATATTCCATCATGAAGTGCAGAGTTGAAGATTTTGAAAATGAACCTATGATATAATTCCGTCTTATTTTGTCTATCATGATGGCTTCTTATAACCTTCTCTGAATATATTTTCCCATTTTCTGGCTATAGTATAAACAGAAGGTGGTTATGATGTATGGAACTAATTATAACAAATTTGAGGTTTTCATATCATATATTCATATACCCAGTTTCTGAAATTGAAAGAGAATGTTCATGAGAAACTTGATAGTTGATACTAAGTATTTTTCGTCTTTTCCACAATAGCCTGCTTGATCAACATCTATTGTCCAAGTAAGTGCTCTAAACTTGATTTTCTACGTATTCAGTTTCTCATGATCTGTTATTCCTTTTAATGATGATTCTTTTTCAGCTTTTCCTACCTGAATATCTTATGTCATTGTACATACATCTGACGGCATGTTGGAAACTAACAGTGTCTTGACTGCAGGTGTCTGGATTCTATAATTCATGCAGAACATAAGGGCATGCTGGAGGAGATGAGAGCAGACTATGCTCTTTCTCATGCTCCAGATATAAACAAGACTGAAGAAGTTGACGGAAATCATCTTCGCAGTAAAGACACGAAAGAAGTTACATCAAATAACTGGAAAATGGATGTACATGAGTATGTTGCACTTGGGAGTGTTCACATCAATAATCAAAAGCAGGACCTGAATGATGCATCACTTAATTTTTCCTCAGACCGGAGTTTCCTACTGAGGTCACCTAGTGGAGATCTGCCAAGTTGTTCCTCAACTGAGTCCAGGTTAGAGAGTTTCCATTGAGATCCCTATGGATTACCACCATAGAGTTAAGAGTTTGTTAATGGTTGGCATACAATAGAAGCAATTCCACATGTCAATAATGAGACATGGCTTGGAGTTCTTGAAATACTTACGAGTTTTTGAAATAATTATGATAGGTTTCACTGGTGTCCTAAATGTGTTGAAACTTGAAACCATTAGACAATCAGTTCTCCTGGACTAGAAAACAACTATGGCATATGGGTTCACATGTAAATGACATAATATCATAAAAAGAATGTATGGGAGACTAGATAATACAGGAAGCCTGGCATTAGATTGAGCTTAACCATAGCAGTGTAATTTGCGCAACTCATGTGGAAGAATGTTAATTACTCGGTTATGCCCTTGGGCATTGTATAAGTACAATAAAGTCTGGCTGCTGGTGTTTGGGACCCTTTATGTCTTGATGATACAATGGGTCCTGTGTATTGCATACCAGGACATGTATTGTCAAAGTCTTGATTCAGCTATTCTTAAACTTGAGCTCATCTTGTTGAAGTAAATGAGCATAAAATTATGGTTAACTTGTTGAGATCAGCTTATTTAGTAAAATTAGCTAAACTGAAGTTTTAATAAACTGAGACTGGCTTCTTACATGAAGCATGGGTCATAACCACCTCTAGTTATAAGCGCTTTACAGTTGATCTTATGTAGCATCAAAGGGTAATGAAATATAGAAGCTTATTTTACAAGCATCAGACTGAAAAGTGATGGTCATCTAGATGCCCTAGGACATGCTCTGTGTGCTTGTTGGACTACAGATGAGAGGTGCACTTGCTAAAGGATGATATTGTACTTTTATTTTCTGTATGCCTGATAGCCTTTCTATTGCAGTTTTATCTAATTTGGATTTAATTATCATCCTAAGCTTCCATTCTCAATCTTGTTTCTCTTGTACAAAATAAATATCTCTTGCAGTATACAATGGTTAGTTTTATCAGAAATATATCTCATTTTAGGCATTGATTGTAGAGTTTCTGTGGCAACTCGTTTTCAGCGATCCTTCTTGAAGCTTCTGCACAATGCACAGTTTGAAGAACTCTCAGTTCATGATCTCCAGTTGACTTCAGCATTGAACACTGATTATCTTTTGACCCTACCAATATATATTAACTGGAAGAGAGCATCTGAGTCAAATGCAATAATATTCAGGTGAAATTGGCATTTATTCAGAATTGTTTCATTCAATGTTTTAAAACCCAGTGACTTGGGACTTGATTCATCCATTCACGACTCATGAGTCATGACTCGGTGGGTCAACTGGTGACTCCAGCTGAGTTTTGTCACTTTTTTTAAAGAAAACCCACATATAACCAATTATCTGAACAATATTCCATTTTCTGTTACTCATTTTTGTTAGTGTAAACTCACATAAAAAAAGTGAAAGGAAGGGGGTGCCAAAAAAGTAAAGAGAGAGAGAGCAAAAGAGATGCCTGAAATATAAGAGTGTGTGTGTGTGTGTGTGTGTGTGTGTGTGTGTGTGTGAGAGAGAGAGAGAGAGAGAGAGAGAGAGAGAGAGATTGGGAATATGCGATAGAAGCAGACACTAGAAGTCGCCAGAGACATTATTGGAATTTTAATGTTTTTAAAATTTTAAAATCACATAATGTTTTGGTTTTTACAACCATGCCATTAAATAAACCTTCCAAAATTTATAGTTGAAGGTGGGACAAACTTGTTCAACACGTTACTCGGCTAAGTCAAACAAGTGCTTGCCGAGTGGCACTGAGTTTTGACACAAACCAGTCGCTCTACTGGGTTGAGCCGGTAGGGGACCAGGCCGACCGAGCCAGCCAAGTCAATAAATTGATTCATTGAGTTTTAAAACACTAGCTTCTTTCAATCTATTTCTACCAACTTTAGTTCCCCATGTTGGGGTTCCGATGTTCACTAGTGTTTCTTATCCATGACAGGCGTGGGTTTGCTGCTGAAAGACAGAGGGGTTTGTTAATTGCTGAAAAATTGGACTACATACAGTCAAAGCTTTTGCAGAGGATCTTTCGTGTTCTGTCAAGACCATTGGAAAAAGCTGGCATGTGGATAAATGAGGTTATTTGATATGTTATGCTATCCTAACAGCAGGGGCTTTAGTAATGATTATATTTTATCTTCATCATCTTGAACATTACTTTACCAGACTTTTGGAATTGATCTTCTCTGAAATGCATGGACATCTTTGAAAATTTTAGCTGAATTAACAGCCGATAATTTCCTATCAATGATAATATCATGATTACATCACATCAGTGGAAGGAAAAGAGAATATTGTTGCTGAAAGTTTGGCATGGTAACAGAACTGCCTTTTGGCTCTCCCCTAAAAAGAACTTTCTTATTAGAGCTTCTGAACATGGTCTAGAGACTAATTTTATTGTCCAGTATTTGGAAGAGCTAGGTAAAACCCGTCACCTTAACAGCACCAGTCGCCTTCTCTCATCCATTACAATTTCAGTGTTTCCCCATGTAATGGCCCTTACGTGCTGTTCCTCAGAGTCTTAAGACAGACAAGTTTGCTCCACGAAGTAACTATGTATCACAACTGTTGGTAGTCATTTAGAGCTGTTTACTACTTTCTTTCCTATTCATGCTTTGTATTCTAGGATCTTCTTCAGGTTACTTCCTTTATTGGTACTCATCTACTCGAAGTGAATATTTTTTGTTTTCTTTTCTATTAGACATGGTTCCAAACTGGCCGCATGGAGTGGATGGAAGAGACACTTTCTTTGCTGAAGAAATATTGGTCAGTGAAATTGCTTTCTGATGATGAAGCTACTTCTGAAGATGAATTAGGAGTTGGCTCTCAGTTATATGATGACCTTCCAATGTGGCTTGCGGCGCAGCGTGCGGTTCTCCGTTATGAAGGTTTATTGTCTCAAATTGGACCCCGTGGAAGATTGTTGAGGAAATTACTTGCTTGGATAGGATTCATTCCTTCATTCCCTGCCAAAACTATAGGACCCAATGATGAGCACACGAATGTGGACCCTTATTTAAGGTTAACATCTTTGGTATTTGTTTGTTTTGAATCTTTGATGCTATGTATTTGGTTATATAATTGGCATTTGATAAATGCCTTTACGATTATTTGTTTCCAGATTAGGAAATTGAAGTGTCAAAAACATTTATATCTAATGTTTAGAAAAATGTCCAGAAGTTTCAAAATAAAATTAAAAGAAACAAATTTGTATCCTTGTTAACTGGCTTGGTGTTGCTGGGCTAGGGTTCCAATTTATGAGTGTGGTGATAGCTATCACATGAAAATCAATCATTGAAGCACCCATCTCACATTAGTTATGTACAAGTGCATCATCACATGAATGCCTTGGGCCTTAGGCTGTGTCTAGAAGTTGGCCAGTTTGAGTTTTATCTTAAGTATAATAATTCATTATGATTATCTGGATGTTGCTTTCTGGCGTGGTGGTTGTCTACCTCAATATGTTCAGGATGGCAATGGTGCTTCTTTTAGAATAAGAAAACGGCCTAGGCAAGAACAAAAAGGAAAAGAGAAGATTTATAGGAAATTCATGAAGCACAAACAGAATGCATTCAAGAGCGGCGTCTCAGAAGTTGGCCAGTTTGAGTTTTAGCATAAATGTGATCAAAGTTGGCCAGTTTGAGTTTTAGCATAAATGTGATCATTTAATAAGATCATCTGAATGTTGCTTTCTGATAAGGTGGCTGTCTATCTCAATATGTTCAGCATCGTGGATGGTGCTTTCTTTAGAACAATAATGTCCCTGTGAAATTTAATCAAGTTCTTAATTTTCTAAACTGAAAATACCTCAGAAACTCCAATGATATTTGAGTTGTATGTAATTGTATAATTCATTCATTTAATGTGAATTGATTTGTAGTGTCCATATGCAATTGTGCATGCATATGCATGTCCATCTGAGTTTATGTCCATAAAATCACATATACATACAGTGAAAAACAGCTGGACTTGTGAACTTATCCATATTCACCCATATCTTACCCGGATTTACTGAGACAGATTTAATGTCATAATCAGTTTCATGCTCTTCCATTGTTGAACATATTAATAAAATATTCCCAGATGATAATAAGAAGATGAATAGGGATCTGAAAATATGTGGATAGACATAGGGATATTGGTATCAGAAAAATAATCTAGGATGGTCCTTTCCCCAGGCCAATAGAAAAAGGAAAATTAAGTGGAATCCTGCCACTATGTATTGTTCCACTTCTCTCAGGAACAAATACTAGGGAAGTTAGGACCACTTTTTTTATGTTGTTAAGCTCTGGTACTTCAATATATTCTCCTAGTGTCGTTGGTCATCGTTGGTCATTGACAGCCCTTTCTAGTTATTCAATGTTATTTGGTCCTTCTATTGGCTTACTTGTCTATATCTCTGATAGCGTAGCAGTGGCATGCTTTGCTGGTTTTGTTATATTTGTGCAAGAACTGTCATATAGATCAGAGATGTATCAACTCATGAGTTTTGGTGATCATCTGGGAATGTTAAATGTTTTCATTTAACAAAAAGCATGAGTATTTTTATAAGATGCATTAACTGAGGAGGGTGAACAATTGGAAATTTGGAATGAACAGATATTTGTTACATGAATTGGTCTCTTCTGGCATAACTTCTTATCAAGGATAACTCTTAGTTATATTCTTCAGGCCTAACTTCCTATCAAGGATAACTCTTAGTGATATCTGGAAACCTGCAAGAAAAGAATCTTGTGAAAATGATGTGTGGAAAATGATTAAGGCTTCCTTCCGCATACTTTTCTCGCAGTCAGTTCTTCAGGTATTTTGGTAACCTTATGATGGCTTTTCCTTATGTTTCTCTCCTTTTTTCTACTTTAATGTTGCTTGAAACTATTTACACATTACTTGGTTTGTTTAGTTTACTTATGTGTATTAAGGATAGCATCACTCTCTTTATCTTAGTATCATTCTCCCAGCATAATCACACTAGAAATTATCCAAATTGCTTTTTTCACATTTTTTCATATCACATGGTTTGTACTGAATAATGCCAAAAATGGACCAAAAACATTTAGAATTTGTATCAAGTATCAACCCATTTTTAAAAATTTTCAAGTGATGGCTGTAACCCTTGCCTACAAAACCTCAACCTTAGGTGCTTGACCTTTTCTTTCATTTTTGGTTGTATGAGAAAGCATCTTATCTGGATCAGGTTACTTTTTAGTTAAGACAGCAGATGGTAGCTAAAAAGGGTTGTTCATAAGCAAATGAGCATCCATGTTACATGGGAATTTTGTATAAATCTTAGTGACATGACAGAGCCATCTATGAAGATAATGTTGTGGAGCGAACTCTCTTGTCATGCCCAGTTGTTCTTGTATACTTGCTTGATCATATTTGATTAGTTCTTTGGTGTTACCTTTAGGGTTTCCTTTCTATTACAACTTTTGACAATTTGGTAAATTCAAGTGACAAAAAAATATATATGATAAATTCTACAAGTTCAGTGAATGAAATTTTGCAGGAAATTTATAAATGTGAAGTTGTACATCCTATAGCAAATGGCTACACCTTGTTTTTCACATCATAATTCCATATCCATAATTTCAGGAGCCTGCCTTCAGCGAATTAATATTGCTTTATTCAGAAAAGAGGGACAATGAAGATGTCAATGGTAGTTATGAGCTTCCTTCCTTACAGATGAAGCTTTATGAGAGAATTCCTATTCCAGATCTTCCTGTAAGAAACATACTTTTGATAGTTTGGTAGATTGTCATCTGACCATCTCTGTCTCTCTCATTTGTTTTCTTTCTTTCAACCCTAGGTTATTTTCCCACACAAAAGGCTATCTTTCCGGATTCTAGATACGGTAAGTTCCATCATTTCCTTTTACAGAATGTTATTGCAACTTAGTATAGGTCTCTATGCAGTGAGAGTATTTTAGATTCAAGCTAAAAGTTTATATTGCAACTTGACTTCATAGAGAATTCACATTTGTAGCTTATGTGGACTTTGACAAAACACAGGTTCCTTAATTTTTACATGACTGAATTTGACATTTGAATCTTCAGAACTTAAGTTAAGCTGCATGGTGACTGTCATGTTCCTTACTAGATCGTTTCACGTGTATGTAGGTTCGGTTGGATGTTGCAAGCATTTTGGGATTGTTGGCATATTTTGTTAACTACAAATTTGAGGATATCCGCTTATCTCCGTAAGTTTTTAGGCCATGATGATGCTAGTGGAACTGTATAAAAGCATTTGAAGGCAAGATTAAGATTTCAAGGATTTTTGGTGATCTAACTGCTCTGGTTGATTTCTACATGATTTTTTCTTGACACTCAAACCATTAAATTCTCAATTGTTGTGAATTGTGATCTATATTCTATACATTCCATTAATTTTTGCAGTCGGCTACTGTTATTTGTAATCATTCTTTCAACTAAGATCCTATATTCCATTTCCACCTTTGTAATGTTGCATATGCTTCCACCGGAAACTGGCACCAGATTGATCTTGATATAGAACCATATGTATGAAGTGATCACCTTGGTTGACCAGGCTGATTCAGTACATTTCTGAATTTACATTCTGAGCTCTCAATATTGATAATTTGATTTTTCTTGTTTTTCATAGGGTCAAGGTTGAAACCTGCTGCTCTTAGTTCTCATTGTGTTGCCAACTTTGCTGATTCATCACTATTTTGGTACTATAAGTACCCTTTTCCCCCTAACTTCACTTATTTGGGGCCCTGTCTAGAAGCTAGTATTTAGCTAAAGACCACAAATTCTTCCATTTCTTAGTTTCAGGATTGACAGCCTTGGGATTCTTCAGATCTCGTTTGAGAGCCAGTAGTTAGACTGGCTGGGCTTGGCATGTTGTTGCCAGCTATCAGCTTCTAAACAGCATTTTATGAAAGTTAGTCGAGACGGAAGATAAAGTGGGTAGTCTGATTCTGGAGTCTCCAACTACAATGAGGTGAGGTTGTAGTTGGATTTTGACGTGCAAGAGTTTGGGGCTTCCAAATCCCTTTGCCATCTCCTTGGATGTGCTGTGCACTTGTCAAAGCCTCAAACTGTTCTGGATATTGAGGATTCAACACTGTAAACAACGAGCTGCCAGAGAAAAATTTTCCCATCTGAAGATATTTCTTAATTATTCTTGTATATATATATATATATATATGTTAAACAAAATCAACAGAACCTGACCAAATTACTGAGTTAGCCTTATCAGTCCATAGTTACTAGATTTCCAATTTGTATTGATTAAGGACTTTTAAGGTCATACGATCTAAGATATATTCAACCAAAACTTGTCGTGAAATATTTTAGATCTGCAACAGCCTTTTTTCTATTAATATGCAAAGTAGGCAAGACTTCTGCTTGTTCTGACAGTATATGTTCTCAAAAGGAAAGAATAATGGTAACTTAAATGCAGAAGGAATTGATATTCAAATGAATTGTGTTATGCTACATATGTACATAACAAAATTGAATCTCATAATGCTTCCTGGTTTGACTTATTTCTTCATCTGTCTCTTTTCTATAAATGTCAAAGTTCATACCAATGTAAGCATTTGATCATCTTATCAGGTGAACACATACTATCTCTGACAGGTTAATTGTATCAATTCCATAGATTATTTCATGGTTTCTTTGCATTTGCAGTCCAAATCTGTGCCACATTCTGCCTTTTCTGCAAACACCCGTATGAAAGTGGTTTCCAAATTCCCTCCCCTGCTAGCCTTGACCTGGTTTCCCATTATTTAATCACTGTGTGTGCTGTTATTTCTTTAGTAATGATTGTATCTAGTGTCATATCATACAGAATTCAGATTCAAGATATCAAACACTTTCTGCTCATTTTGTGAATTCATTACTAGCTTTTTGATGGATAATGAAAATATTTAGTGTCATTTCTATGTGTATAATTCTTAGAAAGATAAATTAATTGATGATGTTGTAGAATTTTGTTTATTTTCAAAGTTACGTTACTAACAACCTTAAAAAGAAGACTGTGATTAAATAAATTGTTCAAAATTGCACATTGATGACTTCCAGTTGAAAAGTTAGCTGGTGCTCCAATAATCAGTCTCAACAGGTAGGCATGTGAGTTGTTTGTGTTTCTATGTATCTCTAGCCAATGTTGCCGGGGCACACTGTGGGGTCATCTGTCCACATGAAGTGTTATGACATGCCTACCAATATTTGGTTAATGTTTGCCTATTACCACTTCTATCAAAAGTAAAATTAAGAAACATGTTTTCATTAAAAGATGTTATAACATGAGTCTGAATGCAGGTTTAGGTCCATGTGTTTTCAAAGACTTGTATGTACATATGTAAGCATGAGCAATATGAAGATTTGTGCTTTGGTGCATCTCCTTTTGTTCTGGTCCCAGCAGCACAACTAGCTGCTTGGTACATAACTATATATCATAAGATTCTTCTTTACATTCTCTACCTCCTCATCATTCCTTTTTCTTTTTCTTTTCTTTGTTTGCTTCTGAATTGAACTTTTTTCATTGTTTTTCAACCTTGTCATTATTTCCAGATCATCTATTCTGCTTGATGTGATTGCTGTAACTGCACTTTTAGTATATGTGACTCGTGTTGCCCTTGGGTACAAGCAGACATGGGATCGGTATCAGGTGAGTTCAACATTATTTGCTTAACTAGCAAGAGTTTAGTTCCTTTAGCAGTTGACTTCTAATAAATTGCATCCATTACTTTCATAATTTCATTTATGATTTTACTTAGGATGATCCATCATTTTCCTTTAGTTCTTACTCATATATTTGTTTCTTTTGTTCCCATATTTTCCTACATTTAAGGTAATGAATAAATGTAGGAGAAAGACTTTTCTGCTTTTTATGGAACTGGAGACAAGTGAATATTGATCTCTTCTATTTATGTTTTTTTTTCATATTCTATGTTACATGTTTTCCTTTTATATTACACCAAGGTGATTCTGCTTTTGTTTCTATAACATAAATATGCCCCTCGGATACTGCATTCAATTTTCTTTTGCCATTATGTAGTGTTTATCATGAAATACCCAGTTACCCACCTTTCTTGGTTTCAGTTTCTTTTGTCTAGATTCCTTTTTTCTGATGGTTGCATTTCTTTTCACATTTTGTATGTAATTTTGGTTTACCTATGTCATGTCTCATAGGTACGGACTCAGGTGCAAAGAAACTCCGAAAAAGATTTGAAATTTTGAATGTTATATATATAGTGATATGTTGATAAGAATTATACTATGAAATTGTTGACAACAAAAAGGTTTTAATAATTAAAAGGATGATACTATTCATCCAATTTAAAGAATACTAAAATATTTCAAATCTGTAAAAAAAAGACAGTATTGGACTTGGTCAAACTTCACCAAATCCAAAAGGTGGGACAGATAAGTTTTTTAGTGACACGGCTTTGGCTTTGTCCAGAACATCTGGTGCTTGTACGGTTGTACCCATGTCCTGAAGTAGGGGAATTGGGATGGATGCCATGCATTTTAGCCATTTTTGTGTGATAGTTTAAGGATATGTCAGATCCTGCTAGTTTTCATCTTATTATGCTTGCATAAGTTTGAACCATGGAACTGCCCAGGTGAGTATTATTCGTAGACAATCTTATCCTGGTATTTCCACGAGCTGCTACAGTAGAGAACAGATTGAATCATTGCATACTGCTAATAATTTTAAATTTGAGGAAGAATGAATTAAGTTCCTGTCTCGAAAGGTTTTTAGTATATCCTTCACACACTCATATGTACACGTAGTTCCTGAACTGAAGTGATGTTTGATATTTGATACAATTTAGTGAACTTGCTGAAGGTGCTAGTTGCAAACCTAACTGGTTTCATCTTTGTTGTTTTGTTTCTTTTACACCTTTTGGTCCACATAGTTCATATAACTTAGTGAACTTGGTGAACATGTTACTTGCAAACTAAGCATCATCTTTTGTTCTTTTCTTTCTTTAACAGCTCTTGGTCAACAAAACACTTTATGAAAAAACTCTAGCAAGTAGTTTTGGCACAGTTTTCTTTCTTCTGGATGCATCTGAACAGCAACAGGTGAGATATATGAGCTGTTTTAGAGTCTTGCATATTTTGCATTCTCAATGGAGTTCTGATATATTGCCCTTTTGTCCCCCCTGCAGTTTAAGGAAGCAATTTTGGCATATGCTCACCTGCTACGGCTGGAAAAACACCAGGTCTTTTTCTTGCTTGCTTATAATCTAATCAATGTGAATCTGTAAGTAGGGACGTGATAATAGTGTATGCTTGTTCCTAAGTACCAACTTTAGCATTTCTCGTTCTGCAGTACTGTTAGGTTCTCAGGAGAATCTGATCCAGAAATTCATAGAACTAACTTAAAATTTCTTTTTCTGTTTCAGCCTCAATTTTATCCTTGATAGTTTTGAAATTGTTGATTTATAAGGTTGTTTTTGGGAAATTGTTGGATTATATTTGATATTTGTTGAAAAAAGGAGGAAGAAAATTAAAGCAGCTGTTCTCTCTCTCTCTCTCTCTGTATCCTTCTGTTCCAGTGGCATCTTCATGCACATGTTGAACCTTCATATGTGAAGCATGTCTTTCTGTTATCAAGGTATAACTTTCCTTCGTATATCTTCTCTTGTGATGTCTAACCATCCATCATTAATTCAGGTATCCTGTAGGAAAACAGTTGCTGATATGTGCGAGAAATTTATGTATGACAAGTTTAAGGAAAAGGTATGTGCCATTATGATCTGCTATACCGATAGGAGCTTGAATATATGAAGTATCAACATTGGGGTTTCATGTAGGTGAAAATGCCTATTGAAAGCGCTATGAACACCTTAGTTAGATTGGGTCTAGTAACAGAGGTTGCTGGTGAAGAGAACAAAATTCAGGTTCTTCCATGTTTGGAAGCATATGAGGGACTGAAGTCACAATGGGATTGTTTGCTTGGGTCAAAAATATTGTAGCTTGAACAGGTAACTTTCGGGAACCTGCTTTCACATGCTGCAGTTTCATTAATGAAAAGGAACTTTCTGAATGCCTTGGTAGATCTTCTGAATTCAAGATGTTGTCTTGCTTCTTTTACTCAGAAGTATTTGCATGATCATGTGGATCTCTCCATAGACCATCTAAATTGGGAGCTGCATTCCAATTTCATTGACTAAGACAACTTCCAAAGGTTCATGCTGGATGTTTTTGTGTATATTTGACTCCATCGCATGGATGAAAGGAAAGTGATTAATGATTATCAGTAACTGTATAGATGGGGATACCCATGATGTAGGTTGGGATGGAGCTGTGCTGTTCGAGTGGACGATTATTCAATTTCTTAATGCATCTATTTCCTAATTTTCCCTTGGCTGCTAGATTCAACTGATTCATTAGCAAACTTTAATGAGTGCCATAGACAACCTGATTTCAAGGAGAAGGCAGCTTTGATCATACAATTGCTGTTTCACTTTCCAGCATCAGCTCCATGGCATGGCTGCCTAAAAATGTGCACGTCTCAAGATGTTATCTTCTATGCAGTTAGTTGGATGCTTCTAAACTGCTAACACGGTTCATGCTATATAGATCCAACTCAAACATTAAATGTCAAAGGAGTGAGCCTAGCATCGTTGCTTTCAAGACTTGATGGACAGAAATTACAGTAAATGGATCAACGGAATGCAAGTAACTCCTAAGGAAGAAGTCTGTTTCCATCATGTCATGTTTCAGGACTTAGTAGATTTGAAGCTGAAGATGTCAACAATTGATATTTTGTTTTCTGTTACGGCTTTGCATGAGTTAGATCTATATCTTTAAGCTCACCAGACTCCTATTTGGTTTGCATGGAAAAAGCTAGATCCAAGAAATGAATTTGGAAGTTATACAGGTCAGTAGTCTTGCTGCTTTAGTCATGTAATAGTTTAGGTGGAACGTAGACATGCTTCTTAATCAACCATTGAATATCTCCTGAAACTTGGTAACAACAGACCTTCCAGCTATATGTTGGGGTTCCTTTTGTCTTTAATGGGTGAATTAATTGTTTCCTTTACTCTTTTGTTCTTATGGTGTCATTGTTCTTTTTATTTTGGTATAGCTTTCTTCCTGATGTTGTCACTTTTGGTTCTGAATGCAGGCGGTCTGAGAAGATGCATAGTTAGCCTAAAGTAAGTTTTATATTTCAGGATGCCCATGAATCAGCAACTTGAATTTGTCCAGCTCCCAGGTTATATCTGGGTGTCTGAATTCTACCAATTCACGTTACTGATGAGGTACACGGTATCGGATTGAGAGCATTACTTGTCTTGATGCCGCGTTCTGCCAAAAATTAGTAATGGCATGAATCAAGCAAGAACTTTTAAATAACAAGAACTCTAAGAAATCCAAAACTATATCAATTTAAATGGATAAGAAGAATGCAAATTTTATACAATAGAAATTATAAAGCGAGGTGAGAGTTTATAACAGTAAATAATTTTCCTCTTCAAAGCGTATTACTTTCAAACGTTTTTACGTTTTATATATACAGGGAACTTGAATCCTACTTTTACCAATACTAACAAACTCGATTATATTTGTATGCCCGTCTTTGGAAATGGACTAGGATGTAAGAGTTTCCTAGTTCACTCATGAGGGCCTTTAATCCATGCTGATGGATGGTTGAAGGAGGGTCTTTAATCCGTGGTGATGGACTGTTGAATGACAAATAAAGAGAAAAATGTGTCACTAATTTTGATGTAAAATATTTTTTTATTCTCTATCTGTGACATATTATATATGTAAACTACTGCATTTGGCATCAAAGACATTTACATCTCTTGGCTTTTATCCCTTTTTCGTTCCTCAAATTATAAGAGGGGCGATGCGCGGTTTAAAAACTAAATTTTAGTGCCAAAACAAGTAATTCAGGCTGGTTTTGATGCTACAACTAGGTTACTGACCTCGTATTAATGCTGCCCACATGGACAAACAATTGAATATTGCCAAGAGAAGGAAAATTTTATAAGTATAGCTGTTCTGCGGCATAGAATAATCATCTTGATAAGTGACAGGAGTGGAATCCTCCTCCATCTATCGAATTTTAAAAGTCGGGTCACTCCCTGTCTGCCGTTTACGCTGTTTACTATATAGTAGGTGGCAGTGTCGAAGGACCTCCAATTATTGTAGACTTGTAGTAAGGTCCTGACGCTAGAGAGTTCCAAAGTAATGGCACTGATTGTTGTTCCGTTTCTGCATTTTTTTCCGCCTTCTTGTTTTGGTTTTTAGCTGGATCTAGAGAAGTCTCCCGCGGGATTCGAGCCCGAGACTCGTCGGTGGTCCTATAAAGACGGCCAACTCAGCTGTGTTAGTAAGAAGTGCAATCACAGCACCATGACGCATTTGTTGAATTCTTTCACAAAGCGTCGGTCTCTATTGCCTGTGACCTCATAATAACGAATAAACTTCCTTTTATATTTCCCTTCACTTTCTTAGTTCTTTTATGCAAACCATGTAAATGTTTTAGGTACCATCACGCTTCATCTGTTTCTGGGTCATTGACTGCTTAACAATGAAGGCCCGGCTTATTGGCAAGCTTACCTGGTTACCTTCAATGTGAAGAAACCAGAGGATTCAGCAGATGACAGTCAAAACTTTATAATGGCAAGAGGTTAGAGTTTTGATAGTGCAGTCATTGCTAGGTACTCATTTTAAGCTTCTTTTCAAGGAGCTGGGTCATTACGTGGTTTAACCCTTAGAAAAATCGTAAAAATAAAAGGTAAAACTTGTAGGTTAAAGGTCCACCACTTAGAATCTAAGCAGGGCATCAACTTCTATAAAAGATAGTAGAAGCCTCAACAGTGCAGCCACGGGTATCTCTTGATATCCTCAACCCATCAAAGGCTTAGGTGTTGCTGCATGTGTAAAATTGTGCACATAATTTCCAATAGCGTTAGACTATTGGTATATAGAGCTAGAATATAAAAATACATTTTATGGGCACAAAAGCTACTTTGTCAAACTGAAGTTATATTACAGCTGCATTCCAAATTTCATACCTTATTTTTGAAATGTTCCTTTCCCATTAATTCAGATATCTAAAAATGACACATGTATCGCAAAGAAATAATAAAATTATGGTGTGTATTTTTTTAGAGATATTTTGAGAGAGAAAAGGTTTAATTTCCATTCGACCTCACTGGATGTGCCCTTCAGATCTAGATTAGTTCCAAGTTAAATGAATCCAGCGGGACTTAAAGACCTTAGATCTGATCCCGAGTTTATCCAATTCACACCCCTAATTTTGAACATTACACCATAGTGAGAAAGTCATAAGACCCTTAAATATTAGGTTTCTTGTAGCCCGCAACCACTTACAACTTTATTAGTTTAAGATTGGAACAAGGAAAAATAATTAATAATAATCGGTTTTCTCCTTTTCTTCCTCGAGACTTGAGAATCGTGTGCTGAGTCGCTGGACCATTTAATCTGACAATTCTACTTTATGCTTAAAATAGTATAATAAGCCAAAAGACAATTATGCATAAGGACATGAATGTGCGTTATAAAAGGACGTGCATATATATATATATATATATATATATATATATATATATATATATATATATTCTGGATCCGACAAGGAAATAAAATTACATTAGAAACCTTTTCCAAAAGGTATCTGACATTTGGTGATAATCAAAAGCACCACTAAGTTTTCCATGTCCCCAAATTTTACCATTCCCCGGCCACGATATAATTAAGATATGCACGTCTACTGTGGCAAGAGTGCAAAGCACACTCGCTTCCACTGGCAAAACTCATCGTGGGGCTTTGCTAAACGATAAATACTATCAAGATTTAAGTGAATGAAATTTCTCGGGCAGGTAAACAGAGCGAATCAGATCACGCCTTGACTCCACCAAACAAATCTACGAGGGCTTATAGTCGTAAGTTGTGTGCCTGGATAGCTTGAAGTGAAGCTAGCCCCTTAAATGTAAATTTCTATTCCAAAAGGATTATTACGGTTAAATATGCGCTCCTTAGGCCCTTTTTCCGATGGTAAAATGATGACCTTTCCATTGATTGCAGACAGGTCTTTTCTTAACTCTAGTTGGTGATTACGGCCCTTGTTTTCCACTACTGCACTTCAGCAACTGACAGTCAGTGATAAAAAAACAGAAGCAGAGAGAAGAAAAAATGGAGAAATAATGCTCTATCTTCCAGTGCCAATTGTCTGCCCGTAATTTTAATTGAACGACATATATTTCAGAATTCCTTAATATCCAGATGATTTCTTGCAAACTACCAACGGAAATTCATGTTAGTGCCCACCCTCTTCGAAATCATATTATTCCCCTAGCTTACTTTAATTTTTGTTTTTGAGTAAAAAATAATTGTTTATATGTATGTATGTATTAGCGCTGGAAGCAAATAGCTAGTACCCTTAATAAAATTCTAGAGTTAATTGTGTAGCTACGTGTAGAAAAATAATTCGTTCTGGCAAGAAATAATTGTGCAGCTCTTTTACCACGACGGTAGACTACCAAGCTATGGATTTCCCTACCAGGATGGCGATGGTCCACTCACCGATTTGCTTTTTGAAGATAAACTAGTCAGTCTTCTTTTTTTTCAGTAAAGCTAACTATTGAACGTACCTTTTGTGTTAGCAAAATGTAGGAGATGGTTATAAATAAGAATGACGATGTTTCTAGGATGTGGACACAAGGATTTAGAAGATAATGATCGTAGAAATTTTAAACTAAGAGTTTCCTATGTTTAGAAAATCCGAAAGCTTGGATCCATACCCATTGTCAGTGCCTCCAACCATGGAACAAATATACATTGCTTTTGTTAAGGAAAGCTGAGCATAATTTTCAAAGTCGTAAGACAGATTCCTTAGTCGCTATCTCTCTCTCTCTTTCTCTCTCTTTTGTGTTATATATATATATATATATATTGATGAGAAATGTAGCTTTAGAAAGTTCAGTTCTGGTTCTTCATTCAAACTTGCTTTGGTAACTCACTGTGATCCTGCTCCAAAACCAATCAAAACACTAGAACAGTCTCCACGTTTATCTGCGTGATCAAAGGCTGGCTTTGTGGAAAAGTGTGGCCCCTCCATTCATCGTCTTCCTCCTCCTTGGGAGCAAAAGCCAGACATCTGTTTGAGCGAATTTCAAAATCTACCAAACCTATTTTGGATTTGAAACTTACTGTCTTGTCCAAATTTTGACATATATGAATGAATGATTCAATAGTGGCGAGGAAGAAAAGATCCTAGGGCAAAGAGCACCTAACTTAATACTCCCATGCTGGTTCTCTGCCATTCTCACTGTCTAAGGCTTGGTCATTTTTAATTCTTACTGCATGGTTTCCTTGTTTAAATCCAGTCAACTTTTTTTTTCCTTTTGTCCTTTTCTTATTGGGAATTAGACTGGAGGGAAACCGTCAAATCACAAAGTTTATTTAGTTTGTAGTTGGTGAAACTACATTGGTGCATATCGGCCAATCCACATTGTATCAGCTGATTGTCGGCAGGGTATGGAGCCGGAGATAGACTCCGAGAGATTCACCTGGCTTCCATGGAGATGGACTCCGAAAGATTCACCTAGCTTCCTTCATATATATATATATATATATATATATATATATATATATATATATATATATATATATATATATATATATACATCCGGCCGTGCAGGAAAACTGGACACTTCCGAACACCCTAAAAAGATAATTGTATCTCATTTAAGTTGGGCCGGCTACTGGCTGGCGGATTGAGTGCCTTGAGAATGCTACTTGTAATCAGGGGTGGAACCAGGATTTTTTTTAGGGTCGGGCCAAACTAAAAAAATTTGATTTTATCAATATAAAAAAAAAATTTCTGGACTCACCCGGGCCATGGCCCGGGCGCGCTCCCCCCTCCCCCCCCCCCCCTCCTGCCTTGTAATGACAATATCTTTCGGTACTCTTGTGAAATTCATATTCCAATAATTTTATATGGATCGAGCATGCATAAAAAACAATCTCAATTCGGTCAGTCCGGCCGTGCTGGAAAACTATGGACACTTTAGAAGACCGTAAAAAGATATCATATCTCATTTAAGTTGGACCGGCTAGCTGATTGGTGGATTGGGTGCCTTGAGAATGCTACTTGTAATGACAATATCTTTTGGTACTCTTGAGAAATTCATATTCCAACATTTAATTTATATTTTTAATTTATTTCTAAGGAAATTTTTGTATTGATTAAAAAAATTTAGAAGTTCCCAACAAGATTTTCGAATTTATGGATCGAGCATGCATCAAAAGCAATCTCAATTAGGTCAGATTTCTAGGACTAGTAGGTATCTTGTCGATCAAATGTGGGATAAAATTGTCTCAAACTATAAGTAGCAATCTTAGAGAGTGAGACGAAGCTTTATCTAGAAAAAGGAAAAAAAAAAACTTAGGTAGAACTTCACCTCAATTTCTAAAACTGCTTATACATATCCTCTCGGGCAAAACTTAGCACCTCACATTCAAACCTTGGCGTTTATGCCAATCCACGTTAAAATGAGGAGAAGAACTGCATTCTTAGAAAGATGAAAACATTTCACTCTCAAAATAGAGCTAAGTTGTTTAGTTTCACCTGCAATCAAGGCAGTGCCTTCTTAGGAAACTTTTGTCCGCTTTTTTTTTTTGGCCATCCAAACAATGAGGAACCAAAGAGCTTATAGTGTTTCAAGTACCTTGAGTTATTGACAGGTTACACAATCCCGACGGCCCTTAAGCAAAGAAACTTTCCTTTCTTTGATCTTTCTCAGGGTGAAGAAGGTGAGTTTCAGAGTGAAAAAGAAAATAGAAAGAAGCATCTGGTCAGTCTTGACTCTGTACTGTAGCTACTAGCTACTGCTGTCCTTCAGAAGTCTGAACACACAAATTCGGGGTTCGCAATTGACCATTTTAGCCTCTGAGAGTCACACAGCTCCCCCTCACTTCTTTTTATGTGCTTTTTTTTTTGTCTCTAGCATATTCCAACCCCTCAAATCAAGGGTGGGTCACTTCTGAAGTTTTGCCCCAACAGGGGACGCTCTTGCAGTCTCTGCCTGGGACTTTCACTCTATAAATAGGCGCCATTTTTCTGCAACTGAGAGTGTCAAGGAGAAAACGAACATGGCTTTCTCTATAGGTCTGACCTTCTTCCTTGCTCCTCTTCTCCTTGGGTTTTCCTCCACCCTTGGAGCATACCCTCCCCAGCCTCTGCCTTCCCACCATGGACATCCACCTCCACACCAAGTGTACCCTACACCACCAACTCCCCACCCCATCTACCCCACACCACCACCTTCACACCATGGGTACCCTACACCACCACCTCCCCATTACAGCAAACCGCCACCTTCCCACCATGGCTACAGCAAATCACCACCTCCGCCACCACCCCACCATGGCTACAGCAAATCACCACCTCCGCCACCACCCCATGTCTACTCCAAACCACCATCGGCCCACCATGGCTACAGTAAACCCCCACCTCTACCCTCACCCCATGTCTACACCAAACCACCATCGCCCCACCATGGCTACAGTAAACCCCCACCTCTACCCTCACCCCATGTCTACCCTAAACCGCCACCTCCCCACCATGGCTACCCTAGTCCTAGTCCACTCCCTCCCCATCACGCCTATGTCTCTCCTCCGCCTCCTCACCATCACCATCAACATCACCACCACCGCCACCACTCTCCACCACCTGTTGGTCACTATGTTCCACCTCCTCTGCTGCACCATGCCCCTCCTCCTAAGCCATCACACACTCTGCACCCACCACCTCCCAGAAGCGCCTACGTTAGCCCTCCACCACCCCCAACCACATACACTCACCCACCACCTCCAAAGGGAGCTTACAGTCAACCCCCACCTTACCGCCATGGCCATGTCCCTCCATCCACTCCCTACCACCAAGCACCACCACCACCACCACATCAGTACAAGGAAGCAGCTCCTCCACCACCCCAGCACTAGATGCTGTTTTTCTGTCGTCCCAGTGGGCCAGTGGCCAGCTTGAAGAACTCTTTTTTCTTCTTTTTTGTAATAACCAGGACAGCAGGTTCCCCTCTTTCTCTATCTTTCTGCTTTGATTGGTAGTCTCCACTCTACTTATCTCTGCACCTCCGCTGTGTTCACCCTCTGTGCTTTGGTCTGTAGTCTCCACCCTACTCTTCTCTGACCCCCTGGTCACACACTGTCTGGTGTTGGGACAGGTGGGGATGTTCGTGAAGGCAGGTGATCGAAGAAAAGGAATGTTGTAATGGTTCCAATTTGTATCACCGTCTTTGTTTCTGTATCTAGTGCAAATCAACGGAAATTTTAGTGTATTATCCTGTGCCCCTGTCCCTTTCTTCCCCTTTCTTAAACAGGCATGCGCTGAGGTATCAGGAATATTTGATTGTCTTTTTAGCTTGAAAGGGGCCTGAACTAATGTTGGTTTCAGGTATATATTAAATGGCCCATGCCTGTGATGCTCTTAACTGTGGGAGTAAAGCATAGATGCAACCGCGCGTATGCCTGAAAATTTGGGAATTAAACACTTACTTTTTGGGTGCACATATCTTGTTTGCAAAATCAGCCGCCTAGATTTTGTGGCTTCTATAATTCTGTCTACACATTAAGACAGAACATATTGGTTTATGTTTCAAGGATTTTAAATATCTACGTTCAGTGAAATTGTGATGTTTCTATATGTCGTATGATTTCATACAACATGTATGGAATAATCAAAACATTTGTCATCTAATTACGTCTATGAATGATAATTTGCAATTGCTACCTCCAATATTTTCTGCAACATCTAAGCTAAATCCAATTATCAATCGGATATCCCTCGTTCTTCTTAGCTGGATATCTGTTCTAGCTGGCTGTTTCCCGTTAGTGTGAGCCCAATCAAAACACTGGTGAATCAATTGTATGATGTAAAACGCACTTGAGATTTTGACATGAGCCTCGCTAGATCTGGTTCAGAAACTCATCCCTAGCCGATCAAAACGACTGAATCCCAAGTGACATCTTATTTAAGGAAAGATCACAATATTGTCCCAATATTATGATTATATTATATTTTAAGGAAGTGATCTCTGAAAAATGAACTTAGATTCCAAAATATCATTATTTTGATCCATTTGGGGTGTCTGGTCCACCAAGCCGACTCAAGTCAAAAAGTACCCTAGCGCAGCTCGGACTCCTTTCGCCTATTAAGTCAAATCCAAGCTTATGCAATATATAGACGACCTGAGTTCAAGCGATTTATATAAGCTTCAATTGTTGAGCAGTCCTTTTCACTTTATCTATAGTCTCTTCCTTATTTTTCACTCGTATTTTTACTACAGTTCAGTGACAATTACAAGGGTAAGATGTTATTGTATTGGGACAATAAGAAATTCAAGGCATAATTGAGAATATGGTTAAAGGGTGATCTGTTAAATGAACATTTCTAGTTGCTCGTTCCCTGAACAAGTCAAGCTCCAAACTTCTTGTTCTAAACAAGCAACAGGTGAACAACTTAAAGGGACATTTTATAAGCATTTTAGAAATAACTGACTTCTAGTAACATAATATTCTTCTTACTAATCACCTCTAAGATTCCACTGAGGCTAATTTTTACGTAAATTACTTTCAAACAGAGCTACTTGTAGGCTGGTGTTGGCCGCCATCCACTATGCTGCCGTAAAATTAGACCTTCGTCCATAGACATGTGCTGCCCGCACCAGACCCAAAAGATCATAGCTCTTCTACTGCCTTCAACGTAAGGTCCGTCGGCCAAAAGATCATAGCTCTTCTACTGCCTTCAAATCAGATTTGGTTTAAGTCATTCGCTTTCAAGGTAGGTGGGGACGTAAATGACTCAAATCGGCTCAGATATCGACCTCAACTTTTTTAGTGGTGTCTCCTTTAATCTGATTCCGATCTGAAGTTGAACTTTCGAAAACGAATCGGGTCCAACAAGTGCATGTTGCCGATACTTGTCGGCTTCAATCGGGTGATATTCCTGTTTTCTATTCAAAACTTGAAATATTTAGTCAAATACTTGAAACGAGAGATTATTTATCTACATTAATGGCTGCTGCCATCGTTTTTGTTTATGAACGCTAGTGCTGATTGTGCAGCTGATTCTAACAAAAGATGTCTATGTCATGAAGAACTCAAATCCGCTAGTCCTCTTGAGCTCTGTTCAATCACAATCATCTGATGCAGTGGCGTAGCCACAATAACTCCCCACACCAGTCTCTTAAATTTTATTTATTTTTAAATGAGAATCTTAAATATTTATCCTTTTTATATATATATATATAAAAGTGTTCCACCAGCTTTCATATTTTTAAAGAAGTGTCCGGCTAATTTTTCTGGCTCCACTATTGACCTAATGCAATTCATTTTGGGCACTGTTCAATCACAATCACCTGATGCAATTCATTAGACGGTATATTGTAAGAAACCAACGCATTTTTCCGTCTAAACCCAAACAGGGATTTGCTATCGTGGCGGCATTTAAAAGCTTTCGACGTGTTTATCGCAATATTGCCGTTTTTTTCAAGATACTTTTATTATCGCGGGCTGGAGCCATGATCCGATACCTCCAAACCGTGACCCGGGAAGCCCCGACCCGGAGAGCTGTCTGAGCCTGACAGAGTGGGCCCACCTTTTTCCTTAACCTCCCCAATCGATCAATTCCCGTTTTGGTATCCACTTTTTAACCTCAATTTCAGAAACGAGCCTCACATTTCTTATTTTCTTGATACATACTTCCATTTTGTTTGATGACTCTCAAATAAGAACCTGCCTTCATCGTCACCCAAAATACCAAGTCAGAACATAAATAAGTGAAAACGAAACAATACTGATACTTGTTGTGACAACTTGAATCAAGAGATTATTTCACTTTAACGTCCTAGTATGGGCGAAAGTGGGGTGTCAAGAAAATCAGGAAAGATTATACGGAAATTTCTTAAGAAAATGTGACAATTTCGTCGAGACACATCCGTTGCTACCGTATTTTATCTAAAATCACGTTCCATTAATAACACTACTTAAAAAAAATCAGGAAGGATTACAAAAGGCAAGTTCAACTTCTGAGACGGCAAACGAGATGCAATTAAAAGGCAAGTTCAACTTCTGAGAAGGCAAAACGAGATGCAATTAAAAGTGGACGATTTGAGTATTATTGCATTTCACTATTACCATACGTCACTTATCACCGTTGGTTAATTCCATCGTCTTTGATGAAATGCTACAATAAATAATATATTCTGCAGTTAAAATGCCATAACCAATTGGATCCTACTAATAAAAAAAACTTATACATATTCGGGAAGGTACTACTCTGCAAGTTCACCTTAGAGATGTGTGAAATGAATCTGCTCCTACGACACATGATCGGAATCCCAGTGAGCAGATAACATACTCTGCATATTTGTCTGGAGATTTTTTTTTTCAAGTTTATGTGTTATTTATAAATTAATAAAACAGTTTTGTGATTTTTCAAGGATGGCTAACATTTTCATGAGAGTAGTCAATTCAAAGGCGAAGCTAATTTTTTTTTTTTTTTTTTTTCATGGGGCAATTTTAGATTAACTTTGGGGTAATGACTCGAGTCTCGTGGGCTGCGTCATATAATTAGACTTAGGTTTACTGAAATCCAACATGCAAATTTAAAGTTTCATACTAAAGTCAATAAATGTCCAAAGTGAAGTGAACAAGAGGAGCAAAAATATAAAGTTAGGAAAACTTGAAGCTAAAGTTTTATGTTTTTCAAGTCAGTGAAAGTAAGATTTTAGTAGCATGGCATCAGGTAGTTGGGGTATCACTCATGAAAGCAATCGGTTGGCATTGACACCTAAGTCGCCGGTGGAATGTCCTAACATCTAAGTCGCTCTCAAGAAAAAGAAAAAAAAAAGAAGCCTCTTCTTGTTATACCGCTAAAATTGGGGGAGCTTTTCGTAACATTTTCAATTTCAGGGAACGTATCAGGTTTCAAATTAACTTGGGACGCATTTCATCCCCGTTTTCTTTCGACCACCCGCTCCCTACCCTTGAAAAACGGATCCATCCAACCCTCCCGCTTTGGCTTTTGTTCCCTCCTCTCGCTCGACTTTCGTTTCTTCCCTCCCCTTTCCCTTCTCGCGGGAGACATAGGAAGAAGAAGCGAGAGGAAGAAGAAGAGGGCCCTCTGCTTCAGCTGTATCTTTGTACGAGGTACTCTTTCGCTTCCAGCGGATGTCTCTCTGGTTCTTCGATTTATTTGGCTTGTTGTTTAAATTGATTGTTGTAGCTCCCATTTCTTGCTTGAGATCTGTTGTTTTCTCATTTAAATGGCCGCGACGTTGCCCGATCGCCTGTTATTAGGGCAGATTAATTGTTATGTTGTGTTTGGTCCAGATCTGGGGGTTCTCTGCGAGCTTGCTCAGATCTTTGGTCTCTGCTTTGGTTTTCTTTCTAATGTTTGTGGTTGTTGGTGGCAGTGTGGCACATTGTGTCTTGATCTTTATTTGATGAATTTCCATTGAACCTTGTGCCTGTCGTAATTCTGTGCATTGCCGCACCTTTTTTTGATTCTTTTAGGTCAGGTGAATTAGCTGGTGTTCCTTCATTGGCTTTTCAATTCTTTTGCTTACTGATGGTTTTATGCTATTTCTGTGGAACCCAGCTTTTTGTGGATTTGATTTGGCGAACCTGGAAGAGGATCATTTCTTCTTTTAATTTTAACGTACTGAAGATATTGCGTATATGCGCACAGGGTTTTGGTGGTATAATTCATCTTTTGTATCTTCCAATTGGTACTTGGCCGATGCTTGGAAGAGGACTTTCAAACCCAGATTATCTAAACCGTTCTTAAAGCAACATAATTCTTATTACTATGTTCACGGTTTCAAATTTTTTTGTTCTCTTATATCAAAACCTCATACCACAATAAATAGTTTTCTGCTTCATATTTTCCTAAAAGTGCATTACATATTTTTCCTTAACACAGTTATTTGACGTGGAAGCATTGATGACCAATATTTTCACTGTCAAAAGGTCTCTCCGCTTCAAACTGTTGCATTTCTCTTTTGAACCTGAAATTGACTCGCCCTCAGTTTTACCTCACTAGCTGCGTTTATTTTTATTGAATTTTGTCTTTGAAAGTCAATAGTATAATTCTAGGGTTGGTCCAGCAAACGTTATTCACCTATTATAGAGACATTTCTTAATAATGTAATGTATCAGGGCCGTGGGTGGCATGGCTACTTTTATGTAAAGGTAAGGTTTTTAAGCGTTTGTGTTGCAGATCTGAACTTTTATTTGGTTTACATAACCATTGTGTCCTTCAGCTAACCCAAATTATGGTTTCTGGCATGCTTTTCTGTTGCATAGAACAAAGAGGTCTTGCTTCATGTCTTTGCACCACTGGTAGCATTTAGCCACAATACACCTGCATATCGTTGCAATTTATGTTAACACTCTGGAGCTTCTTGTGTGCCCTCAATCATGGATATCACATTTTAGTTGATTCGTAATGCAGGTTTAATATAGATAAATGGCTGACTCCGAAGATATCCAGCCCCTCGTTTGTGATAATGGAACTGGAATGGTGAAGGTATGTTTGCTTCATGTTTCCCCCTTGATTTCTTTTAGATAGTAAAATCTATTCTCTATTTCTTTCATCTACTGTAATCTTACATCTGTTCGTTGCAACAGGCTGGTTTTGCTGGCGATGATGCTCCAAGGGCAGTCTTCCCAAGTATTGTTGGCCGGCCTCGACATACAGGTGTTATGGTTGGAATGGGACAAAAGGATGCATATGTTGGTGATGAAGCCCAGTCCAAAAGAGGTATCCTCACCTTAAAGTACCCAATTGAGCATGGGATTGTTAGCAACTGGGATGACATGGAGAAGATCTGGCATCACACCTTCTACAATGAGCTCCGTGTTGCCCCAGAGGAGCACCCTGTTCTTCTTACTGAAGCTCCACTGAACCCAAAAGCCAACAGGGAGAAGATGACACAGATCATGTTTGAAACGTTTAATGTTCCTGCCATGTATGTGGCCATTCAGGCCGTTCTCTCTCTTTATGCCAGTGGACGTACCACAGGTAAGGAAACTTCTTTAATTCATATACGCTTGTTTAGATGCCGACACAAACATGCGAACGTGAATTTTAATTATTTAACTTACATAAGCCATCAGCATGTTATTTGATTCATTGGGACTTATGCTCTGTGCAAGCACATCAGGCAATCAAGTTTGTATAATGCATATGCTATGAAGTATGTTCAAGGACTCGTAATATTACTGTAGTGAGAACAACTTTTGGTCATGAACTGAGACATGCTCCAAGAAAATTATGTTACCTTTCCTATTCTTTTTGTAATTACTGAATTATGTTGCCTTTCGTAATCTTTTTTGTATGAATATTTGGCCCTTTTGCAGATGAATTGGTCCATATGTTTATGGAGATGAATTCTCATACTTGCTGTCATTTTTTGGCTTTCAGGTATCGTATTGGATTCCGGTGATGGAGTCAGCCACACAGTGCCTATCTATGAAGGTTATGCTCTTCCTCATGCCATCCTCCGGCTTGACCTTGCTGGTAGGGATCTGACTGATGCACTCATGAAGATTCTCACTGAAAGAGGATATTCCTTCACAACAACTGCTGAACGGGAAATTGTCCGTGACATGAAGGAGAAGCTTGCTTATGTTGCCCTTGACTTTGAGCAAGAGCTTGAGACTGCTAAGACCAGTTCTTCCATTGAGAAGAGCTATGAGCTGCCCGATGGACAAGTCATTACAATTGGAGCTGAGCGTTTCCGATGTCCAGAAGTGCTGTTCCAGCCATCTCTCATTGGTATGGAAGCTGCTGGCATCCATGAGACCACATACAACTCCATCATGAAGTGCGATGTTGATATTAGGAAGGACTTGTATGGAAACATTGTGCTTAGTGGTGGATCAACCATGTTCCCTGGCATTGCTGACCGTATGAGCAAGGAGATCACTGCCTTAGCTCCCAGCAGCATGAAGATCAAGGTGGTGGCACCGCCTGAAAGGAAATACAGTGTCTGGATTGGAGGCTCAATCTTGGCATCGTTGAGCACATTCCAACAGGTGCTAGCTTCTCTCCCTTATGGTTATTACTATGAACACATCCATCTTAGCTCGAGGGTGTTTCTTTTTCTGGCGATATCTTTTTTCCTTTTCTCACAATATTCTGAATTTAGGACTTGGCACTACTTGCTTTTCTACTATTTCATTCAAAACCATGTTCATCCTGTTAATCACCATGTCTTTTAGTTGAATTTGAAACTTGTGTTTCTGATCTGTCATCTTTCACCACCAAGAGCTTTGTAAAAGAAGAATAACTGTTTTG
Organism: Nymphaea colorata; assembly: GCF_008831285.2. Classification (NCBI taxonomy): domain Eukaryota; kingdom Viridiplantae; phylum Streptophyta; class Magnoliopsida; order Nymphaeales; family Nymphaeaceae; genus Nymphaea; species Nymphaea colorata. The sequence goes on from NC_045147.1 coordinate 14,000,634, forward strand.
CTTTTCTATGTGATCAACCAGATGTGGATATCAAAGGCAGAGTATGACGAATCCGGCCCGTCCATTGTCCACCGGAAATGCTTCTAGGTCTGGTTGTCTGAGCTTTTTGATTTGAGTTCCAGTAGCGTTTGTGGAGTCGGATGTTTCGTTGTGAAATCATCTCCATTTGTTATATCCCAAGCTGAAATTTGTTCTCCCTCTCTATATGTTATATAATAGCATGAACTCTCAAGTGTAGGTTGGATTGCATATCTTTAGCTAGTCTTATTCAGTTTGCGCGTGACAAAGAGTTGTTGCCATAGTTCTCTTTCATTTCTGTTCAACCTAAAGGAAGCCATGTTGAACATTAAAAGTCCTGCAGTCTCTCCGTTCCCCTCTGTACTGTTTCTCTTGCATGCCCTTCCTGTCTCGATGAGAAAGAATCTTCTTCTTTATTGTTCATCGAGGCAGGGTCTGGAAAAGCAGAAAGGTCGGTGGTTGTTTTTTGCAAAGTTCTTGGTCCCTATGTTGTCGTTGTTATGTGAATTTCTTTTCAAAGGGTTTGATGCATTCCTGGCATTTCACGTGGTCAGGCTGTTGAGTATGACTGGAAAAAGCTGCTGCGTTGGCTTTTGTCATCCTTAGGTGGCTTTCGTATGCAGTGTAAAATAACCCTTTGTAAGCATCGCTATTTGTTGCATTCGCCACTTGCACTGTTAGGCTTTTCCATTAATTCAGTAGCTTTCTTTTTCCTCTTTCTCATTTCCCTCTTAATTAGTAGTCCATGGAAACGCATCCGTTTATTACTTCCCAAATAAGCGCATGGTAACAGCTTGGACTTTCAAAACTGGTGTTTAGCGTTGTGCCATCACCATCATATCTGGTGTTTGTCCTTGCCCGCTGTGTTTCGAGGCCCAGCATTGTCGGGACCGAATTTTCAAGTCAGCAACTGTGGGTTACAAATTTTTGTTTCAGGCCACTCGATCTCTATGATTGTGAATTTTCTCTTTTCTATTATTGCTGTATAGGGGAAGACTAGTGTGATCAAGTCGTGGGTGTCAGGAATCTCTGGCATGCACAGACCTGAGGCTGTTTTTAGTGCCGAAAAATGTATTGGATGATATCGTATGGTTGTTCATTGCTCATAGTTGCTGCCAAAGTGCTGTGGATCTTTCGTTTTCACTTTTCAGTGCTGCACTAGAGGACGGCTAGAGCTTACTCGATAAACGTGGTTGGGGTTGCCTTGGATCCTCCTTATCGTACAAGCCAGCCTTCGCAGGACCAGTTTTCATGCTTTATGATTGCTTTTACCTTTTTCGACGAAAATCCATCTCCATCGTTTCGGGCTTGGTGATCTGACAGCATGATAGTACGAATGAAGTGAGATCAATTGCTTGTCAAGCTCCTGGAACTTCTAAAGCAGAGATCACTTGTGGCATTTCTAATCGTTTTGGTACTTGGGATTGTGGCACTCGATCTCGATTATCAGAGTGTTGCTTATCTTTATATATATAATGATACGGCAGTACTGGGTCGAACTGATCGAGATCTACAAAATTGGATTATTTCCAGGGGAATTGGGATGAACTGCATTTATGCTATCGTCTCTTCTGTCTGTTTCAAACAATGGTCTTCTTTTTATCCTGCTGCAACTCCGTGGCTTCCCCACTGCTTGAGATGACGCCGATATGCTTGAAAGATGCGTATACATGGAATATGTTAGATGATGGTCGCTCTTTTCTTTTAGTTTTATTTTATTTGCAGCGGCTATTATGTCTGAGGGATGCAAGCCTTGGTATTGGAGCTTTTAACCTCCAACTTGCAGGCGTGAAGTCTAACTTACAGCTACGCCGCTAGTCCAGCTACTCGATTTTTCTATGAAACGAGTCAAGCCTACGAACTCAAAGAAGTGATGTGAACAGATCATCCAATGCGCACAAACGGAAGAGCAAAATTATTCTTTAATTTGTTTTGACTCAGCAGACCAAGGTAACCTACGGGTTTAAGTCAAGGTGAACACTAGAGGGGGCGTCCTAACATAAAGGAGAAAGAATTTAGGAAGGAAGAATGAATGGGAAAGCAAGCTGTGGACGGGTCCCTTTGACCAACACATGACTATCGCTACGACTGAAGCACTAAACAACTCGATCTGAAACTTCTGATCGCTTTCACAACTGTCCGCTACCGAATCATCTTGTCCCCGTGCCCTCACATCACCACATTCAGAGAGAACCGAGAAGCGTGTATCTTTCTGCGGAAGTTGACCAAGGAATGGCTGTGATCCTCTGATTTCCAGTCGCCAACTCCAAGTCGCGGCGTTCCCATTAATTGTCTATAAAAACTTGACGTTGGCTCAAAACAGTTCTGAAGCAGAACAAATTCTGAAGCCTTGGACAAAATGTTTCTGGTTTCCCTGCGCTCCGTTTGCCTGCTGCTGCTCGCCCTATGGGCACTCACTTTTCCGGCCGCCGGCCTTTCTGGTCCGCCGTGCTACCGACCACCATGTCGTTACCGTGACTTCCATCATGATCCATACGCTCCTTCTCCTCCTCCTAAGACGGCGTATACGAGTTCACCATTGCCACCCTTCACCGTTGCTAAGAGGGTTCTCCGCCGGTATCTTCCAACTCCTACACCTTTTGCAGCTGGTCACATTTACTTCTCACCACCACCTCCTGTTAGGTCTTCTCCATCACCACCACCACCGTCGTACTGATTACAGCTCTCTCCCTCTCTGTCTCTCTCTAGAACAGCTGTGCAGTAAAAACTAAAAGTATGAATATGGAATCTTCTGCAATGTTACGCATTAGTGCATATGCTTCTGCTTCAGTGCTGGAGCACTAGCAGCTGTAATAATTTCATCTGTTTCAACGAGATGAACATACCACTTTAGATTTTTTTGTCGTGCTTACTTATTAGTGTAATGGATATCGTTGCGATACTTGTTTCCGTTTATGAAATATAGGAGTTTATGAAGACCAGAGATACTTAGCTTTGTCAACTTCATAATTTCTCATTTATAAATAAAGGAACAATAAGATGGAATTTCTATGAATCGGGTCAACTCCAACCTCGTTGCAGTCCTTGTTGCCGATGAATTTTGGACCGCTTATCTCTACCTGATTGGATAATGTTTAGAGCCCAATTCAGACTGGGGCAGAAGCATAGTTTTTCAAATAAGAGTTCAAACAAAATCTGTCTCTGCCCAGTCTTCTCTGATTCCTCATGTCAGTGCCTCTTGTTCTTTGAATCCAGATGAAGCGGCTAGGTTTTACCCAGCTGCACGGCAAAACCAACGTTTATGAACACAGTCTGAAAGCAGATGACTATAGGCTGGAAAGAGCGGCTGAAAAGTATGGGATCTGGACAACCAACCACAACTAACTAGTAGGCCAAACCTTTGTTACCTGAAGACCCACTTTATTCTTTTATATTTTATATGTAAAAAAGATGAAATCTTCTGACCATCCCTCACAAGTTGTGTTGTGAGAGGTCAGAGGGATGGAAATCTAAGAATCACACACACATACACACAGGTTGTGTGTGCGCATGCGTGTATGAGTAAATGATGACTCTACTTATCTAAAGTCGCTAAACCATCTAATTAGGATTGCCCATTGAAGAAGATACATAGAAACAAAGAGAAAAATGTGTGAACCATTTACTAGATGTAAATGGCCATCAAAGTTTTCTCCTTGTTTTTCTCTTAAGCCTCCATCATGTTAGATCATATAACTCAAATTAAATGACTGAGTGATTCTAAGTTGCTGAATGACAAATGATGATCTCAAACCTACATTGATTTGGTACGCTTTTTCGTTTTTTCCTTTGATGGGTAGCATGGGTGTGAACGACCTTTGCATTAACAGAGACAAGCTATAAAAGGGTGGGTTCATTTCCTTCCCTAATTTGCCGCAGCTAAAGCATTTAATATGACAGATTCGGATCATCCTATCATGCCTAAAAGGATCCAACTCACATTGCTATTTTTTGATCCATATCTTTTTTATATGAATTTTTTCCTGCAACTTTTCCTTTCCAAGTTCAAGCTTCTTGATTTAGGAGATGCATGGGAAAAGCATCTCTGCTGTTTTTTTTTTATACTAGTGTCGTGCTTCCAGATTGGAATTTAGACTTTCTTTAATTTGATGGCTTTTTAGTCGACGCCAACCAACGCAGATCATATTAATTTAGAATATGTTGCTACATCCAAACAGTGTTCTAAGTTCTTATAATGCTTTTTTTCTGTCAACAAGCATGAAAAAAGAAACTGAACACGCCGAAAGTCCATGGACGGTTTGGATTGAACACCTTTGCGAGAAAGCAAAGCAAATTTCCAACCAAAGAATGCCTTTCCCTTGCTTTTTCGGGTGAACCCAATTGAAAGATTCGAACCAGCGTGGAATTCCTAGGCTGCCAGTGAAAAGGATGTATTCGGAAACCGGATCCAAAAATCTGTTTTATAATCTTAGATTTGGATCATGAAAGTGAGAACTAAATATGCATTTGGATTTGGACATGTAATTCATTTGTGAACCACTTGGATCCATGTCCATGTTCACAGTTGGCTCTTATGTGGACCTGCAAATATATACAAATGCAAAGTGATTTTTACAGGCAAAAGTAGCTACCCTTTTTAGAAATCAGAACATGTATTTTGGATTCGAAGTCAACTGTAGTATGTTGGATCTTTTTCGGGCCCGGATGCAACTTCACACTAAATGCAAGTTCTTCTTCACACTCAATTTTGGATATATTGGAGTTCTGCTCATATCCGATTCTATATCAGCCTGTTCTGCGGGGAAAACTAAGGGAAACAAGGAAAGTAAATTATTGAAGTTAACGGCTTTAAAGAGAAATTAATTTTGATTTTGAACGAGGCTCTACCATTTCTTCCTAAACAAAGTCAGCCAAGAAATTTTATTAGTTTTTCTTAAAGCTGCAATGAAATTGTTACTTTCCCACACCAGTCCAAAATGAAACTAATAAGTAAACTAGCGATCGTTTGGTATTTCTTAGAAAAGTTCAATAAGAAAATGCACTTTATACTTGCTATGCATTTATTGGTTTCAAGTCTCAGCTCCATCCATTTATCTCATTACCATTTGAGAGTCAAAAAATTCGGGTGATGAGTCAAAATTCTCCCTTTACTTTTTTACATAATTTTATGAGAGAAATCTTTCTATTTCATGATATATTTCGAACTAACTCATTTGGAAATTTTTATATAATCTTATTTACACATAAAAAGATATGATTTATATTCACAAACTTTTAGATGTAAAATCATACACAAAAAGTAGATCGTAGAAAATGAGTGAAAAATGTTTTAAATAGAGAAAGTTAGTCCGCCAATCTATGAGTAAAGCCAAGGCTACTATGAGTTTAATTTAGCATGCTTTTGCTTTTATTATAGACCAAAGTGCTTAAGAAAAAAAAGAAGAGAAAATTAGGGAGGGCTTGACGTGTCCGGCTTCGGTCATGGGAACGAATCACGGTGACCGGGCACTCGCCTTTCATTTCATTTAATTTGGCACCCATTTCGTCCGCAGGCCCTCCGCCCCCCCGCTTAAAGACGGATGCCTCCAAGCCTTACGCTTTAGTTCCCCCGCCTCGATCCCTTCCATTTCTTCTCTCCCCCTTCCCTTCCTGGCGGAGACATAGGAAGAAGAAGAGGGAGAAGAAGGAGAAGAGGGCTGCCTGCTTCACCCTGACACTATTCCAGTCCAAGGTACCCTCTTCCTCCCTTTCCAAGAAGTGTGTATCTGTTTCTTCGACGAGTTTCCTGTTTCTGTTGTTTGTTATGTCGATCGATTTGGTATAGGTTCTCCTTCTCGGCTGAGATCTGGCTTTTCCTCACTCGATGGGCTGTAACATTCCCCCATCCTGATTCTCGCAGCCTGTTTTTGGTTTCTGGTCCAGATCTGGGGCTTTATTGATGCGTGTGCTCGACCTTTAATCTGCGTTTTGTTTTTATCATTAGTACTTTGTGGTTTTCCTGTGCGAGGTCATTTGACGATCTGTATTTGATAGTTTTTTTATTTGAATTAGCTAGCGTTCATTCTTTGTCAGTTCAATTCTGTTGCTTGCTGATCGTTTTATGCCCCGACTAAGGACTCGCGCTTTCAATAGATTTGCTTTTACAGATCTAGAAGAAGGCTGCCATTTCTTTTAATGTTCTTTTGTTGCTGAAGAATTTACGTACTAATGTGCCCATTTTGTTAACAGATTTCATGTTCTTGATTTTTTCTGACAGTGCGTGGTTTAATGCTTGGAAGTTGGAAGCGAACTTTAATCCAACTGTACAACTCACTCTCACACACAGACACGTACACGCTACTTTAGATGCTTCTTGTTTTAGAAGTCGCTGCTGAATGTGACATGCTATCTCTTTCTGTTCTATTCGTATGCTTTGGCAAAGAGGTAGCTGCATGAATAATGAAGTCAACGTGCGTACGCATCACATTCTGTTCTGTCATACATTGCGCTTCTTGTCTCTCCAGGCAAGTAGGTGCATACGGAAACACTTTCCTTTTCCCGATTAACTTCGATGATGGATGCATGTTTCAAGGAGTTTTCTTCCTGTCAGAAATATAAAAATGGGAAAGGAAAACATATACGAAAAATTTAATTTAGAATTTGTGTTGTCAAATATGAGTTCTGTAGCATTCACTAAAATTCTGAGAAACTGATGGATATCTTGTTCGTGTAATGTTTATATCATCCAAACAGATGGAAATGTTAAAAGTGTCATCTTTCCTTTCGTTGGAAGGTTATGGTTAGTAGCTAGTTTTCCTTTTCTTTTGGTTTGGATTTTCTGTTTCCATCGGTTGTTAGATACACAATACTTTTCGAGATTTTGTACTTCTCATAGCAAATGAGGCAAGTGGGTGTGAGTGTGTACGTGGGATGTGTGCTCTGTAACTTGAATGATGTTGCATGCTCTCAAGTGGTTGAAAGTTTTATCTTCAGAGAGTTGTTTCATGAGGAAGCATGATGGTATTCTCATTTGTCATTGTTGAAAAATCATGAATTTTTAATATGTGGCTTTGTTTTGAACTTTATCTTTTCAAAGTGAGTGATAATTTGGTTAATGAAATAACATTCTGGAGATATTTTGTTTATAATATAAAGCAACATAGATGTTGGTGGCATTCCTGCACTTATTTCTGTTAAATCATTTTGGTTTGATTTATTGCAACAAGACTGGCACAATTCTCAGCTATTCTCAGACTATGGTGATTGGCACTGCCTTTTCTGTCCCATAGAGCAATAAAATGTGTTGTTGCTTCATGCTCTTGTTGCAGCAGTAGCATTAACTACAATGAACCTAATAGTTTCAAACTTTCAACTGACCTTGATAATCTTGAAATTCTTGCCTTCTCTCTATGATGGATTTCATATGTGTTTGCTTTAAAATGCAGGTTTGATATAGGAAAATGGCCGACACTGAAGATATTCAGCCCCTCGTTTGTGATAATGGAACTGGAATGGTCAAGGTATGTCTGATGTAGTCAGTAGCCTAGGACATGACTTTTTCCCCTTGATTTCGTGAAACTGTCTGTTGCGTTAACCTTTTTTTCTGCTGCACTTTTATATTTACTCAATGTTAACAGGCTGGGTTTGCTGGTGATGATGCTCCAAGGGCAGTATTCCCAAGTATTGTTGGCCGTCCTCGGCATACTGGTGTTATGGTTGGGATGGGGCAGAAAGATGCATATGTTGGTGATGAAGCCCAGTCTAAAAGAGGTATCCTCACGTTAAAGTACCCAATTGAGCATGGGATCGTTAGCAACTGGGATGACATGGAGAAGATCTGGCATCATACCTTCTACAATGAGCTCCGTGTTGCCCCAGAGGAGCATCCTGTTCTTCTAACTGAGGCCCCACTTAACCCAAAAGCCAATAGGGAGAAGATGACCCAGATCATGTTTGAAACTTTTAATGTTCCTGCCATGTATGTGGCCATTCAAGCTGTTCTCTCACTTTATGCCAGTGGACGTACCACAGGTCAGTAGAATGATTTGGTTTACTAAATTTTCTTGCATGCCTACACATAGGCATCTGCACCCTGATGTCTAGCTACTTAAACTATGTAAATTGGAAAAAATTATTTGAATTTTTTTTCATTTGATTGGACCTTTTAGCAGATGATATTGGTCCATCTTTGCATGTGGATAAGCTCCTCACATTTTATGTTCCTCTTAAACTTGTATACTGCAGCAAATTATTAGAATGTTTTTTGCATTGGATCTTGGACCTTTTAGTAGATGATATTGGTCCATTTGAGCATATGGATAAGTTTTTCTTTTTCGGCATTCAGGTATTGTGTTGGATTCCGGCGACGGAGTCAGCCACACTGTGCCCATCTATGAAGGTTATGCTCTCCCTCATGCCATCCTCCGGCTTGACCTTGCTGGTAGGGATCTGACTGACGCGCTCATGAAGATCCTCACTGAAAGAGGGTACTCATTCACAACAACTGCTGAACGGGAAATTGTCCGTGACATGAAGGAAAAACTTGCATATGTTGCCCTTGACTATGAGCAAGAGCTTGAGACTGCTAAGACCAGTTCTGCCATTGAGAAGAGCTATGAGCTGCCTGACGGACAGGTCATTACAATTGGAGCTGAGCGTTTCCGATGCCCAGAAGTGCTGTTCCAGCCATCTCTCATTGGCATGGAAGCTGCTGGTATCCATGAGACCACGTACAACTCCATAATGAAGTGTGATGTTGATATCAGAAAGGACCTGTATGGAAACATTGTGCTCAGTGGTGGATCAACCATGTTCCCTGGCATTGCTGACCGCATGAGCAAGGAGATCACTGCCTTGGCTCCAAGCAGCATGAAGATCAAGGTGGTGGCACCACCTGAGAGGAAATATAGTGTCTGGATTGGAGGTTCAATCTTGGCATCGTTGAGCACATTCCAGCAGGTACTGGCATCTCTCTGTTCCTGTTTTAAGATTATGAGTACACCTCATTTGCCTTACTTTGAAAGCGATTTTCTTTTTTATCTTTGTTTTGGTTCCTCTAATGTTGTCAATTTCTGTGCTTGTTTATATGTTTATATAGTGCAGTTTACCGCTGCTTCTTACTGTTCTAATATTTTGCTTAAGCAATGTTATTGCTCTTAATCACCAAGTCTTTTAATGGAATCTATACTTGTGTTTCTGTACAATTTTCTTTCACCCCCATGATTTTGCTACTGGAGAGACGAATGACTGTCTTACGTTTTTGTTGAAACAGATGTGGATAGCGAAGGCAGAGTACGATGAGTCCGGCCCATCTATTGTCCACCGGAAATGCTTCTAGATCTGGTTCTTCTATTTCCAGTAACATTTTTCTTTCGCTTGTGGAGTCAGTGTTTGGCTGTGAAATTGTTTTCAATTGTTATATCCCTTGTTTAAATTTCTTTTTGCCCTTTCATATATTATGTAATGGCAGGAACCTCGTTTAGGTGGGATCGATATTTGTAGCACAATTTTATTAAGTTTGGGAGTGGCAGGGACTTTCTTTCGTAGTTTTCTCCTGTGCTGTTCAACCTTAACCATACTCAACACTTTAAGCAGCCTCCTTTTCCAATGATTCTATTTCTCGTGGATGCTTTCTTCCTGCCTTTATAAATAAGAATCTTTTTTTCCTTATTGTCGAAAGAGGCAGTCTCTGGAACAGCTTTAAGTCCAGGTGAACGGCGGCACTCTCTGCACACAAACGGAAGAATAGAATGATCCTTTTCTTCTGTCACACCAGACAAAGGTAACCCACGGGTTTAAATCAGGGTGAACAGTAGCAGTGACGCATATAAAATGCTCAAGATGGGAAATAATTTAGAAAAGGAATAAATCTGAAGACAATTGCAAAGTCTATTTGTCCAAGACACGCCCATCGCTGTGACTGAGGAACTATACATCGACGTCTGAAATGTCCCATCCCTTCCACAACTTGCCGCTGCTGAATCCTCGTCCCATGCCCTCGCTCCACTACAGTTTAATCAGAACGACGGGAACCAAGACTAGAGTATCTAATTCTGGACAAGGTTGATTATGGAATGGCCGTGAAATCTCGAATTGGGCTTTCTCCTTGTCGTGGCGTTCCCATTTGTTAATACTTGATGCTGGCTCCAACCGTTGAAGCAAAAACAAACTCTCGACTCGAAGAAGCTTTGGACAAAAGGGTTCTGGTTTCCCCACGCATCTTCTTCCTTCTGCTGCTTGGTCTCGGGGCGGTTACCTTTCTTTCCGCCGGGGCCTTTCTCGTCCTGCTTCGCCGTGCTACCGACCATCATGTCGTCACCACCACCACCACCACGATCCATACGCTCCTCCTCCCCCTCCTAGGACGGCTTATACAAGTTCATCTACACCACCTTTCACCGTTACTAAGAGGGTTCTCCACCGGAATCTTCCAACACCTTCTGCTGCTCGACGCATCTACTTCTCACCACCACCCTCCATCAGGTCTCCTCCTCCTCCAGCACCCTCTTACTAATTAGATGTTGGCTCTTTACCACCTGGCGTGCTATATGGATTACCAGGGACAATATCATATACAGGAATGCAACCCTCAACACTCGCAAGCTCGGCTATGGTATTTTGTTTGATGTATCCATCTTGCATCACCGAGGATGACTGGTGGCTGTGTTTTCCTTTCAATGGTTCTTTTTTTTTTTTTTTTCCAATCTCTTTTGTTTGTCAGCTGAACTAAGGATGACTGTCCTTTTTTTTCACGGCCTATAATCTGCCCCAACATCTTGTTGGGTTTTGAAATGTTGAAGAATCAAGTCTCTCTCTCTCTCTCTCCATCAGATGTGCAGTAAAAAGCATGATTATGGGATCCTCTGCAGTGTACGCATTGGGGACTATGCCTTTGTTCAGTGCGTCGGGCAGCTGTCGTGATTTCATCTGTTTCTGCTTGTGCAATATTACTGTCATTTAGATTTCGTTTTTGGGCTTCCAAGTTGTAACGGATATCGGGTCAATAGTTGATTTGAGATTATGAATGATAGGCATTTATGAAGACCAGCAAGTTTGTCCTTTTCAAGTGTATAATTCGTCAGTTATAAATGAAGGAGCAATGACGTGTCGCTGGGCTCACCTATTATATTCATCTGAATTATTTCTCTCTCTTCTTAATGTCCTTGAATCCCTTTTCCTTTCCCTTCAAGAAATGTTAGCTAATACATACAATAGAATGACAGGGTAAGAGGCACCCTGATCCATTGCATGGCAGCTTCATTTTCAATCTCAAATGGAAGAAAAGTGGAAGACTAATCGAGATACACTCATACACAACTAAAATCAAAATTCGTTAATTTATATGTGGGTTCATATCACTATAAAAGCACATACACACATGCAATCCGGTCAGATTTGGATATACCAGTTCCGACTCTATTTCGAATTTGAATTAAATTCTGAAGTCTGATTTGCCGTGGATCTGGGTCGGATCCAACCCTGATGCAGTTTTTGCTTGTAAATAACATACTTTGAATAAAATTTTTATTGGAACCATGCTCGAATCAATTCTGGACGAGGTCAACTCTATCTGATTGGATCATGTTTGGAGCCCAGTTAAGAATCAGGCAGAAGAGTGCATAGCCTTTGAAATTCAAATTCAAATTCAAATTCAAACGGGAATCTGTCTTTGCCCTCTTGGATTCCCTTTGAAATTAATTTCACTTCTCGGCTTTTGATACGCTTCCCTGGACCACATTGCCTATGCCGATACAATAATTTCCAAGCCATTCATTTCCCCCTCTTTCACTTCACGCATCTCTTCCACACCAACCGGAGTTAAAACTTGTCCTTCAAAAAATTAGTTGACACACGTTAAGCTTTTTCAGTCGTTTTTGATGAACTCATAAGCTTTTACATAACGGTATCGAAGAGGTGCCTGTTCTTCTGCAGTAATTTAGAAATAAAGATCGGGCGAAGAAGTGTTCTTATTAACTAAAATTTAGGAATAATAAAATATGCTAATCTGGATATATCAAAACATGCGGTCTAGTAGTATCGGGCGTGGAGGGTAATATAAAGTGAGCATAAGGAAACTTAGTTTTGAAGTCATTTGATCACTTCAACGCATTAAGTGAACGAGCTACAAGAATTGTAGATATATTATATTAGCTTTCAGGAGTGGTGAGAGGAGAATGTGGAAGGTATCGATTTGAAGACCCAGGATTAAGTCTTCTCCATCTCACTCTGTTTGATCTTGATGATGTTGTCCTAAGGCTACCTC